>NC_064641.1:177281147-177906147 GCF_023864345.2 Schistocerca serialis cubense
TTCTTTTCTTTTCTTTTTTTTTGCTACAATTGCGATCATACTTTATTAAGGATGCAAAGAAATGCTGCCGAAAAATTAATTGTGTAGCTTTTCTTATAGGTACACCGAATAATTGTTGATTTGAGTTCACCGTCATATTTACTGATGCTCAAGAGGTTTTCTGAGAATAAAGTTAATAGTGCCTGACCTTTCACTTATGCACTACATAACTTTGCATAGTGTTTGTAAAGCGGTCGTAATGTGCTTCCCTGTGTCTGATTCGTTCTCAGAGAGTTAATGAGTGTTTTGCTCTGTTGTGGAAATCTATATTTTGCTATTATGCTGCGCCCTGTTTTGTAATGTGAGAGGCCGTATGTTTAGTGAACGCCTTGTGGAGGCGAAAGTTAGGGCCGCCGAAGTCCCAGTCGTGCATGCCTGCTGGTGGACCGATGCATCGCTGGTATTATTTACGTGGTTTCTGAAACTACTCAAGTGGATTCACCTTCTGCAGAAGTTCCTTAAGTATGATATGTTAATTACTTTGGCGGTGAATGTGTTTCTGGTACCGGATGATCAGTATGATTAATTTTAGTAAAGGTATTTATCAGAAACATTAATTTCAAGGTTCGGAATTTCCATACGTTTTTTAACAGAACAGTTTGTTTTTGTACTGGATGTTTTCTATAAATAAATTACGATTACGTCCTTAGTTTGAAATCTTGCACAGTTTCAGAAAACTGTAAACTAGAATATGTAGTTGTAAGCTAGACTATTTCGTTCCCACTCGTTTAACGTATACAGGGTGTTAGAAAAAGGTACGGCCAAACTTTCAGGAAACATTCCTCACACACAAAGAAAGAAAAGATGTTATGTGGACATGTGTCGTAATTTCCGTGTTAGAGCTCATTTTAGTTTCGTCAGTATGTAAAGTACTTCCTCTATTCACCGCCAGTTGGCCCAATTGAAGGAAGGTAATGTTGACTTCGGTGCTTGTGTTGACATGCGACTCATTGACCTACAGTACTGGCATCAAGCACATCAGTACGTAGAATCAACAGGTTAGTGTTCATCACGAACGTCGTTTAGCAGTCTGTGCAATGTTCACAAATGCGAAGTTGGCAGACGCCCATTTGATGTATGGATTAGCACGGGGCAATAGCCGTGGCGCGGTTCGTTTGTATCGAGACAGATTTCCAGAACGAAGGTGTCCCGACAGGAAGACGTTCGAAGCAATTGATCGCCGTCTTAGGGAGCACGGAACATTCCAGCCTATGACTCGCGACTGGGAAAGACCTAGAACGACGAGAACACCTGCAATGGACCAGGCAATTCTTTCTGCAGTTGACGATAACCCTAATGTCAGCGTCAGAGAAGTTGCTGCTGTACAAGGTAACGTTGATAACGTCACTGTATGGATAGTGCTAAGTGAGAACCAGTTGTTTCCGTACCATGTACAGCGTGTGCAGCCACTATCAGCAGCTGATTGGTCGCCACGGGTACACTTCTGCGAATGGTTCATCCAACAATGTGTCAATCCTCATTTCAGTGCAAATGTTCTCTTTACGGATGAGGCTTCATTCCAACGTCATCAAATTGTAAATTTTCACAATCAACATGTGAGGGCTGACGAGAATCCGCACGCAATTGTGCAATCACAGATTTTCTGTGAACGTTTGGGCAGGCATTGTTAGTGATGTCTTGATTGGGCCCCATGTTCTTCCATCTACGCTCAATGGAGCACGTTATCATGATTTCATACGGGATACTCTACCTGGGCTGCTAGAACATGTGTCTTTACAAGTACGACACAACATGTGGTTCATGCACGATGGATCCTCTGCACATTTCAGTCGAAGTGTTCGTATGCTTCTCAATAACAGATTCGGAGACCGATGGATTGGTAGAGGCGGACCAATTCCATGGCCTCCACGCTCTCCTGATCTCAACCCTCTTGACTTTCATTTATGGGGGCATTTGAAAGCTCTTGTCTCCACAACCCCGGTACGAAATGTAGAGACTCTTCGTGCTCGTATTGTGGAAGGCTGTGATACAATACGCCATTCTCCAGGGCGTCTTCAGCGCATCAGGGATTCCATGTGACGAAGGGTGGATACATGTATCCTCGCTAACGGAGGACATTTTGAACATTTCCTGTAACAAAGTGTTTGAAGTCACTCTGGTACGTTCTTTTGCTGTGTGTTTCCATTCCATGATTAATGTGATTTGAAGAGAAGTAATAAAATGAGCTGTAACATGGAAAGTAAGCGTTTCCGGACACATGTCCACTTAACATATTTTCTTTCTTTGTGTGTGAGGAATGATTCCTGAAAGTTTGGCTGTACCTTTTCGTAACACCCTGTATATGTATTGTTGCTGCGATGTATCGTTAAGTGCACTTTTTACTGGCGTGAACAGGTAAACACAATGTGAGATAAAGAGTGTTAACTGTTTGCGCTCCAGTGGCCTTAATGTCCTCCACTTCCGGATCCCCATACCCTGTCGTCCCATCACAATGTCTCTGGAATTTTATGAACTTAGTAGGTGAAGAATAGTCTCAAAAATAGATGAAGGATGTGTTAACAGTAACCTAATTGTTGAAAGGGACGGTGACAGTAAAGCAACTGGAAATAGATAACGAATTGCCCTCAGCTTCAGCTGCTATGGAAAATGTAAATCCAGTTTATAGTGTGTTGGAATCAGACACTATGACGAACGATTCTACCCTCAGAAACGCTGACACTGATTACGTAATTCGACAGTAGTTGAAATAACGGAATGATAAGTTAGACCCTAACACATTCCAAATGTACAGTAAATTAGACGCAAATCCACGAGTAATAAGAAACAAATTAGACGCAAACACGCACAAAATGCACAGTAAATTAGATAAAAACACCAGTAAATCGGACAACAAACCAGACGCAAACACTCTTGAATTGAAGCAAATGCAGGACGAATTAAGGGGTGAGACGCAACGACTGCTAGCGGATCTAAAAGTGAATTTCAAGAATCAGTCGATGTAATGCATTTTAGTTTTACATGGCAAACTGAGGAACAATACAAACAGACGCAGTTCGAGTTAGTTTATACAAGTCCCAATTAAAATTGCAGCATCAAGAAAACAACCGGAATCGTCAAACGAATTAAAACTTCAGGATACAGTTATAAACACGTTGAAGACATGAACAGAAAATAAAAATTTAGTTACGGAACTAGTTTCTGGTATACAGCCACATTGTTATAGTCTCGAAAGTAAATTTAAGCAGCTGTATGAAACGAAGAAGCTCTGGCAAAAGTGTAAAAAGTATGATGCGCAAGGTTCTGATTCAGTAATACGAGGGAACTACAGCGGAAATAAATATGACGAAAAGGTTTCACTACGGAAGATCGTAATACGGCCCCTATTTCAATCATCGTTCGGACTTGGAGTTGGCTGATATTGAGACAATAAGTCGCAGAATATAAAAGTAACAACAAGGGCTTAATAATCGTATGGCATCACGGCCATATGAGATACCTGTAAGGGATCAAGGTCAGATGAGATTATGCGAAGGAACTTGCTCTGATTCTAGCTGCCATTTGTTTCAGTTCGCTAGAACAACGAAGGGTACCAACCAACTGGAAATAAGCGCAGGCAATTCCGGTTTACAGTAAGAGTCATTGGAACGGATGCAGATAACTACAGGGCTGTATCGTGGACGTCAATCTACTGTACAACTATGGAACATGTTTTATACTCAAGAACTGACGGTATTGGAGAACGAAAATCTCGTCCACATAAACAGTGATGGGTTTCGCAAACGAAGATCTTGCGAAACTCAGCTAGCTCTGTTCCTCCAAGAGGCAAGGGAACTTAGATTGTGCCGGTTGTTTGAGTTCAGAAATGTATTTCACGCAGTCCCGCACAGCTGTTTAGTGAAAAGAATAAGAGTTCGCCTAGTATCGGATCAGATTTACGAGAGGATCCAAAAATTCCTTGCAGACGTAACACCACACGTTGCTCTTTATGGAACAAAATCGACAGACGTAAAGGTAATTTCCGAAGTATCCCCAGGTAGTGAAATAGGACTATTACTGTGAACAGTACATATTAATCACCTAGTAAAAAGCATCGGAAGTTCTTTAAGACGGTTCGCAAATGGTGCGGTGGTCTATAAGAAAGTATCAACTCCACAAGACAGTCTTCATTTCCAGAATGATCTACAGAAGATTGATGAATGGTGGAGGCTCTAGCGGTTGACTCTGAACGCAAATGGAGGTAACGTAAAGCGCATAGATATGAAAAGAAATCTACCGCTGAACACCTACACTGTTGATGACGAAGAAGAATGACCACATTAAATGAATGGTAGGAAAAGCAGATGCCAAACTGAGAATCATATGAAGAACCGAAGATTCATTAGGGAAATGTAGCCCATCCACGAGACAAATAGCTTAAAAATTGCTTGTTCGACAAATTCTTTTGTATTTTTCGTCAGTCTGGGATCCTTACCAGGTTAGATTTTATAAAAGGTAGATAATATCCACCAAGGCACTTTTTGCAGCGGGATCGTTTAGTCGACGGGATAGCGTTACAAACAAGCTCGACAAACTCCAGTGTAAAATGCAGCAAGAGAAGCGTTGTGCATAAAGGAGAGTTTTCCTACTGATCTTTCCAAAGAGTACTGTCCAGGAAGAGTCGGACAGCGTACGAGTATTACTTTCTTCCACATACACCTCGCAAATTGACCACGACGAGATATTGTGAAAAAGAGGATTACAGAGGCCCACCGGCCATCTTCTCCCCAAGAGCCATTCGTGAGTGGAACAGGGGGTTCATTTAGTGGTACTAGAAGTACCCTCTGCCACACAGTGTAAGAATATTGATGTTCTACCTGACGGTACAACGTTATCCATTCTACAATGTTGCTAACAGCGGACAGTTTAAAGAGTATAAACCAAATGAACGCCATCACACAATTGATTTTTATAAGCAACTTAAATATATATTCTCACATATTCCCAGTGTGACAGACAAGACTGATAATAGTATGTCACACACAGGTGCTAATGACCAAACTAAGTAAAACTATTTCTTGAAATATATATTTGTGTTGATTTTCAAACAGTAATTTTTGAAAATGTGTTTATGGGGAGAAACAAAGATGTAGGAGGGAGAAATTTGCACTCAAGAATTACGATCGAATCGAACGCTCTATGCTATATTTTCTTCAAGGATGGTGAAGCAGGAATATGTACTTGGATAACCTCACCAATGATGAGGATTGTACTGTAATTTTAACGAAGTTTTTCCAAAAAGTTTTTTGGGAGAACTTTGTTGAATTTCTGCTATTTGTGGAACATTTGAAATAATTAGATAGCGAGAGAAGAGGTTGCGAAAGTTCACACAATTAACAGGCCATTGTTTTTCAAGGCACAACATCCTATGACGTTCAGAGTGTGGATTGCTGTCTACAGTATTATGACACGAGTTGCGACTCACAACTTAATGATTGTCAAATCCATTATAGGAAAAAGCACGCTGAGAAGAGGGAAAATGAAGAATCACCTGTTCAACACTTAAATTAACATCGCAGATTCTCTGAGGACGCTGGAGAAGATTTGCTGCGTTAAGGTACAAACCTTATAGGTGAAATACTACCATAATGGCTGAAGCTAATATTTTTCACAAGAAGATTCCAGCTTTAACGACTCTGGGAACAAAATGATAGCCACATCAAGGAGTCTTTTCGAATCGTCGATGTTGTTGTTGTTGTGGCCTTCAGTCCTGAGACTGGTTTGATGCAGCTCTCCATGCTACTCTATCCTGTGCAAGCTGCTTCATCTCCCAGTACGTACTGCAGCGTACGTCCTTCTGAATATACTTTGTGTATTCATCTGTTGGTCTCCCTCTACGAATTTTACCCTCCACTCTGCCGTCCAATACTAAATTGCTGATACCTTGATGAATCAGAACATGTCCTACCAGCCGATTCCTTCTTCTAGTTAAGTTGTGCCACAAACTCATCTTCTCCCCAATTCTATTCAATACCTCTCCATTAGTTATGTGATCTACCCATCTAATCTTCAGCATTCTTCTGTAGCACCACATTTCGAAGGCTTCTAATCTCTTCTTGCCCATACTATTTATCGTCCATGTTCACATCCATACATGGCTACACTCCAATCAAATACTTTCAGAAACGACTTCCTGACACTTAAATCTATTCTCGATGTTAACAAATTTCTCTTCTGCAGAAATGCTTTCCTTGCCATTGCCAGTCTACATTTTATATCGCTTCTACTTCGACCATCATCAGTTACTTTGCTCCCCCAATAGCAAAACTCCATTACTATTTTAAGTGTCTCATTTCCTAATCTAATTCCCTCAGCATCACCCGAGTTAACTCGACTACATTCCATTATCCTCGTTTTGCTTATATCCTACTTTCAAGATCCTGTCCATTCCGTTCAACTGCTCTTCCAAGTAATTTGCTGTCTCTGACAGAATTACAATGTCATCTGCGAACCTTGAAGTTTTTGTTTCTTCTCCATCGATTTTAATACCTACTCCGAATTTTACTTTTGTTTCCTTTACTGCTCGCTCAATATACAGATTGAATAACATCGGGGAGAGGCTACAATCCTGTCTCACTCCCTTCCCAACCACTGCTTCCCTTTCATGTCCCTCGATTCTTATAACTGCCATCTGGTTTCCGTACAAATTGTAAATAGCCTTTCGCTCCCTGTATTTTACCCCTGCCACCTTCAGAATTTAAAAGAGAGTATTCCAGTCAACATTGTCAAAAGCTCTCTCTAAGTCTACAAATGCTAGAAATATAGGTTTGCCTTTTCTTAATCTACCTTCTAAGATAAGCCGTACGGTTAGTCTTGCCTCACGTGTTCCAACATTTCTACGAAATCCAACCTGGTCTTCCCCGAGGTCGGCTTCTACTAATTTTTCCATTCGTCTGTAAAGAATTCGCGTTAGTATTTTGCGGCCATGACTTATTAAACGAATAGTTCCGTAATATTCACATCTGTCAACACCTGCTTTTTTTGGGATTGGAATTATTATATTCTTCTTGAAGTCTGAGGGTATTTCGCCTGTCTCATACATTTTGCTCACCAGATGGTAGAGATTTGTCAGGACTGGCTCTCCCAAGGCAGTCGGTAGTTCTAATGGAATTTGTCCACTCCCGGGGCCTTGTTTCGACTTTCAGTGCTCTGTCAAACTCTTCACGCAGTATCATAACTTCCAATTCATCTTCATCTACATCCTCTTCCAATTCCATACTATTTCCCTCAAGTACATCGCCATGTATAGGCCCTCTATATACTCCTTCCACCTTCATGCTTTCCCTTCTTTGCTTAGAACTGGGTTTCCATCTGAGCTCCTGATATTCATGCAAGTGGTTCTCTTTTCTCGAAAGGTCTCTTTAATTTTCCTGTAGGCAGTATCTATCTTACCCCTAGTGAGATAAGCCTCTACATTTTTAAATTTGTCCTCTACCCATCCCTGCTTAGCCATTTTGCACTTCCTGTCGATCTCATTTTTGAAACGTTTGTATTCCTTTTTGCCTGCTTCATTTACTGCATTTTTGTATTTTCTCCTTTCATCAATTAAATTCAGTATCTCTTCTGTTACCCAAGGATTTCTACTAGCCCTCGTCTTTTTACCTACTTGATCCTCTGCTGCCTTCACTACTTCATTCCTCAAAGCTACCCATTATTCTTCTACTGTATTTCTTTCCCCCATTACTGTCAAATGTTCCCTTATGCTCTCCCTGAAACTCTGTACAACCTCTGGTTCTTTCAGTTTATCCAGGTCCCATCTCCTCAAATTCCCACCTTTTTGCAGTTTCTTCAGTTTCAATCTACAGTTCATAACCAATAGATTGTGTTCTTACAATCTAAATCTCTGTCTTACCATTATATCATCTATCTGAAACCTGTCAGTATCTCCAAGCTTCTTCCATGTATACAACCTTCTTTTATAATTCTTGAACCAAATGTTAGCTATGATTAAGTTATGCTCTGTGCATAATTCTACCAGGCGGCTTCCTCTTTCTTTTCTTACCCTCAATCCATATTCACCTACTACGTTTTCTTCTCTTCCTTTTCCTACTATCGAATTCCAGTCACCCATGACTATTGAATTTTCGTCTCCCTTCACTACCTGAATAATTTCTTTTGTCTCATCATACATTTCTTCAACTTCTTCGTCATCTGCAGAGCTAGTTGGCATATAAACTTGCGCTACTGTAGCAGGCATGGGCTTCGTGTCTATCTTGGCCACAATAAGGCGTTCACTATGCTTTTTGTAGTAGCTTCCCCGTACTCCTACTTTTTTATTCATTATGAAACCTACTCCTCCATTACCCCCGTTTCATTTTGTATTTATAACCCTGTATTCACCTGACCAGAAGTCTTGTTCCTCCTGCCACCGAACTTCGCTAATTCCCAGTATATCTAACTTTGACCTATCTAGTTTCCTTTTTAAATTTTCTAACCTACCTGCCCGATTAAGGGATCTGACATTCCACGCTCCGATACGTAGAACGCCAGGTTTCTTTCTCCTGATAACGACGTCCTCTTGTGTAGTCCTCATCAGGAGATCCGGATGGGGGACTATTTTACCTCCGGAATATTTTACCCAAGGGGACGCCATCATCATTTAACCATACCTTGCTTTCAGCCGTTCGATGTACGAGCACAGCAAGACCGTTTTGGTTAGTGTTACAAGGCCATATCAGTCCACCATCCTGACTGTTGCCCCTGCAACTACTGCAAAGGCTGCTGCCCCTCTTCAGGAACCACACGTTTGTCTGGCTTCTCAGCCGATACCCCTCCTTTGTTTGTTGCACATTTTTTTTTTTTTTGTCATCAATATACTAACTGGTTTGATGTGGTCCACGACGAATTCCTTTCCTGTGCTAACCTCTTCATCTCAGAGTAGCACTTGCAACCTACGTCCTCAATTATTTGCTTGGCATATTCCAGTCTCTGTCTTCCTCTACAGTTTTTGCTCTCTACAGCTCCCTCTAGTACCTTGGAAGACATTCCCTCATGTCTTAGCAGATGTCCTGTCATCCTGTCCCTTCTCCTTATCAGTGTTTCCCACATATTCCTTTCCTATCCGATTCTGCGTAGAGCCTCCTCATTCCTTACCTTATCAGTCCACCTAATTTTCTACATTCGTCTATAGCACCACATCTCAAATGCTTCGATTCTTTTCTGTTCCGGTTTTCCCACAATCCATGTTACACTACCATACAATGCTCTACTCCAGACGTACATCCTCAAAAATTTCTTCCTCAAATTAAGGGCGGTATTTGATATTAGTAGACTTCTCTTGGCCAGAAATGCCTTTTTTGCCATAGCGAGTCTGCTTTTGATGTCCTCCTTGCTTCGTCAGTCATTGGTTATTTTACTGCCTAGGTAGCAGAATTCTTTAACTTCATTGACTTCGTGACCATCAATCCTGATGTTAAGTTTCTCGCTGTTCTCATTTCTACTACTTCTCATTACCTTCGTCTTTCTCCGATTTACCCTCAAACCATACTGTGTACTCATTAGACTGTTCATTCCGTTCAGCAGATCATTTAATTCTTCTTCACTTTCACTCAGGATAGCAATGTCATCAGGGAATCGTATCATTGATATCCTTTCACCTTGTATTTTAATTCCACTCCAGAACCTTTCTTTTACTTTCATCATTGCTTCCTCGATGTACAGATTGAAGAGTAGGGGCGAAATGCTACAACCTTGTCTTACACCCTTGTTAATACGAGCACTTCGTTCTTGATCGTCCACTCTTATTATTCCCTCTTGGTTGTTGTACATATTGTATATGACCCGTCTCTCCCTATCGCTTAACCCCTATTTTTTTCAGAATCTCGAACATCTTGCTTTACTTTTCCTAAAGCCAAACTGATCGTCACCTAGCGCATTCTCAATTTTCTTTTCCATTCTTCTGTGTATTATTCTTGTAAGCAGCTTCGATGCATGAGCTGTTAAGCTGATTGTGCGATAATTCTCGCACTTGTCAGCTCTTGCCGTCTTCGGAATTGTGTGAATGACGCTTTTCCGAAAGTCAGATGGTATATCGTCAGACTCATATATTCTACAAACCAACGTGAATAGTCGTTTTGTTGCCACTTCCCCCAATGATTTTAGAAATTCTGATGGAATGTTATGTATCCCTTCTGCCTTATTTGACCGTAAGTCCTCCAAAGCTCTTTTAAATTCCGATTCTAATACTGGATCCCCTATCTCTTCTAAATCGACTCCTGTTTCTTCTTCTAGCACATCAGACAAATCTTCACCCTCATACAGGCTTTCAATGTATTCTTTCCACCTATTTGCTCTCTCCTCTGCTTTTAACAGTGGAATTCCCGTTGCGCTCTTAATGTTACCACCGTTGCTTTTAATGTCACCAAATGTTGTTTGGACTTTCCTGTATGCTGAGTCTGTCCTTCCGACAATCATATCTTTTTCGATGTCTTCACATTTTTCCTGCAGCCATTTCGTCTTAGCTTCCCTGCACTTCCTATTTATTTCATTCCTCAGCGACTTGTATTTCTGTATTCCTGATTTTCCCGGAACATGTTTGTACTTCCTCCTTTCATCAATCAACTGAATTATTTCTTCTGTTACCCATGGTTTCTTCGCAGTTACCTTCTTTGTACCTATGTTTACCTTCCAAACTTGTGTGATGGCCCTTTTTGGAGATGTCCATTCCTCTTCAACTGTACTGCCTACTGCGCTATTCCTTATCGCTGTATCTATTGCGTTAGAGAACTTCAAACGTATGTCGTCATTCCTTAGTACTTCCGTATGCCACTTCTTTGCGTACCTACGGTACGGCTATCTGTATCGCTGAGGCACGCAAGCCTCCCCACCAACAGGAAGGTCTATGGTACATGGGGGTGGGGATATAGAACGTTATTCCTTCAAGAGCATGCCTTTTGAATTCATTATTTTCTCAGCAGCTTCTCTGCATGCCTTAGAAGTTACAACACTTGAGGTATTATGTAAACTTCAAAAGCACTGAAACCGTGGGAATAGCGTCTTCATATCTTTGAGAAAATCTTGAAGATACATTAATCGGAAAAATCAGCGTCTGAGAGCAGGAGATTCAAAAACATAATATAATCATCAAGAATCGACTCGGATCCGATAGATACAGATGTTATTAAGAGATTTTCCAGTACCCACTTGCCGAAAACAACTATAATCCCTTCTTGAATTCTCGTCGATATGTCAAAGTTTACTGTCACCAACACTATTACAACTTGTTAAGGGAATTTCACTTGCAGATCCCTCAGCAAAAACTATTTGAAGATGTTAAAGATTGACTGTTTAAAGCATCTTTATTACTACATTCATATGTGGATAAACACTTACTTTGTATTTTACTCGAGAGACTATGGTGTCTGAGCTCATTTGTTTCAGTTAGTCATAGACAGTGGAAAGTAGGAACGGCATACAATCGCTTTTACAAACTAGGTAGGAAAGGAAAGGAAGTATAGTGTGACCAAGACAAGAGTGTTACCAGTCACTTGTGATTTCGAAGATTCCTTTTTCTTTTCTGCTAGGGGAACAGAGAATTATCAGGATAGGTGATGAAGCGGTAGCCTTTGCGTAGAAACACAAACTGATGGACAACAGTGTCACAACTGGGGCACTGGCACTACAATAATTCGGCTTTGAAATCAATTATATTCCGAGTGTGTCTGGTGTTGTTCCAGATGCACTATGTCGTTTTCCGCGCAGCCTGAAGAATGTTTACAGCTGCACCGAGTGATCCTTATGCGTAGATGAAGATTTTGGCTTTATTGATGTTCAGAGATGGTGTTAAAACCCCGCCATTCGTTGAATAGATACACAGATGTTGCTGACTCCCTGTGGATTTGTTGGTGGCGGATGATGGAAGTACTGGTGTGTGGTACACCGAGAGGTGCACCCGAGGACCTGGTTGCCAATTTGGCTGAAGCTGCAGCCATTTTTCGTAAAACTCATGTTTGTTTTTATCGTGTTGGACAGTCGATAGCTCGCAGATGGCAGAGGAGCATTAATAAATGGGACAGCAATTTCAGTAGTATCTTTAAACAATATTCAGCAGAGTATAGTTTGAACACAATCTCTGAACGTCACAAGAGTGGAAACGTTCATGAACCCTTAGGTGAGAAACGGTGTACCTTCGACATTTTTGGCGCAGCAAAATAGTGCTTCTTTTCACCGGCTTTAAATACTCTAAATATTTGCACATATAGTTCTTTAACGGTATGAATTGTCATGCATCATTTATACGTATTTTATTATTTTTAATTTATATTTGTCTGCTACACAAGTAGACTCAGCCGAAGCAAAAATGATGTTTCGGTTGCATGCGATGCACACTGTAAATAAAATCACATATTTAGTTGAAGATGGCCTTGTAAGCCGAAAACCGGTCAACAATAAAAGTAATATTGTAGAACAGAAGCAAACTGGTGCTTTACATTTGTTATAATATTGTTCTACCAAGAACCGACGGAAGATTCATTTAACATCTTTAGTTCTTGTTGAAAACGAAAATATTTTGTGGTCTCAAATGAACTAGAGATCTATTGACTGAAGCTGTGTGTATACTAAAAGTATGTTTTATAATAGACTGTCTGTATTAACGAAACATAAAAAAGAGGAACAGTCATGCAAATAGTGAAGTACCAAAGAAAAAAGTGATGGGCCAAATGCGACAAGATTATCGAAGAAAAGGAAGAAGTCAGAAGAACAGAAGAACGCGCGTACACACACACATACACACACACACACACACGCACACACACACACACACACACACACACACACACACACACACACACACACACACACTCTCTCTCTCTCAAGCCCGCTTGCACGATTGTGTATGTAATGTTAAATCCACCTCCAATCAATATTTGAACACTTGTAACACGCCCGGAAGTACGAATGGGTGGGGTACTTTAAACTGTTAGTCGCTTCGTAACCGTTGCTTATCTTGACCGTGCGCCCTGTCCACACCACGTGCCTGATAATTCCGCGGCGGTCGTACTGTTCTGCTCCACAGTGCTGTTGGCTTGCCTGAAATTATTTATCGAAATATGCAAGCGAATAAGGGGAGCCACTCAACGTTAAAACACAACACTGTTCGACGTCTGGTATGAACAATTATATTCTGATACAATTAAAGAAAAATCGCAGGTTGCACTGTTTACATTCTAATTCAGAAGTGTTATCCCAATTAATGGATGATTAACCGTCCACAAAATATCATTTAAACGAGCGTACGCGTAACCGACACGAAGCGGGTGATTGTTGATGGTGCGGAAGCCGAATGATCGAACGAAAGTTCTTACGCTCGTCACACATGCAGATACCTGGTAATAGTCCTCCTTGTCACTAGGAATGATATAACACTGTTGGTAAACTTAATTTTTCAGTTCTCAGTTCTCACTTGTACGAGCGTGCGCGTAGCCGTCGCGGCGCAGTTGATTGTTGATAATGCGGAAACGCGATGATCGAACGCACGTCCTCACGCTCACTACAAGACACTGGCACTTGACTGCACTCTTTTATGTTAACTAATTTTTACTGATTCACATTGGATCATTCTGGGAAACCGAACACGGCGCGGATGATCGATGCTGTGCGACACGCAACGAGAGGAAACATAAATACGTTATCGACGGCACTCCTCATTTTTTCATTACTTCTTGACGCACTTTCCTCTGAATCACTTCCATATTTCATCATTTTACTGTAACAGCACTTGTAGCAACACTTCAACCTGAATACTAAAAAAGCCTCTCACATGCAGAGCTACACACTACACAACTTAACCGTACCGTGTCCCGCACTCGACTCTCTACAGACGCGGCTGCCCGCAAAGATACTCCACAACGAAGCCAGCGATATGACAATTCGCTAACACACTGGTATGGAACGAAAATATAGTACTGTGTCAAGTAATTTGCAAATTATTGCAATTACAAGTCGCTGGCCCTTCAACAGGGGAAGGTTGGACTTAAATGGGTAAAAAGTGTAAGACGTTCTCAACACGTGGGTCCTCTGTGCACAACAACGAGTACCAATTATCTGAAATAATTGGCAGGGTTTCCACCTATGTTTTATTACTACCTTGTTATATAGTAAAAATTCAATACACGTCTAACTGCAATCCGCATGACTAACAATGCACATCTTAATTGCCACTTACTTGACCGTTACCACGATATACAAACAGAAAGTAAACGTCCGTTGAAGTCTATTTGTTATATAAACAGTTGTTCTGGAACTGAGACAGACTTTGTCGACCAATTCTCTTGGGTTCAGAGAAGTTAAATTCCGATTGTCCCATTAACAAGGGAAGTATAAACCCAACAAATCATCAATTTTACTCAAATTCTGCAGGAACATGCAGTTCTAATTAAATTTATTCTGTTATGACATGCTCCTCCACCCTTTTGGGAACCGTTAAGGTGTATGGTTGATCTATAGGTAACATAGGAAGCTCGGTGTTTGGAAAGGTGTTCTTCTGGTGCATTCCATCGAATTAGCTCACCACATTTCTGGAGGTTTATGTTCCATTAACTAGGACGCCGTGCGTGTTCTGCGAGAATCTACAGTTTCCTCGCAAATTTGGTGAAACGCAGAATAGCGCGTTGGGTGATGCCGCAAGTTGTTTTGGGGCGGGCGGCACCTGTCTTCCTTTTGCGTCTTATTGCTATCCAGTGTGAAAGTACTTTTTTCAATGTAACCTTAAGGTTTTCCGTTTGTAATTGTTCCCCTATCAAGTCTAAGGCAGCGGACGTGTGGCTGTATTTCAAGCTCACAGAGCAAAAAATTAGACTTCTTTTATCACCTATTCCTCGGCGTATAGCTAGAGACAGTTCTTTTCATCCTAAGTTGCAGAAGTACTTTTGTAGACATTGCTTATCTGCGATGTACAAATTTTCATGTCTGAATAGTTTATGATCATTTCTGGTCTCATTCTGGGCACTCATAATGTTAATAAATTGAAAGGAGAAAGGAAAGTACGTCACATTTTCCGAATCACACTACAGTGCAAGCCGTCAAGCTCCTTTGTTAGTGCGATCTACTGAGGCGAGAAACTGTTGTACGGCATTCGAGATTCTTAACTTTCTTCTTTTCTTGCCGATCTTCCACCAAATACTCGCACTGATAAACCAAATCGTGTGTCATGGGAGGGAAACATAACAAAGTAAATATAATGACGCTGAGAATTGTGATACATTCGTGGTGTGGTATAATGAAGGTTTCATTAGCAGTCGTTACTTATCGATACATACCCGCACCTACTGAAACTTCAGTGTTCCTACTGAAAGCAGGAATAGCACATTATTACTTCGCTGAGAGAGACATTTCAGTGTGTCCATAGCTAATGGTTCATTTCATCACCATTCATTATTATATCTCTATTATGTTTCTGCGCGAATATGCTACTATGATTATCATGATTATTATTCATATTCGGAGAGATATGATTCGTTCCAGCGATACAAGTGTTCGTTGGAACACAATAAAGAATAGAAAATGATGTGACTCGAACGCATTTTGAGCAATAGTGTAGTTTGCCATCTTTATTGGTCATAGCAACGCCACAGCTAAGTAGCTAGCGTTGTCATATGGTACTCATCATGCTATTAAACTGAAGCACATCGCTGTAGAACAGCGTTTGTTTGTAATTTTACTGCAATTATGTCTATTCGGATACCCTAACAATTCTATGTTTGGACATTCGTTGCTACAGAATTAGTTTGTTGTACGCCATGTCGACTGTTTAGTTGGTTTTCTTCGCATTTGCAAATGCAGAGTATAAATAATTTTAATACCTTACATTAAAATGTTCTGCAGTTGTTTTTGCATACATATATCATGTATATCTTAGTTTGAAAGCTAGCTGCGAATGATGTTACAATGTCCTGGAAGGTGTCCATCTGCGATACAATTAATTAGAAAGTGAAAGGGTGGATCGCAGACGAAATCTGGGTGCCAATTCTTATGTGTGATTGGACGTTAATACATATATTTCTATTAATAAGAATACGGCTGTACATTTATAGATTTATGTGTATTCTATACATGCACCGTGGCATAGTAAAAAGAAAAGAAACAAAAACATGAAGGAAATAAAAGGAACGGAACAGAAAGAAAAGCGGGTAGCCAGTAATCCTAAAGTTGTGTGTCCTTTTTAACCCAGCCACTGCTTCAATTTTGAACAAAAAATCTTCAGTAACAACGTCCGAAGACTTCCGACAGAAGCAGCCGCCCGTGTCAAAATTCTTGTCATAGCAGGGCAGCAGAGGGAATTTCCCTTGGGCTGGGAAATTGCCCCTAAAAAGTGGAATTATTGTCATGATCAACGGCATGATGGTGCAGAAGTCAACATAACATTTGAATTAAAACGGTATAATGTGCATCCACATGTGGGATGGCGAGTTATTAATAGTAATTATTATTATAGGAAATTTAGAATACTTTTCGCCATCTTTTACGAGGGCCTGGAAACTATTTCTGTGGTCAGCCAGAAAGTGATGGAGAATATACTGACCATAGTTTCCAGTCTGCAAGTCTACATTCTTGTCCAGCCCACTCTATTTACTCAGCAGGATATGAGACTATGATTATAAACGAAGATATTGAGTTCTGAATGATAGATTTTTTTGATCGACTTTCACACGCACAACATAGTAATATTCTTGCCGATATGACTAATAATAAATGTCCGTATCCTAAACAGCACTATGAGCAGTTCAGAGGCGACCTCTACGGTATGTTTTCATTAAATGGTCTTTCGGCCTCTCTGATAATCAAAATAATTTTCGCCACAAAAGTGAAAAATAATTTCACCACTTGCCAGCCGGCCGAGGTGGTCGAGCGGTTCTTCGTGCTACAGTCTGGAACCGCAAGACCGCTACGGTCGCAGGATCGTATCCTGCCTCGGACATGGATGTGTGCGATGTCCTTAGGTTAGTTAGGTTTAAGTAGTTCTAAGTGTAGGGGACTGATGACCTCAGATGTTTAGTCCCGTAGTGCTCAGAGCCATTTGAACCATTTTGAACAACTTGTCACACAGATATGTTAATATTACGGCCGGCACACGAACAATTACTTCCGCGAAATATAAGCGATCCAGGACGATGTACAGCCCTTGCGTGTTGGCATTACATTATTACTACAAACATGAGTTTAGTTGCAATCTGGCTGTGACATCATTCGAGGCAGCGCGTACTCAGGCGTTTGACTGAAGCGGATCGTAAGGTAGCTGGGTGCGAAGTGAAGTCTTTTCAAAAACCTAATCGGTCCCAGACGGTGTACATTCTTCGCGAGTTCACTTTCTGTTATTACTGAAAATATCCTTTAGCAACAGCCTGTCTCTGAAGTCATACGAGGCAGCGCCGAGGAACACGAAAAAGACAGGACTATCACGAAGATAGTCCTGAACTCATTCGCTCACTCAGCCAAGGAGACAAAATGCGTTTCTAAACCTGTTAACTCACAGCTGGGCGTTAAGTACTAACGAGAATTGCATCTTCCACTGGAATCTGCTATTATGAAATCTTACTGATTTACAGTACTACAGCTAAATTTAATTTAGGATCTGTACTCGATATAAGTGGTAAATTGGAATTTTTATAGCATTTGGGCTCTTCTCATTAACAGTACTCGTTACATGCTGGAAGTGGTGCCTTATGAAACTCATAATCATTTTAGCATGATTTTATTTTATTGTACGCCAGTACAGCCGTAAAAAGTTGTATGTAGGCCCATAGACTTCTTGTCATTATAGGACTAATAACAGTAAGAATCCATAATAGCGTATTCCAGTAGAGGATTCAGTTTTCGTTTGTACGGATACGACTCGTTACGAGTTGACAGGTGTAAAAACGTAGTTTGTCTGCTGATTTGAGCGAGCGAGCGAGCGCAGGACTACCTTCGTAACGTACGCGCCGCGGCCTGTCTTTCTCGTAAGCCTCGAGGCAGCGCGTACTCTGGCGTTTGACTAACGCGGATCGTACGGTAGTTGGGTGCGAAGTGAAGTGTTGCCTCTCGGGTGCAGCGGACGGCAAAAGGAACACGTGCTGTCATCCGCTCTATGCTCCATTAGTAGTATCTAAACAGCCGCTTTCTCGGAACCATAATATTTTATGAAAATGTTGTGTTTTAATTTCGAATTTTCATATCTTTTGTATGAATGTAGTTAAGATGGGTATAGTCACAGAAAATGATTTAGCTCGCCTACATATAAAATTTGCCGTTTTAGAACGGAACTGACAGTGGAACGTGACCTCTCAACTACAACTTTAAGAGACCTTGTTTTGATTGTTATTGATATCATGGTCTTGAAGCTTGTTATAGATCTATTATTTAATAGGTTTCATCACTTGCTGTAATCAGAACTTTCTAGCCTTAATATAAAGATAATTTTAAACCCATTTCTATACCATCAGTGTTTGCAAAAAGTTATTGAAAATGCTATATATGCAAGGTTAATTGATAATTTTATATCAAATGTACAGAGCGTCTTTAGAAGTTGTTTAACAACTGAATATGCTATTTTCTCTTTTCTCTGTGAGGTACTGGATGGGCTAAACAAAAGGTTTCGAACGCTAGGCAGATTTTTTTGATTTAACTAAGGCATTTGATTGTGTTGATCACAAAATATTGCTATAAAAGTTGGACCATTACGGAATATGGGGAGTAGCTCACAACTGGTTCACCCCTTACTTTAGCAACAGGCAGAAAAAGGTCATTATTCACAATGTTGGTAACGGCTGTGATGTGGGGCCTGAGTGGGGTACTGCCAAGTGGGGTGTGCCCCAGGGATCAGTGCTGAGGCCACTCCCGTTCTTTAATTATATAAATGATATGCCCTTTAGTATTACAGGTAACTGTATAATATTTCTGTTTGCTGATGACGCTAGCTTGGTGGTATAGAATGTCGTGTGCAACACTGGCTCGGTTTCAAATAGTGCAGTACATGACCTAAATGCATGGCTTGTAGAAAATAAACTAACGCTAAATCACAGTAAGACTCAGTTCCTACAGTTTCTAACACACAATTCTACAAAACCTGACGTTTTGATTTCACAGAACAGGCATAAGATTAGTGAAACTAAATAGTTCTAATTTTTATGTGTTCAGACAGATAGTAAGCTGTGGGAAGCCCACATTCAGGATCTTGTTCAAAGACATAATACAGCCATGTTTACTATTCGAACGGTATCAGAAGTGAGTGGTCGTTCGGCACGAAAATTAGTCTACTTTGCTTATTTTGACTCGCATATTTCATATGGTAATATATTTTGTGGTAACTCTTCCCATTCTAAAGTGATACTTTTAGGTCAGGAACGGGCGGTTCTTGCAATAAGTGGTGTAATTTCACAAACCTCTTGTCGACCCCTATTCACGAGTCTGGCTATTTTGAAATTGGTCTCTCGGTGTATATATATATCCCTTACTCTCGTTTATTGTTAACAATATTAGCTTATTCTCAAGAATAAGCAGCTTTCACTCGGTTAATACTCGGCAGAAATCAAACCTGCATTTGGATCGGACTTCTTTAAGTCTTGTGCAAAAAGGTGTGCAGTATACTGCTGCATCCATTTCCAAAAAACTACCACTCGAATTCATAAATCTTAGCAGCAATCCACGCGCTTTTAAATCGAAACTGAAGAGTTTCCTCATGGATCACTCCCTCTATTCTGTCGAGCAGCTCCTTGAAGGATTAAGCTGATTCTTATTGTATTGTTGATGCGTTTACTTAAACTTATGGACTGACATTTTTCGGGTTCAGGAACATTTATTTTTATCTGTTATTACTTTTCTTTAGGTATTTCATGTATTGACACGTTCCATGATACTTGAGAATTGCTCCTCAATATGGTCCTACGGAACTTGACGCGTAAATAAAAAATAAAATAAAATAAACTTAATCTATTAGAAATAAGGACGTTTTTGTTGCATATCTAGTTTCCAGTAAATTACTCGAAATTTATTAGCGGTAGCTCAGTAGGGTAACATAGTTAATATTTTTATACTAAACTGAAGCTTCATACAAATTTTCATAAGTCTCATATTGAGAGCCTTCAATTTTTCTTAGAAACGTGGATTATAGTAGTGCCACGTCGCCATAACGCGTCTGTGCGTGACACACGAGCATTGCTCCATAATATAAGACAGAAATTCAAAGTTAAAGTTGCTTTCTCAGACTTTGTCAGCATATGCATTAGTATCTTAATATTTAAACTATCAAATCTTAGAGTGATCGGATGAATATTTTCTTCACTTTCGCGAGGGAAAGAAATGTCATCAGCGAATCGTATCATTGATGTCCGTTCACCTTGAATTTTAATTCCAGTCCTGAACATTTCTTTTATTCCCATAATTGCTCCTTCGGTGTAGAGATAGAACATTTGGAGCGAATGACAACATCCCTGTCTTACCCCCCTTTTAATCCGAGCACTTCGTTCTTGGTTCCCCACTCTAATAATTCCCTCTTGGCTCTTGTACGTGTTGTATATTACCAGTCTCTCCATCTAGAGTTTCGAACATCTTGCACCATTGTACATTGCTGATTCCTTTTTCCAGGTGGATAAATCCTATGAACGTGCCTTGATTTTTCCTTAGTCTTGCTTCCACTATCGGCGTTAGCATTGACTTTCTGCTTCCTTTAACTTTCCTAGTGTCAACGTCATCGTCATCGAATGCATCCTCAATTTTTTTCCACCCTCCTGTGTATCACACTTACCATTATCATGGACGAGCATCCGCGTTCTAGGGGTAGCTTCTTTGATTAGTTGTGGTAAGGTCCTCGGTTGCGGGTTTGAAACCCGCCACTGATTAAATTCTGTATTGGTGGCCGAAGACTTCCGGCATAAGAACTCGCCCTCATTCTTGCAACGGTTTTGTCAAAGAGGGCGGAGTAGCGGACAGAGTTCCACGACACTCTCTTCTCCTTAGCGTGCAAAACTGCCCCTAAAAGCAAACAAATTAGAAGTGATGGACGGAATGAGGAAGCAGAAGGCAATGGAGACCAATGCAGTAAAGACAAGTGATGTGAATCCGCAGGACAATGGCCTGTAATTAAAAAAGTGTCATGATGATCTCTCCCCACTGGCAAAAGATTCCAGATTAGTCTCCCATTCGGATCTCCGGGAGGAGAGTGCCAAGAGGGAGCTGACCACGAGAAAAAGACTGAAAAATCAACGAAAGGAAAACATTCAACGTTTCGGCGCGTGAAATGTCAGAAGCTTGAACTTGGTACCGAAACTAGTAAATATGGAAAGGGAAATGCAAAGGCTCAATCTAGTTATAGTAGGTGTCAGTAAAGTGAAATGGAAAGAAGATATGGACACCTGGTCAGATGAGTATAGAGTAATATCAGCAGCAGCAAATAACGATATAACGGGATTAAGATTCGTTATCAATAAAGAGGTAGGGTGGAGAGTGTGTTACTGTGAACAGCAGTGATAGGGTTGTTCTTATCAGAATCGACAGCGAACTGACACCGACAACGATAGTTGAGATATACGTACCACCGTCGCAAGATAAAAATGAGATAGAAGAAGTATATGTGGGTAATGAAAGTGTAATACAGTACGTAAAGGCAGATGAAAACCTAATGGTCATAGGGAACTGGAATACCACTATAGGGAAAGAAGTAAGCCAAAACGTGAGAGGAGAATGTGGGCTTGGGACAAGAATTGAGAGTGGAGAAAGGCTAACTGAGTTCTGCAACAACCTTCAGCCCATAATAGCCAATCACAAGAGGACGAGATGTACTTGGAAAAGACCGGGTGATACGAGAAAATTTCAGTTATATTAAATCATGGTCAGACAGAGATTCCGAAATCAGATATGGGTTGCCAGTCGTATCTAAAAGCAGATGTGCACTACGATCACAATACACTAGTGGTAAATAGTAGGCTGAAGTATAAGAGATTGGTCAGGAACAATCAATACGCAAAGAAGTGGGATACGGAAGAACCAAGAAATGACGAGATACGCTTCAAGTTCTCTAAGAATATAGATACAGCAATAACGAATAGCTCAGTAGGCAGTACAGTTGAAGAGGAACGGATATCTCTAAAAAGGGCCATCACTAAGGTTGGAACAAAAAACATAGGTACATCGAAGGTAACTGCGAAGAAACCAGGCGTAACAGAAGAAATACTTCTGTTGATTGATGAAAGGAAGTAAGTACAAAAATATCCCGGGAATCTCAGGAATACAGAAATAAAAGTCGTTTAGGAATGAAATAATAGGAAGTATAGAGAAGAGAAGACGAAATGGCTGCATGAAAGATGTGAAGAAATCGAAAAAGAAATGACTGTCGGAATGACTCGCCATACAGGAAAGTCACAGCATCCTTCGTTGACAATAAAAGCTAGGACGGTAACATTAATAGCGCAACGGGAATTCCACTGTTACATACAGAGGAGAGAGTGGATATGAGGAAAGACTACACTGAAAGCAGCTATGAAGGTAAGATCTGTCTGATGTAATAGAATAAGAAAGGAGGCGATTTAGAAGAAATTTGGGATCCATTATTAGATTCATAATTTAAAAGAATTTTTTTAATGAAATTTTCACTCTACAGCGGAGTGTGCGCTGATATGAAACTACCTGGCAGAATAAAACCATGTGCCGGACGAGGGTCGAACTCGGGACCTTTGTCTTTCGCGGGCAAGCGCCTTACCGACTGAGCTACCCAAGCACGACTCACGCTTCGTCCTCACAGCTTTAATTCCGCCAGTACCTCGTCTCTTACCTTCCAAACCTCACAGAAGCTCTCCTGCGAACCTTTCAGAACTACCACTCCTGGAAGAAAGGATATTGCGGGGACATGGCTCCTTTCTTCCAGGAGTGCTAGTTCAGCAAGGTTCGCAGGAGAGCTTCTGAGAAGTTTGGAAGGTAGGAGACGAGGTACTGGCGGAATTAAAGCTGTGAGGACGGGGCGTGAGTCGTGCTTGGGTAGCTCAGTCGGTAGAGCTCTTGCCCGCGAAAGGCAAAGGTCCCGAGTTCGACCCTCGTCCGGCACACAGTTTTAATCTGCCAGGAAGTTTCATATCAACGCACACTCCGCTGTAGAGTGAAAATTTCACTCTAGAAACATCCTCCAGGCTGTGACTAAGCCATGTTCCCGCAATATCCTTTCTTCCAGGAGTGCTAGTTCTGCAAGGTTCGCAGGAGAGCTTCTGTGAAATTTGGAAGGCAGGAGACGAGGTACTGGAGGAATTAAAGCTGTGAGGACGGGGCGTGAGTCGTGCCTGGGTAGCTTAGTCGATAGAGCGCTTGCCCGCAAAAGACAAAGGTCCCGAATTCGAGTCTCGGTCCGGCACATTGTTTTAATCTGCCAGGAAGTTTTAAAAGAGTTTTAATGGACTTAAGTTCAAATAAGGCAGTAGGGATAGATATCATACCATCAGAGTTCTAAAATAATTGGGGGAAAAGGCAACAAAACGACTATTCACTTTGGTGTGTCGAATGTATAAGTATAGCGACTTACCAACTGACTTTCAGAAAAATATCATCCACACAATTCTGAAAATTGCAAGAGCTGACAATTGCGAGAATAATCGTACGGTCAATTTTACGGCTCACGCTTGCAAGTTGCTAACAAGAATAATATACAGAAAAATGGAAAAGAAAATCGAGGTTGTGGTAACTGACGATTAGTTTGGCTTTAGAAAAGGTAAAGCCACGAGAGAGGCAATTCTAAAGTTGCTGTTGATGATGGAATCAGGACTAAAGAAAAATCAAGACACATTCATAGGATTTGCCCATGTGGAAAAACATTTCGTCAAGTAAAATGGTGCAAGATGTTCGAAATTCTGAGCTAAATAGTGGTAAGCTATAGGGAGAGACGGGTAATATACAATACGTACAAGAGCTAAGAGTGAATTATATGAGTGGACGACCAAGCACGAAGGGCTCGGATTAAAAAGAGCTAAGACAAGGAAGTAATCATTCGCCGCAAATGTTCTATCCGTACATCGAAGGAACGATAATGGTAATAAAAGAAAGTTTCAGGAGTGGAATTAAAATTCAAGGTGAAAGGATATGAATGATGCGATTCCTGCTAACATTGCAATCCTGAGCGAGAGCGAAGAAGAATTATATGATCTGATGAATGGAATAAACAATCTAATGAATACAGAATGTGGATTGAGGGTAAATCGAAGAAAGAAAAGTAGCAGAAATGAGAATAGCGAGAAAATTATCATCAGGATTGATGGTCACAAATTAAATGAAGTTAATGAAATCTGATAACTGGGCAGTAAAATAACCAATAACAAACGGAGCAAGGAGCAATAATGGTAACGAATGGAAGTTTCGGTAGTGGAATTAAAATTCAAGGTGAAAGGATATCAATGATGCGATTCACTGGTGACATTGCTATCCTGAGCGAGAGCGAAGAAGAATTATATGATCTGCTGAATGGAATAAACAATCTAATGAATACAGAATATGGATTGAGGATAAATCGATGAAAGAAAAGTAGCAGAAATGAGAATACCGAGAGAATTATCATCAGGATAGATGGTCACAAATTAAATGAAGTTAATGAAATCTGATAACTAGGCAGTAAAATAACCAATAACAAACGGAGCAAGGAGGACATAAATAGCAACCTAGCAATGGAAAAAAGTCATTCCTGGCTAAACATAGACGTTAATTTGAGGGAGAAATATCTGAGAATGTACGTTTCTAGCAAAGCATTGTATGGTAATGGAAGATGTACAGTGGCAAAACCGAAACAGAAGATAATCGATGTATGTGAATTGTGGTGCTACAGACGAATAATGAAAATTAGGTGGGCTGATGAGGTAAGGAGTGAGGAGGTTCTGCCCAGATACGGAGAGGGAAAGAATATGTGGAAAATACTGATAAGGGGAAGGGGCAGGATAATAGGAAATCTGTTAAGACATGAGGGAACCATTTCCTTCGTACTAGAGAGAGCTGCAGAGGGCAAAAGCTATAGAGAAAGACAGAGATTAGAATACATCCAGCAAATAATTGAGGAGATGAGGTGGATGTAAGACGAGAGGAGTTCTTGGCAGGCGGCATCAAATCGGCCAGACGACTGATGACTCAAAAAAAGAAAAAAAAAATTTAGAATGCTTTAGCCCCTACAATTGCCTCATTTGTCAGCTCATGCTGCCTTCGGAAATGTGTGGATCATATTTCTCCGAAAGGCAGTTGGTATGTCGCCATACTCATACCTTCTACACACCAATGTGAACAGTCGTTTTGTAGCAATTTCGACTTGAGAAATTCTGATCCAATGTTATCTTTCCCTTCTGCCTTTTTTGATCTTAACCTCTCCAAAGCTCTCTTAAATTCTGATTCTATTACTGGATCCGCTATCTCTTCTAAATCAACTACTATTTCTTCTCCTGTCATAACAGACAAATCTTCCCCATATTAGAGGCCTTCGGTATACGGTTCCCACCTATCCGCTCTCTCCTCTGCATTTTACTATGGCATTCCCGTTGCAATTGTAATGTTAACTCACTTGCTTTTAATTTCACTGAAAATTGTTACGACTTCCCTATATGCTCAGTCAGTCCTTCCGACAATACAGTCGCCAATAATTTTTTTTCGATTTCTTCACAGTTTTCGTGCTGCCATTCCGTCTTAGCTTCTGTGCACTTGCTTTTTATTTCATTCCTCAGCGACTTGTATATGCCTACTCCTGAATTTCCCTGAAGATGTTTGTACTTCCTTTTTTCAGCAATCAGCAGAAATATTTCTCCTGTTACCCATAGTTGGTTTTCAGTTACCTTCTTTGCACTTATGTAATTGCTGTGCTACAACTACAGCCTTCGAGAACTTCAAGCGTATGTCGTCATTCGTTGGTACTTTCGTATCCCACTTTTTGGCGTATTGATTCTTCCTGACTAATCTCTTAAACCTCAGCCTACTTATCGTCACTACTGCATTGCGATCTGAGTCTATATTTCTCCTGAGTATGCTTTACAAACCTGTATCTGATTTCGGAATTTTCATCTGACAATGATGTAATCTAACTGAAACGTTCCCGTAGCACCCGGCATTTTCCAAGTACGCCGCCTCTCCTTGTCATTCCCTAACTGAGTATTCTCTATTACTAGCTGAAATTTATTTGAGAACTCAATTTTCTCCCCTCTCATTCCTTGTCCCAACCCCATATTCACCAGCAACCCTGTCTTCTACACTTTCACCTACAACTACATTCCAGTCCCACAAGGCCATTAGATTTTAATCATGCTTTATGTACTTTATTACCCTTTCAGTATCCTCATATACGTTCTGTATCTCTTCATCTTCAGTTTGCGATGTCGGCATGTACAACCGAACTTAGTTGTGGGTGTTTGTTTACTGTCGATTCTTATATGAATTACTCTATCACAGAACTGTTCACAGTAACACACTCTCTGTCCTTCCTTCCAGTTCATAACGTATCCTACTCTCATTATAGCATTTTCTTATGCCATTGATATTATTCTATATTTACCTGACCAGAAATCCTTGTCTGATTTCCATTTCATGTTACTGACCTCTACTATATCTAGACTGAGCCTCTGGATTTCCTTTTTCAGACTTTCTAGCTTCGCTACCACATTCAGCCTTCAGACATTCCACGCACTGACTCGTAGAACGTTATCCTTTCGTTCGTTGTTCAATCTTTTCTCATGATCACTTTCCCCTTGGGAGTCCCCTCCCGCGGCCGGAATGGGACGCTATTCCAGAATCTTTTGCCAAAGGAGAGGTCATCATGAGACTTTTTCAATTGCAGGCACTGTCCTGTGGATACATTTTATTTGCCTTTAATGCAGTGCTTTCTACTGCCTTCTGCATTCTCATGCCGTCGATTATTGGTCGTTCTTCCGCCTTTTGAGACAGTATCGCACCCCAAGAAGAAGAGGGTGCTCTGAATCTCTGTCCGCTCTTCCGTCCTTTTTGACGAGGCCGTTGGTTGAATGAGGGTGACTTCTTATGCCGCAAATCTTCGGCCGACAATGTTGATCATTACTCAAAATTTAAGCACTGGCCAGTTTTCAACGCGGGACAGAAGTTTTGAATAGTAATCGGCGACGCTATCCCTAGACCACAGATGCAGCTCACAGTCGGAGTACGTCCTAATATCGGCAGTGTGGAAGCTGACCAAGTGTGTGAAGAGGAAGCTATGGGAAACTGAAAGGAGTTGTGGCGGTCAGTAAAGCCGTTTTCACGAAATATGGCTCACAGTATTCCAGACGATGGTGAAGATCTGATATGCTTTGGTGCGAGAGCCAGTTCGTGGTGTAGTTTACAACAGTTTGCTCCACAGTATATACACACTTATTGATATGTGGACGCTGAAACTGAGAGCTTAATATTTCTTCGTGGTTCCTTGTATCAAGTTTTGACTGCATGAAACTGTTTCAGACGTAAACGTATTACTTTTATAGTGTTGCAGTGACGTGGTATGTTTGTCAGATTGAATTTTAACTTTGAACCTATGAATTTCTGAACAAATTTTGGGAATAAAACTTATCTGCTGCCAAGCAGTAGATATTATTATTATTGGTTCGTGTTAAACACTCATCAATAGTTGTCCGCAGTGGTGTTTTGCCAACTGTCAGCAAAATTTATCGAACAATGATTCCACATTTCTATCATGTAATTACACCTTAGGATCCTGTGAATAACATACTGTAACACAATAGTGTTTTTTCACGCCTTGACAGTCAGTAACGCTCCATTTGGGGTGGGAATGGGAGGAAGCAAGTCACAAATCTATAAAACTAGAGGAACTGTAAGAGACGAAGTTACCAAAAACTTAAATGAAAATTTCAATTGTTCTACTCTAATATAAAATTATATGCTAGCGCAGCCTCCAGACCACATATCATAAATATCTCCGGTAAATCACTCTTGGTATGTGGAGCGTTTAGACTTCTTGCAAAATAAACTACAAAAGATTTGACAGAAAAATTGAAGAATCTTCGTTTCAGAAAAAGTAAATTTAATAGAGTAGCAGTACTTACCTTACTGATAGTAGTGCAATAATAAATAAATTAGATGAAGAATACATTAACAGAGAATGTAATGCTATGAAAAATTTGATTCATTACATCAATACTTTTTGAATTCAGCCCAAATGTTATAGTTAACTACAACCTTTCACACAGGTGCTACATGTGTATAACAAGGTGGAACTGATGAAGCTGCATAGGATACGATATGGAGGCGTGTTAAACAGCATGTTGGTGCTAAATGGTTCCTCTGTCGCTTATACACTACAGGTACCGTTTAACCAGTATGTGGAAGAAGCGATACATGAACTGAATCAGACGAAGAGGAAGGAAAATTACACAAATGATAATTTTGGCCTTTCACGCTCCTGAGTGTAACATGGACATGCATCCTACAGTCGAATAGATAGCCTGCATGCAAATAGTTTGGAGCACAGGTAAATAAAACAATAACTGTATGTAAGACTAGTAGAAGCTGCCTAGCCATCAAAATTAAACACAACTCAATGAAAAGAGAGAAATATATCTGCCACCAATGAGACAATATGATCAATGGAATAGAGAAATCAGTACCTGAAGGAAGAGTCGATGTGAACTTTAGTATATGAAGCCTTCATATTGTAGGAATTTGTTTAATTCTATCTACAGAGGAACTGATATGTGAATATTCCAATTTCAGTTACGAAAAATGGAACATTAAGAAAGAAATGCTAGAGAACGATGTAATAAATTAAGTAGAATACGGTGGTATCATAGTACAGAAAATACGCTGAATTCTTCCAATTGTCAGTACGGAACAGTTACAAGCACGTTGAAAAACGTAGTAGAAAAACGGCAATAATGCAGTTCTACGATGCAGTGGGAGAAAGGAATTTGAGAAACCACGGAAATTATAAATCTTGTTGGCTAGGGGTGGAGGCTGGTAAGGGAGGGGTATTTTAACCAACCCTCACATACGCGAGTTCACCGTTCTACCATGCTCCATGGCAGAAGATGAATAAGAAGAAATGTTCCTCGGGAAAAAGGTGAGGAAAGAAAAGTACTCTAAACGCATATTGGACAGTGGAACGTATGACAAATCACATAATTTTTAAATGATAGTAGGGTGAAAACTGTCCGACGAAAACATGGAATATTTGAAATGTGGGATTTATATTTAATTAATATATGTAGAGCAGAAGATTAATGTGGGATAGGAATACCTGGAGGACTGCACAGTCAGTAACGTTGCAGCCGTCCGCTGTGGCCGAGCTGTTCTAGGTTCTTCAGTACAGAACCGCGCTGCTGCTACGGTCACTGGTTCGAATCCTGCCTCGGGCACGGATGTGTGTGATGTCCTTAGGTTAGGTAGGTTTACTTAGCTCTAAGTCTAGGTGACTTATGACCTTAGATGTTAAGTCCCATAACGCTTGAAGCCAATTGAACCATTTGAAGTAACGTTGCAGAAGATAAGAAGTAATAGTTACTTAGTTGTTTTACAGTTATGATAACGGTTACGCAATATGTGCTCAAGAGTCTCACTGTATGAAGAGAAAGTATTTAGTAGTAATATAGTTTGCTAACTCCCGTTTGTAGTACTTTAGTGATAGACAATCGCTCATACACGATACAGAAATTGCCTTTTTTGTCCATAGAAATGCAGTTCGTAGTAAAATATCATATATCACATCTGTCTGTTATTCATGTAGAATATGCACTTTTATTGAGGGACCTCAATCTGACTGGTATGATGCAGGCCGTCAAGATTTCGTTTCGTGGGTCAATTTCAACATATCAGAAGAGCACTAACCTTAACCAGCTCAATAATACAGTGCGCCCATTCTAATCTCTGTCCTATTCTACAATTCTTCCTGTAATTTCACACAAATTCTACCTTCATGTAAGTAAATATACTTACTGCTTCCGGTTTCAGAAAGTCAAGTGCTTTACTGGTTTTGCGGAAAATCTCTTGGTTCTTATCTTATGCGTTAAATGAATTTTCAGCTCCCTAGTTCAAACACTTCGAATTTCTTCCTTTTCTTCTTCCAAACATTGCGTAATTAACTACCACACAAAGTTGTGTTTCATACATTATCAGAAATTTATTTCTCAAATTAAGGACTACATTAATTTGCAGACTTGTTGTGGCGACGAATTCTCTCTTTCTCTTTTCTTATTATTCCCGGCATCGTCCGTCATGTGTAATTCTGCACCCAAGGTTATCTTTGTGTATGACCATTAGAAGGATCCAATTTTTGGAATTTAATTTGGTCGCTGATGTCATTTGTGCTACTCCTCAGTACCTTTTTCATTTTGCTCTTGTTATATATTCTGAACTCAGCGGTCAGATCGTTCCAATCAATAGGTTCAGTAACTGCACTTCACTTTCAGAAAAGATGGCAATATGTTCAGTGGACTTAATCATTTATATATCTTCTCTCCGAATAGAAAACAGTGTCCTAAATATTTCTTTTCTTCATTTGATCGTTTCTTCAGTATTCTGGTTGAACAGTAGAGGTGTATATAGAACAGTAGAGGTGTATATAGTCGAGATGCCATTTAAGATCGTCTGTGCTTCCACTCTTAATGTTCTGACTTGGTTCCCGTACATAACTTCAGATTACTTGTGTTCCTCTATGGTGTATTCCTTTATTCTGAGAATTTCACGCATCTTACACCTCTTAAAAACGCCGAACGCTATTTTTAAATGAATAAACCATAAGAAAGTGATTTTTATCTTTTCAAAATCTTTTCTTCTTTATTAAGCGAAACATCAAAATATACTTAAACTTAGGCTTCCACGGCCGTTGTCACAGTCAATAAAATTCTTCTGCATTTGAGATCACATTGTCACTTATAAAATTCAGACGTTTCTGCGACTACTGCTAGACGCTTTCCTCAAGATGTATTAGTAACTGTTAGCAGTACACCCTGAGGAAGGTGTCTTGCAATAGTTGCCGAAACGTCCGAATTTATAGTTGACAATGTGGCCTCAAACCCAAAAGAATTTTATTGAAAATATATGTACTTTTAGGAGGAGGTCCACAAAAACTCTTCTGAGGTCCTAATCAGGTAAGTGTGACAGATGTGCTCAGAGAACGCGAGATGTAGCCTCCACTGAAGAAATGGAGAGGTACTCTGTTCGGGAAGAAATTAAGATACGCAGAAAGGTTGTGTACGGTTTTTGGATTAATAAAGGGGCGAATATGAGAATCTTATTCGGAATATAAACATGTACAGTGTTAGAGGTATAAGTGCTGATATGTTTACTCATGATTGGGGAGAGTGCACTGAACAACATTATATCTGCATTTGCATCATTTGAATATCAATAATTATAGTTAGTAGGAGAAGTATGGTTTTAGGTTGATTATAACCTCTAAGTACATGTGGCAAGAGCAAGCCATTAATACCTATTTTCCCCTGGGCTAGAGGTCAGGTACTAAAGTGTGGACACGTGGATGCGGTATGGTTAGTCTATACCAAGAAGTATAACGCACTTAGTGGTGCAGTTATGTCCATATAGAAAACAACAGGTAGTAAATTATGTGATGTGTTTTCGGTAAGATTGTCAGATGCACAGAAAAACAAAAAAAAACAACAAAAACCAAGAAACACTGAAGTGGATACATTTAAGGTACTAATGATCGCAATAACTGTAGTTTACTCCTAAAACCGTGAGTAGAATACATCAAGTAATCAGTAGAAGGACAGAAGACACGGTCACACTTGTTTGGAAATTAATCATACGGGTTATGTAGTACTTTATCAAAAAGTCTTGATAAGTGTCACTAAGACACGATAATAATGAGTAGTCGCTTACCCCTGTTATGTAGATTACTTCAAGATTCTGTATTCCGCTCACCGACTTAGTGTGCATACCGCTGATACTATCCGACAGATTAAATGTTTATCTAGCAAAGTACACATTTTTTCGTCCACAGTTAATTTACTGTTCCACTGTTCGATAATGGACCACCTTAAACCCATGCGCTATTTCTTATTTAATGTGTTTTTTATTCTGTCTGTAAGATAGTGGTTTCTAGGCATAGAGGTATATACCATCTTAGACCCGTACCCTTACCCTTTTTAATTTAGTGTGTATTTTGTTCTGCCCGTAACATAGCGGTTGTTAGGCAAATATACACTGCTTAGTGAGGTTTCGTTTATTCATTATTGAACTGGGTACTTAATAACACGCCCACCCTCTCTAGTATATTTATTCATATAGAAAGCTTTATCTACCACTTCTCTTAGCATGATGTTTCAGAAGTTACGATCTACGACTTCTTGCCTCAATTCTCTTTCTCCAATTTGCATTTGTCTTTTAATATTTGCAGTTTTCGGTCACAGTGTGTCCTTTTACAGTATTCATTCATGTTAGGGGTTAACTTAATACGTCAAGTATTGGGTCTCTTATACATGGCTAATGTTTCTTTAAAGCGTTTTTGCTTTGACACTAATGCTTGTTACAGTTGCGTATTCACGCACAAGTGCTTCTCCTGTGTTTATGCACATGTTGCAAAGAGACTGCTGCTGTTTACCTGAGCATACGGGCAATTTATAAGCCTTACGAATTTGATGGAACCATTTCTTTCTCCCTTCATTTTCCATCTTTTAAACTAGTTAGTTAATATGTTAATTCCATTAATAGAAATGTACTTGTGAGATCACGCACGCTCATCATCGCAACCACGTGCCCACGGGACGCGCAGGAGCGCCAACTAACGCCAGTGCCTCTGCTCTTCAGCCAGTCGGCGCACGTCACTAACTCTGGACGTGGCGTACTTGCGGTCTGTAGGATCTGATGCCACGCCTTGTATTTCACTGTCATATAGGTTCAAATACTCACGTAGCACACTGCACATTGTCAAATGTGTGGTAATTTAAAGACTTTTAAGACAAAACACTACAGAAGAGAGCTACTATTTTTAAACAAGAAAGTGGATGACACGCCCATGTACTAGTCACAGTCAACAAATCCCACATCTGGTATAGATAATATGTGTTTCTACGTGAATGGGCTTTACTAAAATTATTTGTAAACATTTCCTGTACTCATGCTTATTGTAATGATACCATCTTTGTTTTAAACACAATATAGTAATATTTGTTGACAGGTACAATAATTTACACTGGCGAAACCATGGACAAGGTTTAATAAAATAGTATTTGGCAACTCGTTGGCTCTTGTTTCCAGTCAACTGAAACTCTTGCATGCACCGTTACTGAAAGCTAACCGCATTGAAAATCTTTAACGTTTATGTTGTGACGGTACTCGAAATCCGTACCTAGTCTTTCTTGGGGTAAGATCACACTTCACTTTTAATTCCGACCGCAGAGAGAATAATCTCTTACGCCTTATCTATCCGTGAAAGATAAAGATTTTATTTCCCGTGTATCTGTAAAATTAGCTCTTTGTGTGTTTTTTTTGTGGTTGGAGATTAGAAATCAGTCCAAGATACCTTTCGAACAAATGAACTCGCACTCATGTTGCCTGACGCTTGAAATGGGTATAGGACCGGCGTACTTGATATTATGTGGCAGTTTTGTACTTTTTTTTACATTTTACCTTCCTTTCTGTCATGGGTTCCGTCATGTTAACTTTTAGGCATTTCCCCGAACACTAATGTTTCTGTATTATTACGTGATGTGTCTTAAAGATGGCGTTCTGATGTATCTAACGTAGCTCACGTTATTTTATTTCATCGATTTGTCGTTGCTTTAATGCTATTCTAGCCCAACCACAGAGATTCATCCGTTACACATGGACTTAATTTCTTTACTCGCTTCCCTCAGTCCTGGTGTATAGTTCTACTACTCTACACGTGCTTTTATTATGATTGGTACTCTGTTGATGAGAAGTGCTGTCTTATATGTGTACATTATTGTTCCTGTTGAATGCATCATCATAAGCCTAATCAGGTTTTTTATACTGAGATGATTTTCCTCTGTAAGGACAATTCTATGCATGGGTACCGATCCTAACAATCTGCATTATTCTCTCACCAAACCGCACCTCTCATCTGTGGTTGCTGATCCTATGCTTGAGTTCAGTTCCTTATTTATTTACAGTAGTGTTTACTTCATTCCTGTGCTGCATTTTTGTTTCAGTCTCATGCGTTTGTTTGACACGGATGTGATGCCCAGTGACTGCCTGGCCCAAGCGCTACACACCTACATTTTCATAATGCAGTTACAGGGGAAGGAGTAGAAGAAAGGGTTACAGGAGAATATGGGCTTATGTTAGGAATGAGAAAGGAGAAAGACTAATTGAGTTCTGCAATAAATATCAACGTAATAGCGAATACTCAGATCCAGAATAACAATAGGAGGAGGTTAACTTTGAAAAGACCGGGAGAAACGGGAAGTTTTCAGTTGCGTTACATCATGGTCCGACAGAGATACCGGCATCAGATACTATGTTAGGAATGAGAAAGGAGAAAGACTAATTGAGTTCTGCAATAAATATCAACGTAATAGCGAATACTCAGATCCAGAATAACAATAGGAGGAGGTTAACTTTGAAAAGACCGGGAGAAACGGGAAGTTTTCAGTTGGGTTACATCATGGTCCGACAGAGATACCGGCATCAGATACTGGATTGTAAAACGTACTCAGGATCGGATATACACTCAGATCACAATTTAGTATTGATGAAGAGTATGCTGAAGTTTAAGAGACTGTTCAGGAAGAATCTATACGCAAAGATGTGGGATTTGGAAGTAGTAACAAATTAAGAAATACACTTAAAGTTCCCTTAGGCTATAGACACAGCAATAGGAGCAAGGAATAGCTCAGTAGGCAGTTCACTTCAAGAGGAATAGGCAGCTCTAAAAAGGGTAATCACAGAAGCTAGAAAAGAACAAACCTTCATGCAAAGAAGGTAACTCCGAAGAAAGCGTGGATAAAAAAAAATGGAAATTTGTGGTAAGGACTATGGGATCAAACCGCTGAGGTCATCGGCCCCTAAGCTTACACACTACTTAATCTAACATAAAGTAACTTACGCTAAGGACAACACACACACTCATGCCCGAGGGAGCACTCAAACCTCCGACGGGGGAGCCGTGAGAACCGTTACAATGCGCCATAGACCGCACGGATATCCCGCGAGGCAAACCATGGCTAACAAAAGGAATACTTCAGGTGGTCGATGAAAGAAGGAAGTACAACAATACTCATGGAAATTCAGGAATACAGATATACAAGTCTCTTAGACCTGAAACAAATAGGAGGTGAAAGAAACCTAAGAACAAATGGCTGTTCGAAAAATGTCAGGAATTCTCAAAAGAAATGGTTGTCGGAAGAACTGACGGACAGAAAAAGGCAAAACAACCTTCGGTGACAATGAAAGGAAGAGTGGTAACTTTAAGAGTGCAATGGGAAAAGCACTATTAAAGGCAGAGGAGAGAGCGGATAGATGGAAAAAGTACATTGAAGCCTTCTATGAGTGTTAAGATCTCTCACACAATTGAGGAAGAAGCAGGAGTTGACAGGCAACAGATACGGGATCCAGTATTAGAATCGGAATTTAAAAGAGCATTGGAAGACTTAAGATCAAATAAGACAGAAGGACAGATAACACTTCATCAGAAATTCTAAAATCGCTTTGGAAAGTGGCAACCTAAAGACTATTTGTGTTGGTGCGCGGAACGTATGAGACTAGCGATTTACCAACTGACTTACGGAAAAATATCATCCACAGAATTTCGAAGTCGTCAAGAGCTGAAAAGTAAGAGAATTACCACAGAGTCAGCTTAACAGCTCTTGCACCCAAGTTGCTGACAAGAAAAATACACAGAAGAATGGAAAAGAAAATTGAGGATCTGTCTGATGACAATCTTAAAATTCAAGGAGAAATGATATCGGTGACAAGGTTCGCTGATGACATTGTTATCCTCGGGGAAAGCGAAGAAGAAATACAGGGCCTGCTAAATGGAATAAACAGTCTAATGAGTACAAAATATGGACTGAGAGCAAATCGAGAAAAGACGAAAGAAGTGAGAGGAAGCAAAAATGAGAACAGCGAGAAACTTATCTTCAGGATTCGTGATCACGAAGTAGGTGAGGTTAAGGAATAGTGCTACCTAGCAGGGAAATAACCAACGACGGTAGGAACAAGGAGGAGATCAAAAGTCCACTAGCAAAGGCAAAAACGACATTCCTCGCCAAGAGAACTCTCCTAGTATCAAAAATATGCCTCAATCTGAGGAAGAAACTGCAGAGGATGTACGTTTGGAACACAGCATGGTGTGATAGTGGTGAAACATGGAATGTTGGAAAGCCAGAACAGAAGAGAATCGAAGCATTTGAGGTTTGGTGCTGCAGATGAATGTTGAAAATATGGTGAAGTGATAAGGTAAGGGATGAGGAGGTTCTGCACAGAATCGGAGAGGAAAGGAATATATAGAAGACACTAACAAGAAGCAGGGATGAAAAATATTTGAGTGTGCCAGTTTTCACAACTATGGCTTTAATTTTAGTACCTCAGTGCCATAATACTTGTATGTTAGTAGCCCCTCCTCTTGTTCGCAGTTGGTGGCATCTGATGCTTTGAACTTCGAAAGCCGTTGTGGAATACGTTTAGAAAAATTTCTATCCTCTGAAGAGGATTTTCAGTCCATAAATTATTTGAAAGAATTGAAAACCATCAGGTCGATCCACGTAAATGGTAATATCATAGAAACAGTGCTTCATTAACTATAATGTTCATCAGTTATTACGGATAGTAAAGCAACAGTAGCGGTGGTGTCGTGTCGCAGTTTACTCCGGCATCTGGCTGGAATTTTAATGAGCAGAGCCGTGATGCTGCTGGTGAGGACCTGCCAGGCTGTTCGGTCTGGTGGCAAGGTGGTTGGCGGCTGGCAGACCGGCCGCGATTTTGAATGGGCTGCAGGCGCCTCGGGCCCCGGCGGCTGGAGAATTAACGCCGCAACACGACGCGAGCCGAGTCGGGCAGTCTTCCCTTATCTAATTACCGCCAGTGTTTCTCTTTAACTCGCCTAATATCATTATCCGTTGTCTGCGGTGTTCTTTACGCGGGACGAGCACGGAATAAAGCCGCTTCTACCGTATCGTGAAACCTCGCCACCGTCTGTTTCGTAAAGCGTCTATTTGGCCGAGTAACTGACTCAGCTCCCTCGGCTTCCAACACCGTAATGTGTGCAGTCGGCAGCGCTCGCGCGTCCTGACTCATAATAAAACTTTTAATTTTTGTATAACGAGGCCAGATAGTGCACTGAGTTAGGAAGGTGTAAACCTGCAAGAACAGTCTTTCATCCTTCATCGTTTCGTGGTATGTGGTCTTATACTTAAACGAATATAAATAAAACATTACTATCCTTCGGGGAGCTACTGCAGTCACATAAAATTTAAAAAATGAGAACGTATCCTCCCTCGAAAGTAATTATTATCTGTATTTAAAAAATGGCTCCAAGCCCTATGGAATTTCCAGAATGAGATTTTCACCTTGCAGCGGAGTGTGCGTTGAAGTGAAACTTCCTGGCAGATTAAAACTGTGTGTCGGACCGAGACTCGAACTTGGGAAATTTGCCTTTCGCGGGCAAGTGTTCTACCATCTGAGCTAACCAAGCACGACTTACTCCCCGTCCTCACAGCTCTACTACCGCCAGTACCTTGTCTCCTAATTTCCAAACTTCACAGAAGCTCTCCTAAGAACCTTGCCGAGCTAGCACTCCCGGAAGAAAGGATATTGCGGAGACATCGCTTAGCCACAGCCTGGTGGATATTTCCAGAATGAGATTTTCACTCTACAGCGGAGTGTGCGCTGATGTGAAACTTCCTCGCACATTAAAACTGTTTGCCGGACCGCGAAAAGTCGCGAGTTCGAGACTCGGTCCGTCACACAGTTTTAATCGGCCAGGAAGCGTCACATCAGCGCACACTCCGCTGCAGAGTGAAAATCTCACTGTGGAAACATCCCCCAGGCTGTGGCTAAGCCATGTCTCCGCAATATCCTTTCTTCCAGGAGTGCTAGTTCTTCAAGTTTCGCAGGAGAGCTTCTGTGAAGTTTGGAAAGTAGGAGACGAGGTACTGACGGAAGTAGAGCTGTGAGGAGGGGGCGTGAGTCGTGCTTGGGTAGCTCAGATGGAAGAGCACTTGCCCGTGGAAAGCAAAGGTCCCGAGTTCCAGCCTCGGTCCGGCACACAGTTTTAATCTGCCAGTAAGTTTCACTATGGGACTTAATATCTGAGGTCATCAGTCCCCTAGACTTAGAACTACTTAAACCTAACTAACTTAAGGACATCACGAACATCCATGCCCGAGGCAGGATTCGAACCTGCGACCGTAGCAGCAGCGTGGTTCCGGACTGAAGCGCCTAGAATCGCTCGGCTACAGCCGCGGATTGTTATCTGTATTATTAAACAGGTGCCAGGTTCCAGATATAGCTTACCTATCTAACGATTTACAGGCCCAAGAAAATTTTGATTTTCAGTATATCCTGGTAAATATCGGACCGAAATCAAAAACTGAAAATGCTGTCATAAGATACTCACAAAAGGATGCATTAGGTCTTGTACTGAAGATCTTGACTTCATAGATTTTCTGTCCCTGACATAAAGAACACATTTACAACAGGTTGGGTATCTCCTAGTTGAAAATGTGAACAATCTCTAAAGGAAAAAGTTATCGGTAAGTACATTTTCGTCCTTCACACAACAAAACATCATCTGGAATGACGTTTTATTTTATTACTTTTTTATTATTTACGAATACTTCTTTAGAACTTACACATTTTCCTGACAGTGTTCACTCATCCCACTGAATTTACCTGCCAAATTATGTCATTATACGACACGTAGTCCGCAGATATGACATCTGATTGAAATGTGTGAAATCTACGTTATAAGCGTTTCACGTCGTACATTTACCAAGATATTTTATTTTTAGTGTAATAAAAGGTTTGAAGCTGTTTAATGTACGGCAGGAAGTTCAGTTCATCGAAGAGTGAAGGGCGGGAATGTTACTGGTTTTCAACACTGGGTCAGTTTAGCCTATGACACCATTTCAAGCAGTACTTTATGTGCATGAGACGTACCAGCAAGATAACCAGCGTTTGGTGGGGATAGATAAAAGTCAAGCAAATAGTCATGTGTTAAATTGCTAGACAGAGTAGTTAAAAGCAGTTTCTGATATAGTGCGTCTGATATAGTCATAATATATATAGCAGTTCATGACATCCATTCTTACAAAAGTACTGTTTCTGATGGACACACGTCCAAATCATCCGCTCTCAAAAATCCGCCATCTCACTTCCCCACATCCACCACTGCTGGCGGCTCACCTCCAACTGCGAAACGCTACATGCTTTTAACAGCCAACAGCCCAACACTACAATAGCGAATATTACAACAATGCCACTCAGCCACAGACTGCACACAGTACAGCCAGTGATTTTCATACAGAGCGCTACGTGGCGTTACCAATATAAAAACCTAAACAGCCTACTTACATAGCCCCCATGCTCCCCACAAATAATTTTACAAAGTGTTTGGGCCAGTGGCCAATACAGATTTGAAAAATTTTTTCATAATTACAATAACAAAGATATCAAATGCACACACTTTTTGATACCATGTTGGTCAAAAGCTAAAATTTTCTCACAGTCCATAAAGACAGTCCTGATCATTCATCACAGTAAAATTAAAGTGTTTTTTTTTTTCAAAGTCTGAGCAATAAAAGAAAATGCACACGGAAGTAGTGGATTTCCATGCAGTCTTGAACAAGTAGTGTTGTCCTTCCAATGGAAAGACAGTGCTGAACTTGACATGCAGACAGCCACAACAGAGCAAACCCACAGCAGAGTCAGTAGAAGTTTTGAAGAATATTGGTAGGTAGGTCTTCACAGAGCGGACCCACTGTATTCCTGGTAGAGATTATGGTATTGGTGAGTCATCAAAGGTGTAGATCCACTGTAGTCCTTGTAGAAATAATGGTATTGGTGAGTCATCAAAGGTGTAGACCCACTGTAGTCCTTGTAGAGACGGCCAGCAGCCATCTGTTGCGACTGTGCAGGTGCACAATCATCATCGAAGAGTCTTGCAGAGAATAGAGCAAGTCCATAAACCACCACTTGTGCACACACAAAGTTTTGGAATTGTCCTTAGAAGTCTTTCAGACAATATAGCAAGTCCATAAACCACCACTTGTGCACTCACAAAGATTTTGGAATTGTCCTTAGAACCAGCAATGCTGTTAACCAGTCCCTTGCTGAATAATCAACACATGTGCAAACACTAACGGTCCCAACTTCTCACATATTGTGCATATACCATAACCAACAGAAACGTGTGCACTGAAATCAATGCTTACGAGTTGCTTAATTTGCTGAGCTGGTGTCCATTACAATTTTATAACATGAGAATACAATTACAAGGATACAGAAAACATCATTAAAAACATAATAATACAGATAACAATTGTAGTAATACAGGCTTTACAAAACAGTAGAAATAAACATATACATCAGTGTTACAGGAATTATGACATAAGTAAATATATAAAATAATGAGAATAGTTTTAGAAACATTAATTTTGCACATGAGCATTGAAACAGAACAGAATTAATAATGTCTAAACATCTTTACAAAGTAAATAACATATTATTAACGCAAATTATATTTGTGGATAACAGTATTCCTCATCATAGTCAATGTAGCTTAGTACTAGAAAAATATCTACAACATAAATCTTACTAGCTAAACAAATAAAGACAGGAAAAACAACAATACACAAGAGTACACAAACACATAGCAGAATAACACAGGAGGAAAGGACATGGTTTGTTTTCAGTGTAACGTTTGATACAGCAGTCCAACCCAAAACTTCATTCCATAGATCTCTTGTCTTATTTAAACATTTGTTTTCACCAAAAAAATCCTATCCAAGCATGCTTTCTGTATTTATATGTTCACATATTTCTTACCTCATTATTTATTTCCCATTATCTTACCTCATCATTTATTTCCAAGAAAATCCTACTTAAACCTGTTGTCCCTAAACCCCACTTTTTTGTTTATATCCTCTTTCAAAATACTTTTTTCGGCCAAACCATTTTCTTATAGCTTCTCAATGCATTTCTTCCAATGCATCACAACACGTTCTCTTATATAGCCAACCCCATCTTAAGCTAACTTAAATCTACTGAGTGCAGATGCTAAACTAAGGGACGAGGAAATGCAGCAGCACAAAACAGTTAACACAAACAGCAATGTCACAAAAATGGAAATTGGCAAAGCAAGCAGCAGTATATCTAAATTAGCAGAGCAAATGCTACATTACAACGAATATGAGCCAATGTGCAGCAACAAGAAAAATAAATCAGTAGTAAAACTGGCTTAACAGTGAAATACAAGGTGAAATTCAGTAGCACTATCCCTGGCACACAGCAGCAGCAAATGCAATAACTTATACCTAAACATGACAAAGCTCAAGCAGAAAAAATAGTACACTAAAGACAACAATGCAGATAAGGGAAATGTCTATTCACATCTTAATGTCTATGTCATTAAAGTGGTGCACCACAAATTATTCTACAAAATAAATTACCAAGTACTTGAAAAGAAAATTATGTATGCAGTTCCTGTGAAGGGAAATGTCTTTTGTGCTCCCTCACTTTTTTGGAAGTATATCATAAAATTATTATTTACAGGATCTGTAGACAGAAAGTATTTCTATTAGTACATCTATTAAATTTTATTTTAACCAATGCTGCCATAGCTAGAAACTAGATATTAAACGAAATGAGCAAATATATGTATAAAGCAACATATGAAACGTCATTCACTAGACAAACGGCGTCTCCAAAGGCAAAAAAAAAAAAAATCTCTCAACTCAAAAGACAATAGATGTAAAATGTTTCATTAGGCATTTTAGTAAATATCATAAATTAAGAGCTCCACAGTGTAATCATATGTTTTCAAGTTTGAGCGTGTGGTGTTTGCGATGCTTTTGATAAAAAAAATGTCAATAGCAAGAGTAATGGCCTCTCTTTTTCTCCACCTAACGGCTTTCTTTTGCCAGACGACTATCTCTCAGCTGGGCGCCCAAAACGCATTACGTCAAGGTCACTTACCTTTCTTACCGAAATATTTGCAACAGAAATTTCTGCAGCAGTGACAGTCTCATATAAAAATTTCACAGGTCGAAAATTTGCGTTACAAATGTGTAGAAACCAAATCCTGTAAATATAAAAGCGTCCAAAAAAATTTTTTTTGGCATTGTGATACATTCATGCATTTACACACATTTCATAACTCTTAAAGTACGATTCTTGGTTTTCAACATCCTTTTTCACAAACCAGATTCCATAACTTCTACTCATTATTCCTTACCTTATTACACATATACATATTCGTCGACACTTCTTCAATATTTCATCATAATAAATAAATAGTATAATCAAAGATGTTAAGTCCCATAGTGCTCAGAGCCAGCCAGTATAATGAAATTCATCATATAGCATCAGCTTATTGATCATAAACATATCTCAACAGCATAATACACATTGTCATCATAATAATAACATCATAAAAACTGAGCCAAATCTCAAAAACGTCATAGCTTTCTGCAATAATTTCAAAACCTAAAGAAAATTCTCTGCTCATTTCAATAGTGTCATCTACCTCAAACATACTTTAAAAATCATGATCTCATACCAAATACATCCTTCAAACCTCTCATAGTATCATGATGGTTCTGAAAAAATATGAAGGGTTCACAAAATAAAGACAAAATACAATTTCGGAAGTGTGAAGTTATCCAACTGTGTAATTACACAAGCATCTGTCAGTAATGTAGTAAAAAAAATGTTTGTCTCTCTCAGTTAAATGATCAGATAGCTGTTTAATTATGTTTTAGAGAAATATGGTACCGAAGTGTAAAGTTGTATAAGCAAATACCATATTAGCTAAGGCTCCTTGTGCTTGCCAAACACATGGTACACAAAGTAAGCGTATACCCCCCTGAGGATTAATGTAATTATACCCTCAGGTGTTACAGATGACAGCAATGGAATGAAATGTATCACAGAAAACTATCTTTGTAATTCAAAAATCTTAAAAAATAAATGCTTTAAGTACAAAATTAATCACTCAAATGCGTGTCCCGTAGCGCTAAATGTGCGTCTTGTTGTAAGATAATTCTGTGGAAGTGTCGTAGTTATCGTTCTATGTAAGCAAAGTTCTGCCGAAGTCAATGTACTCCCCTCATCATAAACAAAAGTGAAATGCTTTGCGTATACATATCGTGATTATTATGCTTATTGCTGTGATGAAGAAAGTACTGTGCTGTAACGTATTGTGCTATGGAAAAAGCTGTCTCATTGTGGCTATACCACAAAAGTTACTACTAATACATGTGTAACAACTACTACGACTTCTGACATCAAATGTAACAGTTGTGTTACTAAATGTGACAGTTCTGTCACTCAATGTAACTGGGTTTTCTCTTTGGATGCTGTCAATTGTCAGGTTGAGCATTCTAAAGCATTCTGTCAGGGTGAAAATATTAAATAAATTAACTTTTCTCTCTTAACAACATGTGGGCAGGGTGGGTTCTTCCTTGGCTCGGGTATGAGGTCGAATGAAACATCATTTTTACATAAGATAACTTTTATTGAAGATTTGTACAACTGTATCTTACGGGATGTACTGGTTCGGAGAGCGGCAGCTGTGTCGGTTGTGAAGCCTTCTGCTGCGGCAGCGGCGGTGGCGGCGGCGGCGGCGGCGGCGTCTGATTACGCGTAGCGGTGTGTATCTCGTGTCGCCGTCTCGCCCAGTTGACTGGAGATGCGCAGCGCGAGGTGGCCCGTTTAATTATTGCGAGCGAAATCGTCCATCGGATGATACCTTGGGTGCGGCGTCCCAGTGTTTCTCTTCTCTAAGCGGCTGCATGTGTTCTGCGTCGGCCAGCGGAGCGGTGCGGCGGTAGAAGGCCAGTGTGGCGGACTCGAACCACGGACTCCCGCTTGCCAGTCTTCGGCTGTCAGCTCTTCATCCCAGCTCACAGGTGACTACTGATGTGAGGCCGTCTCCTTCCCATCCTCACAAGTCACCCGGGTATGTAAAAACCAGACTTCAAATACCTTTTAACTTCTGTCTTCTGGCGCCGCGGCTGCTGCTTGCTATTCCATTACAGCGGCGGACTTGGTGTGTCTGTGCATGAAGCAGTCTCTTCTTGCATCACGGTCTTCAGCACCGAAACTGACTGAAAACTACTGCTGCTCTTCTTTTCTTCCTTCGTCTCTCGTCTTCGTCTCCGTCCCCGTCTCCGTCTTCGTCTTCGTCCCCGTCTTCATCCGTCCTCATCTGTCGGGCCCACCGCGTCTCACGTATTTATTCACTTCAGTTCACTGGAGGTGAACGACTTCACGGCCATTGCCTCTTCTGTCATGTTGAAAAGCTTCTCGAAGAATCTTCTTGACCTCGGTCATTGGCTCTTGGAATGTAGGCCGGGGCCTCTGATCGCATGTGACGACTGAGAAACACGTGAGCCGGTCATTGCCTCTTCCGTCACGTTGAAAAGCTTCTCGAAGAATCTTCTTAACGTCGGTCATTGGCTCTTGGAATGTAGGCGAGGGCCTTTGCCCACATGCGACAACTGAGAAACACATGAGCCGGTCGGGCGATGCCCTGACGGCTGAATCGACAGCGCCCGCTTATGTGGAACTTGCTGACTTCATGGTCATTGTCTCTTCTGTTCTGCCCGCTGAATGCCAGTATGTAACTCTCTAAACTAAATCAAGTTTTTCATTTATATTCAAATTTCTAGTTCACTTTGATTTCACTAATTTATTTACCTAAGTACCACTCAACATTCGTCCACCCTTCGGAGAAATTCGCCCTCGAATTTACCACTCAACATTCCTCCACGCTTCTCACGGAAAAAGCACAAGCACTGAAAACTCTCGATTTAGAAGATTACACATGCTTCACATTAAGTATGTGGAGAATACTTTATCACTTTACAAAAGCACTGTATGGTCATGAATCACATAGTTCTTATATAAATTTTTGTAATAAGTGTAACAAATCTTGATGACAATGAATAAACAAAAAATAGATTTTGCACTTAGAAAATTACATAGCAACACCTGTTTAATCTACCCTATATTAATGCAAGAATATCTATTCTACAGTATTGTTTACTTTAACATAAGACTGTTTAGTAAAGAGTGAAGTACAATAAACATAAGTAATACAGTAATGCTCAAAAGTAACCACTGAAGTACACCAGTTAAGAGTGTGGTATCCAGTTAACAGGGATTTGATGAGGTGGTATATTATTATTTGGCTTATTTTTTCGTTGTAAATAAAAGAAAACTGTACAAAGCAGAAACACCAACACAAAGGTTCCAGATATACCCGTTCCTAGTATTATAATTTTAGTTTTGTGTTCACCTTTTAATTTTAAGACATGTAGCATCATAACATTAGTATCAATTTTGCCTTGCTGTGTGTTTATGACTTCAGAAGGAAACTGTCAAGCGAGTCATTGAGGTAGGATTGGTTTTGTGTAGGAAATGCTTTGCATGGCGTTTTCTGAAAAAAGCAAACATGGTTGTGAACCTACCAACCTAGTAAAAACAAAAATAAAGAAAAGAGGAAATACACTCCTATAAATGGAAAAAAGAACACATTGACACCGGTGTGTCAGACCCACCATACTTGCTCCGGACACTGCGAGAGGGCTGTACAAGCAATGATCACACGCACGGCACAGCGGACACACCAGGAACCGCCGTGTTGGCCGTCGAATGGCGCTAGCTGCGCAGCATTTGTGCACCGCCGCCGTCAGTGTCAGCCAGTTTGCCGTGGCGTACGGAGCTCCATCGCAGTCTTTAACACTGGTAGCATGCCACGACAGCGTGGACGTGAACCGTATGTACAGTTGACGGACTTTGAGCGAGGGCATATAGTGGGCATGCGGGAGGCCGGGTGGACGTACCGCCGAATTGCTTAACACGTGGGGCGTGAGGTCTCCACAGTACATCGATGTTGTCGCCAGTGGTCGGCGGAAGGTGCACGTGCCCGTCGACCTGGGACCGGACCGCAGCGACGCACGGATGCACGCCAAGACCGTAGGATCCTACGCAGTGCCGTAGGGGACCGCACCGCCACTTCCCAGCAAGTTAGGGACACTGTTGCTCCTGGGGTATCGGCGAGGACCATTCGCAACCGTCTCCATGAAGCTGGGCTACAGTCCAGCACACCTTTAGGCCGTCTTCCGCTCACGCCCCAACATCGTGCAGCCCGCCTCCAGTGGTGTCGCGACAGGCGTGAATGGAGGGACGAATGGAGACGCGTCGTCTTCAGCGATGAGAGTCGCTTCTGCCTTGGTGCCAATGATGGTCGTATGCGTGTTTGGCGCCGTGCAGGTGAGCGCCACAATCAGGACTGCATACGACCGAAGCACACAGGGCCAACACCCGGCATCATGGTGTGGGGAGCGATCTCCTACACTGGCCGTACACCACTGGTGATCGTCGAGGGGACACTAAATAGTGCACGGTACATCCAAACCGTCATCGAACCCATCGTTCTACCATTCCCAGACCGGCAAGGGAACTTGCTGTTCCAACAGGACAATGCACGTCCGCATGTATCCCGTGCCACCTAACGTGCTCTAGAAGGTGTAAGTCAACTACCCTGGCCAGCAAGATCTCCTGATCTGTCCCCCATTGAGCATGTTTGGGACTGGATGAAGCGTCGTCTCACGCGGTCTGCACGTCCAGCACGAACGCTTGTCCAACTGAGGCGCCAGGTGGAAATGGCATGGCAAGCCGTTCCACTGGACTACATCCAGCATCTCTACGATCGTCTCCATGGGAGAATAGCAGCCTGCATTGCTGCGAAAGGTGGATATACACTGTACTAGTGCCGACATTGTGTATCCTCTGTTGCCTGTGTCTATGTGCCTGTGGTTCTGTCAGTGTGATCATGTGATGTACCTGTTCCCAGGAATGTGTCAATAAAGTTTCCCCTTCCCGGGACAATGAATTCACGGTGTTCTTATTTCAATTTCCAGGAGTGTACATTGTTAACTACAAGATCTACATGTTTCTACGTTCAACTTTTCTTTCTTAAAAAATAAACCATTATAATTTATTATTTATTTACATTTGTATACTGTCCACAGTCTACTAAGATTCAACTACGACATCCGCACCCTTGAACGAAGATTGTATGGTGCCATGTCTGTATGTTGTGCTGGCGCTGCCACTCTTTTTCCTCTTCGGGAACTTCCTCCACCCTTCGGAAAAGCAGACACTATTGTTGAAGGAATTACATCTGGAGCGCCCTTAAAAGGTTTTAAACGACTTGCATGGACAATGGTAGTTCGGGTGGGCAGTTGCAATTTAACGTTGACTGGTGATGTGATCTCAATAATTTGATAAGGACCTCTGTAGTTTGTTACAAATTTCTTCGTTTTTCCTTTCGCTATGTAAGGATTTGAAAGCATAACCCACTGACCGATTTTGTAATTTGGATATTTAGCTTGGGTATTACCTAATTTTTCCTGTCGTTCCAAAGCCTTTGTATTAGATTTTTGAACCTTTTTCCATACATCCTTCATCATTCGACTGAAATCTCTTACTGTTTCTCCGGCTTTTCCGTTTTTCTGCCTGATTACATCAAAAGGGGACGGCATTTTTTCCCATAGACCACTTCATAAGGTGACATGCCAGTTGCTTCATGCGTTTTGGGGTTGTATACAGACACGATTATTGGTAAATACGTATCCCAATTAGAATGTTGTTCGTTAATATAATAACTAAGCATCTTGCCAATTGTCCGATGAACTCTTTCTGTGCGCCCGTTGCACTGAGGGTGTAACGGAGTTGTGCGTAATTTGCGTATTTTTAATAAGTGGCATAGCTGATTCATTAATTCAGACATAAAATTAGATCCCTGATCTGTGATAATAGCTTCAGGTACGCCAAATTTAAGTATCCAGTTGTTAACTAAAGCTTGGGCAACTGTATTTGCTTGCTGATCTGGGAGACTCACCATAGCTAGATAGCGTGAAAAGTGGTCGATAATTGTAAGGACATACTTATTACCAGCCGGTGTTTTATGAAATGGCCCGTAGAGATCCAGTCCGCAGATTTGAAATGGACATGAAGCCTCGGGGAGCCTCTGTAAGGGTATTTTTGAACGAGAAAGTTCAGCTCGTTGTGCGCACGCAATGCAATTACGAACGTACTGCGCAACATCCTGCTTTCTGGTTTGCCACCAAAATCGCTCTGCTACTCGTCTTTCGGTTGTCCGCTGTCCACCGTGTCCTGCAAGGATATGATCGTGGGCCTCTGCCATTATTTCTTGTCTAAGGTGTTGGGGAACAACAATTCGCGGTCCAAGTTTTGTTTTACGGCATAATACACCATCTTCAAAGCAAAATTGTTTTTGAGTTGCGTATTTTTTACATTCTGTATCCTCATCTTGTGCCTTTCTCCAGTCCTCAGTATCTCGGCCTGTTGCTTCCAAAAGTGCTATTTTCCGACTTAGGCAATCTGCATTCGTGTGTTTTTTGCCTGGTTTATTGATAACTTCGAAATCCATTTCGGAAAGACATAGGGCCCAACGGGTAAGACGACTAGATGGATCCTTTAATCCAAGCAACCATTTTAAAGCTGCGTGGTCTGTAATAACCTTGAATTTCCTACCATACAAGTAGCATTTAAAGTATTTGATACCATAAATAACACTTAACAATTCTTTCTCCGTTGTGGAATAATTTCTTTCTGCCGTTGTTAGTTGTCTCGAAGCATAGGCTATAGGGTGTTCCGCGCCATTAATATTCTGACTCAAAACAACACCTACTGAATGACCACTTGCGTCACAGGATAAAATAAATTCTTTGTTATAATCTGGGTAGGCTAATACAGGACTGTGTGTTAACTTATCTTTAAGGGTTTGAAATGCAGATGCACAATCTTCAGACCAATGAAATTTTGCACCCTTTTTCAATAATTGGGTTAAGGGTCGGGCAATTTTAGCAAAATTTTGAACATATTTTCGGTAATACGATGCGACACCAATGAAACTTTGTACCTCCTTAACGCGTTGTGGTGTTGGGAAGTCCTTAACTGCCGACATTAATCGAGGATCTGTTTTAATTCCTTTTTCACTAATGACATGCCCTAGGTATGTAACCTCTGTCAATGCAAAACTACATTTTTCCATATTTAATGTTAATTTAGCTTTTCTAAGTCTCTGAAAAACATTACGCAGACGCACAGCATGTTCATTAATGTCTCTGGAGAATACAATAATATCGTCTAGATATACACAACATTGCTGAGTTTTGAGTCCTCGCAATACTCCATCGAGTAGTCTTTGAAAAGTTGCTGGCGCATTTTTCAAACCGAAAGGCATTCTTTTAAATTGCCAGTGGCCTCCAGGGGTAGAAAATGCTGTTTTATGCCTATCTTCAGGTGCAACTTCCAATTGATGATATCCGCTACGTAAATCGATTGTTGAAAAGTACTTACTGTTACCCAAACTGTCAATGATATCTGTAATGTTTGGAAGAGGATAAACATCTGAGATAGTTTGTTAATTAAGGTGTCTGTAGTCACAACAAAATCTATATCTTTTCGTACCGTCGGGAGACTTCTTTGGAATAATTACGATATTTGAATTATAAGGCGAATCAGAATATTCTATAATTCCATCTTTTAGATGCTGTTCTATAAATTCATCCAGTACTGGCTGTAAGTGATGCGGAACTCTATAAGGCTTCCTATAAACTGGGGGGCTATTTCCTGTTGGGATCCTATGCTGTGTGATGTCTGTTGCTGGCAATGGACCTTCTGCATTAAATAAATCTTGGAACTCAACTAAAACTGCTTCTATCGTGTCTCTATCCTTTCCTTTCAAATGCTCAATCTTCTGGCGCAATGCGGTTTTATAGGCGTCTGGTTTCTGACCATCATTAATATCTGGCCAAATGAAATCTTCTTCTTCAAAAGTACTGACTGTAGCCACTAATATTCCCTTATGCAACTCTTTGTCCTCCACTCCGAAATTGTCAATATGTACCGGTACTTTTCTTTCACCCTCAACGTCTTGAACCCGTACAACACTCCTACGTACAAAACAATGTGATACATCTAATTCCTCATTTTCCTCTAAAGGCTCTATTAGACACACTGTATCTGTAGGTACTTCGTGGTCAACGGTCATCCAGAGAAGTTTTCCTGCGCCAGATGGTATCTGATCCCGCGAATCAACCTCCAAGGACGTTGCACGCAGTATAGTTGATTTCGCCTTCCGGTTAGGGAAATCTTGCGGCAGAGGGCCCTTTGCAGCGGTGTCACCTAGCTGAAACACTATTCCGCTAAGTTCTACAGTTTGCTGTCTGAGGTCGATTTTAGCGTGATGTTTATTCAGGAAATCCAACCCTACGATCGCGTCGTACCCGTCAGTTACCTTTGTTACCACTTCTACATCTTCTTGAAATTGTACACCATGAATATAGAAAATCAATGATGTACATCCTAATGACTTCACTGTACCTCCTCCTAGTCCACTCAATCTATACCTTGGAGGGTCATACTTCTTTTCTCCAATACATTTATTACTCACTATTGATACGTTTGCGCCTGTATCCACCAGTATCCTTGCCTCTTTATCCTGTATGGTAGCAGATAACCAGCATTCCGCCTTCACATTCGCCTTAATGGCATGAAATTTTATTGGGAACGCCTGGCGGCGGCTCCGACATTCCCGTTTGAGTTTAACTGATTCCTATTTACAATAACTTTCTTAGACCTGCATTCCTTGAATGTGTGACCTATTCTTTGACAATTAGTGCATTGAGATTGTCTGCAATTTTTTGCTATATGTCCCTGTCGATCGCACCTAAAACATCGTACTCCTGCTGAAAATATATTTCGCTTCTCCTTGTATCTGAAGGCAATGTCAATTTCTTCAAAAGCTGTCGCCACAGATACAGCTTCTGCTAAATTTTTACGAAACTCTGCCCTGACACGACGGGACGTTTCAGGAGGTAACCCACGTAAAAATGTATCCAGAGCTCTATCTTCTGCCTCTTGTAAAATAACTTTATTTGCTTCATCACTAGTTGTCAACTGATAGGTGTTAATATTAACTTTTCTAATCCTATCTACAAAGCTTTCTAACAACTCGTTTTGCCTCTGAGTGATAGTGTTTAACTGTTCCCTATAAAATCTACAGCTGTTCTGTTTTTGAAAACGTTTAAGTAATCCTTTCTTCAATTCCTCAAATGTTGGAGCATTCCGTAATTCTTCATGGTATAAGACGTGTGCTTTAGCCTCTCCTGTCAATCTTAACTTTGTCATTTGTAAGAGCTGTTCATCTGACCATGTTCCTAACTATGCAGCTGCTACTAAATCATCAAAAAAGGCTGTTATGTCCTCGCCAGGTTTACCTGAAAAAGGAGTTACTGAGGCTGCTGCTGAGGAATCTAGGGTGGGAGGGATTGAACTGGTATGCCTAACCTCACTCAACTGTTTAAATAATGTATTATTATCATTTTTAAGCTGTGCTATCTGATTAACTAAGCTCTGAATAGCTTCATCAGTAGAAACCGCATGTGGTGCTGACTCTGACTTTGTACGATTTCGTGTCATCATTTTACAAACTGTTAGTTACACAATCTTCCTATACTGAATTTAACAGATGTTTAAATATTTCCGACCAACTCTTAAAATCATGAGAGAAAATACACTTCTAAATAAAGAAAATATTACGACTGCTATGCAAACCTCTATCCCTTCACACATTAAAAAATACTAACTGTGGACCTTTAGTGGCTGTCATTCACACCTCATATTGAGCCAAGGGTTTTTACTCTGACACCAAATGTAATAACTACTACGGCTTCTGACATCAAATGTAACAGTTGTGTTACTAAATGTGACACTTCTGTCACTCAATGTAACTGGGTTTTCTCTTGGCTGCTGTCAATTGTCAGATTGAGCATTCTAAAGCATTCTGTCAGGGTGAAAATATTAAATAAATAAGCTTTTCTCTCTTAACAACATGTGGGCAGGGTGGGTTCTTCCTTGGCTCGGGTATGAGGTCGAATGAAACATCATTTTTACATAAGATAACTTTTATTGAAGATTTGTACAACAGTATCTTACGGGATGTACTGGTTCGGAGAGCGGCAACTGTGTCGGTTGTGAAGTCTTCTGCTGCGGCAGTGGCGGTAGCGGCGGCGGCGGCGGCGGCGGAGTCTGATTACGCGTAGCGGTGTGTATCTTGTGTCGCCGTCTCGCCCAGTTGACTGGAGACGCGCAGCGCGAGGTGGCCCGTTTAATTATTGCGAGCGAAATCGTCCATCGGATGATACCTTGGGTGCGGCGTCCCAGTGTTTCTCTTCTCTAAGCGGCCGCGTGTGTTCTGCGTCGGCCAGCGGAGCGGTGCGGCGGGAGAAGGCCAGTGTGGCGGATTCGAACCACGGACTCCCGCTTGCCAGTCTTCGGCTGTCAGCTCTTCATTCCAGCTCACAGGTGACTACTGATGCGAGGCCGTCTCCTTCCCGTCCTCACGAGTCACCCGGGTATGTAAAAACCAGACTTCAAATACCTTTTAACTTCTGTCTTCTGGCGCCGCGGCTGCTGCTTGCTATTCCATTACAGCGGCGGACTTGGTGCGTCTGTGCATGAAGCAGTCTCTTCTTGCATGACGGTCTTCAGCACCGAAACTGACTGAAAACTACGGGTGCTCTTCTTTTCTTCCTTCGTCTCTCGTCTTCGTCTCCGTCCCCATCTCCGTCATCGTCTTCGTCCCCGTCTTCATCCGTCATCATCTGTCGGGCCCACCGCGTCTCACGTATTTATTCACTTCAGTTCACTGGAGGTGAACGACTTCACGGCCATTGCCTCTTCTGTCACGTTGAAAAGCTTCTCGAAGAATCTTCTTGACCTCGGTCATTGGCTCTTGGAATGTAGGCCGGGGCCTCTGATCGCATGTGACGACTGAGAAACACGTGAGCCGGTCATTGCCTCTTCCGTCACGTTGAAAAGCTTCTCGAAGAATCTTCTTAACGTCGGTGATTGGCTCTTGGAATGTAGGCGAGGGCCTTTGCTCACATGTGACAACTGAGAAACACGTGAGCCGGTCGGGCGATGCCCTGACGGCTGAATCGACAGCGCCCGCCTATGTGGAACTTGCTGACTTCATGGTCATTGTATCTTCTGTTCTGCCTGCTGAATGCCAGTATGCAACTCTCCAAACTAAACCAAGTTTTTCATTTATATTCTAATTTCTAGTTCACTTTGATTTCACTAATTTATTTACCTAAGTACCACTCAACACATGTTTTACTTTCCAGAAGAATTCAGGAAAACTGTGCAGATATAAAAGAGATACAGCGCAAAAGCAATAATATAAATTGTGTCACTCATTAGTAGCGTCGTGATATAATCGTGTAGCAGTCAAAGAAACCAAATACTAAGTCATCTTTAATCTCACAGAAAGTACTTCAAATAAAGAATGTCTTTTCAAGTAAACCAAAATTTTGCATTAAAATCTCATTAACAGTATATGTTCTAAGTATGTAAGCCTTATAGTCGTTACGTAATCGTGCAATTAACAAGCAAGAATCAACACACACAATAACACTGTGTCCTCTGTTCACTATAACAATGCATTCGTAATATCTGTTCAAATAAGTTCTCTTGGTTCTTGACTGGATATTTAACTTCAAACATTGTTGCATGTTAACAGATTCTAAGTCTGACAAAGCATACTAGTAATGTAAAGTGAAAAATTTTACAGCAAAGACTATGTTAAAAAAACAGATTATCTCTCAATAAACGGTTTTACATGTGAAATGTTGTGCAATCCTTTACTCTTCCTAGTACGCAGTTTCAACTTCAACCCAATTATCATGTGGTATACGTCGATAAAGGATGCTCAAATTTTTCTCAAAGTTAGTGTCTATGTTACTTTTCTCTGAGCCAGCCAGCGCACGTGACTGCCTGCGTTGCGAGTCATTGTCTGCTCTTTGTTGGCGCGCGTCGTTATTGGGATTAAGAGGCCTAAGTTCTACAAATTCACCTTGTCGAGAGGGCCAAGCCCTGTTTGAAACCCGCCAGTTCTGATACAATTCAGGCCTGTCGTTACGATTATACCGTCTGTCGTCATGTCGGTAATTTCTGTAATTAATTTCTTGTCGGTCACGTGGTGGAGAACTTCTCCCTGAGTAGTATCTGCGCAGAGGACCGTTGTGTCTGAAGTTATTCTGTCTCCCTTCAAAATAATTGTTTTGGTTCCCACATTGTCTATTTATATGGTTGTCTCTGTCACATTCATTACGATGGAAATGCGATCTTTCTCTGTAATTATTACTCTGCCAACGGTTGTCATATGGGTGGTGTCTGTTTTGGTCACGCTTTACGTTGTAAGAATAGCCTTGTCGTGTCCATTTATTATTTCTTTCATCGCAGAATTGTGACGGATGTGACCTGTAATTGTTGTTCTCCCGTTTTCGCGTTCCGCAAATGTCAGTGTCAATTTCCAATTCTTGTAACAGTCCCTGAAAAGCCTCAATGTCGTCTTTGCAACGTCCTGCCAAAATAATTTATCGTAAATGTTCAGGCAATTTGATCAAGAAAATGCGGATGAGTTCTGAGGGGCTGTATGGGTTTGACAGGTACTGATTCTTGTGCAACATGTCTTCAAAATATTTCCCAAGACTGGTTAATACAGATTGTTCGAAATGTTTCATCATTATCATGCTATGTTTTACTCAGTCTTGTGTAGCTTGAGACCAGTATGCTGAGAGGAAGGCATGATAAAATTCTCCTTCACTGTGGCAATCGTGAATGACCGATCGCATTCTTACAGCTGGTTCATTCTCTAAGTAGCCACACATAAATTCTAATCTGCGCTCTAATGACCAGTTGGAAGGAAAACAACGAGAGAATTGATGAAGCCACGCTTGTGGATGAATGTCGTTGCCGGAATTCTTAAATGTTTTGAATTTACGTGTAGTAATTAACAGCTTATAGTCAAAATCATCATGTCGGCGAGTCGCAAGTCGGTCATTGTTACGTCGTTTCGGCGGTTCCATCTCAAAATTCGGTGTACCTTGCCAATTTCTTTCATAATTTGCTAAGTGCCTGTGTTATTATTTTGTGGCTGTTCCGTATTTCTATGTCCCTCTTCCCGTATTGGAGCGCGAGTGTCCTATGAAATATGTAATTCTTGTATTACCTCTGTCAACTGATCTTGTACTTCCCGGTTTTCTCTTTTATGTTGCGTACTAATTTGATTCTGATTTTGTTTGAATTTCTTAATTTGTTCATACTCTTCTGTGTCAGTGAAGGCTACAGGTCTTGTATCATTCAGATCATCATCCACCTTTGTAGATAAGTTAGTGAACTGATCCGAGAGTTCGGTTAGTTTCTCCGATAGTAAACTTATTTCCTCAGTGAATTTTTCTGAACCAAGTTTGAGAGTGTCCATTTGTGTTGAAATCGTATCTACTGTGTCCTTTAAGTTTTCCTGAGCTTTTACAAGTTGCGTAACCGAATTGGTAGATGCAACTGAGTCAATCGTAGCTTGCAAGGTCTCATGATTTTCATGAACAATAGTTTGCAGTTCTTTTATGGCTGCTTCGTGATTGTGTAATGTATTTTCATGCCGCAAAAAAATAGGTTGGAAACGCTCACAAATTTGTGTTTTAACGTCATTACAGACTTTTTGACATTTCGATTCGATTTTATGTAACTCAGTAGTTAAATCTTCACGTGTTTGTTCAAGCGTGGTGTCTAACCTTTGAAGATTTTGTTCCATTGTGTCTAACTTTTGAAGATTTTGTTCCATTGTGTCTAACGTTTGAAGATTTTTTTTCCACTGTGTCCAACTTTCGAAGATTTTGTTCCATTGTGTCTAACTTTTGAAGCTTTTGCTGTGTTTGTCCCATTTGTTGTGTTAATTGTGATAACAATGCACTGGTGTCTGAAACATGTTCCTCAGTGCTTTTCGGCAGTGAATTTGCACCGGCAACATTCACATTTTGACAAGCAGAAATTGTGACTTGACTTATTTGAGAAAACGGTGAGGACCCAAAACCTGAATGTACAGTATTTGCGAGATTGTGTCCTGTCATTTCGGATTCCTGAGGCGAACTGTAGCCGACCGATCGATCGATAATGCTTCCCTGTTCACTAATTCTTTCACTGTCTACGCTATTATTTGCCGCCCGCTGCATTTCCCTATGCACAGTTACCAAATTACCACTTTGAATGTCTGTTAATTCATTACAGAGTGGTGCTGATAAGACACGCTCGTCGTCACTATTATTTCTCAGTTTACTTTGGAGCCCAGTGTTACGTTTTTCACACTCCATTATTGTCACAATATTTCACACAATAACACAGAAAAGCACAATTTGAAAAGCAAAATAAGAAAACACATTAACATAGCACTGAAAATAATACTTAGTTAATTGCAGGCGCAGCTGGATAATACTTGGTGCTAATCTTCATGCATGCCACAACTGTTTTACTGTACAACAATGAAAAACTACAACGACAAATGAAATTCTCTCTATGATTATGCGCTATCAATAAACGATAGCTACACTAATTACACAAACTACAAGTAAAAAATCAGAAGATTCCAGTGAGGTATCCTGGCAGGAAACGTCCCCTTAGAAAAATTATTTAATTACTGTTCTGATAAATCTCTTACATTATTTGATTTCCAAACAGCTGAGCAAAACTGAACGTACCCAGACATTTCGCTCTTTACCCATTCTGATCAACACTAAACTGACACACAATATTTTTTTTAGTGGAACGCAATCTGACTTTCAATAATCCCTACAAAAGAATGGCCCTCATCAACATTAACCAATACCTTTCACAAATCACTTACCTCACAAAAATCTTCGTTACTCCAACTACTGCAATACAGCGAGCGCCACTACTGCCAGCTAAATAAAAGATTCAAACTAGTGAAGGCCCTAACTACTGATAGGCATAGTTAGCAAATGAAAGATTTTGATAGAGAAAAAACAATGTATTTACCTTAATAGTGTTCAAAAGTCATAATATATATAGCAGTTCATGACATCCATTCTTACAAATGTACTGTTTCTGATGGACACACGTCCAGATCATCCGCTCTCAAAAATCCGCCATCTCACTTCCCCACATCCACCACTGCTGGCGGCTCACCTCCAACTGCGCAACGCTACGCGCTTTTAACAGCGAACAGCCCAATACTACAATAACGAATATTAAAACAATGCCACGCAGCCACAGACTGCACACAGCACAGCCAGTGTTTTTCATACAGAGCGTTGCGCGGCGTTACCAATATAAAAACCTAACCAGCCTACTTACAATTTTAGTGCGTGTTGAAGGCAAAGGGATTAACTACATTTGAGCTAATCCCATGAAACAAGATCTGAAAGCTTTGCACCACCTTCTTCTATACACATTTTTGGAAGTAGCCTGTTGAAATAACAAGAATCGCAAACAAGATGAGAACACATCGATTCTGACAGCTGTCAATGAAGACGATATTGCAATTAGTAAAAATGAATTAAAACGTGAATTTTACACATCACATTCTTTCCACGCAGTCACCTCAGTAAAATGTGACTAGAATGATATTCATATCCACTAGATAAGATGTGATTGTTTTAAATGTCTTGTTGCAAAATTTTAATCCATTTTTGAGTAACATTTCCGTAAATTTCAATTTTTTTTTTTTTTTTTTTTTTTTCGTTTCAAGCATCCAGGAGTTTGTTTCTACTTACATCTCAGAAGCGTGACTGTAATACTTACAAAACTAGCACTTTGTAAGGGAATCACATTATTATTATAATGATACCTAGAAGCAACATTAAAATACTGTTTAGCCTTTGTTAGGGTATAATGACATACAGGTACCACCGGAATTAAGATACGTGGCTTCATTTGACTCTGTAACAAAGACGTCACGAGCAATTGATAAAAAAGAAGGGGGCCGCGCTAAATGTTAGCATTGTGTGGAATCTACTATTCGAGATATGACGTGTGCCGCTTAAGTTACGTGTGAAGCTGTCGATGTGACGTATATTTTATGTTGGCAAAACTAATTCCAACCACGTTTAATTTTTCATCTTTTGTAACTTGACATACAAAAAGTTATTGAAGGTTTTTCATTTAATTTATTGATTACTAACAAAGAAATCTCAAGAGAAATTAGTGGCATGAATCTCCACAAGCGAAAACGAGTTGAAAGGATAAAGATAAGTCGGTGACATCCCGGTATGCATTTTTGTTTTCACGGTGAGTATAAAATACGTCCGTCCATGAGGTAGATGGATTGCTCACCGTTGCTCATAACATTAATCTCTCTGAGATGTACTATACGTCATTCATCAGGAAATGTTATTAGTAAACTCAGACTAACGGGGAAACGGCAATGAAATGTTAAGAAGGATGCATGTTACTAAAATGAACGTATTAGTATATTGGCATACGTGATAGTACCTAACTTTTGTGGGTTATAAAATTGTTCATTATCTCTTCCTCACCAAGGTTTTAATACACTGCGTAACTCAAAAGGTAACTTTTACTACGTCATTTTCTCCCACTGCGCCTCAGACGTATTAAATTTGGCCAAATATGCCTACCAAATTGCTTTGTAATGATACAAAAGCGTGGTACCCTTTCGCATCACTCTCGGGTTTGGCGGCGCTTTAAACAGCCACGTGTCGAATATGCGAAGGAAAGGACGGTGCTCAGAAGTTCATGTGAGGTGTAATGTGGCACTAAATTTCATCGTATTTCTTCCATTATCACAGTGGACGTGTCACACGATGCGAAGGTTGTCACACCCAAACTTACCAACATTTCACCTCTCGTTTTGAGATCAGATCCGCGACACTCGGAGCTGAAATCACGTGGGTTTTCCTACGTTGGACTGAGGAAAATGTTTCAGACAAGTTACTGCTCATAATCGACATGGAAAGGCCTCAGGCGTTGGTATAATTGGTGCTTATTGAACCACCAATACTATGGTGCGTTGATACTCATACATTTCGTGGTCGTAATTGACAGTTCGCAGTGCAGTGAGCAACAGGAAGAGGCTCTTGAGACCCTTTGACACTACTGAACTCCCCGAATAATTCAACGCTTCTTTAAGGACATCATGAGCCTGCAACCCTGTTAAACACCATCGCACTCATCTGGAGTGCGGCGCGACTACAATGTTTACTCTGGTTTACAGGTTGGAACCACAAGGAACAATTCAAAATAGTTCTTTGAAATCTGAACATGATCAGAAACACCAAATGGTCTTTATGTTTTTTGAGGCCTCCAGTGCAGATGTCGAGCAGGTGTGGCATTGATTCATAAAACAGCAGAGAGTCATTCTAAAACCACCAGTTCGGCAACGTCCTTGGGCCACACAGCACACAGCCATCATTGTAGGTCACTAAAAATGTTCGTGTAAGGGGACAGCCATTCACTGCGAATGTGACGACATCCCTTTCGACACAACTTAGATTTCAGATGTGGCCAGCTGGCGGTTGTTCAGCGAAGTAGCGCCACTCAACTCTACGATGTCGAAATGGTAGCCTGTGACCCCGGTGCCGAGGTGTTAGTAGGGGATATTTTTAAAGAGCCCAACAGGGGTACACAGCTGACACCGAGGGTGTTGCTGAACTGGGGATGTTGCTGAATTGGAGGCTTTAGAGTAACCGTTTGCTATTTTGCGGTTCCACCCCACCCCCCCCCCCCGCCCCCCCCCACCCCCCCACCCACATCCGGCGTGATCAAGCCACAGGAAGACACGAAACACGACGATTGAAAAAGCAATAACACCATTGCTGCTTCGGATTACGCTCAAGTATCGTCGAATTGTTTTGAACGGTCCCTAGTGGTCAGTACACCAGAGCAGAAACAGTGTTCATGATACACTCCAAAGGTGTGCCCGCGATGTCCTTAGAGAAGAGCTGAATCGTCCAGAGGCTGTCAGTAGCGTCAGAAGCTGTCGAAAATGTCGTCCTCCTCCTCATAGCACTCCGAATGGACGTTTACGGCTGAGAAATATGTGCCAGTCAATTCCCTAAGACGTTTCATTCACACCCTTCATATCACTCACTTTTCGTGTCAGTTCTGTTTCAGTCACACATAAGGGAACCGCTTGATTTTATCTCTGGGTGTCGCTGTTCTGAGGCACCGAAAGCAGGCATGAAATGTGGATTAGAGGGGAAGTGACTATCTTTTCATCGTGCGGCATATCCACGGTGGCGCTGTGGGGTTGTGGAGAAGCTGGATGTCAGTGTGAAATTAGAAACTCAACTTACACCTCATATGAGCATCTGAGTTGTGGCCTTGCTGTTCGAAGCGGCGTCAGACCAAAGAATTATATCGGATCGCGCCGCACTTTTGGAACATTAGAGGCGTTGCCTGTAAGCCCCTTTGAGCTAAATTTCACACGTGTGAGTCGTAATGGAGTATCGAAAAAAGTGACGATTCTTGTGGCGAAGTCTACTCTTTTTAGATGTAATAATCATTAGAACGCCTCAGGAACAACACGGCCTCTTAAATAAGTTCCCATAAATAGATAATTTATTCTTTACATCAGTAGCCTTTTTATGTATGGCTCCACATTAACTATTTGCCATTAAGGCTGCTACACCTAGAAGAAATGCAGATGATAAACGGTCATTCATTCGACTAATATATTGAACTATGTGATTAAATTTGCACGCAATTTTGGTGCATAGATCCTGAGAAATCAGTGCCCAGAACAACCACCTCTGGACGTAATAACGGCTTTGATACGCCTGGGCATTGAGTCAAACAGAGCTTGGATGGCGTGTACAGGTAAAGCTGCCCATGCAGCTTCAACACGATACCACAGTTCATAAAGAGTAGTGACTGGCGTATTGTGACGAGCCACTTGCTCGGCCATCATTGACCAGACGTTTTCAGTTGGTGAGAGATCAGGGGAATGTGCTGGCCAGGGCAGCAGTCGAACATTTTCTGTATCCAGAAAGGCCCGTACAGGAGCTGCATAATGCAGTCGTGCATTATCCTGCTGAAATGTAGGGTTTCGCAGGGATAGAATTAAGGGTACAGCCACATGTCGTAACACATCTGAAATGTAACGTCTACTGTTGAAAGTGCCGTCAATGCGAACAAGAGGTGACCGAGACGTGTAACCAATGGCACCCCATACCATCACGCCGGGTGATACGCCAGTATGGCGATGACGAATACACGCTTCCAGCGTGCGTTCACCGCGATGTCGCCAAACACGGATGCAACCATCACGATGCTGTAAAAAGAACCTGGATTCATCAGAAAAAAATGACGTTTTGCCATTCGTGCACCCAGGATCGTCGTTGAGTACACCATCACAGGCGCTCGTGTCCTTCATGCAGCGCGAAGGGTAACCGTAGCCATGATCTTCGAGATGATAGTCCATACTGCTGCAAAACGTCGTCGAACTGTTCGTGCAGATGGTTGTGGCCTTCAAACGTCCCCATCTGTTGACTCAGGGATTGAGACGTGGCTGCACAATCCATTACAGCCATGCGGATAAGATGCCTGTCATCTCGACTGCTAGTGCTACGAGGCCGTTGGGATCCAGCACGATACCATATTCTGCTAACAGTCATTGGATCTCGACCAACACGAGCAGAAATGTCACTATACGATAAACCGCAATCGTGATAGGCTACAATCCGACCTTAATCCAAATCGGAAACGTGATGGTACGCATTTCTCCTCCTTACACGAGGCATCACAACAACGTTTCACCAGGCAACGCCGGTCAACTGCTGTTTGTATATGAGAAATCGGTTGGAAACTTTCCTGATGTTAGCACGTTGTAGGTGTCACCACCGGTGCCAGCCCTGTGTGTATGCTCTGAAAAGCTAATTATTTGCATATCACAGCATCTTCTTCCTGTCGGTTAAATTTCGCGTCTGTAGCACGTCATCTTCGTGGTGTAGCAATTTTAGTGGCCTGTAGTTTATCTTCGTTTCATTTGTGTGACATGACCTAGATCTCACGTTTGTAGCACAGAGAGTTGTCAGCCGACACAATATGCCTCTCTTTTGCCAGAGGCATGCAACGAGGTGGCGTTGTCGAGGGGGATGGGGTGGGAGGGGATGGGGGGTTGAGACCGCACTTACCGCCACAAGCTGAGCTCCGTTTCCTGGCGCCGCGGCTGGGCGGTTGCAGCTGGCACCGACATCATCTCAGACGCGACACAGCCAGCCCGCACTCCGGATATCAATATCGCGGCTGCGGAGGCGACGGCGAAGGCGGCGGCTGCCTGCTGCGTCTGCGGAATATCACATGCTGTGCCGACTCGGCAGCAGGTAGCGAAGTATAAACCAATATCTACGGCTCGGTGTAAGAAACCAGGCTGCGTGCTAGTGTCGTGTACTGAGATTCCGGCAAATTCATTGCAGCTATTGTGAATAGCCAAAATATGCACTACAACGACCGGCCGGTGTGGTCGAGCGGTTCTAGGCGCTTCAGTTTGGCACCGCGCGACCGCTACGGTCGCAGGTTCGAATCCTGCCTCGGGCATGGATGTGTGTGATGTCCTTAGCTTAGTTAGGTTTAAGTAGTTCTAAGGGACTATTGACCTCAGATGTTAAGTCCCGTGGTGCTCACTGCCATTGGAACCATTTTTTTGCACTACAACTGTGGAACGGGAAGCTCATATAAACATTTACTTGTCTTGAACAAATGGTGTCTGCAAACAGTAAATATTGTGAATACATCCATAGATGTTATAAAAATGGTTTGCATATGAATGCACGTTCCACAACTCGTCCTAAACCACTGCATCGATTTCAGCCAAACGTGGTGCACGTACCATTTACTGTCTGGAAAGAAATACTGTGGGGGTTAGAACCAGCAGCCTCCTGTTTAGGCAATATGTGATAAAGTGGGGAGAGAAGAGGGATTAGAAGAAGCTCACAGAATGGGGGGGGGAGAGGAATTAAGGGAGATGGACAGAGGGGAAAGGAGCAGATGTTCTGAGGGGAGAGTACAGAGAATGGGAAAGGAACATCAACAGAGAGACAGAGGAGAGAATTAGGTGCGGAGAGAAAGGAAACAGGACGAAATAGAAATGGAGTGGAGGAGGAGGAGAAGCCGGCTACGGGGGCCGAGCGGTTCTAGGCGCTTCAGTCTGGAACCGCGCGACCGCTATGGTCGCAGGTTCGAATCCTGCCTCGGGCATGGGTGTGTGTGGTGTCCTTAGGTTAGTTAGGTTTAAGTAGTTTTAAGTTCTAGGGGACTGATGACCTCATATGTTAAGTCCCATAATGCTCAGAGCCATTTTTTTGAGGAGGAGGAGATGGACAGGAAGAAGGGGAGGACTTGACAGGTAATGGTTGGAGAAATAACATCACAGTTACCGTCAATCTGCGTAAACCATTTTTGTTGAGCACTGATGCATCGTGTATGCGGATGGTGTTAACCCCTTGAGCATCAGTTAGAGCCTGAAGATGGTGCACTGAAGACCCGAAACTGATAGCCATACAATAAATGACATCATGAAATGGCTGTAGGTATTTTATTTTATTACATAAATGTCAACATGTTCTCTAGTAACTTTCTCTGCGAGTCAGTCCAACGGTGCTCTCGTATCGGCATGTACTCTGTGATATGTAAAGTGCGACAGATGAACTTGGCGAAACACTTTGCGAATACTCGTTTTAACTTTGAACATCTTGTACATCTACATCTACATCTACATCCATACTCCGCAAGCCACCTGACGGTGTGTGGTGGTGGGTACTTTGAGTACCTCTATCGGTTCTCCCTTCTATTCCAGTCTCGTATTGTTCGTGGAAAGAAAGATTGTCGGTATGCCTCTATGTGGTCTCTAATCTCTCTAATTTTATCCTCATGGTCTCTTCGCGTGATGTACGTAGGAGGGAGCAATATACTGCTTGACTCCTCGGTGAAGGTATGTTCTCGAAACTTCAACAAAGGCCCGTACCGAGCTACTGAGCGTCTCTCCTGCAAAGTCTTCCACTGGAGATTATCTATCATCTCAGTAACGCTTTCGCAATTACTAAATGATCCTGTAACGAAACGCGCAGCTCTCCGTTGGATCTTCTCTATCTCTTCTATCAACCCTCTCTGATACGGATCCTACAGTGGTGAGCAATATTCAAGCAGTGGGCGAACAAGTGTACTGTAACCTACTTCCTTTGTTTTCGGATTGCATTTCCTTAGGATTCTTCCAATGAATCTAAGTCTGGCATCTGCTTTACCGACGATCAACTTTACATCATCATTCCATTTTAAATCACTCCTAATGCCTACTCCCAGACAATTTATGGAATTAACTGCTTCCAGTTGCTGACCTGCTACATTGTAGCTAAATGGTAAAGGATCTTTCTTTCTATGTATTCGCAGCACATTACACTTGTCTACATTGAAATTCAGTTGCCATTCCCTGCACCATGAGTCAATTCGTTGCAGATCCTCCTGCATTTCAGTACAATTTTCCATTGTTACAACCTCTCGATGTACCATACCATCATCCGCAAAAAGCCTCAGTGAACTTCCGATGTTATCCACAAGGTCATTAATGTGTATTATGAATAGCAACGGTCCTACGACACTCCACTGCGGCACACCTGAAATCGCTCTTACTTCGGAAGACTTCTCTCCATTGAGAATGACACGCTGCGTTCTGTTATGTAGGAACTCTTCAATCCAATCACGCAATAAGGTCTGATGGTCCTTATGCTCTTACTTTGTTCATTTAACAACTGTGGGGAACTTTATCGAACGCCTTGCGGAAGTCAAGAAACAAGGCATCTACCTGGGAACCCATGTCTATGGCCCTCTGAGTCTCGTGGACGAATAGCAAGAGCTGGGTTTCACACGATCGTCTTTTCCCAAACCCATGCTAATTCCTACAGAGCAGATTTGTAGTCTCCGGAAAGGCATTATACTCGAACATAATACTTGTTCCAAAATTCTACAACTGCTCGGCGTTAGAGATATAGGTCTATAGTTCTGCACATCTTTTCGACGTCCCTTCTTAAAAACTGGGCTGACCTGTGCCCTTTTCCAATCCTTTAGAACGTTACGCTCTTCTAGAGAGCTACGGTACAGCGCTGCAAGAAGGGGGGCATATTCCTTCGCGTACTCAGTGTAAAATCGAACTGGTATCCCATCAGGTCCAGCGGCCTTTCCTCTTTGGAGTGATTTTAATTGTTTCTCAGTCCCTCTGTCGTCTATTTCGATATCTACCATTTTGTCATCTGTGCGACAATCTAGAGAGGGAACTACAGTGTAGTCTTCCTCTGTGAAACAGCTGTGGAAAATGACATTTAGTATTTCGGCCTTTGGACTGTCATCCTCTGTTTCAGTACCATTTCGGTCACAGAGTTTCTGTCATAATGATTTTAACTCGGACATGGTATTGCATCTAACCTCAGCTGTCTGGCTAATTAAGATATGGAGTACATCTACAGCTCAAATTGGCCACATGTATTAACCTAGTCCGAGGTGTTTGATAAATCCGCTATTATGCACGTTATGTTGACGACATTGTCATTGCTTTTGATGGTATTGATCATGAGTTAGAGCTTCTCTTCAATACTTCCAATGGTTTACATGAAAGAACTTCAGAATGAAAAAGGTGAACTTAACTTCCACGATTTAACAATTTCTATACAGAATAGTTCCTTCAGTTTCAATATCTTCCGTAAGGAAACGTATTCAGATAATGTCATCCCTGCTGACTCAACTCACCCAAAAGCTCATATTCCCTGTTCTGCACATACAGATCTTTGGTGTGACGTCATAAGCGAGTGACTGCGTGTGAGATCGCTCTCTAAGTTTTCATATATTTTTAGGTTTTAGATTCATATTTTAACGGTTTCTGTGATAATATTTACTATGTAAGTGACGTATTAGTGGTTTCTTCATTCACCTCTGCCTTTCTTGTGTTGTGACCTGACATTTGTGAGTGTTTCGTATCGAGCAACTTAACCTCTTGCTTGTGTTTACGTTCCGCGCTGACCAGTTGCAGCAGTAGCGGCGCATCGAAAGCTAAGTACTAATTAATTGTTTGTGTATAGTGGTTTATTTAGGAACTTTAGTAGTCTTCAACCGGTGTTCTTTGTGTTTTCTGGTGAAATAATTTCAGAACAATCTTTTGGGAACTGTTTTCAGCTTCGTTACTGTGTCGTTAGACGTTTGATTCTCTTTCTGTATTAGTCTTTTGTTATATTCACATTTGTTGTTTATTAATACTGTTAATAATAGTAGTTACTTTCCTTGTAGAGTACGTTTGTGATTATTGTAGTCAGATTTTTAACATCTTCTTATTGTAGTAGCGGAACTTAGAAAAATAAAATTTTACCATGAGTGAGAAGTGTGGACTTTGCCGTAGGTTCGTGAGTAGTGGATTGCGGTGTGAGACTTGTTCGAAGTATTTTCACTGGGGGGAATGCAGTGGGTAAGCCAGTGGGCATTCTGGTGAGATCCTCTCCTGGAACTGCAGGTTATGTAGCAAGAGTAAGTTGATAGAGGAGCAGGAGCATAAGATCTGTGCCCTTCAGGTGCAGTTGAAAAACGCACAGGGGGAGCTAGATAGGATGAGGAGGGAGAAAGGGGTTGGGGAATGGGAGCTGGCTGTTGGCAAGAGATCTGCTAGGAGAAGAAGATTTTCAGATAGTTTTACTATTGGTGTTTCCAATATATATGACCAACTGTCATAGTAGAGAGGAATCTCTAGTAGCTGTAGATGTAGGAAGTATGCAGCAGACCTCAGTAGTTACTGTGCCTACAACAGTTGCAAAGTCGAAGAGGAAGAAGAAGTTTCTGCTGTTAGGTAGTTCTCATGGCAGAGGTGTAGGCCAGCAGTTGCAGGAACTGCTGGGGAGTGAGTACCAGGCCACCAGCATTGTGAAGCCTAATGCAGGGTTGGCTCAGGTGACTGTTAACGTAGGGGGGTTATGTAGGGATTTTACTAAAGAGGATCAGGTAGTGATTGTGGGTGGGGCTGGTAATAGTATTGACAGGGATGGGAAGTATAACATAGATGGTGACCTGGAAAAGATAGCCACTCAGACTGGCAACACGAATGTGCATTTCGTGGAACTGTTTCAGCGTCACGATCGGCCTCATCTTAATACACCTGTCAGGCGTAATAACATGAGACTTGGGGGTGCGCTGATGACAGAAAGCATGGGTCACATTTCAGTGGTGTCGGTGGAGTCTATCAGCAGGATGGGTTTCACTAGACATGGCCTGCACCTCAACAGGTATGGGAAGGGGAGTTTGGCAAAGCTTATAGGTGACAGCATAGGTGGGGTTGGTGGGATCCCTCATGGGTAAATCCTGCAGTAGTGGGTGTTAGAGCTGCACCTTTTTTAGATTGAAGTCAGCTAATAGGTATTCCTGCTTAGGGAAGTCTCTCTAACAAGGGAATCACTTTTGACAAAGCTTAGGTATCCGAGTAATGAGGGAATTAGTATGTTTCATCAAAATATACAAGGTATTAGAGATAAAGTTAGTGAACTGCTTATAGATGTTGACTCTGAAATTATTGGTATATCTGAACATTTCTTAAATAAGGAGATAATTCAGAGGCTTCCTTTACCAGGATACAGGTTCGCTGGCAGCTTTTCGAGGAGCTCTTTGCGGTGTGGGGGAGTAGCCATGTATGTGAAAAACGGCATCCCATTTGAGTCAATTGATATTTCAAAGTACTGCACTGAAAAGGTGTTTGAATGTTGTGCAGGTCTGGTTAAATTTCAACGAAGCTGAACTTCTAACTGTTGTTATTTATAGATCCCCAGACTTCGATTTCACAACATTTTTGCTAAAGCTAGAGGAGGTTCTTGATTCACTTTATAGGAAATACAAAAAGTTAGTTACATGTGGTGACTTCAATATTAATTGTATAAGTGATTGTGCAAGGAAGAGGATGCTGGTAGACCTCTTTAATTCATATAATCTTATGCAAACCGTATTCTTTCCAATGAGAGTGCAAGGGAACAGTAGAACAACCATAGACAACATTTTTGTTCGTTCCTCATTACTAGAAGGGCACTCTGTTAGCAAAAAGGTGAATGGCCTTTCAGATCATGATGCACAAATTTTAACTTTAAAAGATTTTTGTGCTGCAACACGTGTTAAATATAGTCATCAGCTGTTCAGGAAAGCTGATCCAGTTGTTGTAGAGACCTTTGTAAACCTTATAAAGGAACAAGAGTGGCAAGATGTTTATAGCGCTGATACAGTAGAAGCCGGCCGATGTGGCCGAGCGGTTCTAGGCGCTACAGTCTGGAACCGCGCGATCTCTACGGTCGCAGGTTCGAATCCTGCCTCGGGCATGGATGCGTGTGATGTCCTTAGGTTAGTTAGGTTTAAGTAGTTCTGAGTTCTAGGGGACTGATGACCTCAGAAGTTAAGTCCCATAGTGCTCAGAGCCATTTGAACCATTTGATACAGTAGACGATAAATATAATGCTTTTCTCAAGACTTTTCTCATGCTCTTTGAAAGTTGCTTTCCGTTAGAACGTTTAAAACAGAGTACTAGCACAAACAGGCAGTCTGGATGGCTGACTAGAGGGATAAGAATATCAAAACGTTAGAAACAATCAAAATCTAAATGCAGCAGCCCATTACAAACAGTATTGTAAGGTGCTTGAAAATGTTACTAAGAAGGCAAAAAGTATGTGGTATGCAGATAGAATAGCTAAGTCTCAGGATAAAATTAAAACCATATGGTCAGTCGTAAAGGAAGTTGCTGGTCTGCAGAGACAGGTCGAGGATATAGAATCAGTGCATAGTGGGAATGTCCGTGTTACTGATAAGTCGCATATATGTACAGTATTTAATAATCACTTTCTGAATATAGCAGGTGAACTATATAGAAACCTAGTCCAAACAGGGAATCATATAGCGCTCTTAGAAAAAAGTGTTCCGAGACTGTTACCTGAAATGCTCCTCCATGATACTGACAAGAGGGAGATTGAGTTAATAATTAAATCACTAAAGACCAAGAACTCCCATGGATATGACGGGGTATCTAGCAGAATACTCAAGTATTGTTCTACGTATGTTAGCTCAGTTCTCAGCCATATCTGTAACTTTTCCTTTAGGAGTGGTCGGTTTCCTGACCGATTAAAGTACTCGGTAGTGAAGCCATTTATAAAAAGGGAGACATTGATAATGTTGACAATTTTAGACCTATCTCTACGCCATCGGTAGTTATCGAGAAGGTTGTATATACAAGGTTACTGGAGCATTTAAATTCACATAATTTGCTGTCAAATGTTCAGTTTGGTTTTAGAAATGGTTTAACAACTGAAAAAGCTATATTCTCTTTTCTCTGTGAGGTTTTGGACGGATTAAATAAAAGGTTGCGAACGCTAGGTGTTCTCTTTGATTTAACGAAGGCTTTTGACTGTGTTGACCACAAAATATTACTGCAGAAGTTGGACCATTATGTAGTAAGGGGAGTAGCTTACAATTGGTTCGCCTCTTACTTTAAGAACAGAAAGCAGAGGGTAATTCTCCGCAATATTGAGAGTGGTAATGATGTTCAGTCCCAATGGGGCACTGTTAAGTGGGGCGTTTCCCTAGGGTCGGTGCTGGGGCCACTGCTTTTTCTTATTTATATAAATGATATGCATTCTAGTATTACAGGTGATTCAAAAATATTTCTGTTTGCTGATTACACCAGCTTGATAGTGAAGGATCTTGTGTGTAATATTGAAACAGTAACAAATAATGTAGTTTATGAAATAAGTTCGTGGCTTGTGGAAAATAATTTGATGCTAAATCACAGTAAGACTCAGTTTTTACAGTTTCTAACTCACAATTCAACAAGAACCGATATTTTGATCAGACAGAATAGGCATATTACAAGCGAGACGGAACATTGCAAGTTCCTAGGCGTTCGGATAGATGGTAAGCTGTTGTGGAAAGCCCATGTCCAGGATCTTGTTCAAAAACTAAATGCTGCTTTATTTACCATTAGAGCAGTATCTGAAATAAGTGACACTTCAACACGAAAAGTAGTCTACTTCGCATATTTTCATACGCTTATGTCGTATGGTATTATTTTATGGGGTAATTCTTCTGATTCAAAAAGGGTATTTTTGGCTCAAAAACGGGCTGTTCGAGCTATATGTGGTGTATGTTCGAGAACCTCTTGTCGACCCCTATTCAAAAATCTGGGAATTCTGACATTGCCCTCACAGTATATATTTTCTTTAATGTCGTTTGTTGTTAGCAATATTAGCCTATTCCCAAGAGTTAGCAGCTTTCACTCAGTTAATACTAGGCAGAAATCAAATCTGCATGTAGAATGCACTTCCTTGACTATTGTGCAGAAAGGAGTGCAGTATTCTGCTGCATCCATTTTCAATAAGCTACCACAAGAACTCAAAAATCTTAGCAGTAGCCCAAACTCTTTTAAGTCTAAACTGAAGAGTTTCCTCATGGCTCACTCCTTCTATTCTGTCGAGGAGCTCCTGGAAGAGCTAAAAAATTAAGCAAATGCAGGTGTTACATTGTTGATTTTCTTCATTCAAACTTACGACTTGTCACCTGAATATGTTTTTTTTATATTTCATTTTATCTGTTTCTAATATCGTGTTATAATTTCATGTACTGACTCGTTCCATGTTCATGGAGACTTCTCCTTAATTTGGTCCCACGGAACAATAAATAAATAAATAAAAATAAACTGGCGTTATTTCATTTTGCCATTCACCGTATGGTAACTATTCCTTTATCACCTGCCGATGAACAAAAGGAATTGAATGTCATCAGAGCGATAGCGGCTAATAGTGGGTACAATCAGAATATGATTGATTACTTGTTCAGTAAGAAAACTTCCCAAAACTGTTCGACTTTGAGCAACAACCTCCCCACTGATAGCAAAGAAGCTAAAAAATTTATTTCCATTCTTTTCTTGGGTAATATATCGTATAGGATTAAACGTCTTCTAAGGAAAAACTATAACTGTAACGTCTTCTTCTCTACAGAAAACAGTTTAAAAAGAAATCTTGTACATTGAGTAGAGATTGCCAGCGATTGGTTTTCCAATCCAGGTGTTTACAAACTAACCTGTAATAGCTCTCCTTCATATTATATTGGTCAAACAGGCAGAGTTGTGAAAATAAGATATAAAGAACACCTATTAGGTAAAAAAGGAGCGAATATACACAGCTCTACTTTTGCTGAAGACCTCGTGAAAGCCGGCCATACACCTAAACAGTTAGAAGACACTGTTATCCTACACAGAGAAGTCAAAGGGCGTAGACTAGATCTGTGGGAAGAGTTACAAATTTTTAAACATCTAGAGCTCAAGGACGGTAATATACAGAACGAACAGTTGAACCTTGCTTGCAGACACTTTTTCGAAGGCTTTAAACCTCTACTGTTTAAGGTATAACATTAATGCTGGTAACCTTAGTGGTCTATTTTCTCAGGAAGCTATGATGCACTTTCAATGCTTTAAGCTCACTACCCTTTATGTAATGTGGTTTTCTCATGATGTATGGCTACCACTACATCGGCCCTTATGTGATTTTGCCTGGCTATAAAAAGTTGGTTCCCTGCCAAACGTGTATTAACTGGATTGTGGACCAGGGTTCGTAACTCTGTCTTAAGAGCCATTATTGTCAATTTTAAAGTTCTGACATATATACCGTTTGTGGGCTTCACTAATATAGTAATGTAATTATTATATTGTAGCTGTATATGCCACTGTGCGTAACTCTCTCGGCGTAGGCGCCACCTGCCTTTTTGATGTATAACTACATTAATTGTACCAAGGCTCCCATACTGTTATAACGGGCGTGTTAAACGCTTTCCTTCTTTTTATTGTTACTTTATCTAAGGACGTTATTAATACTGATCATTTACACGTTGCTTTTGTACGCCAATTAGCACATGGTTCGCGCCATGAGCGCCACCTGCCCTGGTCGCAGAGTAACTACGCTGGCCGATTACAATCAGGCGGTTGTGTGTTCTGCAAGATCCACTTACTAATTTATATTTACTTGACAAACCCTATTTCTAGGGCTATATTTTAATTTTGACAAATGGATCTATGCTGACATTTGTAAAAACGGCAATGGTACATTAGTCCTTACTAATGTAAAATTTTATGTACCAGTCGTTGTTCTCATATTTCTGTAAAGCAAGAGCTCTCTAATTTATGTTAAAATCTATTCTTGACTTAAGTTTCATACCTTTCTAATGTAAGCTATGATGTTCATTGTCCTTAGGCCACCTTCTGAAGAAGGCAAATTTAAATTTGTTGAAACCTAGGTAAAGAATTCTTTATCCATTGCAACTGGTCGGCTGTTTATAATTTTATTACGTGGAACCGTTGCTGCTGTGCAGCTATGTTTAAAATAAAAAAAAGGTATTATATTTATGATATGTACGCTAGTTTTCACAGTGTTTCACACTTCGTGCTCATTATTCATAGTTCAGAAGATGGTAAACTCTCGACAGGTCATCGTAAATAAATGTTTCACAAATGTGACCTTGGCTGACAAGTTGCCTTTCTTCGAGTTGTGTATAAACATTCTCATTAAAATATTAAAAGATATAGAGCAATCGGCTTGTAAATATTAAAAGAGACAAAAATAGAAAATTAAAGAAGGTTGTATAGATGGAAGAATCCTGGAGATACTAGAAGGTATCAGATAGATTATATAATGGTAAGACCGAGACTTAGGAACCAGGTTTTAAATTGTAAGACATTTCCAGGGGCAGATGTGGACTCTGACTACAATTTATTGGTTATGAACTGTAGACTAAAACTGATGAAACTAAAAAAGGTGGGAATTTAAGGAGATTGGACCTGGATAAACTGTCTAAACCAGAGGATGTACAGAGTTTCAGGGAGAGCGTAAGGGAACAACTGACAGCAATGGGGGTACGAAATACAGTAGAAGAAGAATGAGTAGCTCTGAGGGATGAAGTAGTTAAGGCGGCAGAGGATCAAGTAGGTAAAAAGACAAGGGCTAGTAGAAACTCTTGGGTAACAGAAGAAATACTGCATTTAATTAATGAAAGGAGAAAGTATAAAAACGCAGTAAATGAACCAGGCAAAAAGGAATACAAACGTCTCAAAAATGAGATTGACAGGAAGTGCAAAATGGCTAAGCAGGGATGGCTAGAGAACAAATGTAAGGATGTAGAGGCTTATCTCACTAAGGGTAAGATAGATACTGCCTACAGGAAAATTAAAGAGGTCTTTGGAGAAAAGAGAGCCACTTGTATGAGTATCAAGAGCTCAGATGGAAACCCAGTTCTAAGCAAAGAAGGGAAAGCAGAAAGATGGAAGGAGTATATAGAGGGTCTATACAAGGGCGATGTACTTGAGGACAATATTAATTGAAGAGTATGTAGATGAAAATGAAATGGGAGATATGATACTGCGTGAAGAGTTTGACAGAGCACTGAAAGACCTGAGTCGAAACAAGGCCACGGGAGTAGACAACATTCCATTGGAACTACTGACGGCCTTGGGAGAGCCAGTCCTAGCAAAACTCTACCATCTGGTGAGCTACATGTATGAGACAGGCGAAATACCCTCAGACTTCAAGAAGAATATAATAATTCCAATCCCAAAAAAATCAGGTGTTGACAGATGTGAAAATTACCGAAATATCAGTTTAATAAGTCACTACTGCAAAACACTAACGCGAATTCTTTACAGACAAATGGAAAAACTGGTAGAAGCCGACCTCGGGGAAGATCAGTTTGGATTCCGCAGAAATGCTGTAACACGTGACGCAATACTGATCCTACGACTTATCTTAGGAGCTAGATTAAGGAAAGGCAAACCTACGTTTCTAGCATTTGTAGACTTAGAGAAAACTCTCGACAATATTGACTGGAATACTCTCTTTCAAATTCTAAAATACAGGGAGCGAAAGGTTATTTATTATTTGTACAGAAACCGGATGGCAGTTATAAGAGTCGAGGGACATGAAAGGGAAGCAGCGGTGGGGAAGGGAGTGAGTCAGGGATGTAGCCTGTCGTCGATGTTATTCAATCTGTATACTGAGCAAGCAGTAAAGGAAACAAAAGAAAAATTCGGAATAGGTATTAAAATCTATGGAGAAGTAATAAAAACGTTGAGGTTCGCCGATGACATTGTAATTCTGTCAGGGACAGCAAAGGACTTGGAAGAGCAGTTGAACGAAATGGACAGTGTCTTGAAAGGAGGATATAAGATGAACATAAACAAAAGCAAAACGAGGATAATGGAATGTAGTAGAATTAACTCGGGTGATGCTGAGGGAATTGAATTAGGAAATGAGACACTCAAAGTAGTAAAGGAGTTTTGCTATTTGCGGAGCATAATAACCTATCATGGTCGAAGTAGAGCGAATATAAAATGTAGACTGGCAATGGCAAGGAATGTTTTCTGAAGAAGAAAAATTTGTTAACATCGAGTATAGATTTAAGTGTAAGTAAGTATTGTCTCTAAGTAATTGTATGGTGTGTAGCCTTGTATGGAAGTGAAACATGGACGATAAATAGTTTGGACAAGAAGATAATAGATGGTTTCGAAATGTGGTGCTACAGAAGAATGCTGAAGATTAAATGGGTACATCCCATAACTAATGAGGACGTATTGAATAGAATTGGGGAGAAGAGGAGTTTCTGGCACAACTTGAAAAGAAGAAGGGACAGGTTGGTAGGGCATGTTCTGAGGCATGAGGGGATCACAAATTGGAGGGCAGCGTGGAGGGTAAAAATCGTAGAGGGAGACCAAGAGATGAATACACTAAGCAGATTCAGAAGGATGTAGGTTGCAGTAAGTACTGGGAGATGAAGAACCTTGCTCAGGATAGAGTAGCATGGAGAGCTGCATCAAACCAGTCTCAGGACTGAAGACAACAACAACAACCTACAACTGAATTATCTATAAATATTAAAAATTCTAAACATTAAAGGTACTAGACTATGAAAAGTATAAAACAATGAACTTTGAAGTTGAAACTTTATGCACCAACTAAAGTAACAGTGCACAGAATGTGACAGTTATCGTCAGTTGGAGTTGCTGTTGTTGGTGGCGTTGTACGGCGTGCAGTTCTGCAGTATGTTCCTAAGCCAGAATATTGTATGCCGGCCTGCGAACCGATGCGCCACCACCGTCTCTTCTCGGTGAGTGGGGATGTTGCTCATAAGTGCGCTGCGTTGAGGAGGACGACTGGATGAGGCCTCCAATTGAAAAAAAAGGGCTGTTAATAAAACTGTTCTCGTGATTTAATGAGTTGCCAGGCTTTTGTACATGGTGTGTAAAAATTTCAATTTCTTCCAACGTTGTCAGGAGGCGCCCCTTATATTCATTCTGCAGCACTGGCGAAATTCCTGACAACGGAACCTATAATGACTTATCTCGACAAGCACATGTGCAAGGGTGTATTCGGCTCAGAATTAATTTTTGTGGATGACATCGCGCTTCCGCAACGAATACCGCAGGCGGAGGAGATCTTGGAACGAGACGATATCGGCGAACGGTCTGTCCTACCTGTTACCCCGACTTAAATCCCATCGAGCATGTGTGGGATTCATCAGGTAGAACTACTGCAGTGCGTCCATACACACCAACGGCTACCGATCTGTTGTCAAACGGTCTGGTGGTGTACTGGTAAGCCCTACGACAATAACTCCTTATGAGCCTTGCAAGCAGCGTGGGAGCACGTTGCATAACATGCACTGCCGACCATGTTTATCACACAGCTTATTAAGAACATTGCCTTTGATCACACACCTTATGAAGAACCATTCCTGTCTCATCTCCAGGGGACCATCGTGAATATCGGTGATTTCAGTATAAATAATTATTATCTTTGAATAAAAGTGGCATTCCTCTTTGTCTCGTTGCATACTGCAATAATTTGCGTTTTGTGCTTTACTGCAGCACTTCCTTCTATGCATGGTGCAAGTTAAGTTTTGCACACCTGTGAATACACAAGAACTTCACACATTGATCGATGGCCACATTTTCTAAATGTAAATTTAATGGAGCTAACTGAGTTTACTTGTGTCACACCCTGTATGTTTGAAAATCGTTAAAATAGAAATAGTGTATTCGCGTATTCGTATATAACACAAGTGTTATTGTCAGAGTCAAGGAAAATAACGTAAATTTCAAAGCAAAGACCGGTAGAAATTTCACTGCGCAGTTTCTCAAATGGTTCAAATGGCTCTGAGCACTATGGGACTTACCTTCTAAGGTCATCAGTCCCCTAGAACTTAGAACTACTTAAACCTAACTAACCTAAGGACATCACACACATCCATGCCCGAGGCAGGATTCGAACCTGCGGCCGTAACAGTCGTGCGGCTCCAGACTGTAGCGCCTACAACCGCTCGGCCACTTTGGCAGGCGAAATTTCTCATCCTGTACCTTGTGCGGAAAAGAAATGCCGCTAGTTTTGCTATGTAAATAACCACCACCGTCTCTTGTCGGATAATTGTTTAATGTGAACAGAAATTCCCCATCGTAGTTCGGAGGCTCGCACTGCAACGTATTATTTGTAGTATGAACTATTGGAAACAGTCTTGTATTTTGTTATTTTTATCGTCACTTTGGTTAAATTTCATCGCCACTTTTGTTTCACGTGGTTCCACGGAACATGATGAAATAAGTTAAATATTCTACATATACCTTTCAATATCACATTGCTTCCTTTACTTGTAAATTAAAAGTAATTTTAGACTTGGTAACCATAAAAATGAACAGTCAACAAACAACATCAAGATTAATTCCATGAAAAATGTGAGAGAATGATTACAAATCTATAACTCAAAGTATGTGATACATCTAAAGAAGGTGGGTCTTTACTTCAAGAACCAAGAAGGTGTGGTTACCATTACTTGCAAAGGAGAATCGCTTTTGGAGTCCACAGTAGCTTAAGACGACCTGTCCTCTCGCCCATTACGTGACACTTTCTCAACAGGCTTGAAGTTGACACGACTAGGCGAATTGTTGTTAACCAAAAATGGACTCACATTCAGATTTAATGCGTTTCTAATGCCATCTGCCCTTTCAATTTTTTTTATTGTTTCGCCAAAACGTAACCGCTGGCAGCCGACCTTAGTGCTACAGCCGATTTCGTCTGCTCTTATCGAGAAAAATCAAACCCATATTGACAACATTGTCGTAGAATTCTGCACGATCATGTTGGTTGTTATACACCCACTTCGGTAGTTTGCGGGCAGACATGTTACGTGGCTGTAATACCCTTTGTCTACTTCCCCACCTCCTCAGCGCACATCACCGCAGTACCTCCCCTTGCTGCGGAAACAAAGCACCTTTCATGTTATCATAATAGAAACACAAGATGTCATTTATCTTGGAACCCAGCTGTGCTTATCCTCAAAAACATCGCTAACATCTTTACTGCTGCTCTCTGCCGCTAGAACAAGCTATGCCGCGCTGCGAAAACTTCAGACCCTGTTGCTTTTAAGACGCAGCTGAGTCACTTCCTTCTTTTAGCCTTATAACGCTTCTCTTAAAAATAACGTACGTGACCAGTTTTCCACTCTGTCACAAAAAATGGTTCAAATGGCTCTGAGCACTATGGGACTTAACCTCTGTGGTCATCAGTCCCCTAGAACTTAGAACTACTTAAACCTAACTAACCTAAGGACATCACACACATCCATGCCCGAGGCAGGATTCGAACCTGCGACCGTACACTCTGTCACACCATAAAGCTAATTCCCCTACCTTCTGCATCTTACAAGTCTTCCTATTTTCATTTCTAAGTCAGTCACAGTAATTGCTTTTCTCCTGTCTGCAGTAATTCTGATTTATCGCGTTCTTCTTCCGCCACTTCTCCTACGTACATTGCTGTGAACAATCATAGTTTAACTGCCAACATGAATAACTTATAATTAGATACCCTCGGGGAAGTGAACATCTCAAATCACTTAATAAAGGCAAGGACTCTGGTCTAAACTGTATATCCTACAAGTTCCTTTCAGAGTATAATAGCTCCAAACTTAACAATCATATACAACCATTCGCTGTTCAATATGTCTATACTTCAAGATTCGAAAGTTCCACAAGTCACGCCAATACCCAAGAAAGGAAATATCAGTAATGCGCTGAGTTATATATCCATACGACAAATGTCGATTACCAGCAGGATTTTAGAACGTATACTGTGTTCGAACAAATGTAAATTACCGCTAAGGAAACAATTTATTGAAAAACCTTCTAAACGGGTCCAGAAAATATCGTTTTTATAGAACACAATTAGCTCTTTTCTCTCACAAGGTAATGACAGGGGATGTCAGATTGGTTTCATGTTTTTAAATTTCCAGAAGAATTTTGACAGGGCTCCTCATAAAAAAAACTTCCAATCAAATTGCTTGGCTACAGAGTATCGTCTCAATTCTGCGACTTTATTCGTGATTTCCCTTCAGAAACATCACGGTTCATAGTAACTGAAGGGAAGTCATCAAGTAAAACTGAAAAAATGTCTAGCGTCCCCCAAGGAAGTTTAAGAGGCTCTCTGCTATTCTTGATCTATATAAATGATTAAGAAGACAATCTGAGCAGGCCTCTTAGATTTTAGATCGTATAAAGTCACCGGAATATCAAAACAAATTTGAGAACGGTCTAGGCAAGATATCTGCTTGGAGTGAAATGTGGCAGTTGACTCTAAATATTGAAAAAAGTGTGAAATCATCCACGTGACTACTAAAAGGAATCTGCTAAATTTCGGCTACAGAGTAAAACACATAATCTAAAAGCTCTAAATTCAACTGAATGTTTGTGGATTACATTTACGAATAACTTCACCTGGTGCAAGCATATAGATTAAGTTCTGGAAAAGCAATCGAAAGGCTGCGATTTATGGGAAGAACACTTAGAAAATGTAACAGGTCTACTGAAGAGACTGCTCACACTACGCTTGTCCGTCTGTTTCTAGTGCGTAGTCTGGAATGCGCGTTATAACAGGATTGACGGAGGACATAGAGAAAGTTCAAAGGAAGGCAGCTTATTTTGTGTTATCCCGAAAGAGGGATGAGACAGCAATAAATATGATACACGGACTGGGCTGGCAATCATGAGAGCAAAAACTGATTTTCGTGGCGACACGATCCCATGAAATTTTGCTCCCGAACTTTGTCCTCATAGTGTCAAAATATTTTGTTAGCGCCCACTCACATAAGTAAGAATGATCGTCACAATAAAAGAAGAAGAATCAGATCTCGCACGGAAAGATTTAAGTGTTCGGTTTCCCGAGAGCTGTTCGAGAACGGAACGTTAGAGTAACAATTTGAAAGTGGTCCGATATACACTCTGCCAGGCACTTCATTGTGAATTGCAGAGTAATCATGAATATGTAAGATGACTTCTGTTACTTTTCTTTACTGTTGTACTTCCCAAGAACGAATGTAAACTGTGATTTTTTTGGGCTATAATAAATTTTACATTTCGGATTCTATATCAGAAAACTTGAAACATGGTCATCCTTATTGAAACAATCGTATCGATATATGGCAAAATTTTGTACATGGCTGCACGTTCAGACACCTTAAACAGTTAAAATTGAAAGAAAACAGCCCTCGGTCACTATTTTTAACGAATTAACCGTTTTTCAACACTGCTAGGAGTGTCTTCCTCATAATTTAAATCAAAGAATCTGTGACCATGTTATAGACCATTCTTTGATTTAAATTCTGAGGAAGACACTCCTAGTAGTGTTGAAACCCGGTTAATTCGTTAAAAATAGTGACCGAGGGCTGTTTTGTTTCAATTGTATCGATATATTTTGGGTTTTTGTACGCTGTTGTCGTGAATACCCTATTACGGCTGCAAGTGGTGTAGATTTTTGGCGTCCTGTCTTAGCCGTCCATTGCCCAGTATACACCATCTTGGGGTAGTCTACACTTCGTAACCCTCAGCGAAAATACCCAGGACCATTTAGTGTCTTATTAACGGTGCTCCCTCTGGTATCAGTTGCCTTCATTCGGTAGATGTTGAATTATAATTAAATATATCTCTTATAGTAATAGCCCTAATTTTGTAGTCTAAAGATTCTCCTGTTAGTATTATTGAATAACTAATTTTTAGAACTTAAAGATGTTAGCTTTGTGACTAAATCCTTAAATTCATAACTGCAAATTATGCTAATTTTTTAACATCTTCTGTTGTCATCATACGATAAATAAATATATACATTGCGGATAAGCCAGCACAGTTGCTTAGAATTTGCGTTCTCTGGTATGTGGCGAGAACGTGCTACTACTGGATGAGCGGTCCGGAGCGACACGCAACCACTAAAGTAAAGTGTGGGGCTCAGACAGATAATGATGGTCAGATCGCTAGCTGCCAGACACGCAATGTTGCCCTGGAAAGTCTAGAGTGTTTGTTTGAAAGGGCAGTAGGTTTCCTTCTTTAGCCATACTCGAGGTGGTCTTTTCCTTTGAGGCTTGTCCATTGCTAATGTGGAACGCTCAGTGCCGTGAAGCTAGGTTATTTCGCCACGAAGGTGCTGCTGGGAGTTAATGCTGAGCTCATGTCTGCTGCAAGTGTTTGGTGGTGCTAAATTCGAGTGAATTTAATTACCTTCGTGGGTGTTCCAGTTCCAAGTTATTTATTTTTAAGTTCCTTAAAACTCTTAGTTAATTTCAGCGATTGCCTTTGTGTCCTTTGGTTGATTTAGATGTGTCAGGCTATGGACATTGCCAAAAATTTCTTTCGCTAAGCAGCCTAAATTGGGACTCGGTTAAATGTGTGTTATTAGGCAAAGGGCCCACGCAATAACTATTCATTTCTGAAGTTATTTACAAGATTAAGTGATCTAAAATCTTCAAGGCTGTTCCTTTATCTTAAACTACTTATAATTGTTGCTACTTGTATGTGTTGTAACATTATAGTTTTCTGGTTTTAGAGCTCTAAATTGACTTGTTTTTATTTCGTCTGCGTAAATACTAGTAAAATGAGCTGATGGGATCGATGGCGAATGTGGAAACTAACTTCTGGCTTACAGTTTTCAGGACGAGGCCTTGACGTTCGTCAGGTATTCCCTGACGTTTTTGATATAAACCAAGCTTTGTAATTTAACTTTTCAATGGTAGTCTGATGGACTTACGTTTGTCCTTAAGGGGTAAGACATATGTAGAACTTTCAAAAAATCATTTTCACTTGCATAAAAGATACTTTAAACCTTCTTAAGTATGAGGCACAATCTCTAATTCCTGAAAAAAGTTTGTTCTATGTAATTCCGAGCTACGCCTCTAATGCCTCGGAAGACCCGAAACTGCCTACTTGCGCTAACTCCATATCCCTGTAATGTCTGGGTATGGTTAGAAGCAGTTTACAGAAGGAATACGTTAACTTTGCGTCAGCAAGCGTCTGTACGTGTACGAAAATGACATTTCTTGCACTACGAACCTTCATTTTCGTGTGCAGTATTGATTGTTGATAGTGTATTTGCGATCTTTTAGTATGCAATTTTGTCTTTCAAGTAAGAATGAATTTACCACTCGGGCAGGAAAGGTATGGAAACATCGTATCCAGTGCGTCGTCGGAAGAGTGTATCATTAAAATGTCCAAAGAATGGAAATGAGTTTCAGTGCAGTTCGGAAGGAGTCAGTGCCTCTGCTGCGAAATTGCAGGACAGTGCTTAGGAAGTTGATGTGAATTCCGGATTCAGTTATAGGATTATAAATTTTCTTCCCATTTTCTCTGTTATTTCTCGACCCGTGAAATGTGAAACGTGCAACACAGATAAGTTACAAGAACAAAATCCACGAGGCCTAGGTTCCACAACAATAATTGCTTGACCAAACTGCCCAGAAGTTTTTGTATTACGCAGAGTAGTAAGTTTATATGAACGCATATGAAACCAACCGTAGAATCGTTCTAACAATGCCCCTGCTTGGAGTAGGTCTAAACGGATTTTTATAGTTTTGCGTGTTCATGGAATATCCACGACCGATATTGCAATCGTTCTACGAAAAACTAGTAGACATGATTTCGGTCACAACGGCAACAGTACGACAGAATGGCCCTGGGATAGCGGAATAATGGTAAGAGTTTTCGTGTAATTTGATTTGCTCTTGTCCGTTACACATTTCAAAACTTCAAACGCTTTTTTCTCGGAATATGATTTTTCAAAATTGCACGCAGCACAACTCAAATATTTTTCAATCTTTTTATTTAAAAATTTATCGAGGACTTTCAAATAAAGTTTTAGAACAAACTGATTAGGCATTTTCTGTTAGTTGATTTAAATAATAGTAATTAACAAATCAATGTCTTTTTTTCGGTGAAAAGTAGACGACTTTATTCAAAATCTCGCCAATTACACAAAAATCACTCTTTATAAAATCCTAGTAGTAGTTCAATAGCTACACTTACGTAGATTACACAGATTTTTTTTCTTTTTTCAGTTTCTAACTGGAACCAGTTTGTGATTGCCTCAGATTCGACATGTCTCGGGAGAGATTCTACAGTGTCACAATTTTATAATATTTGCCGACAAACACCTTTTATAATATATATAAATACATGCTCAATAACTACTCCAGGTATTATTTCTCTATCACCTTTTCTTCCGCCCCAAGAAAATAGTCTCAGAGAAAAGCCATTCTTAGATCGTTACATTGGTGTCACACCTTACGGCTTTTAATTGAGTGTTTAAACTATTTTGAGTTATCACTGGCACCCTTAATGTAAATTATTCGTGTTAATGTTCAATGGTGCCTCTGAATCTATTGATATTTAATTTATTCATTGGCGCCTTTATAGAATTGAAGTTCAGTGTTATTTAACTGAACCCTTAGGACCCATAAATAGTTTTTGGTAGCCCATAGACTTTCAGTTATTTTTGGCAGGCTTTTTAATTAATACTTTTTCACCTTATATAACTGTAGAATCAGTGTTTCATTTAATGTATTAGGTTGCCAGCGTGTGCCTTGTGTAAATTGTTTCGTGATGCAATTTTTCTGCTACGTCCGTGTTCAGTTCTTAACTACACCCATATCCCCGTATCAGATACCGTTCCATTAATGAGTGGAAAGTAAAAGATTAAAAACCAGTGTTCAATGTAATACGAAACATAATTATGGCCTTAGTATTGCCCGGTTAAATAAATCCGTAAATGAAATTTAATGACATATGTGCAAAACACATAAAAATTAAAGTGTTACGGTGTTAATGATTGTAATGATATGTTATAATGACTACACTCACATTTATACAGCTGTGGAGTACTGAGTTATTTCCACGTATTAGTCAATTTATTTGGCAAATCATGAGCGAAAAGTCCCATTGGTTCCACACTGAAGATATTATCTGATTACTTAAGTCTGTCTGTCTGTACTTAACGAGAGAATGCAGATGATTTATACTAACAATTTACACACTCTGTTTTACAACTGTGAAAAGTGATGTGTATCTTATATTTATGTATTAATTTTAACCTGTAGGGAATGTTAGGGTCTGTATGTTAACTTCATATGTTCGTTTATGATGCTAAAAAGATAATCGATGAAATTTACAGGTATGCCACTAAATGTTATACTCTTTCCAATACAGTTTCCAGCAGATCTCTTGAACATTTAACTCCTCACACCATCCACAGAGGAACCCAAAATTCAAGAGTGAGCAACAAGTGACTGAGACTCTGCGCACTTCTGAGGCGCCTGAGAGCAAAATTAGATTCGCTAGAATGCGATTATGATTTAAAACACAGTAGGAGAGGGACAACGAGGTTAAAAGGGAGAGGTCGCTTCACAAAAATGTTCTTAGCTGAAAGAAACCGAAGAGAGGGAAACGTTCAATTGCATCTGTACTATGAAGGGACTGGAAAAATAAATATATTTTGAAACAAATCATAAATTATATTATGTAATAGTTCTCTGTTCTGCGTTCACCCAATGCAGTTATGGTCAGTTATGGTAAAGTTCCACTACAGCTAATAGGCCCATACCTGGAGGTAAATGATAAGTACTTAACATAAGAATTTTAAAGTATTCTTCATTGATCCACAATTTATGGTAATTGTAAAAATGCCTAAGACTCCATCTACATTTAAGCTGCTCAAAATTGTACTGACTTTACACGGGCCTACAACGCAAGACAAGATATTCAGATACATATAAGATCAGAGGTACTTTACTTCAACTAGCATCGCTTAATTCTATGGATGTGGCAAGATGATAGATAATTTCAACACAGCGAATTGGTCTTCATGAGCGATGTCTGATAGTAATTTATTTACTTATTAATTCGACATTGCACTGTTAAAGAATACACATTCAGCACCACGTAATACATAATTTTACGCAGTAAGACTTATTGTTTTTTAAGCCAGTCAACGGTATTGTAGGTGCGTTTATGTATGTCCTCAAGTTCACCACTAACGCTATGCACGGTGCTCTCGATCAGGTGGTACATCGGTTGCCTGAGTCCACAGTCGCACTGGCGGTCGTTCGGGAGGTCCCATGTGATCATCTCCCTATAAAATCCGATGCCTGTCCTCACACGGTTTAGGGTAGTCCACACTCTTCTCTAAATCCACATCTGATACGTGTGGATCATCAACTATTTTTTCATATTTGACTTGTTGCTACTTCACAGTCGCTTCCAGTTTTTTCCTTGATATTAGGAAACACCTCTTGACCTGTTTGCCATACCGTTAACTTGATTTCTAGCGGTCTTTTGGTGTCAGGTTGATACTAATTTACTATATGCTCTGACTATTAACTGTTCTGATTTCGGGCGGTGCATATTATTGTCATTGCTTCTCTTAGTTCAGTATCGATATTTTATATGTGTATATGTGTACACTTCTGGCCCCACAGGCCCACAGTACTCGGACACTCTGTGTACAATGGCAAGGCTGAAGTTTGCAGGTTATTTGCTTCAACCCCCCCCCCCCCCCATTCCCCCCGTTCATTCCATCCCCCACCAAGTTGTTCCAGTGAATTTGGAAAGGATGGTACTTCCAGAGTTCAGTTTCCATTGTGTATCATCTGTATGGGCTCTACACGTTAGTCATCTCGAGCGTCGTCCAAGTTACAGAAGGTTATTTCCATGTTTGATATAGTTATTCCCTATCCATGCAGCCCTTCTCTATAAAAGTTGTGTGAACAATTAGCTGACCACAGCAATTTCTTTTCGGTAGAAGACCGTTTTTGCACCATCGGTAGGGAAGTTTGTGTATACGGAGAGAGTCTTACGATCGAAATTCTGTTAACTATTTTATGAACACAGCATAAAAGGGAAGTTTGTCTGCTTTCAGAATGGCGACTACCTAGCTTTTTTCCATGTGATAGCGTACTATGTTTCTCATTATACACTCAGAGAAGAGTTTTACTAATCAGTTCCTTCCTACTTCTCCTAGATTTTTCAGAAACTCAGGACGAATACCATCAATTCTTGCTGCTTTGCTGGCTTTCAGTGTGTTGTTGAACACTTGGACTCCATGTCTTTTATTAGATCTGCTTTAACCTGCTTGTTCTGTGTGAACAATTTTATCATATTTGAAAGTTCTTTCTTTTCGTGTTGTCTTGAATCGCTCTTTGAGATCTGATTTATGAGTAAAACTATCAGAGTGGGTGCCATTCTGAAGATAGGTCTGCGGTCTGCGTGGGGTTGTAGCTCCCCCTAGTCTTCGTAGCAGATTTCACCTCTTGCTGTTAGAATGCGTGAACCCCATGTTCTTCATTGTTTCCAACAATCCTGCATTCTACAGTCACTACTTGAATAAACTGTTCCGCAACCCCATAGTTTTCCCAATTCTGGTATTCTTCCAATAATGATTCACACTCTCTAGAACAGGACGGAACGTATTCCTCCCCGGCATTGCGACGAATAATTTTCAGAGTGGATTTATATATCAGAGTATTTCTAATACATAAATACTTCTCTGGTATTCGAAGAAAACGGTTCACTGTTCTCTCAATGAGAGTCCGGTATTTCTCCCAACAAACCTCTTTTATATTCCATCGGGGGAGCGGGGGGCTTTGTATTAAAGGGATTGACAGTCCCACATCGATCATCACAGATCTGTATACTTACTGGGTGATCAAAAAGTCTGTATAAATTTGAAAACTGAATAAATCACGGAATAATGTAGATATATACAAATTGACGCACAAGCTTGGAATGACATGGGGTTTTATTAGAACCTAACAAATACAAACGTTAAAAAAATGTCCGACAGGTCATCTCATCAGAATAGCAATAATTAGCATAACAAAGTAAGACAAAGCAAAGATGATCACGATGCACTTGCGACTTCAGGTAACCCCAAAGACAATAATCGCATGGACTGAGGTCTGGTGACCTGGGAGGCCAAGCATGACGAAAGTGTCGGCTAGGCACACGATCATCACCAAACAACGCGCGCAAGAGACCTTTCACGCTTCTAGCAATATGCGGTTTTTTTTTGGTTTGTTCTAATAAAACCCCATGTCATTCCAAGCATGAGTGTCAATTTTTACCTCTCTATCTACATTATTCCGTGGTTTATTAAGTTTTCAAATTTATACTGACTTTTTGATCACCCGATATATGTATATGGTGTCTGTTCTTTCGGTCATGTCCTAAAGAACAAACACCATATCCATATAAATACGTAGTTCTGGCAATACCGTCCATCACCTTCTTCTTCTGTACGGATCCACACATATTACCCGAACTCTTACGGTACTTGGTAAGAATGTATTCCACGAGTAATTTGTGTGTTGGTTAGGGACACTATGAATGTAGTGTTGGACATATAAGGTGAGGGTGTGAGTTTCGCGGGAGGCGTGCGCGAGATAGTCCCTGCAGTCGCACTGTCGCTTGTGCCCTCGGTGGCTCAGATGGATACAGCGTCTGCCATGTAAGCAGGAGATCCCGGGTTCGAGTCGCGGTCGGGGCACACATTTTCAAGTGTCCCCGTTGATATATATCAACGCTCGTCAGCAGCTGAAGGTATTTATATGTAACTGTAATTCATGGAGAAGAAATAAAAACTTTGTGGTTCGCCGATGACATTGTAATTCTGTCAGAGACAGCAAAGGACTTGGAAGAGCAGTTGAATGGAATGGACAGCGTCTTGAAACGAGGATATAAGATGAACATCAACAAAACAAAACAAGGATAATGGAATGTAGTCTAATTAAGTCGGGTGATGCTGAGGGAATTAGATTTGGAAATGAGGCACTTAAAGTAGTAAAGGAGTTTTGCTATTTGGGGAGCAAAATAACTGATGATGGTCGAAGTAGAGAGGATATAAAATGTAGGCTGGCAATGGCAAGGAAAGCGTTTCTGAAGAAGAGAAATTTGTTAACATCCAGTATTGATTTAAGTGTCAGGAAGTCATTTCTGAAAGTATTCGTATGGAGTGTAGCCATGTATGGAAGTGAAACATGGACGATAAATAGTTTGGACAAGAAGAGAATAGAAGCTTTCGAAATGTGGTGCTACAGAATAATGCCGAAGATTAGATGGGTAGATCACATAACTAATGAGGAAGTATTGAATAGGATTGGGGAGAAGAGAAGTTTGTGGCACAACTTGACCAGAAGAAGGGATCGGTTGGTAGGACATGATCTGAGGCATCAAGGGATCACCAATTTAGTATTGGAGGGCAGCGTGGAGGGTAAAAATCGTAGAGGGAGGCCAAGAGATGAATACACTAAGCAGATTCAGAAGGATGTAGGTTGCAGGAGGTACTGGGAGATGAAAAAGCTTGCACAGGGTAGAGTAGCATGGAGAGCTGCATCAAACCAGTCTCAGGACTGAAGACCACAACAACAACAATCACAGATCTGTGTTGGCTTCTAGGGTACTTCGGTAATAGTCTTCTTTGAGTTTGAACCACGTCTCCTGTTGCTTGCCTCCTGACGAAATGAAGTCGGATCTTGTTTGTGATTCCATTACCCCTGACGAATAAGACGCTCTAACTTTAGGATCGTACCAGAGGAGGAGATCCCTCTAATCAGCCAAGTTATTCCGCCCTCGGCCTTCCGTGTTGCATTCCGAATAACCCTGCTTAGTGTGGTGTGAACTGAAATTGTCACCCTACACAGGATGAGAGTTCGGCTTTGGGCAATATATGTATGGGCCCAAATCTGGATTGGTGATACACACATTATTCAGAGTTACTTCTCTGTTTGATTCCTATAAAATTATGATTCTTATAGGCCTGTAATCATTATTTTTCACGGACCAGGTTACGGTTCTTATGTTTCTTATACTCAACCAAATTAAAACGATTGATTTTAAGTTTTGAAATTTTTTCCTTCGTCAGACAGGTTTCTTGCAAAGTAAACCACTTCCTTCACTACGATTCTTATAGGGATTTCTCCTTTCGTCTTCCTGTGAAGATTCTTTAGTGAGATTGCATATGCGTAATCTCTTTATACCCAATCCGTTCCTGCTTTCGTTCCTCTTTCCTTGTAATAGGAGACATTCTTGCGTTCAGTCGCTGCCTTTGTGTAGAATCTTCGCCGCTGATTCGTCCAGTGTGCACCATCGGTGAGGTGAACTGCACGTACTTCGCTCTTTATAGCAGTCCCTAGGAGTTGTGACATGAAGCGAGATCCCGGCGTAAATATGTCCGGAGGACAGAGTCTAAACAGTAGAAGTATAAATTAAGGTGGACTACTATGAGGACGGCTATCCTTGAGCATAATCACTGAAGTCAGTAAACATCGACGGATAACAGGTCCGTAAGTCCACATGCCACGGAAGTTAGTTTCGGAGAGCTGAGCCTCGTAGTTTATGGATGACTGCTCGTCGTGATAGCAAAGGCGCGATGACCTGGTTGACATGGCGATGGGAAATCGGTGGGAACTAACAGCTTCAAGGCAGGACGGCAGCCTAAATAATTTTCACGTGGGTGGATATGATTCGGAGTACGTGCTGCACGAACACACTGCGGATGCAAGTAGATCTCGATATCGATGATGATCGGGGATTTAAAAACGGCGGATAAACGAATGACGCAGATAATCAGCAATTAAACAACACAGTAATGTAAAAGGTGTGTTCAAAAATAGGAAGTAGTGACAATGTCATTTTCAAAATCACTTAACTAATGTTTATAATAAATTCTGCTTTAATCATCGCAATATGTACGAAACTACGGTACTTACAAAGAATGCGCGACAACCCAGTTTCGCAATACATCATACTACACGGAAAAAAATTATAATTAGGATATTTCTCATTTATTGTTCCGTATCACTTGCATATTTTTAATTACATTGCAAGTAGCGATCTCTCTTAATGATCTTCAGATCTTCATATCAGAGTACCACCCACTTCCTGATTCTTTTCCCCTCCATCAATAAGCCTCACTCCATTTCCCCTTTACCCCCTTCCCCTCACTTCCAATATATACCTATTTAAAACACTGACCAAAGCTGCACAACACAGTATTCTGATATATCGTTCTGAGTAGACAAGACGGGTTGCTGACGCAACTACTTAGGTAAATTCTTAGTTTATTTACAGTTCTTGTCTTTTCTACGAATTGTAAAATATTAGGTGGTACATATTTAGCTGTGGATGTTTTTATACCTGAAGACGATCCTGAGTTATCGAAAGATGAAATCTAATTAAAATGTGCAACTGAGATGGAAACATAAATGATAATTTTCTTTAGTACCTAAACACATTTGGAATCTCTCAAGACGGTTAGGTAGACTGTAGACCAAAATAAAAGTCTTGGACTGATTTCTCTTGTGAGATAACTTGTCTTCTAGACATCGCACTACGAGTTTAAGTATTAGCCACTCGTCAAAGAAGTGGAGCGTCTTCTTGCAGTTCCAGGTAGGCCAGTAATCCCTTGGTTCATTGAGATGCTGACGACAGACTGATTGCTGTTTCCGGATTTGGAGGAGTTTTGCCATCTTCGTCACTCTCCTTCACCTCCTCGGATTTCCCTTGTACTTTACGAAAAATAGCGTAGTCATTCAGTATCTCACGACCTGGCTATGTGTGGTCGACTTCAAACCATTACGAGATATTTTCTTTGTCAACAGTTTTGTACCCTGCAGTACTTTTCAAAAAAGCGGCTAACGTTGCTAATGAACAGTCTTCTTCGTCATTCGAATTACTGATAACATCAGTCTTAAGGTATTTCCATGTCTAGGCTATGACTGACCACTTTACCGTATGCCATGCCCCTAACACTTTATAAATTTTGTCTAGCACATTTAACTATTTCCAAAATGTTTGAAAATTGCTGCCCTCGTTAGTAAGTTTTGTAACTTTCCTTCATGGCGGCAGTGACACCTGGCCCGTTAACCGGATTAATACTATCACACCGGGGGTAAATATTTTACTAATATCATCCCATAATCCGATTTCAGAACATTTTCGTTAAGATGGTGCATTATCCGGTAACAATACAGCCCTTGGAGGTAGACCCTTCAACATTAAATGTTCTCGCACTTGTGACAGAAAGCAATTACAGAACCGCGTTTGGAATATTTTGTGGTCCATCCAGCCTTTTTCTGATGAAAATAATGGACAAGTAAATTGTTTGTTTCTTTTTCTTTGACACAGCACGGTGTTTTTGTTTTGTCTATTACACTAAGCTTAATTCTATGTGATCCCGAACCATTAGCACGACACAACACAGTCATACTTTCCTTGTTTGATTTATAACCAGGCGCACTACGTTCTGTCTCGAAAGCTGAAACTTTTGTTGGTAAACACAGCCAAAACACGCCGGTTTCGTTAGCATTATATATTTAATGTAGCTCTTTAAATTTTCTCGTGCAACAAGCTCCTGGGAGTCATTACAATATTCTGATTTGGCTTCATTATTCTACTTAACTTTTCTCCTTAAATGTCAATTTCCCTGGTACAATGGCGCTATGTAAATCTCGTTAACCCTCCGGAAGATGTATTAAAATCTCATTCTATCCCTGAAATTGTGAAGAAAAACTGGCCCTCTTCGGTGCATGCTGGACCAGTCACTTGTATGCCCACTGCTCTTTTCTGTTGAAACCATTGTAACAAGGCTTTTCGAGTTCTGCACGTGTAGACTTTTCATAACATACGGCTGTGACATTCCCACTTTGTAAATCAGTACCAGGTTTCGTGTACCAGCACTGCCTTGTTGGAGTTAGTGTATTATTTCCAGTTTCTACTAGACCGTTAACACAACACTTTTTGCTTTCCGGGCATATGCTCGGCACTGTCAGCAACGAGTGACTATCTTCCGCAAGAGTTACAGTGATACAGACCAGCGCCTGCAGTGTGCGAGCAGCACATTTGTTATAACACTCATGTTGTAACAAGAGATTATCACTCACCAGCGACCAGCCACTAGTTAAAGAAAAATTTTCAGCGGCTTAAAACTGGGAGAAATAGGCCGCGGATAGTCAAGAGTTTACTACTTTACTATACTGCAATGTTCACCGCAACTCTTAGTGCACCTCCAGGCGCCTCCTGTAGGCGAATGTGGCACCATTTTTGATAGTGTGAGGAACGAGAGTTACCGACGACGACAACCTGATGTTATTTTCATACCGAAGAGTTTGTGTGTTGATCCATAAGATACATCGCCTGCAGGACAGCCCTTCTGCTGCCTTCTGAGCATGCCTTTCACACTGTTACAGTGGTGGAGCAAGTACCTCGATACAGCATTCCTCCCACACTAGGGGAAAGACGTCTCATAGTAAGGAAGAGTCGATGGTGCCCGTCGGAAGTTATATCCCTGGACCCCCGCTGCCACTGGCCATCATGACGGAAGCAGCTGCTGTTATTGTTCCCTTCTCCTGAATGCCAGTGTACTTCATCTGCGGAATTTGTTGCTGCTGTGCCAATGGATAGAACAGCTCGAAAACTGAAAACGGCATCTTTGGAACTGAAATAAAGGTAGAATTGTTCGAGATGCAGCCAGGTTCTTGAGACGGCACAGGCGAGTAGAGAGCTTGAGAGTCCGTGACTAGTCTGGGATCAGAATTTCCACCATACCCAGAGTCAAGAGGCGAGTTATATGTGCCGGTACCTACCGAAGTATACCCACAAATCATCGTGAAGTCGATGGCAATGTGGATTTGTGCCTGGTTCAATGTTGTTGAGAGATATTGTTTTGACTATGGAGCTTGGTTGTAAACTTGACGGGAATCGGAATTTGTGTGACAAACATCCATGTGGAAACAAACTTCTGTTGCATTGTCCAGCTGGTAGTTCAGAAAGGGCATTGGGGTCGGCACACCACGTCGTGGACTGATCCTAAGTTTCGGAAGTGTAAGTATAATCGCGCTATGTCTGTTTTACTGTAGCTTTCCCGCTGCTTGGGTAATGGGAGAAGTGATGGCGACCACAGGCACTCTGATGATTGTTACGGAAAATCCGGTTACCCACCTGTGACCAAAACCGGGTTAAAGAAAACCTCCAAAGTCAATGTACAGAGCAAACACAGCAAAAAAGAGTAAACTCGGTGCGCTTCTGGATCTGTCCTCTCTATCAGTGTTTTTCCCTAAGGCGCATACTCTCTAAATTAATTTTGTTAACGGAGTCGCGTACTTCAGCCTTGTGACCTGATATTGTAGTCTATTTGGGGTAACAACTCGTCGCCACTAATTACAAATCACTGAATACTTCTACATCTACATGGATACTCTGCAAATCACATTCAAGTGTCTGGAAGAGGGTTCACCGAATCACCTTTCCAATTCTCTATTATTCCAGCCTCGTGTAGCGCACGGGAAGAACGAACAGCTACATCTTACCGTGCGAGATCTGATTTCCATTATTTTACCGTGGTGATTATTTCTCGCTATGCAGACCGGTGTCAATAAAATATTTTCGCGTTCGGAGAAGAAAGTTCGTGATTGGAATTTCGTGAGGAGATTCCTCGCAACGAAAAAGGCCTTTCTTTTAATCATGTCCACCCCAAATCCTGTATCATTTCAGTGACACTTTCTCCCTTATTTTGCGATAATACAAAACGTAAGAACCTTCAACATTGCAGCGCGTCAGCAATCGTTGGTTAATATAATTAAAAAGCTAAAAACCCGCCTCGACTGCGAAAAAAGCACCTAGTGTTAAGCGTTAACCCAGGTTTCGGCGTAGATAACTACACCTTCTTCAAAACAACAATAAAGCCCACAAGTGCCTAAGAAGACCTTTGTCAATGATTAAAAGAACACCATAGCATTTATAAACGAAAGATAAAAGGAAAACACAAACAGTACATATGTACAAAGTCAAAACCACAACTTAACTTAATGGTGTACGCTCCACCTCACACCGGCCTATGTTCGATGGGCCATGCAGTTTATGGTGGGTCATGGCCCATTGAACATAGGCCAGTGTGAGGTGGAGCGTACACCATTAAGTAGTGGTTTTGACTTTGTACATATGTTCTGTCTCTGTTTTCCTTTTATCTTTCGTTTATAAATGCTATGGTGTTCTTTTAATCATTGACAAAGGTCTTCTTAGGCACTTGAGGATTTTATTGTTGTTCTGAAGAAGGTGTAGTTATCTACGCCGAAACCTGGGTTAACGCTTAACACTAGGTGCTTTTTTCGCAATCGAGGCGTGTTTTTACCTTTTTAATAATACAAAACGTGCTGCCCTTCTTTGAATTTTTTAGATGTACTCCGTCATTCCTATCTGGTAAGGATCCCACGCCGCGCAGCAGAATCCTAAAAGAGTACGGACAAGTTTAGTGTGAGCATTCTCATTAGTAGATCTGTTACATTTTCCAAGCGTCCTGCCAATAAAACGCAGTCTGTGCTTAGACTCCAACATAAAATTTTCAGTGTGTTTCTTCTAATTTAAGTTATTCGTAATTGTAATTCCTAGGTATTTAGTTGAATTTATGGCCTTTAGATTTTCTGATTTATCGTGTAAGCGAATTTTAACGAATTCCTCTTAGCTCTCCTGTGGATTACCTCACACTTATCGTTATTTGGGGCCAATTGCACAATACAGATATCTTTTCTAAATCAATTTGCAATTTGTTTTGATCTTCTGATGACGTTGATAAAAGACAGCATCATCTGCATATAGCCTAAGGCGGCTGCTCTGATTGTCTCCAAAGTCGTTTATATAGATAAGGAAGAGCTATGATATTTTATAAATCCGGTTTGATTGTGTGTCAATAGAGCATTTTCTTCGAAGTAATTCATACGTTCGAATACAATATACGTTCCATAATCCTGCTGCATATCGACGTTTATGATACTGAAATTACAATTAAATTAATACCATTAGCTACTGACGGGCGTTGATATACATCAACGGGGGCAATAGCCTTAAACGATATGAAGATGGCATCTGTTCTTTCGGTCATGTCCGAAGGAACAGATGACATTGGTAACCGTGCAGCTCACTAGAATGAAATTACAATTAAAGCAATACCATTAGCTGCTGACGGGCGTTGATGTACATGATTTCGTGTAAGGCTTACCGGCAGATGACCTTCTTTAGTGCGGATGCACACGACTTGCCTGGACTCCTACCGGACTCGGTGGATTGTCTGCGGTGAGTAATAGGTATAATGGCAGGGACACTACGAACGTAGTGTGTGGACTACCAGTTAAGAATGTGGGTCTCACGGGGAGCATGCCAGCGATACATCCCTGCAGTCGCTCTATCCTCTGGGCCCTTGGTGGCTAAGATGGATAGAGAGTCTGCAATGTAAGCAGGATAGCCCATGTTCGATTCCCGGTCGGGGCACACACTTTCAACTGCGCCGTTGATGCTTATCAATACCCGTCAGCAGTTAATGGTATTGATTTAATTGTAATTTCATTCTAGAGAGCTGCACGGTCAACAATGGCATCTGTTCTTTCGGACATGTGCCATCTTCATATTAATGATATTTGTTTGTAATTTAGTGGATTACTCGTGCTACCTATCTTGAATAATGTTGAGACCTGTGCAACTCTCTAGCCTTTGGGTACGCATCTTTCGTCGAACAAACGGTTATATATGATTGTTAATTATGGAGTTATTGCATCAGCATACTCTGAAAGGAACCTGATGCCTATATATTCTGGACTAGAAGAATTGCTTTTGTTAAGTGATTTAAGTTGCTTCATTACTCCGAGGATATCTGCTTCTATGTTACTCACGTTGGCAGCTGTTCTTAATTCGAATTCTGCAATATTTATTTCGTCTACTTTGGTGAAGGAATTTCGGAAAGCTGCGTTTAGTAACTCAGCGTTGGCAGTATTGTCTTCGATGGTGTCTCCATTGCCATCGCGCAGAGAAGGCATTGATTGTGTCTTGCCGCTAACATGCGTCACGTACGACATGAATGTCTTGGATTTGCTGCCAGGTTTCGAGACAAAGTTTCCCCGTGGAAACTGTTATAAACATGTCGCACTGAAGTCCGCGCTAAATTTCGAGCTTCTGTAATAGATCGTCAATCTTCGTGATTTTGCGTTTGTTTAGATTTGGCATGATTTTTCTTTGTTTTCTGCAACAGTGTTCTGACCGGTTCTGTGTACCACTGGGGATCATCTCCGGCGTTTGTTACTTAACTTGGTATAAATCTCTCAATTTCAGTGAATGATATATCTTCGAATTTAAGCCACATGTGGTCTACACTTGCACTGTTAACTTGGAGGGAGCGGAGATTGTCTCTCAAGAAGACGTGAAGTGAATTTTTCTCTTCTTTCTTGAAAAGATATACCTTTAGTTTATTTTTGGAGGATGACACGATACTCAGTGTCGCTATAACAACCACCTGTTCGCTAATCCCTTTATCCGTTTCGATACTCGTTATTACCTCAGGATTATTTGTTGCTAAGAGGTTCGGTGTGTTTCCACAACCGTTTACTATGAGCGTGGGCTCATGAACTAACTGCTCGAAATAATTTTCAGGGAATGGTTCAAATGGCTCTGAGCACTGTGGGAGTTATCTTCTGGTCTAATCAGTCCCTCACAATTTAGAACTACTTAAGCCTAACTAACCTAAGGACATCACACACATCCATGCCCGAGGCAGGATTCGAATCTGCGACCGTAGCGGTCGCGCGGTTCCACACTGTAGCGCCTAGAACCGCTCGGTCACCCCAGACGGCTTCAGGGAATGCGTTTAGCACAATTTCCGGTGATGTTTGAGGTGTACCTCCAGAATTAAACATATATTTTCGCCAACACATAGAGGGTAAGTTTAAGTCACCACCAACTATAATTGTGCGAGTAGGGTACCTGTTTGAAATCCAACTCAAGCTTTCTTTGAACCTTTCAGCAATTGTATCATCTGAATTGGGAGGTCGGTAAAAGGATCCAATTATCATTTTATTTCGGTTGTGAAGAATGGCCTCTGCTCATACAAACTCAAAGGAATTATGTACTTAAATTTTGGGACAAGATACACTACTTCTGTTGTTGTTGTGGTCTTCAGTCCTGAGAATGGTTTGATGCAGCTCTCCATGGTAATCTATCCTGTGCATGTTTCTTCGTCTCCAAGTAATTACTGGAACCTACATCCTTCTGAATCTGCTTAGTGTATTCATCTTTTGGTCTCCTTCTACGATTTTTACCCTCCATGCTGTCCTCCAATACTAAATTGGTGATCCCTTGATGCCTGAGAACATGTCCTGCCAACCGATCCCTTTTTCTAGTCAAGTTGTGCCACGAACTCCTCTTCTCCCCAATTCTGTTCAATACCTCCTCATTAGTTACGTGATCTACCCATCTAATCTTCAGAATTCTTCTGTACCACCACATTTCGAAAGCTTCTATTCTCTTCTTGTCCAAACTACTTATCGTTCATGTTTCACTTCCATTCATGGCTACAATCCATATAAATACTTTCAGAAACGACTTCCGGACACTTAAATCTATACCCGATGTTAACAAATTTCTCTTCTTCAGAACCCCTTCGTTACGATTGACAGTCCACATTTTATATCCTCTCTACTTCGACCATCATCAGTTATTTTGCTCCCCAAATAGCAAAACTCCTTTACTACTTTAAGTATCTCATTTCCTAATCTAATTCCCTCAGCATCACCCCACCAAATTTATTTCTTCTCCAGGGATTTTAATACCTACTCCGAATTTTTCTTTTGTTTCCTTTTCTGCTTGCTCAATATACAGATTTAATAGCTTCGGGGAGAGGCTACAACACTGTCTCATTCTCTTCCCAACCCCTGCTTCAATTTCATGCCCCTCGACTCTTATGACTGCCATCTGGTTTCTGTACAAATTGTAAATAGCCTTTCGCTCCCTGTATTTTACCCCTGCCACCTTTACAATTTGGAAGAGCATATTCCAGTCAACATTGTCAAAAGCTTTCTCTGTATTACTTCTAACAGCAGCAAATATGCCACTGCCAACTGTGTTTAAGCTGTCCTGTCGGAACAAAAAATTTCTCTAAACTTATCCCGGGCTATAGACAGCATCCAGTGCCTATTACGATATGAGCATCATTGCTTTCTATTAGTGCTTGGAGGTCTGGTACGTTCCCAACACAGCTACGACAATTTACAACTGTAACACCGATGGTTCCTGTATCTACATTCTCCCTATATTCGGCCTGCGCCCTTTTGTGACTGAAGCTCTTTTTGTGTTTTCCCGAGAACCATTCGTCCCCATTAACTATATTGACCTTACACATGCTCACATTCGGGACAAGATTTCCCGGTATATATAAAACGAAAGACAGTTTACTTTCAACAATCATAAAGGAAGTGGTTCGCAACTAGAAGCCAATAGACACCACGTCCCGAAGGCCAGATTTCACATAGAGAGGCTGAGCCTTGCTGCTGACTATTAATGACGCTTTGTGTCTGCAGAGGCGTAGTGTCCACGTTGGTGCGCCAGTAGGAGCAGGGTGGGAACTAACAGCTTCGTGGCAGGGTAGCTGCGTAAATACTACTTGGGTGGATGCATACAGCACAACCTGCTTATTGGAACATGACACCATGGAAGCAAGTAGTGTCGCGTTTGCGGTGCTTCCTAATGGCGAGGCGGGTAAGTCTACAGGAGAATCAGACACCGCTCCTCATAGCGAAGGTCGCCGAAACTACTCTCGAAAACAAAACGTTATTGTTGTCACCGGCAAATGTTTGTGTTTGGTTCTCGAAGATACGTTGCCTGTAGGCTGGCGCTCACGTAACTGGTCTACATGGCTGTTATGTGGTGGCTTGAGCGTCTCGTTGCAGACAAAACAGACTACATCAGTCCAGTCTAATGAACGACAAAAATTGACAACCATCCATACGGTTAGTTCTTCTTTAAATTTAGCAATGTTTTGCGTCTCATTGGAGTGAGATGCCCTTATTTACAACGATAACCTTCTCAGCTTCTTCGGACAATTTTGGCAAGTTCCTGACAAAACAGATTTATAGGCGCCCACCAGTTTCTGATACGGAGGTTTAATGTTCACCGAGTAGCATGCCTCATGTTATAAAAATGATACGAAAGTTGCGAAACATTAAACAAATCACATTCGACAGTGAAGTATTTCCCTAATAAGCCTAGAAAGCACCACCATTCACTACTCTCCCTCTCTCACTTTTTCCAGTGACTTTCTGTATGCAGCTTTGAGTCACTTCTACTTGCACATCATCACTAGAGAACAACAAGCACACTGGCTGCAAGTACATCTCATATTCTGATTAATTCAGTCGCCTTTACCGTCTACGAACGCTTAAACAATTGCTCAAGTACCCTTCTATTGCCAAACTCACGTCGAAAATCTGAAATATAGAAGTTACAGCATACAGACTGATTGCCTGGATGTGTCCTCGTTTTCAAAGGCAACAGAATTTTATAACGTGAACATCATTTAACATTCAGAAAAGACTAAATAAAATCGATAAACTGTGTATGAAATAAATCTCCCGTAAACTGGTTTCAGTATATCAGAGAAGTATCACAGATATAAGTATCTGATCAATGTATTGGCAGAGAAGTAATTTCTAGACGTCTGGACTCCACAATATTCTGAAACTGAAACTACTGATCTGTTTGCCTTTACCTAGATTACAGCTATTTTTCTGAACAAATAGTATTGTTCCAAAGATACCATAGGTACTCGTATAATGGATTGAAGCTTGTTTAGCGTCTCTGTGTCCGTGTCTGTGTCTGTGTCTGACAGTACAGTTTGTCCCTATTGAGAAACTAATTGTTCACAGAACCTAAAGATTAGCATCATCACAGTCTGATTCAAAACTCTTCGCTGATTATTGAGACCACAGCAAAACTTTGTGATAAATGTGTGCTCGATATGAAACGAATAGTTGGTGAGCTTTTCCCCAAATTCAGTTACACATAAACTTACGCGAAAACACATGTTGTTCCACAAAACACGATGCTTTTGTTACAAGAAAGAAGCTTTTGTAACAAACTTTTTACTGTTTATTGCAAGAGCAAGTGTTCCAAGAACACACGAAAACAAGCAAATATTATCTGCTGATGCGTTGGGGAAAATGTTTTACTTCAATCATTATCGTGGTTTTCTGCAACGGCTTCTGAGAAACCATGCCGTTATTGCTCTGTTTCTATGAAGTCAACACACTTGAACCTGCCCACGCAACAACGACTCATTGAGGTTGTCACTGAGCGCAGAATAGTTGCGTAGTCCTTAGGTCTTTGGAAGTCTGTGAGATCCACATGAGTTCTCATTCTTCTTCAGCTTTCTAAAGCATATTTCAAGAATGAAAATTACATTGGTATAAACATCAGAAAGTGCAGGTAGTATAATCGCCAGATTACGTACAGTTGCGGCGTGGTTTCTGCTGTGACCGCCCACTTCATACATTGTAGCGCCTAATGCTGCGGCATCCCACTTCACGTCCAACCAACAAGGGATGCCTGTATCACAGGGCGAATATTCACCCGTAAAACCTACATCGTCTGTGTTGTCAACACATATACTTACCGGCTGCTACAACGCAACACAACACCAGGTCTCCACCAACGGCCGCCATGGCCGCTACCCGTTCGCAGAGCCTGAAGAAGAGCTTCATCTGGGGTCGCAGCTAGACACGGGAACACAAATAGTCCCGGCAGATCCATCCGCTAAACGGGCTTTATAGGTCGGCGCACTGCCGGCAAAGAGCAGTTCGACGCACTGCTTGGAAGTATACAGAGCTGCCACCCCGACAGCCATGGCCAGACTTCTCTTTTAGCTGGCCGATCTCTTGCAGATGTACATGGCATAATCGACGAACATCTTGACATTGCAGAATTGTTTTAGTGTGGCCTCTCCCCAGGAAGAGTCGGGCTTTTTCTATCATTATTTTAGACGATTCGTAGTTGGGATCGAGTGTGTTCTTTTGGAGATTGTGTTACTGTTTCGTTTTGGTGAATCCAATAAACTGTTTGCTTTCTGACTTGTGTTTTCCGTATTTCTATTCTACTAGCACCGATACTTCAGTGGCGATGAGTCGGTTTAAGAGTTTCCCGCGATTGCACGGTTGTTGTCTGGTATGGCAGATGGTATTTCAGGTATTTATGAACCATCAGCGCGCGTCGTAGCGCTGTTGGAAAGCATGCGGCAAACGAATGAGCTCATTATTCAGCTTTTACAGGCGATGTTCACCCCCACCCCCTGTTTGGCGTGCCTTTGTGGTGGTCCCACCCAGCTTCCCTCCCTCTGGGGCTCCTTGCCACGCTCCCTGCCTTTCCCAAGTTCGACAATTCCGTTGAGCCTTGGGGCAACTACGTGGCTCATCTGGAGAAACACTTTATTGCTCGTGATGTCATTGGTGCCGTTCAGCGTCGCGCATTTTTTCTCGCCTGTGTGGGCCCGGAAGTTTATCACCTCCTGCAACAGTTGTATCCCGACGCAGAACCTCATGCTCTATAGTCAATGCTTTGTTACATATCACAGGCATGACTGCCGCTTCCAGAGGGTTACCTGTTCGGTCTGCAGAAAGCAGAGTCACAAATCCGAGGTCTATCGGTTGTCATCGTTGATGGCCGTGGACCACACTGCTTTGGACGCCTCCGTGGTGGATGAGACGTATCCGCTCCTGCCAAATTCCTTCGTGCAGTCGGTTTTTCCGCACACGATGGCAAAGATAATTCTGACTGTGTTGTTTTACGGCACTCCTCTCCGTTTTCAAGTGGATATGGGGTCCTCCACCACCATCATTGCTAGGGATTCCCACCGTTATTTGGGCTCACCACCGCTTCATCTGTTCCATACTTCCCTGAATATCTACAGCAACTACGTCATTCGACTACAAGGTTTGTTCTTGGCTCAGGTGCTGTACCTCGCTGCCCCGAAGGCCACCAAATAATTGGGAATGGATCTTTTACCTTACTGGGCCTTGGTCCGGCTGTCCAGTTGACGTCGGCAGATCATCACTTGCAGCAGCTTCTAGATCACTACCCAGACATGTTCACATCCACATCTCCAGGGGTCTGCAGGTTTGAAGTCCATAACGAACACCTCCCCTCGGCAGTCCCAAAGTTCCACAAGGGTCACTCAGTACCATTCGCCCTCTGTGACAAACTACAGCAGGAGCCTCGACTCCTAGAGGCTAGAGGCTGAGGGCATCCTGACCCTGGTCCACTATAGTCACTGAACTACACCCATCATGGTCCTTGAGAAGCCGAACTGATCCCTTCATGTTTGTGGGCATTTTAAGGCCACTGTCGATGCTTAGTCTGACTCATACCCCATACCCAAGGTTCATTACGTTCTGTCCAGGTTGGTTGGCAACAAGGTGATTGCCATAATTGACCTGTGGAATGCTTACTTCCAGTGGCCTTTGGACGAGTCGTCGAAAGCGATCTTGGTTGTCAACAGCTCTTTTCGGCTCTTCCATTACAACTGCCTCAAGTTTGCAGTCGCCAGTGCCCTGGCCACCTTCCAGCACTATTTGAAAACATTGATGAGAGATATTCTAGGGACGGCTAACTATCTTGATGACATCTTAGCCACTGGTGTGTCCTCCCCAGACTTGGCCTGGAATCTCCGGCGCCTCATTCATGTTCTTCAGGGTGCCAGTTTACTTTGCAACAAGGAGAAATGTCTTTTCTTTGTTCCTTGGTGATCTACTTCAGCCATATTTTGAGTACTAATATCATTCGATGTCCCAGTATGTCGAGGCTATTCAACATCTGCCACTCCCGAAGGACATCTCACAGCTCAAGTCAGTCTTGGGTCAACTCAGTTACTACTGCCCTTTCATCCAACAAGCTACGGCTCTGGTTGAAACGCTTCACTGCATCCTCTTTAAGAATGTTGCCTAGGACGGGTCGCCAGCTTGTGATGTGGCGTTCTGCCATCTGAAGCCTTATCTCCTGATGCTGGTTTGCCATGACCCTTATGACCATACCAAATCTCTCACCATGTTTGCTGATGTGTCAGACTATGGTATGGGGGCCATCTTGTTTCACATCATCACCTCCAAAACACTATCTCCAGCTGAACGTAACTATAACCAAATTGAGAAGGAGGCCTTGGCTATCATCTTCGTATTTAAGATTTTCCACAATTTCATCTACAACCTTCGCTTCATCTTATACACTGATTACAATCCTCTGGTCTCATTGTTCAGAGCTGCATGCGCCATCGCCATGGGGCTGCTCGCTACCTCCAGCACTGGTCATTGTTCCTCGCAGAATATTGCTATGACTGCCGTTTCCAGGCCACAGCTCTCCGTGCCAACACTGACATTCTCTCTCTTCTCCCAGTGAATGCCAACCCTGAGTTCGATGCTGACCCAGTTGCCTGTTTCCACCTAGATGACGCCGCTGCCGACGCAGTAGTTGATTTGCCGCTGGACGCCAAGCTAGTCGCAACTCCCAAGGCAGACGACTCAACCCTCCAGGCGCTGAAGCAACACATTCAGCATGGGTGCCAGTTACACCATCGTGAGCCAGAGGTCCCGGCCTACTGGCACCGCCACCATAACCTGTCTGTCAGTGATGGATTCCTCCTGATATTGGGTGATAATGATCGCTGGTAGATTGTGCTGCCGCCCTCCTTCCACCAGTGGGCCTTGAAGCACCTGCACAGTTGTAATTGGGGGATTGTCCTGACGAAAATGCTTGCCCACCAGCATGTCTACTGGAGGGGGATGGACACCGCCATCACCCACATGGTGGCCTCACATCACACTTGTCAACATCACCAGTCGGCACCCCCTAAACGCCTATCCCCGTGGCCTTCTGCTACTTCTCCTTGGTCCTGTTTGTATTTGGAATTTGCGGGCCCGTTCCTCGCCTCCTCTTGGCTTATCGTTGTGGACGCCGGCATTGGGTTTCCTTATGTCTCCTGCATGTCTTCGACGACATCGGCCCATATCATCCAAGCTCTTTCCAGCAGCTTTGCCACTGAGGACCTTCTGGAGACGTTCGTGACAGACAACAGCCTTCAATTTACATTAGCTGAGCTTATCTCCTTATGCAACACCGTGGGCATCCTGTTGATTCATACCGCTCCCCTTCATCCTACATCTAACGGATTAGCCTAGTGCTTTGTCGAAACATTCAAAGTCCAGGTGTAGAAATTGCATGCCCAATACTCCCTGGACGACACCCATACCATCCTCCTTTCCTCCCTATCTCGTAACCTTCTGAAAAGAGAAAAATGTTCCTTTAATTTGGAATGATGGGTTTTGTTAAAGAAAATCTCTTTTACGTTCATTAAAATCCACGGCTAAATTTTATTTCTCAGGGCGCTATCGCCAGATACTTCATACATATTCCATCGTGATAACATCTTTCTTACTCAGGATGGATGCAACAAAATATCTTTCTTTAGTGTTACGCAACAAGCAAATTAAATATAATAATCAAATAATTGTTTTTTCTGTGGGGCCTGATGCTCCAGTACATATGCCTAAGTGGAATGGCAGCGTACCCAATTAAAATAATTCTTTTCAATAAAACTGTACCTCTGGCCTAAAATGAAACGGAAATTATTATGAGTCGCCGTTTTACATTTATTAAGATTAAATCCTTTCAATACTTTCAGAGTTAAAAGAGTATTAATACGTTTTGTTAATTTTAACAGCAATAATGTCGCTTCAAAAGTGCAATTACAAATGATCTGAGCAACTTTTAATTTTCGCGTAATTAATTAAATAAAGGGGATAGGGAAAGTACTTTTTTGTTACTAACAAAAACAAAAAGTGCATTAGATAATGACATATATATTTAGCAGAAATTCTAAATACACTACGTATGAGTACATCAGTTAATTACAGACCGTGATCTAATTGTGGCCTTCAGCTAGGACGTCAGAACCAAGAAGACGAATGAACAGCAGAGAGAAGAAAAAAACAAAGTTTCTTTCTTTTATACTACTTGACAAAGATCATACTTATTATAACTCTCAGAGCGCGTATATCGCTATCATTTTCGTTTAGTATCGGTTACTACATTTTATATTCCTTTTTTCAATAAGCGATGCTATAGAAGCCTCCTGGAATGCCATTTGAATAGTTATATACAGTCTTGTAAATAGCATTTCACGATAGTATAATTCTGTAAGCAGGGTCTCCGTCCAAACAGTTGACGGTAGAGATATTTGATTTAATCAGGGCATTAATAGATTTTCAGTTTCTGTGCGTCCAAACAGATGACGACAGGTTGATCATTATATTACTAAGTTTGAAGTATGCCTGCGAAAACCAGGACAGAGCTATAAGACTGTACTCTTATGAAACATTTAAAGACATGACTATATACGTGGTCACATGTTTTTATAAAAAATCGGAATGTTCGTTGGTGTTTCTTTACAAAGATCGGAATGTTTGTTGGTGGTTTTATAAAAATCAGAATGTTGTTGTTGTTGACACAGAATATTCATCGTTAATCTCCTTCCGTGGTGAGCTGGTGAGGTGATGAGGGGGTGGGCGTCGGAGCACGCCCCCGACAACGCGTACTAAAAGGTGTGACGTCATCCAGACGAGCGATCAGCGGATGCACGACAGCTACGTGCGACACACAACCGCGTACCGGTAGTGCGTCGTCTTCTGCCCTCGGTGCAGGTGTTCTCCGCAACCGCTCCACAGCAAAAATTCCATGAAATTCAAGAACAACAGCACAATCAGCTCATTACAAATCACTAGATGTTTATTCCTGTGGATGGGAGGAAAACACGTGATTATTCGTCCTGTTTTATTGTGTCGTCCAGCTTCAGATTATGTCGGTTTTGGTATGAATTAATTGTTTATTCACTAAGATATACGAAGTCCACTGTATGGCACTGTTTAAGTACAGTACGTCACACATTTGTTGAAGTTTACATTTCAGTTTCGCTTTGCCGTATGGCACTGTTACAATGCACAGTTTGTCACACGTTAACTTTAGCTTTACACGGTTGTTGTGTCCCAGAGTAGGCTTTTTATACAGTCTCACTACTTCGGTCACATACCACACTTTTTCTATTGTCACAAACAGGTCTTTCCGTACACGCTAGCACAGATCAGCTGTACTGTTCTCTTGCACGAGCGGATTCCCATTGTTGACTACCTCCAGTCCATTCATTAATTTGCTGACGTCCGTTTAAATCAGTGGTGTCTCCACTGCGTTAAATAACGTCCTTGTTTGAAACACACCTTCGTCACAGCCTGGAAACTGTTCACTAAATTTAAACTTTATACACTATGATGATACCAATGTCTCTGGCGTTGTACTGTTCGTATGGTTTCATGAAGATTGTTCAGAACTATATTTCTCATGAATGACCTTTTTTTAGTTTTTGTCACACTGAATACAGTTTATTGACACCACGTTCACCCAGGTTTGCCGGCTGCGGTGGCCGTGCGGTTCTAGGGGCTTTAGTCGCGACCGCGGGACCGCTACGGTCGCAGGTTCGAATCCTACCTCGGGCATGGATGTGTGAGATGTCCTTAGGTTAGTTAGGTTTAAGTAGTTCTAAGTTCAAGTGGGACTGATCACCTCAGATGTTAGGTCCCATATTGCTCAGAGCCATTTAAACCAAACCATTCAGGTTTATGCACACGCAGCCTCTGTCCTTTACAGTCTTTTCTGGTACATTTAGCTGTTCATGAAAACTTTAACATTTGGTTTTTCATGACGAAACACACACACACACACACAGTGTATGCAGACGCACATTATAACTTATTACAATGTACATTGGGTTTTGGTAGCCCAAAGTACCTCCCTGTTACATGTGCTGGGTCAATTATACCATTTTTTGGACTTTACGACACTGGTCTGGTTTCTACAATAACTCAGTGTATCACATCTTAGGATATAAACAAATAGATAGACACATTAAATGAATACAGGATTCTGAAGATGTCCCTGCTTCCGTCATTTTTTTTTTAAATCACTGTACTTACAGTTCTGTTGACTGGAAACGTTAACGGATCTTAGTGACATGGTATCTTTATACATTAGGTAGGTAAAACTATCTAGGTTCTACCTACTGATCCTTTTAGGTGTTTCATGGCCTGTACCGTTAGGTTTACTATGCTCATAACTGATTAATGAATCCTTTAGCCTGTTTAAAATTTCCAGATATGCCACTGCATTTGTCATTACGTATTTCCAAAAAATTCAATTATGACATAAAATTCATATACCTTTGACTACATACTAGGAAAAAACTTTCATTCTGACAATAATAAAGTGAAAAATCATTAATGAATTGAAACGTTAATAAGTTAAGACTTAAATCTATTACATATATACACATAACTCATAAAATTTTTTCAAGTACTTGTATCAGTATAAACCCACTGGTTTCTGGTTCTCGGGATTAATCAGAAAATAACTACATCCGTAAGGTATTTACTAGGTGACGTATGGTCCACTATACAACAATTGCCACTTCTTATTTCTTTTATATATCAGAGAGGGCTTCGGGTGGTTCTTTATCAGTACCTTCTCTCCTACTACAAACCCTTTTACTTCCCTTAGCTGTTTATCGTACTTTCATTTCCTCGTTTCAGCACATTTTCTAAGAGAGGTCAAAGCTTTCTCGATCTTCTCTCGTCGGCGGCCTATAGTCTAACCTTGGCATTGAAGTTACCCACTCGTCACTTTCATTTTCAGACAGCATCAAATCTGCTGGCGTGTATTGTGTGGCAGAACATGGTAAATGGTTGAATATGTTTTGAAAGAGGTTCACATACTCAATTCATTTTGTATGCTTATTTGACGCACGTATCCGCATGAATCTATTGAACTCACTGAATATGCGTGCCACCGGACTGGTTTCAGGATGGAACCTATCAGAATCAGTCTTATCCTACGTTTTCGTTGAAATTTTTTCCACCTGTAACCCGTAAAATATGAAGCATTATCTGAAATGACCGCTTCCGGTTTACCTGTTATGAGTATATAATCCTTTTCTATTCTGTTAACAATGGCTGTGGCTTTGGAACATTTAAGCGGGTACATCTTTAGGTACTTAGAAAACACATCCTAAACTGCCAAGATATATTTGCACCCTCCTCGAGTTGTCGGGAGTGGTCCAGTTAAACACAAAGGAACTAGCTGTAATGTGTGCGTCGTTATGGTTGCAGGTAATTCGTTTCTTGTTGAACGGTTTTCGATTTAGTTTTCTGACATATGAGACATGTTCTCAGAATTCTGTGAACATTCCTTCCTAGATTCGGGAGACAGTAAAACCATTCGATCTTCGCAATAGTTTTGTTTATGCCAAAATGCCCCCTAGTTTTTGTGTATATACCAGATATAGACTTGTAAACAACTTTCCAGAATACATACACACCACCGTTCTCCCTTCTTCTTAGGTTTATGATATAAAATGCCATTTTCTACTTTGAACTGCTCGGCTAATTCTGAATTCGGTTTCTGAGTGATCAACTGCATGTGTTTCCACTTACTATCAGCAATTTGCAATTCCGGTGTACGTTTACACATGTCAAGAAAATGACATTGCATGTCTGATCTTTAACCAACAGTACTTTGTACTCTGTTCAATAAATTCTGCATTTTCTGACGTGCCCTGTGGCAACCTGGATAAGGCATCAGCAATAATGTTATCCTTTCCGTTAATGTACACAGTTTGAAAACGATAATCTTGCAATGCTACAGACCATCTCGCCAACCGTGTGTATAACAATTTACATGTAAACAAGAAACTTAATGATTGGTGGTCACAGAACACTTTTACTTCTTTACCATAAACGTAAAAACGAAATTTCCTGAAAGCCCACACTACAGCTAAGGCTCCAATTTCCGTTACTGAGTATGATCGCCCACATTCGGTTAGAATACGACTCGCAAAACTCATCACTTTAATCTGTTGTTTGCCGTTTGTTTCATCCACTTTCCACTCCTAGTCCTTAGTGGCACAATAATTTTATTAATGTCACGTGCATCTAACACCAGATGCACCTTTCCACTATATTTTGTAACTGCAAGTAACGGGCTGCTGTAAGGTGACATTGACGGTTCAATTATTCCCCATTCTAGCAACTTACGTACTTCTAATTTTACTGCCCCCTTTTTCGTCCATTGAACGGTGTAAGTAGCATTAGAAAATGTTTTGTGTGGTGTAACATTAGTATCGTACGTATAACTTCTGAGAATACTTCTACATGTTCGATCAATAGCTTAGATAATTGCAACTGTTGCTCTAGTGTCAGATATGTGGATTCCTCTACTTTATATTTTACTGCTTGGCAAGGCTCTGTGATACCAACATTCTTTCCACTGTCATGGTTATAATCTCGCCCCCAAAGCACTGCTGCATTTGCAATATCGTTGGCAGGTTACACTTTAACATTGTGACCATATTTGCTATGTATAGCTTTAGTGTGCAGGAATTCCAGGTGCACTCTTACTTCTCCATTCCTTAAACTACAGATCACTTGAGAGAGGTCAACGTAGGGATTCATTTCTCTCAAAAACTCCCAACCCAGGATACAGGCGACTCCCAATCCCTTTATAATTAGGAATGTGCGATTAAGTGCTCAATTTGCCATAAATACGTCCACCTGTACCTGGCTGTTAAATACCTGTGCCTGGGCACCAATGGTACCTGACACTTTGCAGTTCTGAACTGGCAACACTGGCACTTTATGCAACTGGCACAACTTCCTACAGAAATCATAACTTATCACATTTACTGTAGCTCCTATATCAGCTATGATATTGACAGAATCACTAATAACATTAGATTGACCCACAGCCTGTATCAACTCACTGTCTAATTGGTTACATCTCTTATTTATTCTCAGACAAACGTTCCTCCTTCATTCCATCACCATCGTTATACCTTAACATACTGACTATATCCTGTTTCTCCTTACTCTTTCGTGAGCTCTCCCACCCCCTCCCCCCCTCCGTCCCACGGCCAACAACGCAGCAACGGAGAGGTAACTGCAGTCGTCTTTAGTTTGTCGGATCAGCCGATGTAGGACGATTGTCATTCGTCACATCAACGATTCTCACACTTGGATTCTGGTCCTGTCAAGCCGAGTTGTTTGATGTTCCTGATTGACCGTGTTCGTTCCTACTATTCAAATGGTTCAAATGGCTCTGAGCACTATGGGACTCAACATCTTAGGTCATAAGTCCCCTAGAACTTAGAACTACTTAAACCTAACTAACCCAAGGACATCACACACATCCATGCCCGAGCCAGGATTCGAACCTGCGACCGTAGCAGTCCCGCGGTTCCGGACTGCAGCGCCAGAACAGCTAGACCACCGCGGCCGGCGTTCCTATTATTATTATTATTATTATTATTGTCTGAGTATCTTTCGGGGTTATTCTTATTATCCTGATATGAATACCATAGCAGTGCAAACCTATTCTTTGCATATGGCCCTACGTCTCGCATTGTCTGTTGATTGCCACCTCCAGGGCCGTACTTCATATCTTCTGTTTCGTCTACATTGAGAACTGTTTCCCCAAGCCTGTCTATTGTTATTAGCTTTGTCATCATTCTGAGGCCTGTTAAATGACTGATTTAAATCCATAGGTTTACCATTGTGGTCTCGCCCATTAGAACAATTACCCCAATTATTCCAATTATTTTGCCTATTATTACTGTTATTCTCTTTATACTCGTAACCACTTCCATTGCTTATTTGCAACTTTAAGTCTTCCTGGATTAGGTCTATCGAATACAAGACAGACAAGTTTTTCTCTAATATTTGGTGGAAGTCTGGATTTTAAGAATCTAATTACACCACGATTTGAAATCGATTTGTCCCAATATCGCGTTTTTTTAATATATTTTTCGAAACCAGTATTTGTTTAGAAATGCTTTCTCAAACTGCTCACAGGTGTAACTAGTTTCAGCAGTATCAGCAGCATCTCCTACTATGTGCGACACAATACACTGTTTTTTTGTTCCTCGGTCCATGCTCTGGGCAATATATTTCGAAAACTTTTTATGAATACCACAGTGTGAATGTTTTTCTTATCAGTGGAGAAGGTTTGAAACTGGCGGTGTTTGATTAAACTCTCCTCCATCATTATTGAGGATACAGTACAATTCAGTAAGTCACTGCTAGGCCTACAAGTTGAAGAAGAACCGTGCCAGATGTGTACGTTGAATCACACTTCCACACACAGAACAGTTACACTTGTGCTTTGGTTTCGTACGTTTTATAGTTGCTGGGGACTTAATTAATTAATTGTGTTAACGGAAAATTTCTTTCATTCTTTGTTGCTATTCTATGCAGTCAGACTGCGTACTAAAACTAGTCAGGGCCAACCGTTTACGTGACTGCGTAACCGGACAGTTAGCTACAAAAATTAAAAAGTATTTGCATTTGCATTATAAATAATTAAGCCCTCATGCACCTTTTTTTTACCTTAAGACTAGAAATTTTAAATACCATTTATACTGAAGAAATTAAAAAAAATAGAAACACTATAATTGCGCAAGAAACCAGAATTACACTCTAATACAAGAACACAAGCCAGATGCTTTGTTGACTGAACCTGTAATGACGCATTATTTAAGAGATTGAAATAATAAAAAAAGGGAATTTTATTACCTTCATATATATTGACGAAAAGCACTCTGATCATTACAATATCTCCATTCGAACAACATCTGCTGTCTAGCCCATCAAACAACTGCATAAAACATGGAAAAAGCACTCCCTACTACAACATCTCAACACCGACTCACTACTACTACATCTCAACAAGCACTGACTACAGCCACATCTCGACAAGCACTGCCAGTGGAGGCGGCGGAACAAAACTCTTTGGCGCAATCTCTGGCGCTGTGGCTCAGTGTAGCCACCTTTCACGTTTCACCAGGCAACGCTGGGCAACTGCTGTTTGTGTATGAGAAATCGGTTGGAAACTTTTCTCGTGCCAGCACGTTGTAGGTGTTGCTACCGGCGCCAACCTTGTGTGAATGCTCTGCAAAGCTAATCATTTGCATATCACAGCATCTTCTTCCTGTCGGTTAAATTTCGCGTCTGTAGCACGTCATATCCGTGGTGTAGCAATTTCAATGACCAGTAGTGTGTTTTGATACGCCAGGCACGTGATCGCAAGCAGTTGCGGCAGATACATCTACCAAAGTGGCTTTATAGGGCGTCGCACTGCTGGAGAAGGGCTGTTAGAGGCACCACTTGGAAGTATACAGAGCGACCAACGCGGCAGCCACGGCCAGACGTCTCTTCTAGATGGCGGATCTCTTGCAGATGGACTTGGTACAGTCGACGAACATCTTGATATTGTCGAATTGTTTTACGGTGAGTTCTACCTGTAAAGAGTCGAACCTTTTCCATTATTAATAGTTATTTTATATTTGTGACGGTCCACAATTTAGATCGATTCTGTTGTTCTTTTTGAGACTGCATTATTATTTCGTTTTGGTGAGTCCAATAAATTGTTTTCAGACTTTTGATTTCCGCATTTACATTCTGCTAGCGCAGATACTTCAGTTTCTTTGTCAGTATTGGAGTGATGCTATCTTTAAAAATTTTGACGTTGAAAACTGCTCTCCCACACCTAAATGCTCATCACACTATGGTTTGTCAAACTTGAACACGCGAAAGAAAACCTGAATTCAACAGAGGGCATGGATTTTAAATTCTGTACAACCAAAAAAATTAAATATTTAATTAATTTGCGCAATTGAAATCTACAGTAACCTAGAATGTATAATTACAATGAGGCCACAGCACAATCACGGTATTTCATCTGATTCACTGTTATGCACGTTTCCTGCAGTATTTACCTTCTTTTGCCTTTCATTTCCGTCTCTTATCATACAAATCCATATCTTTTGATGAGTGCAGGATTTAAATAGGTAAGTTAAGTATTTTAAAACGTTCCAAATCTTTAAAATGTATAATCTCACTGTTTTGTTTGTATCATCTAACACTTCATAAATGTACAGGAATACTTTTAATGCGTCAGTTGTACACAGCTGAAAAAGAAAACGTGACAATATGGTACTGCTCCACCATTCTTCACTACTGCGGACAATTTTCTCACACAACGTAGCAACAGAAACGTTCGGTTTGCACATGGCTTGATATCATTAATATAGCAATCAAGTGAACATTTCAATGGTATAACAATCCCAACGAAGGCTGCAGGGGTGTTGCTGCTAATACCAGGGAAAGCGTCGCTGTGCCGGCCGTAGGTGGCCGCGCGGTTGTAGGCGCTTCAGTCTGGAACCGCGCGGCCGCTACGGTCGCAGGTTCGAATCCTGACTCGGACATGGATGTGTGAGATGTCCTTAGGTTAGTTAGGTTTACGTAGTTCTAAGATCTAGGGGACTGATGACCTGAGATGTTAAGTCCCATAGTGCTCAGAGCCATATGAACCATTTTTAGAAAGCGTCGCTGTAAGAGATGGAGAATACCGGCTCACTTTAAGGTAACTGCCTAACATTTCATCGGCATACATTTATTGAAGTACAGAAAACTTTAAGAGTTTTTCTTGTTATGGGTTTTTTTTTCCTTTATATATAGAAAACTCAGCAAAAGTGTTCCGCCCTTAGAAACCAAAGTCCTTTTATAAATATGTCTAATATGTAAAAGATATCTCCTCAGATCTGCTGAATCAAAGTTCACATTTTATATTAGAAATAACCATGCCTGTCATAGTAGTAAGTAAGGTTATATATACGTTCGATTGTGTTAAATTATTGTTTGACCAATATAACCATAAAATGAGATACTTCTATTAAACATGAGTTCTATGGATTATTATGGTTGTAAATTATCGGTATATCTGTGATTTTAATTGATGTAACTTCATGTTTGAATTTAAAAGACGTATGGACAGTTATTTAAATACTGATTACATTAACTTACAGAGATGAAATGACATGAAATGCTGTCAGTGGCAACTGAACCGATTCGCTGTGCTTGAAATGTAATGAATATAAAGATACAATACGTGGAAGTAGGTCGGCTACAAAGTGAAATTATGTTGCAGCATTTGTTGGCGACAAGAAAAGAATTTTAATTATGAACATCCACAGTATTTTGTGCCTTGGTTAACTTGTTTATTCTTAGTAAAGACAAAAGATGAATACGCTAAAAGAATTAACTGAAGTTATAAACAGACTACAAAGCCTCAAAAATCAATATAAAAACTGACAAAGATACGCATAACTTTTAAGTGAAGATGTGCAACATAGGTTCACACTGTCATCTATTCTTTTCAACCAGTGTGAGCCATGGAAAAAATTGCTGTTTTGAAGAGCGCGCCGCAGCGCGTTGTGTGAAGCAGTCGCCCTCCGTTTCTGGGGGTGGCGCCGCTGTGGCATTCGCAGCTTTGGTGTCTCTCTCTGGTGGAAAAGGGGAGAGGTTGCCTGTTCACAAGCATTTAAGGGGCGAGATAAGCTCACCAGTTGGTCAGTTGGTCAGTCGGAGTGAGTCTGGGTCAGTCACTTGTCACCAGTTGCTGGTCTGTCTCTCATTCGCATTTGTGCGGCAGTTAGAGTCTGTCGGTCGTTCGGAGTGCTAGTATGTCTGTCGTTTGGATCAAACTTTAAAGCCGGCAAAATGAGAGTCTTGCCACTCCACCAGTAACAGAACTCAGCTAGTGGTCGCCCGGTCTGAGTTCCTGCACCGAGTCTGCGCGTTAGGCCGCCAGTCTGCTCGAGTTGCTCAAGCAACGGTCATTGGCAGTTGGATCGATCGGTTGGTCAGTCGCGCACTGATACACGAGTGACTTGTCCGCCTTGAGCGTCGGCGCATGTGAGGTCGCCACGTGAGGTCAGTGGGCCGCGCCGTATAGCGAGGGGTAGCGGTTTCGCGGCCGGCACGAGAGCAACAGGAGTCAACCCACGACATCGGTCTGGCCGGTGCGAGCTGCGACGCCTTGAGATGGGAGATAGGCGCACCTTCCTGCGTCCGTTAAAGCGGGCGGCAGAGGACAGTTCGGGAGAGCGCTGGGGGTGCTGCGCCAGGTCTTCGCCAGAAATCGCAGTTTGTTAGAAGTGACCGGAGATATGTTGTTTCACTTACTTGTTAAGTTCTACTTGTTTTCTTGGTGAGGTCACCAGCCGCTTTGTTTTGGGGTCGTCCCACCATTCTTCTCTGTTTGCCCACCCGTGGGAAGGTGGTTATGTATGAATTTGGTGGTCTGTTTTTCCCTTGTGGAGTAGGGGCAGGTTAGAGCAACTTGCGGTTCGGGTTGTTCGGTAATCTCCCTCACAATCTGCCATATGTTATTAGCTGCCTCTGTCATGTTTGTCGGATTCGGTGTTAACGAATTTATGGCTTGAAGTGTAATGGCTGAATTCCTGAAATATGTTTTTATCTTGCCTATCATCTTGAGAGGCGGTATAGGTGTAATGTAGAGCATGTTTGGCCAACCTTGTATATTTTATGTAAGACTGCATTTCTTGGGTTTTTATTTAAATGATCATTTTAGTATATAAAGTTGCCACTCTTCCACCATAAGAGTTTTTTTTTTTTTTAAATCAAGTTGCATCTTCGGTGGCAAGTATATCTTTTAATGTTAGTGTTTTGTACCATTTCCATCCCTCCTACGGGTGCATAGTTTATGTGGTTGTGTGGGTTGTTAAAATTTTTAGTTTAAAGTAATCTGGTGTGTTGCAGATTTGCACCAGTGTAGTCTTTTAGAGGTTGTTGTGAGCGATCGTGCCTACGGCCGTGTCAAAAGGGAGCGACAAGGTTCTCAGCCCGAAAGCTCATACAGTCAAAAATTGTTCTTTCTGCCTCTGAATAAATTGTAACTTGATATTTAGACGGTGCTTTCTGATTATATTTTAAATCTGTTTAAAGAAAAAACGGGGGGGCTTTTAGGAATAAAATTTCAATTTGTTGAAATAAATATGATTTGTTTTCATCAGTTACCCACTGGCAACTACTTCAACGCTCACATAGTGTGATTAAATGTGTTAATGTTCTTGATGAATCGCTAGTAAATAAAGTAAATTCTTAAGAAAAAGTTTTGAAAGTAAAGACACGGTTCACAGTGTGTCCAAGACGTCATGTATAACTGGATGCAATTTCATCCAATAGTAGTGAAATATCAAAAGAAAAAGTTTGAAATAAATGCGTAAGAAACTCATAACTTTACGGCAGTCGTAGAGAGTGCATATTATAATTCAAACAAATTATGTAAGGAATTTGCTTTCGAAAATTCTATAGCTGAGACGAAAATACTTTCATTCTGTGGAAACGATCCAGGCCCATGGAAGTTTGTTCTAAGTGGCTTGGTGTTAAAGCAAGTATCATTGTCAACAAATTCGGATTATAAAACTGACCAGACTTTTCATAATACTATCAAGAAGAAGACCTGGCAAAACACTAGCTAAAATTCTCTGTTTTTATCGCAGGGAAAGTGGGCTATAACTAGAACAATCCTTGGAAGAAGAGATGGGAGGAATGTGTGAAGGGCCAAGAGAGGTAAAGGCATAATCCAATAAGTAAAGCAAAAGATTAATAGAGGAATACGTGGACGCAGCAGTGACAATGAGAGTTGTGTACGCTCAGACGGTTGTATATAACAGGTAGCCTAAGTGCTAAAAAGACCACGATAAGCAGCAAATCCCATTTCGCATCCTGGTCTGTCTCAGTTTTTAGTTATCATTATATGTTCGTATAGATAACTGAAAGCCACCACGAAATTTATATAATGTTGATAATACCAGGGCTTGCTGAAAAGCAATACTTCCGCATTTTTGTTCTAATGCTCTTAAATTTTTTAAGTAAAACAAAGTTGTCAACATACTACGTCTTTATCCTTCATGGCTACATGTTTATTTGTCAACATAGGGACCTTCGTGACTAAGACATTTCTCGAAACGAGCAGCCAGTTTATTGATACCGTCAGTGTAGAATGTCTGACTCGTTGATGATGTCTCAAACTCACCTCTACTTGCATCGCTTCATCACTGTGAAAGTGGAGTCCTCGAAAGTGCTCTTTAAGTTTTGGAAACACGAAAACCTGATGATCGATGACAGTAAACCCAAGCCGTCCCATTGTTGCAGCTGTTGCAAAGCTGTTGTGTCATGTGGCATTGTTATGCTGACGGAGAGAGTGACCCACGTGTGGACGAATTCTTCGAATACGAAACTCGATTACAAATGGTTCAAATGGCTCTGAGCACTATGGGACTTAACATCTGTGGTCATCGGTCCCCTAGTACTTACAACTACTTAAACCTAACTAACCTAAGGACATCACACACATCCATGCCCGAGGCAGGATTCGAACCTGCGACCGTAGCAGTTGCGCGGTTCCGGACTGAGCGCCTTAACCGAAACTCGATTACAGCACACTATTTATCATGTACCGATATAGTCACTTTCCTATTTGGAGTCTCCTAGCGGCAGAGAGCTAAATATGTAGACATGAAGAATAATGCTGTAGAATATTAATAACATTTGTTTTTATTAGGAGCTTTAACAGTTCCTACACAAAAAGTTCGGAGTCATAACTTTTCATCACTCCCTCTGATACTGTCGTCCACAGATTAACGACTGAGCACAACTTTAGTTCTCATCGTCTTGAGAAGGGGTAGCAGGTGTGCGGTGAACAATGCAATGGAAGACACGAAGTAGTTTGTAGCCAACCCTGTGGCGATGTAGAGCTAAAGGGGTGGCTTAGTCCGGGAATCCAATTGCACTGAAGACGGAGACGTGGTAATTTCACGCATCCTGGCTCCAAGTGCAGAGAGAATTGCCTCCGAAGAAGTGCTCGTCCGATGTCCTGCCTCTAATTCGTTCCGGAGGACACCAATCGTCTCTCAGCTGGGACGGGCAGTGTCTCACCATCCCTGCGCCATCGTCTCACGGAACCTGACTCCCAATTACATCTAAATCTTCTCCGCAGCGGTGAACACCGTCTGCTGTAATTCACCACTGTCAGAGAACGCGAGATATACTTGCGGTATTAGCAATTTGGAAGGCAAGTCTTGCGGAGGAATATGGGGTTACAACCACCCTGTTCCATCATGCATCACCTTGAGAGATCCTATATACGTTTATTCTAAAGTTACTAATACCATTATTTGGCACTATATTTCATGGATCATTAGTACCATTAAACGTAGTGATGTGCAACTCGACATTCTGCAGTCATTTTACATATTCATAAGTAAACAGGGCTACATACTCACAATTTGCAAGTTTTGTTTTTAATATGTACTTCCTACCTAAAATCTTTTACGTTTTACATGAATACAAATTGTTTTATGTAAGAGAAGGAGTAGTCAAGGTCACATTTATCCAGTTTGTTTCGTTACGCAACTTTCCTGTTGGTTATATATTTTATTTCAATGGGTGAGCAATTAAGAATTGTTGTGGCACATCTTGCGCCACTTATTGTCCTAAAGAAAACATTTGTGGAGAAAACAGTTTGTAATTTTTCTTAATTATTGTAATTATTACACCACTGTGATATTTGAGCTGTAGTGAGATGTTTGCAAGTGACATCACGAGGGAATGAATACATTATGAGACGGCAGTAAAATTTTCTTACTCTTTAAGTAGATGCCTGCAGGGTCATCGTGGCTAAGCACCACGTTATTCTAACAACACGATTGAGAAGGGAAACTTACTTGAAAATGAATGACATAAAACATTATTCCTGAGGCAATTACTGCTATTATTAGTATCATTACTACTGACTTTTGAACCCTACTGACCCACGTGATGTACAATAAATGGCATTTTCATGCTTTTGTTTCAACTTTTGTTTGTGCCCATATTACTTCCATCCCGTCAGAAATGGCTCCCTTCCGCACGTCACAACAATCTGTTCCGATCTCCTTGGATTTTACTGCCAAGCCAAAAGTGCAGCCATGAATTTTCTGTTTAAATATGTTCCTCTACGGTGTATCAAGTTTTGTTATTTCTGCTTCCTTCAGATCTGCCTTAACTGCACAGATCCATGATTTTGTTTCTTCTTAAGTGCGAGATTTGTACTAATAGCCCACTATGTCATAAGCTTTCTTAGTATCTGCACATTATCTGATGCCTGAGAATTATTCTCAGAAATTAAACTTTCTCTTGGCAAGGAGTATTTGTTCCTAAATCAGTTTGATGTTCCCCAGATCTGCGTTCAAGTTATTTTAGCCTTCAGTACAAAAAACGGTATGGGACAAGAAGCAGAGAAATTCCTCTAAATCACTGTTAACATTAATTTTGTCTCTCTTTCCATGTAGTGGCTGGATTAATGCGGTATTTCTCTCATTCGAAATACTCTTAGTTCTTCAAATGTTTGCATTATCAGTGCAATTTCCTTAAACGATTAAGCGTTGGCTAATTTTAGTCCTTCCACAGAATTGTCTTCAACAGTTGCTCTGTTATATTTAGATGTCTGAATCTCTCTTGCAGTTTCCTATTCATCTGGTGATTGTGTATTTGGATTGGTTTTTAAGAAAATTCCTGGTGGAGATATTTTAATGGGCTGAGGATAATTTAGAAGTTTTAGAAAATATTTCCCAATTTATCTGTTGTTTTCTTGCTTGTTGATTGATGGCTGTCATTTTATTTTTTGAAGCAGTGGTTATGAGGCTGCTATCCATGGAATTTTATTTCAAAAATTAAAAAAATACCCAATGTGTTACTGTTACATACTGTGAATGTGTTGAGTCGTGATTTTACTACTTGCCTACAATAGTCATTCCACCATTCAACCAGGTGTGTTCTTTCGCCTTTTCAGGAGAATTAGGTCTCTGGCTGTTTTGATAAACTTATGTTTGATTTGGTGACAATTTTGTACTTTAGTTTTGTTGATTTTGTTTGTTTTACTTTGTTAGGATTACGTTAGTATCAAAGTTAGAAATTAGTGACATCCTTAATTTTTTAATGTTGAAATTTAGTTTTACTCCAGTTAAAGTGACCCATGTTAATATTAGTACCTTTGTGTCCTTAAGCGTGTAAAATCTCCTTTCATTGTGAATATGAGACTATGATATGGGCAGCTGGCAAGTTTCCTATATGCGTGTTGTGTATCTTGATTTTAGGTTTCTCCTTCGAAATTCGTTGACGTACTTTGGAGGTTGCTATTTCCATACATTTCTACCAATCAATTCCATTTCGTATATTCATGCATATGGAAATCATCAAATGTTTCCTGAGTTTCCGCGCTTTTGCCAACTTTGCACTAAGATCACCAATTTGAAATTTCGCACTATTTTGATGGAATTTTCGAGACTAATGTTTGTACCACATTGCATCATTTATTTCCTTTTTCTGGGCGTGTTTGATTTACTTGGTTAATATGCATATGTGCATTAATTATTGTGTACAATTTATTTCCACATTTCAGGGGGATTTGTTATCCAATGGCTATACTTTGATTATAGAAATAAGGATCCTTCGGGAATAGTATATACAACCTCCAGTTGGGGTGTATTTTTGAGGATGCTCTTTTCTGTTTTCCTAGCACATGGAACCTCCAGTTGGGGTGTATTTTTCAGGATGCTCATGTCTCGTTTACTTTTGAACAGATTGTAATTTCCAAAATTCAGCATGTCCTCATATGGCAATCTCGTTTATTGCAAGGCTAAAATTTCAACTTTCTTGTTCTTTAGGTGTTTGTTACTGCTCGGTCTTCAGTTCCAAGACTCGTTTGATGCAGGTCCATATGGTGTTCTACACTGGCCAGCCTCTTCATCTCCAAATAAAAACAGCGATCTACATAATTCTGAACCTGCTTACTGTATTCATCTCTTCACCTTTCACTAGTATATTTACCCTCACCCTCCCACGCCCACATACAGACCAACCTCCAATACTAAATTGGTGATATATTGATGACTTAGAAGGAACGCCTTAAGTGCGAAGTCTTATAATTGTTCATAGCTCACCATGCGAAAGAAAGCGTGTTTCTGGATATTCAGAGGTCAATCTACTGTGGGATGTACGTATTACATTTTACAAAATATACATCGTTGACATTCAAGAAATGTTCAAATCAAACCACTGACTTGCACCATGAACACCAAAAGAAAAACTGCTTGTCACAGTGATCAGAAAGGTTCGCACAACCAAGATTGGAGGCGTCCTCCTTGAGAGTTACAGACAATGCAGGACCTTAAATTACGGTTTTTTGTCTTTCAGTCATCAGTATTGTGACTCCTTTGATGCGGCCCACCACGACCTGCTCTCTTGTGCCAAGCTCTTCCTCTCAGAGTAGCACTTGGAACCTATGTCCTGAATTATCTGCTGGATGTATTCCAATATCTGTCATCCTTTACAGTTTTTGCCCTCTGTAGTTACCTCTAGTACCATGGAAGTCAGTTCCTTATGTCTTAACAGACGTCCTATAATCCTGTCACTTGTCCTTGTCAGTGATTTCCTCATATTCTTTTCCTCTCCGATTCTGCGCAGAACCTCCTCGTTCCTTGCCTTATTTTCCCCTGCCTCGACATGAAAGGGTTTTTGTGCTGTTGTCATCATTTTATCATCATTCATGGAAGTGGCGAGGTTGGACTGAGCAGAAGTTGGGAATTTGTATGGGCGCTGATAACCTCAAGTGCTTAGATTCTCTTCTGTTCCGGTTTTTCCACAGTCCATGTTTCACTACCGTACAATGCTGTGCTTCGTACGTACATTCTTAGAAGTTTTTTCCTCAAATGGAGGCCTATGTTTGATACTAGCAGACTTCTCTTGGTCATGAATGTCCTTTTGCCAGTGCTGCTTTTGATGTCCTCCTAGCTCCATCCATCATTGGTTATATTGCTGCCTAGGTACAAGAATTCCTGAACTTAATCTGCTTCGAGACCATGAACCCTCACGTTCAGTTTCTCGCTTTTCTCATTTTTCTACTTCTCATTAGTTTCGCCTTTCTTCGATTTGCTCGCAACCCTTATTCTGTACTCATTAGACCGTCATGTCTTTCAGCAGATCATGTAATTCTTCTTCACTTTCACTCAGGATAGCAAGGTCATCAGTGAATCATATCATTGATACCCTTTCACATTGAGCTTAACACCATTCCCGAACTTTTCTTTTATTTCCATCGTTGTTTCTTCGACGTACAGATTGAACAGTAGGGGCGAAAGACTACATCCCTCTCTTATACCCTTTTTATTCCGAGCCCTTTGTTCTTGGTGGTGCACTCTTAGTATTCCCTCTTGGCTGTTGTACATATTGTATATGAACCGTCTTTCCCTCTCAGGATTTCGAACATCTTGCATCACTTTGCATCGTCGAATGCTTCTTCTAGGTCGACACTGCCTATGACAGTGTCTTGATTTTTCTTTAGTCTTGCTTCCATTGTCAACCGCAGGATCAGAATGGCCTCTCTGGTGCCTTTACTTTTTCTAAAGCCAAAGTGATCGTCATTTAACCCATCCTAAATTATCTTTTCAATTCTTCTGTGTATTATTCTTGTCAGCAACTTGAATGCATGAGCTGTGAAAGCTGACTGTCCGATATTTCTTGCACTTGTCAGTTCTCATAGTCTTCGGAACTTTGTGGATGATATTTTATCCGAAAGTCAGATGGTATGTTGCGAGACTCATACATTCTACACACCAACGTGAATAGTCGTTTTGTTGCCACTTCCCCTAACGATTCTAGATATTCTGATGGAACGTTATCGACACATTCTGCCGTCTTTGATTTCACTCCTTTAAAGCTCTCTTAAATTCCGATTCTAATACTGGATACCCTATCTCTTCTAAATCGACTCCTGTTTCTTCTTCTATCACATAAGACAAATCTTCCCCCTCATAGAGGCCTTCAATGAACTCTTTACACCTATCCGCTCTCTCCTCCACATTTAACAATGGAATTCCGGTTGCGCTCTTAATGCTTTTAATATCACGGAAACTACGTATCCACTCATAACGAATGGATATAGAATCATATCGTTGCAACAGAGTGATGAGAACAGATGGAATGTGATGGCATGCCCTGAATATCTGTCCTGGAGCTTATTGTAGAAGTGGCTATTCTTGAAGGGGCAGCGGCAGGTAGTCCGGTAATATGTTTTATGGGAACAGAAAAAACAAACATCCGGAGGATGAATTTGTCCATTGGTTCTAGGTGGTATGAATTCCAACGTGACACACTTTTCAGGAAGGATGTTTAGCTCTAAAGCAGTACGATGCTTATACGCAGAGCTGAAATCAGGCAAAAGCAAGTTATTCTGACCAATTAATGAAAACAAGCAGTGCTCACACCATTCTTGCTTACTGTGACGCAAGTATTCCGTACTGCCCTTGCAAGATCACGGACATGAGAAAGAATCGTAGAAGGCAGAGTACCATAACAATCGGCATATTGTGTAGGAGTGAGTTAAGACATTGATGTTGGTTGATCCTTTCATAAGCATTATCTGTTCAAATCCTGACTGGTCGGACCTGAAAACAAATTCCTTTTTGATCGATAGAATAATTTTGTTTATCTCATCTATAAATATTCCGACTGATTCCACAGTTTGTATCGTCAAGTTGGCGCTTTGTTTGAAGTTCAGTTATCTTATATCTTCGAAATGCGTAACACTGTTTGAAATTATGCAAACATCTTCTACTTCATTTGAAATCACTGCAATCTACCTCGCGAGCGGTTTGCGGTGCTTAACATAGTAGGTCATTGCCATACACAGCCTTGAAATTGTTTCAAGCGTCCTGGAAACGCGCAAACATAACTGTTTTTTTTTTCCTAGAGCCCCTTCTTCACCCTTGAATATCCATAGGTTTTCTTATGTACTACACGATCACATTGCTATGGACTTATTCGAAATCGGTTCATAATTGTTTCCTTACTATGCTGCGGATGATCTTCCATGTAAGTAATTATGTTAGTACCCGTTCCTCGGACAACGACTGTCCTTTACTATGCCTAAATGGAGACGGGATTTGTGGCTACCTCTCCGTTAGGAATGACGAACTAGATGGCTCGGCACCTGTTTCAATATCATTTTTAATTGTTAAGCACGTACCATCATCATTCTACTCCTCATGCACATTGTCCACACAATCTAGAGTGGACGTACCACACATCCCACTGATTGATACTGCAGAAACGCTAATATTTCATTTGCAACTTCTTTCTCACACGGCGAAAGTTCTTGTATTCCTATCTGACAAAATGTCAACTTCGGCAATTGTAGTTTTTGAAATAATGCAATGTTTGCTTTGTTCATCGTTGCAGTTGCTCTGCTTTGTATCAACACCACTAGCACTGTAACACTGTTGCGAGTTACTTGTCCATTAAGCTGTTCAACTACGCTCCGTAGCCTCATGTCGTGCTCACCTTGAGACACATCCAGTCCCACCCCCTGTTGCCATTAGCAGCCAATATTTTGGTGGCAAGGTAAAAAATACGTGGGCATACAACACCGTTAACATCACTGGCCTTCTGCAACTTGTCAGAATGTATTCAACCATTCCTTCCTTTTGTCGTGCCACTAATTCCTTGTCTCTCTAATTCTAATCAGTGTCTTTTCATTGGTGACTCGATCTTCAGCATTCCTCTATAGCACAACATTTTAAGAGCCTCTATACTCTTCTTGTGTAAGCTGTTTATCATCCGCGTTTCACTTTCACACGTGGCTACTCTCCGGACAAATACCATCAGAGAAGGTTTCTTAACACTGAAAACTGTATTCAAAGTTAACAAATTTCTCCTCTTTAGAAACGCTTTTTTTCCGTTGCCAGTCTACATATTATATCCGTCCTTCTGCCATGATCAGTTATTTTGCTACCGGAATAGCAAAACTCAACCACTGATTTTAACATCTCGTTTCCTAATCTAATTCCCTCAGTATCTCCTGCTTTAAATCGACTATATTCCACTATCGTTGTTTTGCTTTTCGGATGCTCATCTTATATCCTCCTTTCAAGACACTGTCGATTCTGTTCAACTGCTCTTCCATTTCCTTTGATTTTTTTAAGTATATTTATTTGTAGCCTTTTCTGCCTTTAGAAGTGAGCTAGCATGGATTGTCTAAAAGTTTTTATTATTGGCTTCAGTTTTCAGAAAGCGTTAGTAACAGTCCCAGACATGGAACAAGTCCCACTCATTCACCCCCTCCTCACGCATCCCTTATGCTAACAGTCTTTGATACACACCGTGTAGCTCATATCGCATGGTCTTTGGTCGTCGTCACTGCAGGGCTCATCGGTTTCTCATTTGCTGCTTGCTTTCGCAGTGATTTGCAGAGTAAGCGTTTGCTAGTTTGCCCTGTTTTACAGCGTGAACATTTGTTCCTCACCTTTTTCAGGGTGTTGCAGTGAGAGAATTTGCTATTTCCTCGCCTTTTTGCATCCCATGTTTCTTACCGCGGTTGCTTGTACTAGCAACGATGCGTAGTTAGAAGTATTTAAAACGAGTACATTTACGTGTGAAATGTTTGGAAACGTATATAATTACCTCAAGACTCTGAGTGAAATCTGGAATTCTTAGTGAAGGAGAAGTTTTTAAGTGAAAAGCGGGAATGGAACGCGTTACACAATCCAGATTTCTCTACACTGTGTCATTAAGTTATTTGATAATACTCACCTTGTATGTATGTTTGCCATCGTTCAGGTCAGTTAATTTAAAAAGGTGAAGGGATAAGATACCTAAAAATGGTAAGTAGTTACAAAGTTAATGGAAAGTGCCTTGCAGGAATGAAAGTCCTCCACAAGGAAAGAAGGTGCCTTGTTAAGTTTGTGTTGACTCATTGAACACGATCTAGACTCAAGTCATTTGAATCTGACACCGCAAAATGTGAGAGCATAGTTATTGACGTTGCTGTAGGATGTGGCAAGATCTGTTCCGTTTTTAGAAAACGGCCTCCTCTGTGGCACGTGTTTTTTCTTGTGACTTCTTCTGGGCTTGGGAAAGAACTGATACTATGGGTTCAAGCAGCACCTACTTTTGCCGACGATGATGTCACCTTTTTTGGCTAGGTAACATTCCAGCAGCATTCAGATAATCTTTTTCTTTTCATGTGATAGTGTTTCTTGGGTGCTGGAGTCAGATTTACAGTTAATTGCTCTAAAATTGCGTCCCTCTTACTAATCACAGACACATCTGCAGCATCAGTAACAAGTGCATCTGACAGTTCATGATTTTTAAAGGAATATCACCACTGCTCGTCTTTTCCATTTTGCAAACAATATGACTGTGGTTATACATATTTAATACTGTAATCAATGCATGTGCAGGAATACCAATGGATGCATACTTCACATTTACTGCACACTAATCGACACTTACAGTAGACATTATTGTCTTTCACAAGATAAACTTCTGATGATCTTGAACCAGGTACTTCCCAACCACTGTCTACCCTACGAATGAAGTTGTTCATTAAAGTTGATTTGCTACTTTACTAGTTATCGTTCCTTTCACAGTCACAATAAGCATACCAAAGAGATTCCTTGTTACAAACATCAATTCAGATTTACCTTTGTCCAATCATTTCACCTGCATTGACATATACGTATTTCAAAGCCTTGTGCATACTGTCTATGTGCATGTTTGTGTTGAGTGAAGCATGGATCGTGTGACCATATGCCCAACACTGTTCATTTTCTTCACAGTAGGTCTTGGAATAATGACAAAATTCGGAAGTATCTGGATCATTTCAGAGTTTCTGGAATGCTTTTTGCAGCGACTCTTCAAACATAGCAACTTATCTCACCTGTTTTAATATCCTAACAAACTTCTACACCTTATTTCTGTTTATTGATATCACAACAAACTTATACACCTCATTTCTGTTGTCCCTATCACTGTCATTTCTGTCAGAAACGAGGGAAGTGCATGCAAATCCTTGGTTCATATCATCCAGTACCAATATAATGGTAAATTCAAAATCATAGCCATTTAGACTGAGAGTCTGCCGGCCGAAAGTCGAGCGGTTCTAGGCGCTACAGTCTAGAACCGCGCTACCGCTACAGTCGCAGGTTCGAATCCTGCCTCGGAAATGGATGTGTGTGATGTCCTTAGGTTAGTTAGGTTTAAGTGGTTCTAAGCTATAGGGGACTGATGACCTCAGAAGTTAAGTCCCATGGTGCTCAGAGCCATTTGAACCATTTTTGGAACTGAGTCATATCGACACAAATATAATCATTTCCGTATTTTACTAATAATTCACCATGTACATTATTAATTATCACTAATATAAAATCTTCGCTGCTTAATTCCAGATGCAGGTAACACGAAACCTTTGCTTCTTAATTCCACGTATAGGTTACTATGGCTTACAAAAGCAGTACACACGGATTATCGCTATGCTTAACTTTGTGTACCTAAGTTTCGATGGTGATTCCTTCATTAATGTATAACAGACTATGAAGCCAAATTATAAGAATCTGCAGCTGTATGCAAACCTTGCATCGTTATGACATATAATCTCTCCAAATTTGAATCCTGCAGTGTTGGTCAAATTTTGTGAAGAACAACTGGAAACATTAGTCCTACAGCAACGTGTGCAGCAACGCTCTCGGGTTCTTGTGGATTCATATTTAGATATTTTAAGTCTAGATCGTGGCCAACATTAGTCGACCGAAAATTAATAAGGCACTGTCCTTTCTTATTGAGGACTTTCATCTCTGCAGGACACTACCCATTGATTTCATTGCTTCCTACAATTTTTGTGGCTAATCCCTTCATTTTTGGAAACAAATTGACCTGAACAAAGGCAAACATACATACTTACATATTAAGGGATTTTTAACAAATTTAGTGACACAGTGCTGTCTCTGACACAGACAGCAAAGGACTTGGAAGAGCAGTTGAACGGAATGGACAGTGTCTTGAAAGGAGGATATAAGATGAACATCAACAAAAGCAAAACGAGGATAATGGAATGTAGTCAAATTAAGTCGGGTGATGCTGAGGGAATTGCACTCCTGGAAATTGAAATAAGAACACCGTGAATTTATTGTCCCAGGAAGGGGAAACTTTATTGACACATTCCTGGGGTCAGATACATCACATGATCACACTGACAGAACCACAGCCACATAGACACAGGCAACAGAGCATGCACAATGTCGGCACTAGTACAGTGTATATCCACCTTTCGCAGCAATGCAGGCTGCTATTCTCCCATGGAGACGATCGTAGAGATGCTGGATGTAGTCCTGTGGAACGGCTTGCCATGCCATTTCCACCTGGCGCCTCAGTTGGACCAGCGTTCGTGCTGGACGTGCAGACCGCGTGAGACGACGCTTCATCCAGTCCCAAACATGCTCAATGGGGGACAGATCCGGAGATCTTGCTGGCCAGGGTAGTTGACTTACACCTTCTAGAGCACGTTGGGTGGCACGGGATACATGCGGACGTGCATTGTCCTGTTGGAACAGCAAGTTCCCTTGCCGGTCTAGGAATGGTAGAACGATGGGTTCGATGATGGTTTGGATGTACCGTGCACTATTCAGTGTCCCCTCGACGATCACCAGTGGTGTACGGCCAGTGTAGGAGATCGCTCCCCACACCATGATGCCGGGTGTTGGCCCTGTGTGCCTCGGTCGTATGCAGTCCTGATTGTGGCGCTCACCTGCACGGCGCCAAACACGCATACGACCATCATTGGCACCAAGGCAGAAGCGACTCTCATCGCTGAAGACGACACGTCTCCATTCGTCCCTCCATTCACGCCTGTCGCGACACCACTGGAGGCGGGCTGCACGATGTTGGGGCGTGAGCGGAAGACGGCCTAACGGTGTGCGGGACCGTAGCCCAGCTTCATGGAGACGGTTGCGAATGGTCCTCGCCGATACCCCAGGAGCAACAGTGTCCCTAATTTGCTGGGAAGTGTCGGTGCGGTCCCCTACGGCACTACGTAGGATCCTACGGTCTTGGCGTGCATCCGTGCGTCGCTGCAGTCCTGTCCCAGGTCGACGGACACGTGCACCTTCCGCCGACCACTGGCGACAACATCGATGTACTGTGGAGACCTCACGCCCCACGTGTTGAGCAATTCGGCGGTACGTCCACCCGGCCTCCCGCATGCCCACTATACGCCCTCGCTCAAAGTCCGTCAACTGCACATACGGTTCACGTCCACGCTGTCGCGGCATGCTATGGATGCTATGGATGCTGCGATGGAGCTCCGTATGCCACGGCAAACTGGCTGGCACTGACGGCGGCGGTGCACAAATGCTGCACAGCTAGCGCCATTCGACGGCCAACACCGCGGTTCCTGGTGTGTCCGCTGTGCCGTGCTTGTACAGCCCTCTCGCAGTGTCCGTAGCAAGTATGGTGGGTCTGACACACCGGTGTCAATGTGTTCTTTTTTCCATTTCCAGGAGTGTAGATTGGGGAATGAGACACTTAAAGTAGTAAAGGAGTTTTGATATTTGGGGAGCAAAAGAACTGATGATGGCCGAAGTAGAGAGGATATAGAATGTAGACTGGCAATGGCAAGGAAAGCATTTCTGAAGAAGAGAAATTTGTTAACATCGAGTATAGGTTTAAGTGTCAGGAAGTTGTATCTGAAAGCATTTGTATGGAGTGTAGCCATGTATGGAAGTGAAACATGGACGATATATAGTTTGGACAAGAAGAGAATGGAAGCATTCGAAATGTGGTGCTACAGAAGAATGCTGAAGATTACATGGGTAGATCACATAACTAATGAGGAAGTATTGAATAGGATTGGGGAGAAGAGAAGTTTGTGGCACAACTTGACTAGAAGAAGGGATTAGTTGGTAGGACATGTTCTGCGGCATCAAGGGATCACCAGTTTAGTATTGGAGGGCAGTGTGGAGGGTAAAAATCGTAGAGGGAGACCAAGAGATGAATACACTAAGCAGATTCAGAAGGATGTAGGTTGCAGTAAGTACTGGGAGATGAAGAAGCTTGCACAAGATAGAGTAGCATGGACAGCTGCATCAAACCAGGACTGAAGACCACAACAACAACAACAGTCACGCAGTGTTTGACGAATTTTGGTTATGCAGAGCCTTTCATTTCCACATTCGACTTAACGGAAAACCTAAAATTTTTAGAATCTGCTTCAAATGTACACATCAAACAGTCCAAAGTTTTCTGTCGCATTATGCCTTGAGTCTTTTTGTTGGTGGCGGTTTAGTTTCTTTTATAAGTAAAACTCTTGTCGAATCGTAGCACTGGCAGGAACATGAAATTCATTATTTGTAACTTCAGTTATGATTTCGTTCAGTTGCTGTGGGTGCACCTTGGAAATATGCTGCCCCAGAGTCTTGCTATAATTGTATGAGTATCCACAAATTTCACACGTACATGCACTCATTTTAAATACTTTTAACCACACAAAACCGCTAATAGGTACAGGGTGGTGATTCTGGAACATCTAGAATTCTCAGGAAATTAAATTTTATCTGGACTATCTCAGGGAATTTCAGGAATTTTATAAAATCCCAGGGAATTCTGCATTTCAGTTTAGCACTGAAATTGAATTCTATTGAATTTTATAAATTTCAAATGTTAAAATACATAATACTTCAAATTGTGTTAATTATACGGATATTATTCCAGATAAATTATCCATGTTTAAAAACTATGATTAAACTACTGCTTGTGGTTGGTATATAGTGCAACTGAGATAAAAGAAAGGAAGCCATTATTGTGGTATTCTGCCCCCCCCCCCTTCCCCTCTTTAACAGCAGCATATTGACACTACCATCAATTTCACACCTGGAATTCTCATAGAATTTTTTTTTTTTCGAGTTAGAATAGTCACACTGGAAATGGCGCAGAACTATTAAATTATGTACATTGCTGTTATTCATTATTTTCTTTGGAGTGGAAAGCTGATAATGAAGAACATTTGCACTATTCCTCAACGTAATTTTAAATACAACCTGTCGGAATAATGTTCTCCTTCAGATCTATTGAGACAGGTGTGTCAATCCAAAACAGATCATCTACGTATTATGTATCTGTTCTCTGCAGTTCTCTACATCTATGAGGTTCTCTTTACTGTATATGTATGTATATGGGACTAAAACCGTGTATCTACACCGATCCCTATGAGAGCTTAGACCTTGTAGCCTATGTGTTTCACTGTAACTGAATGAATGTTGAAGTGATAACTCATTATTTTTTGATGAATAGTATTTGCATAGCCTATCCGCAATTTACTATATTTTTGGTGTTTTCTAAATTTAGAATACTTGGCTCCCTTAAAGAGTAATCACATCGAATTGTCTTATTTGTTTCAAAGAGAAGTTAAATTGTGGATGCAGTGGGAAAAATGTTTTTGGTTCCTTGAAGGGTTCAGAGTTTAATATTTCCTTTTAGTAAGCAGTTTCAAACCTCTACGATAGTCAAGAGCGAAATTATTCCTAACCATTAAACTTGGTATTAAAAAATTGCTGTCTATCACCCTACCAAAGCCAGATGATTAACTAGTTTGAACTACAAATATCCAATAGTAGGTCGTGTACACTTTATTCCCGCATTTGTTTTATTCAGATGTCTCTAGTAGTTACAAGAATATTAATGAGTCAATAAAGGTATATTCTTACAGAATTTGTATCTTGGTGATACTTTACCCATTTTATATATTAAATAATTACCAACTTGAAATATGAAGTGGTAGCATTGAAAACTCATCATTTATAGAGATTGATCAGTATATATTAATGAAACTGTGATCCTAGCAATGTTATGTAGCGGTGTACACTTCACAAATAGTGCTGCGTTGCTTCTCAGTAAAAGTACATAACGTATTGTCGTAACTCTCATCTGTCACAAACATCCGACTGTTTTATAATGTCCTCCTCTATCCTTCACAGTACCTGTGGTTGGCTGAGTTGTCAACTAGTGTTGACAACTTTCAGTGCTACCTCATTATGTCTCTGCTGCACAAAGTTCTTAATATGTAGTTCTACACTGAACAGCTAAGATGATTTCATCACAAGAATTCTTTTTGGTTAGTCAAACATGTACTGCAGTGTGAAAATACTTTCAAAATTAAAATCATACAACAGAAAATCCAAGCTGGAATAACACTGATATTAAGGTAACGATCGATTGGTAGCATATAGAGGAGCTGTTGAGTCGCTGAAAGGTACAACAAAATACTGCTATACATGTGAGCTTGTGGCCAAAAGGCCTTCTTCTGATGTAGAGAATATACACACATATTGATACAGCCACAAATCTCTCACAAATGAGTACTATGTCTGGACACGAGCAAGGCTTTTCGACCCAAAGCTCACATGTGAAACAGTCTTTTTGTTGTTCCTATCAGTGACAATATCTTCTCCATGTGGTGAGTTTAATCTAGCCTTTACTAGATTAAAATATCAGACCCATAGAACCCATGCAGCAAACAGTTTGCAAAACTGAAAGTCTTGTGAAGATATGTCGAAACTCGTAGAATAATTTCCACCTTCATTTGTCATCAGTTTGTATTTTCAGCGAGACTTGGGATCACTAAGCTGTTAGAGTGAACTTGATTTTCAATAATTATTCAGCTGACGGAAAACAAAGTTAAAAGATTATTTTTATGATAGGGTGGGGTTTGAATTAATGAGGTAGATAGAGTGTCTTATTGATTGTGCATAAAATTCCATTCACAATCTGCAGAGCTTTGTAGCCACACAGTGTCACATTCTGCATCTGGCTATTGGATATCCTTACAGCATACTGTTGCAAAATACAGTCTGCTTCACTAGGCAAGGCCGATTCTTGTTTCCTCACCCATATATCACTGTCCGTCACGGTTCCTCACCCTGCTTTGGATTGTTACTCCTGTTCAACGTGTTTCTGTTGCTGTCGGGCTGGAAGTAAAAGTTGTGTGAGCGGGGTGTTCTAGCTGGTGTGAATGTGTGTTTCTCTTTTCTGAAAGGGTATTAGCTGAATGCTTATATGTATCAGTCTCCTCATCATGTATGCCTGCAACTCAACGTATCTTTACAGACAGTAACGATCTACTCTTTTTATAATAACGTTTCCATTCTTAGATTTTTATTTGAAACTTTAACACAGATCAAAATAATGAACTCGCCAGGAGTTCAATGCAGATAACTGATTACCTAGAGGAGTGCACCCACCAGTGGAGATACATCAGTCTTCCATTAACGTTTTGAAAACAGCTGCGGAGCAAATGATTTCATGTGGAGACAAGACAGTTGGAACAAATGTTCAAGGATACAGAAACACAAGAGAAATTAAAGTGTGAGGTGAGTGGAAACAAAAAGAAATCTACTGAAAAATGGTGTTGTAAGAGATACAAGAAAGAAACACAGTTGTACTAAGTTTTCTATAATACTATTTACTTATGTGTAGATGACCAGAGAAGAGCGATCTACTTTGTTATTTTATATAGAGAAACTGTCAACACTGAAACTTCAGTTTGCTGTCCTCGTGGTAACATATTGATGTTGAAATGACCTATTATGCTATGGATCCTCTGATAGCACAAACAAAAAATTGTAAAGTTACACAAATGTGGACATGTGTTTGTACATTTTTGTGAGAAGGAGCCCTCATGGATGCAAATGGTTACTACTGTGTAATGTAATGGCTTTTGTTCTGCATAAGAAGCTGTAAGATCGGAAAACATTTTTATTTGGATCAGTGGTAAGTGGGTTATAGCTTCTATGAGAGCCAAGGTTGACAGTCAGCTAAAACAGCCTGGCATGGGGAGGGGGGCGAGAGGGAGGATGCGGTTATTTGTTTGATTTCGAGCGAATGATGTGAACAATCGCACATTAATGGTTCATTTTTGTAAATAACACAAAACGAACACATTTTCAAATTAAATATCTCTGGTTTGTTACATTCAATGATTCTGGTAAGAGATCAAAAATACCTACAAATTAGTAAAGGTGCATACAGCTCGGTGGAAAGTTGCTGGTTTGCAAATTCAGAAACACTAGAATTTACACGTCTCCCTCACGATAAAGTACTAAATGGTTGTTCTGTTCCAGATGCAACAATATAAATTCAGTCATTGGAAAAGGAATTATTAGAGTTCTACATTATTAGGTAACATGACCTCACTTCTTACAGCTATTCCCTTTCACTCCCTGCTTCGGGCTGTTGCTGGACAGCAGTCAACGTGGCCTGGGATACAGTGAAACCTTTGTCAGTATCAGTGTGTGGTCCCCTGCTCAATTCCATAGAATGATGTGAAAATGTGTATATCTGATGCTTCCAGTTTCAGCTGGACAGTACATATGACCACATGAAATTATTTTCCTAACTGTTGTAAACCATCCATATTGCTGCAGTATTTATTTATTCCTCCAGGGATCATCTTACAATGATACAGGAAATTTCATTGTAATACAATGAAACTAAATAGATGAAATATACTGCATGCATCACAGGAGGGTAGGTTAGGAAATTTACAAATATTATAGATGCAGTAGATAATAAGGATCATGCAAGGATACAGAAGAATTTAAGGACTTAAAGTGTGAAAATAAAATGAGTATCCTATGCTTTTGAACTGAGTTGGAAGGCAAATACTACAAAACCTAAAACTTGCTGACTTGGTCTCATATGTGACAGTCAGTTCTACAGAAAACGTAGGTGAGGATGTCAGCACCTGAACTTGCACTAGATTCTTTAGCCACAAGTACTCGATATTTAGGTGAATAGCTTAGGACCTAATAGACTTCAGTGTTAGGAAAAACCAAAGTTATATTCTTTAATTTTGGTGAGATAGTCAGAAACCAACAGAGAAAATGTTATGTACCACATTGACTTTAGTCACTCAAGATAATACACTCCATCCTTGGTGATACTATCAACAGATATTTCTCAACAGAAGTCCTTATCCTAAGTCAATTAACAAATATCAGATTTATGAGACACTGCAGAAGAAAGCTCATGAATCAAAAAAGACAGTACAGATCACAATTTTATTTTTGTTATCTATTGATAATATTTTCAATTCACATATTCAGTATAGATATCTATTTGTTAAATAATACTCTCTTTCCATAGTGTGAGGTAACGGGCGAGTTGTGGCGCCCTGAAAATATTCTATGTTTGGAGTTGGCATGGCCGTGCTGGGGCCTCTCGGCTGGTCTTTGCTCGTTAGCTGCCAGGGTTGAGGCCGACCACGTGGCTGGCAATTCCTGGGTGATGCTGTGTCGATGAAATAGACTTGTATGCTGAGAATACCAAAGATGGCGGACTTTGTGAAACAATCATGGCAGAAATTTCACAGTTCGTATAAAAATTAATAGTAGCCAGATGAATCATGATCCCTCAGAAATAAACATGTACATTACAATTATTTGCACGACAATTCTGATCGCGTTATTAGATTTTCAATATCTTCATTAGTTTAAAGTTTAGTATCTGACAATAAATTATAAAAGTTACACCCAGCAACGAATTTCTAACATCTAAACGGTTCATCCGATTTTTTGACATTAGCCTACTGGCCTACCTTTTGTCTCTATTCCTTTGAAATATGTTTATTTGTTTTGATTATGTACTTAATATTGTGTGTTAGAGCGGCTTTATGGTCTAGCCATAGGATTATTTATTTAATTTCTAGTTATTTAAATGTAAATCAAGTATTTCGTATGTATTTCAATATGTTTGTTAGTGTGCGTTGGCTTGAAGAAATGGCGGGAGCGCTCTAGCCAACCACAGCACTCGTGAATGGGGAGACAGGAGGGAAGTGGGAGAGTCCTGGACAGTACAGCGCGACGGACGCACGGTTGCGGGAGAGTGCGGGACGTGGAGCAGTGACGTACAGTCGCAGGGAAGACTTGGAGAGAGGAGCAGTTTGCTCGTGGTCGCGAGAGATAGAAATATTTCGTAGAACTGATTCGTGCACTTATGAGATTCCCGTGGTTTCTGCAGTGAAGACGTAGTATGCATTTAGAAGTGAATACCTTGCGGGCTATGTTGTTGCTCATAACTAATTATGTTCATTGTTTCATGTTATTTAACTTACGTTTTAATTAATTGCTGGACCATCGACTCCAATAAGTGTTTTGCAGAAATAAAGGGCATTCTTAAAGGTACTTCTGCTATCGTACTCGTCATTTAAATTCATTAAAAATAGTACCAGCAGGTTTTTGCAATCTTTCATTTATAAATTTCTACGTAATATTCATAATTCGCCACTGCTGATTGATAGGCACCTTCAACCATTCAATTCATCTGTGTATTGTATACTGCAGAGTCAGCAGTATTTGGCTTGTAATGCAGAAACTACGTATCCCAGCTCCTAGACAACGAAACCAGCCAAAACTTCGAATATTTCAACTCTGAGTCAGAGGGTAGATAGTTTAGGACCACATTTCACTTATGAGAAAGCCCACAACAGTTGTACTAGAAAAACTGACATTCATACTAATTATTGATTTTTCCCCTTTTTTTTATGACTGGCATACCTGTGATATTAAGAACTTTGATGTATGGACTTGTGTAGACCATGGGTGCGGCTCAGAATATGGATAGCTGTGGAGGGGGATGAGTGGGCTGGACTTGTTCCATGTCCAGGCTATTTTATCAATAATACTTTCAAGAATCTATGAGTAATATTACACAGTCTGTCTCCACAACGAGAAAATGGCATAATAATGCATTTGTAGCTCTGTATAATGTAATTTTAAAGGGCATTAGCAAGTTTGCTGGGGCTTAGTTTCTTGTCAGTTGTTTTATAGATGCAATAATGGACAAAAAAACTGCAGTGAATGACTTTTTCGTTCTTTGTTTTATTCAGACAAATTTATTACATATAAATTATTTTCATTAAATGACCTTCTTATATATAGCATTTGATGTTCGGTTGTGTCCCAGTCTGGTATGGAATGACTGCTCCATACAGTGGTGGCAGGTCAGTGGAAATGTCCAAGCAGACTGCAACAATACGTCATTGCATATCATCAGATGTAATTGGTATGTCCTTGTAGACTGGGACTCTCAGGCTTCCCCACAGAAAACAGTCGACCATTGTCAACTCTGGGGAATGGGTTGAGCAAGGTATAGGCATTCTGCATCCAATCAAACGATCTGAGGAAAATTCGTAAAACCATGCTGCAGTATTTTGTGCACTATGGACTGGACAGCATCATGTTCGTACCATAGAGTCCTCCTAGTCTGCAGAGGAACGTCTTCTAGCACCAGTGGAAGATGGCCTCTTAGGAGGTTGCACGTTCAGTGTTCCATCAATGAAAATTAGGGCTATTACCTGATGGTCCACTATCCCACACCACACCTTTACACTCCATGGGCACTGACATTCCACCTGATGAAGCACACGTGGATTCTCAAGAGACCAATATTGAATGTTTTTACAGTTTACCTGGCCATGATTCGTAAATTTACCTTCATCAGTAAACAAGATGCATGTTACATCTGAAGTATCTTGTCATAATGCCCATGTACAGAAGCTAACACGATTCTCATAATCATTTCCATTCTGCTTCTGAAGGAGAGGGATGTGATGGTGATGGAACTTATTTCGATGGAGAACGTAAATTTGGATGACTCATACACCTTCCTCATGCCAAAGCATGGAAACTAACTCACGGATCAACTGCATCATCAGCAAGAACATTATTTTCACTTCTTCTATTGTCAAATGTTGCGCTCGGTTATGGAAATTACCGACTCAAACAAATAGATTGGATTATTGAAACTATTCAAGTGCACTCGATATATCACATGGAATAGTTATATGAAATTTTACCTATTTTATTGACATGCAGATCTAATAAATAAGCCAGCATTTCATGAATAAACTACTAACTCTCACACTAGTAATTGCTTGCGAGCAATTTCCCCGAACCGAGCTATGAGATGCAGTTCTGAGGGAAGAAGAATTTTATGATGACAGTGCCCATGCCATATAGGCCACCACCTTCGCCTCAGGACTCCTAGAAAACACAATGAGATGCCACAGCCATTGCGTAGGCCACTGGCAAAAGAATCCCCTTGTCCCTGCTTTTAACGATGACGCTTTGGAAAGCCCTTCTACAGCAACACGGTGGGAGATGCTAGATAAACGTCCGGAGAATCCCGGCTTAAGACATTGGTGACTCACTATAGCCACCTGCGTTAAAATTCTCGTGAAAGATAAAGATGTTTATCGCAGTATTACTTAGCAGAGGGTAAACTCTGCCCTACGAAAGAAACGATGCCGGTGATAGGATACAAAAATTCCAGTGGGTGGAGTTATAACAAATAGAAACGATCTAATTCGCCAGAAAGAAAACGTATAGTCACCAGCTTTGATACAGGCAACTTGCAGACAGAGTAATTCGCTTCTTCTGTTGCAGAAAATCGTCGAGTGTTTGATCAAGGTGACTCACACCACGCTGAGACGATTACGAGAGTCATTACATGAACACCTGTTCGCAGACTTGTATTAACTCGGAAGGAGATAAACTGCAAAGTCACCTAGTACGGAGAATCGCACCAAGCACTGACAGTTAATGCTTGAGAGTAATCTGATTGCTATTTTAGCCAAATACACGTACCACGACAATTAACTTAGCTAGGAAGTAAATAAGAGTCTCGGCTGCAACAAAGATGTAGGAAACGGAGGCGACTGATGTTTAACAATGGAGAGAAATTTAGAATAGATTCTCGCTCCGACATCCGCCATTGCCGCCACCGACGTAAGGTGAACACACGCTCCCTCAGAACTGCGGGCGCCTCCATCTCTCCTAATCTTTGTACATTCAGCCATGACCTATAGTTAAACATATTCACGATTGTCAGTCTTAATTGAAGCAGAAACGCGAGATACCCGATCTAAAGGAAAGGACTGATCAGCCAATGTAGAGTGCTTTATATTATGAATTTGTTGAATTGTTTTAACTGTGTACTTCTTTTTGATTGCTCTTTACCGACCCTCATTCAATTTTGGATAATGTCATTGTGTATTTTAGCCTAATTCATATCTCTGGACCCAATCATAATTAATTTGTTTGTATTTTTATCGACCCCCTGACATGGTCATCAACTATCTTACAATCAAAGAAATTTATAATGGTTAGGAACTTGGCTTCACAGTTGTGAACACTCAGTACCAATATCTTCCCATCCCTTACGTAGTTTTGCTAACACTGCCGTGTCATGAAGTCATACTTAGAGTAAAAGTAGACCTTAATTACGAAAATGTAAGATTTTCAATTTTTGTTAACATGTAGTTACGCCTGAACTTGTACACTAATTTCTGTTTGTGATAGCGTTTCCATCAAAGGGAGCGTAGTGGAGCCGAAATTGACATCATTGCCTGATTACATCACTGTCCTTACTTCTGCACTCTTCTGAACCCTGCATACGTGAGATGGTATCTTCCAACCTTGGAGGCTGTAGGTTCAACACCAAATACCTTAAACTCTCGTAGCATCGTTGTGCAGTTGTGGTAGGCTGATAGATCAGAACCAGACTCACACATGCTACATAATGGCAACTCTGCCAGGATGGTAAAATACCTCGGTAAGGAGGTCAAACCTATGTAATTACTAGGACAAAAAAATAATATCCTCTTAAAAAATGTTCGTAATAAATTTTTGTGTTACCATAACCAGTGGCTACTGACAAAACAATAGGGAGACAGAGATGTACAATGCACCGACAGATGTACGCAGTATCCCATGGTATATCTGTAACGCCTTTGTTAGCTATAAGTTTTTCTTGCAAGCACACAGGTGGCTGACCCAGCGTTGTTAAGTTGGTTGTGTCCCAAGTGGTAAGTGTCAGTGGTACCGTCTTGTTATTGAGTCAAAGCAACTAGGAACACTATAGAAGGGGTGAAGGTTGTAAGTTTATTGAGCGAGTAAGGTCGTATGATCGCATGATTAAGCGAAATAGGGTGCGTCATTTAAAATTGCAAAGATGGGAATCAGAGAGGTTAGCAATGGCAGATCGAGAACTTGACCGACTTGAGATTGAAACCCAGCCGGATAACGTACAGGAACCTCAGGACAGAACAGCAGACGACACAATGCCTCGAGAAATAGATAAGGGGGTGGAGCAGGATTTAAATACCGAGCAACAAGGCTCCGTAAGCGACGACCAACGTAATTCAGATGTGCAGGAAGATGGAGGACGTCTTGAATATGTAGAACTCTTAGTACATTTAATAAGACCGTCCTCAAAACCGAGTCCAGGCAATAAAAGTCGAAATCTGTCACCTCATGGTTCGTTACAGTCAGTTGCGGGCAGACATGAGAATGTAAACGCTGAACTAAGTACGTTGGAAGAACAGGTATTAGGACCCGGTAATTTGCCCGTAATTCTCCAGCAATTAACGCGCACCATAACGATACAAAACAGAGCGCAGACGATACAACTGCTGCAACAGATACGTGAGCAGGATTCAGAAACAACGAAATAACTGTGTGAATTTACAAAGCAAAACATAGAGATCAAACAACAATTACGTCACAGAGAGGAAGAAGGAAAAGAATCGCAAGATGTGATACAAAATTTGATAACATTGCACACGCAACTAAGAACCTATATAGACAAGGTCCAAGTGGACGTGCAGACATTGCTGAATGACACCCAGACCGAACTAAAAACGTTGTGTACCTACACACACACCGAAATCGAAACATTACGTGATGATACACACAATGAAATTGCAAAGAAAACCAGTGAGGTTAATACAATTAACGCTAAGCAGCGGGCATAACACGACAAGTAGTTGAAGACAGTGTGTTACAATAACGCCTCACGAAAGCGATTCTCAGAATTCTCAAGGTGCACGATTCTCGCATCTTGAGAATAAAAGCGAAAACGAAGAATAAATTCGAAAAACTCAGACAAAAACTATTGCGAACTATATAAGAGCGAGGTGATCAAGATCATACAAGATCCGAATCCGTAACAACTTCTGAGTTGAAAGAAGGCAAGAAGTTTCAGAAGGAATGAAAAACGACTTCACGCACATACAACTCCACGGAGAAGAAATTTCGCGATAGCCGATCACCTGCGATGCCACGGGCACGTTTCGAAACTTAACTAGAGCAGACGGCACCCAGAATGCATCGGGTACCACAAGCATACTTTTCGGAACAATTCTGACCACATGATGAAGCAGCAGGATTAGCCAGGCAAGACACCGAGCCAGTACGTGACAGGGAATTACAAGGGCGCGAAGATTATAGCGTAAAGCACACTCGCGAACTGCCGATGGAAGAAAGTAATAGCGTTCCATTACAACGATACCATGCACGACCAGGTCAAAGTTGCAGTGGGCAATATCCAAAAGATTTACCACAAACTGGAAGACTGACCCGTGATATGATCGGACGAGAAAGGACAGGGCTCTCGAATTTCGTACGGTACCATGACGAGGTACTACAACAATCCTTTCCTCTCTGTAAGGAAGTTTCAGCATTCCCGTGAAGGAAACTCAATGCATCTACGAACCTTCATTGATCAATTAATTCGACATAAGGACACAAAACAGACTTCATATGTGCCCATATGTCTGGAACAGTAGCAGCAACGATTCCAAACGTAGCAGCTACATGTCGATCATAAGAAGATTTCAGAGATAAGATTCTGTCACGCTACTGGTCGAGTGAAGCGCAAAATAAGGTTAAGTATGAACTACTACAAAGTCCATACTTCGAAAATTCTGCAGAGAAGAGCCCTGTAAAATATTTCGAACCAATGAAAAAGAAAAAAAAGTATTTGTATGTACCATGCAGCGATGGAGAATTGATTAATTAATGTACCACGAAGCCGCCACTAAAATACCAATCGTCAATGGTAGGGCGTGCAGGCAATGATGTCGAAGCCTTCAAAGGAATTTTCAGTGAATTAGACTTCATATTCCCGGAAGATGAGGCAAGGAAAAAGAGAAAAACAGCGTGCAAACGTGAATGAAAGACCGCGAAATGCGCCGGAGACCACACGAATGAATGTCAGCTATTACGAACCGCGTGATAACTTTGCTCCGAGAAGTGACAGTAGATTCTAACAAAGAAATAGGGGAATAACGGTAATTGCAATGTGTATTGGAGGTCAAACAGGCCGACAAATAACTAGAAACGAAACCAGTGTCACGAAGCCGATAAAAGGTAGGAAGGACCGAAAGAAGACGTGGAGATAAGGTCACCAAACCCCGATAAACTTTCGAATTGACAGCAAAGAGGAACCTCCGCACGGGGTAGCCGAGCGGTCTAGTGCGCCTTATCACGGTTCTCGCGGCTTCCCCCGTCGAAGGTTCGAGTCCACCATCGGGCATGGATGTGTGTGTGTAAGCTTAGGGACCAATGGCCTCAGCAGTTTAGTCCCATACGAACCTAACAAAATTATCCCAAAATTTTTAGCCAGCCGTTGTGACCGAGTGGCTCTAGGCGCTTCAGTCCGGAACCGCGCCGCTACCACGGTCGCAGGTTCGAATCCTGCCTCGGGCATGGATGTGTGTGATGTCCTTAGGTTAATTAGATTTAAGTAGTTCTAAGTCTAGGGGACTGATGACCTCAGATGTTAGGCTAGGTTAGGTTAGTGTTGTTTAACGTCCAGTAGACAACGAGGTCATTAGAGACGGAGCGCAAGCTCGGGTTGGGGAAGGATGGGGAAGGAAATCGGCCGTGGCCTTTCAAAGGAACCATCCCGGCATGTGCCCGAAAAGATTTTAGGGAAATCACGGAAAACCTATATCAGGATGACGGGATTGAACCGTCGTCCTCCCGAATGCGAGTCGAATGCGCTAACCACTGCGCCACCTCGCTCGGTCCTCAGATGTTAAGTCCGATAGTGCTTAGAGCCATTTGAACCAAGGAGAACCCCGCACCTACCCATACAATCACCAGAAATGTAACTAAAGAAATATACACCTTACCACGACAGGGAAAAGATGAAGGAATAGAACCGCAGGGACAGAAAGTAGTCAAGATACCGCAAACATCACGTTGGACAGGAATTAGTTAGGAGAATTACGCAAAAAAATGGACAACCGGAACAAAAAGAAGCCGGCTTAATGGGAGTCGAGTTATAAGGCAAAGTAATTAGCATTGCAGAGTTATTTAATACTGAAACAAGGGAAAGCCGATTCAAAGAGGATAATTTACCGTCGAGAGTAATAAACATTTTGTGACGACGGGTAATAAACGTGGAAATAGAATCACAGGCATCAAACCAAGGCAGGAAACAACAACATAATGCTGGGGAGAAATTAATTGGGAGGATAACAGTGAAGAAAACGAACTACCAGAGGCAGGCACAATGAGACAAGAGAATAGGGACGAAGTAATTAGAATTGCTGAGTCATTTGAGGCTGAGATCAGGGAAAATGAACTCAAGGAGTATACTGCGCAGTCGACGGAAGTTGAAAATAAATTAAAATTGGGCACAGGTCCCAATGTGTACAATAATTGAATTTAAAGACATATAATAAGGGGTTTAGATGTGATTATTTGGTAGTTTTGGGAAGAAGTAACTGAGTTGAGAGAAGACAAATGTGGAGAGTTTGTAGAAGAGAGAGAGATAATGGTCGAGTTCACAGGTGAAAATCTTGAAACAACTCACGTATGATTCCACAGAGGGTGCTTTAATGCAGAGAGATGAGGAAGAACACAGGGAATCAGTCGAGATTCAACCAGTGTCAAGGCCATGGTAGCAATAATCCCAATTAATGTAGTCATAGACACTGGAAGCAAGCTAACAGTGATTTTGGAGAACTTATTTAACCAGTACAATGCTAATGAAGAATTACCGATCTTGAAAATGAAAAGGACTAAAGTGAAGCGTCGTATCAAAAATCATGCTGTGGATGTCAATATACAAACAAGGTTAACTCTTTCGTGCCAATGTCAAAAGAGCGAAGCCCGTTTCGTTGTCGTACCGAAATTAACGGTGGACATGATAATACGCGCGGATTTTCTGAATGAAACACGAGCTGCGATAGACATGGGAAAAGGTAGGGTAACATCTGAGAGCGGTTACACTGCTCTCTGAGCCAGGGCTGTACAGTGTCAAGGATGGGCGGAAGAGCAAGAGCCTTCCAGACATAAGGAACGATGTTCCACCACTCAAACAAAATGGTATCTACATCTACATCTACATCTATACTCCGCGAGCCACCTTACGGTGTGTGGCGGAGGGTACTTATTGTACCACTATCTGATCCCCCCTTCCCTGTTCCATTCACGAATTGTGCGTGGGAAGAACGACTGCTTGTAAGTCTCCGTATTTGCTCTAATTTTTCGGATCTTTTCGTTGTGATCATTACGCGAGATATATGTGGGCGGTAGTAATATGTTGCCCATCTCTTCCCGGAATGTGCTCTCTCGTAATTTCGATAATAAACCTCTCCGTATTGCGTAACGCCTTTCTTGAAGTGTCCGCCACTGGAGCTTGTTCAGCATCTCCGTAACGCTCTCGCGCTGTCTAAATGTCCCCATGACGAATCGCGCTGCTTTTCGCTGGATCATGTCTATCTCTTCTATTAATCCAACCTGGTAAGGGTCCCATACTGATGAGCAATACTCAAGAATCGGACGAACAAGCGTTTTGTAAGCTACTTCTTTCGTCGATGAGTCACATTTTCTTAGAATTCTTCCTATGAATCTCAACCTGGCGCCTGCTTTTCCCACTATTTGTTTTATGTGATCATTCCACTTCAGATCGCTCCGGATAGTAACTCCTAAGTATTTTACGGTCGTTACCGCTTCCAATGATTTACCACCTATGGCATAATCGTACTGGAATGGATTTCTGCCCCTATGTATGCGCATTATATTACATTTATCTACGTTTAGGGAAAGCTGCCAGCTGTCGCACCATGCATTAATCCTCTGCAGGTCCTCCTGGAGTACGTACGAGTCTTCTGATGTTGCTACTTTCTTGTAGACAACCGTGTCATCTGCAAATAGCCTCACGGAGCTACCGATGTTGTCAACTAAGTCATTTATGTATATTGTAAACAATAAAGGTCCTATCACGCTTCCCTGCGGTACTCCCGAAATTACCTCTACATCTGCAGATTTTGAACCGTTAAGAATGACATGTTGTGTTCTTTCTTCTAGGAAATCCTGAATCCAATCACAAACCTGGTCCGATATTCCGTAAGCTCGTATTTTTTTCACTAAACGTAAGTGCGGAACCGTATCAAATGCCTTCCTGAAGTCCAGGAATACGGCATCAATCTGCTTGCCAGTGTCTATGGCACTGTGAATTTCTTGGGCAAATAGGGCGAGCTGAGTTTCAAATGATCTCTGTTTGCGGAATCCATGTTGGTTATGATGAAGGAGATTTGTATTATCTAAGAACGTCATAATACGAGAACACAAAACATGTTCCATTATTCTACAACAGATTGACGTAAGCGAAATAGGCCTATAATTATTCGCATCTGATTTATGACCCTTCTTGAAAATGGGAACGACCTGCGCTTTCTTCCAGTCGCTAGGTACTTTACGTTCTTCCAGCGATCTACGATAAATTGCTGATAGAAAGGGGGCAAGTTCTTTAGCATAATCACTGTAGAATCTTAAGGGTATCTCGTCTGGTCCGGATGCTTTTCCGCTACTAAGTGATAGCAGTTGTTTTTCAATTCCGATATCGTTTATTTCAATATTTTCCATTTTGGCGTCCGTGCGACGGCTGAAGTCAGGGACCGTGTTACGATTTTCCGCAGTGAAACAGTTTCGGAACACTGAATTCAGTATTTCTGCCTTTCTTCGGTCGTCCTCTGTTTCGGTGCCATCGTGGTCAACGAGTGACTGAATAGGGGATTTAGATCCGCTTACCGATTTTACATATGACCAAAACTTTTTAGGGTTCTTGTTTAGATTGTTTGCCAATGTTTTATGTTCGAATTCGTTGAATGCTTCTCTCATTGCTCTCTTTACGCTCTTTTTCGCTTCGTTCAGCTTTTCCTTATCAGCTATGATTCGACTACTCTTGAACCTATGATGAAGCTTTCTTTGTTTCCGTAGTACCTTTCGTACATGATTGTTATACCACGGTGGATCTTTCCCCTCGCTTTGGACCTTAGTCGGTACGAACTTATCTAAGGCGTACTGGACGATGTTTCTGAATTTTTTCCATTTTTGTTCCACATCCTCTTCCTCAGAAATGAACGTTTGATGGTGGTCACTCAGATATTCTGCGATTTGTGCCCTATCACTCTTGTTAAGCAAATATATTTTCCTTCCTTTCTTGGCATTTCTTATTACACTTGTAGTCATTGATGCAACCACTGACTTATGATCACTGATACCCTCTTCTACATTCACGGAGTCGAAAAGTTCCGGTCTATTTGTTGCTATGAGGTCTAAAACGTTAGCTTCAAGAGTTGGTTCTCTAACTATCTGCTCGAAGTAATTCTCGGACAAGGCAGTCAGGATAATGTCACAAGAGTCTCTGCCCTGGCTCCAGTTCTGATAGTGTGACTATCCCATTCTATACCTGGTAGATTGAAGTCTCCCCCTATTACAATAGTATGATGACGAAACTTCTTCACGACGTTCTGCAGGTTCTCTCTGAGGCGCTCAACTACTACGGTTGCTGATGCAGGTGGTCTATAGAAGCATCCGACTATTATATCTGACCCACCTTTGATACTTAACTTAACCCAGATTATTTCACATTCGCATTCGCTAATAACTTCACTGGATATTATTGAATTCTTTACTGCTATAAATACTCCTCCACCATTGGCGTTTATCCTATCCTTGCGGTATATATTCCATTCTGTGTCTAGGATTTCGTTACTGTTCACTTCCGGTTTTAACCAACTTTCCGTTCCTAATACTATATGCGCACTATTTCCTTCAATAAGAGATACTAATTCAGGAACCTTGCCCTGGATACTCCTGCAGTTTACCAATATTACTTTAACTTTTCCTGTTTTTGGTCTCTGAGGACGGACGTTCTTTATCAACGATGATAACGTCCTCTCTGGTAAGCCGTCAGGTATTTTATCGTTTCGCCCAAGGGGGGGTCCCTCTAACCTAAAAAACCCCCGTGTGCACGCCACACGTACTCTGCTACCCTAGTAGCTGCTTCCGGTGTGTAGTGCACGCCTGACCTGTCTAGGGGGGCCCTACAGTTCTCCACCCAATAACGGAGGTCGATGAATTTGCAACCATTATAGTCGCAGAGTCGTCTGAGACTCTGGTTTAGACCCTCCACACGGCTCCAAACCAGAGGACCGCGATCGACTCTGGGCACTATGCTGCAGATATTAAGCTCAGCTTGCACTCCGCGTGCGATGCTGGTTGTCTTCACCAAATCAGCCAGCCGCCGGAAGGAACCAAGGATGGCCTCAGAACCCAAGCGGCAGGCGTCATTCGTTCCGACATGTGCTACTATCTGCAGCCGGTCACACCCAGTGCGTTCAATAGCTGCCGGAAGGACCTCCTCCACATTACGGACGAGACCTCCCGGCAAGCACACCGAGTGCACACTGGCATTCTTCCCCGACCTACCCGCTATTTTCCTGAGGGGCTCCATAACCCGCCTAACGTTGGAGCTCCCTATAACTAATAGGCCCGCCCTCTGTGACTGTCGGGACCTTGCCGGAGAATCGGCCACTGGCCCAACAGGCGAGGCATCCTGTGGTGGCTCGGGAACGATGTCATCACCACTAGGAAGCACCCCGTACCTGTTGGAAAGGGGTAAGGCAGCTGCCACGCGGCCAGATCCCACCTTCGCCTTTCGGCCAGGCACGCGCGAGCCCACCACTGTCCGCCATTCACCCTGGAGTGATGGCTGACCGGTAAGATGCTCACTGCCGGAAGACGCTGCGACATCAGGGGTTCCATGTGATTCCAAGGCCACCGAAGTAGGCATAGGTCTCACCACAGTTGCCCCAACGCCACTACGAGCCGACGCCTGCGCCTCGAGCTCGATGAGCCTAACAGACAAAGCCTCCACTTGCCCCCGAAGAGTGGCCAATTCTCCTTGCGTCCGCTCACAACAACCACAGTCCCTACACATGACTATGTATAGATAGAAAGAACAAAGCACAGAAAGGTAAAAGATTAGGACTTCATCATGTAAACAAAATTAAAATGTATAATAAATAAGCACTTACATTCATCAGTAAATAACATCACAGAAGTCGTCAAGTATGTTTCAGACAGGACGTGGTCAGGAGTCTGAGGAAAAGATGAGACCCAAAAGCGGGATGTACCAAAAATTTTTATATGTAGCAACTAAAATGACATGTAGAGCTTCAGGTGAAACGGATCTAATAGCATGACATACTAACAGGCCATACCAAGACAACACACATAACGAAAATAATGAGTTTCATTATCTTAAGAAATCAGGAAGAAATTGGAACCTGATAGAGAAATTAGAATTGTAACGCAGAGATAGTAATCCAAATCTTGTAAAGAATTTCTCAAGATGCGTCATTTAGGAATTAGGAATAAGGTAGATTATAAATAATTTTTTTTAGTCAAATTTCCTGCAAGAGACAATCGTGAACTGCCCACAACGATGAGGCGGACGACCACTTTATATGGGACGTGAATGGTCGAGATTAACGATTTTTGACGATGCGGAGGCGCCGGCAATGGCACGAGAAGGCTGGCGATTTGTAATCAAGGCAACCCTTGTGGCTAATCGAGGTATCAACCTTGCCGTGATGAAGAAAAGTACAGGGAGGGAGGAAGAACTGCAGAAGATCGACTATGGCTACAGGCCTTGCGATAATTCACATTCGACCGATACTCAAGGCGGAAGGACTGCATGGAACGATGGACCATAAAAAAAGAAACGGCAACCAGCGTGGAGTAAAGACAAAACACCTCTCCAAAGCCTGGCTTGGCTGAGGCACAATTTGGAATAAAAGTACGTGTAGAATCGCACGGTCGACACCAGATTGCGATATTATATTGAACTACAGAGCTGAAGGAAAATCAGTCAGTCAATACTGAACTACACGTCCAGATCATCAATTGAAACACTAACGGATGTAAAACTATCCAATAATTTTCTATATCCTGCACAGAGAAGAGATAAGATTCAAGCCAGAAGAAAGGAATATGCTTAGAAGAACAGAAGACGAAGAGTTCCAATACTGATGTCGAAGAGAGAGTATGGGCGAAAATATTTCCAGATACCCAACCTACTGTAAATTAGTTGTCTGCAAAGTGTTACTAAAATATAAATACCTTCAGCAGTTGCTTAAGAAGAAATATACACATTTTAAATGCAATACTCGTGAGACTCCACATTATGATCAGGGCTACAGCAAACTACGGCGACATCCTGTTGCAAAATTCAATGAAGAACGACGCTGCCCACCCAAACGTTAGCCGACGAGCATTTTGAACAAGTCCTTCAGCTTCGTGTAAAGACAATCGTCGCCAGCGTCATGCAAGAACATTTGTTGCCACTGTGTGAAAATAGTGGTCGAAATTAGGCGAAGTTTTGTGTCAGACAGTGAAAAAGTTGGAAAACAAAATCCCAACAGTTTACATACGACTTCCATTTATTAATAACCTCAACCCAAAATCAAAAGTAAAGTAGGAACTAATCTAGCCTCAAAAAAAATATAAAAAGAAAGAAGACTCAATCTAGCAAACGAACAATAAAGTATAATCATTAAAATTAAGACTATAAAGACAAAAAAATTAACCTCTCTACGTAATTCGTGTAAGAGTCCGAATAATAACTGTATATTAGTCTTTTCATAGTCATTGTTTCACGAATAATGCAGGATAAACATTTTCGCAAAGAAGTGTTTTATGTACTTATAATATTAATTATAATAATACGTTAAAAAGAAAACCTCTTTAATGCATACTGTGTCTTAAAAATAGTATTTTTGTAAAGTTAATTTACTGTCTATGAGTGTAATATTTTAAAATTTTACTCATGCATAATTGTCAATGCAACATTTCTAAAAACGACATTGCCTGTTTAACAATGCTTTTGGAATAATATGTGAGTATGAACACTGTAAGTGACTATAATATTTTTCAATTTGCATAAATCAGTAATAGAAACTCTTAACATTTTTACATGATTAGGATTTGGTAAAGAATTATTTTGATACTTACGTTAGTTGTAAGAATCATAATTTGTGTAAAACAAGCAGCAGAATGTAGACACGGCATTTTTAGATTATGTATGAAGTATTTAACTTTTTGAGCTGAGTCAGACAGTTAGTGTTTGAGGAAACCGCATTAAAATATCGATGTGAGAGGCCCTGATCTCCGATATAAAATCCAAAATACACACAACCCATTTAAATGAATAATAAAAAGAAACTTATAGCAGTATATAAATTGGTTAAACCAGTCACACTAATAATTGCATGCAAGTAATTGCTCCAACCAGAGGCCCGAAATGCAGTTCTGAGGGAAGGAGAATTTTACAGTGGCAATGCCTGTTTCATGTACGCCGACACGTTCACTGCAGTTCACCTAGTAGACACAATGAGCCGCTGTAGCCACTGCATAGGCCACCAACAAAAGAAGCCCCTTGTCCCTGCTTTTAACGATGACCTGTCATAAAGCCTTTGTACATCCAGAGAAACCCAACTCAAAACATTGGTGACTGACTGTACAACTGCATTTAAAATTACTTGAAACCAAAAGCTGTTTATCTCAAAACTACATAGCAGAAGTTAAACTCTGCATTACGAAAGAAACAACACCTGTGATAGGATATCAAAATTCTAGTGGGTGGAGTTATAACGAGTACAAACGCTCTGACTGGCCAGAAAGAAACTGCGTGGCCACCAGCTTGATATAGGCAAATTGCCGACACAGTAATTCTCTTCTTCTGTTGCAGAAAATCGTCGAGTGTTTGATCAAGGCAACTCGCGTCGCGCTAAGACGATTACGAGAGTCATTATGTGCACACTTGTTCACAGGCTTGTCGTAATTTGGAAGTAATTAAGCTGCAAAGTCACCTAGTATGGAAAATTGCACCGAGCACTGACAGTTAACGTTTGCGAGCGATTTGAGGACAATTACGTATGTGCTATGCACTCAAATAGCGTGTACTATACCAAGTAAATTGCTTAGGGAATGTATAGGAATCTCGACTTCATCGAAGATGTTTGGAAATGTATCTGAAAGCTCGCACTACAGCTAACAATGTTGCCGCCAACATAAGGTAAACACACGCATTCTCATACTGCACCAGCAAGTGATATTCAATTGACACTCAGATCTGCGGTCGTCTCCATCTTTCGTAGTATTTGTACATTCAACCATGACCTGTAGTTGAACATATTCACGATTTTCGGGCTTAATTGGAGCAGAAACGCAATATATCTGATCTAGTGAAAATGACTGATCAGCCACTGTAAAGTGCTTTATACTATGAATTTGTTGAATTGTTTTAACGGTATACTTCTTTTTGATTGCTCTTTACCGACCCTCATTCAATTTTGGGTATTTTCATTGTGCATTTTAACGTAATTGATATCTCTTCCGCAATTGTTTTTAATTTGTTTATATTTTTATCGACCGCAGGCATGTTCATCAACCATCTTACCATTAAGGAACCTTATAACAGTTAGGAACTGTACAGTTGTGAACACCCAATATCAATATTTTTCCAACCGATACGTAATTTTTCAAACATATCTCTGTCATGAAGTCATACTTAGAGTAAAAATAAACCTTCATAACGAAAATGTGAGATTTTCCATTTTTGCCGACATATAGTTACCCCTGATCCTGTACTCTAATTTATGTTAACTATAATGTTTTCTTTAGAGGCAGTGTAGTGGAACCAACATTGAAATCATTGTTTGATTACATCACTGTCCATACCGCTGTACTCTTCTCAACTGTGCATGTGTGACACGGTATCTTCCTACCTTGCAGGCCATAAGTTCAACACTAAATTCCTAAAACACTCACAGAGCTTCCTTGCACAACTGGGATAGGAACATATATCAGAACCAGTGTCAAACATGTTGAAACGGAACACACTGATAAATAATTGCCGAAATGGTAGACGTCTATTCTGATAGCTTGCTGCATTCACTGTATAAGAACTTACTGTGTTCTTCCTACACTCTCCATACACCATGGGCATGTCGGCTTTTTCCTAATTCGTGAATCATACCATCCTCCTACAACCTACTGTTTGGTCCTTCACACACTAATTGACTAACAAGCCGCAGTGCACTCAAGGAACACACAAGCACACTGTAAGCAAGCATAACAACATCATACGTAGCAACTAGTAAGGGTGAATATCACAGACAAATGTCAGTGTGAAAACTTTTCAAATACGATATCTCGTAACTGACTCACATCACAATCCTACAAGAAACACCACTGACATTCTGATGTAACCTCCTTTCAATCTGTTAATGTTACCTGGCATTGTTCCATTTAAGAAGTTCTTGTTTGTAACATAAAATACCCCTTCCATGTACTATTACAGTCTGTTTATTGGCTAGCAATACAAGCCCCTAACTGCCAATTCATACTGTGAATACCGTACATATAGCAGTTTCCATTTCCTCAATCTTTAAGGTGCAAGATGCAGTATGTTTATTTCAAAAAACTATCTTAACGCAAAGTGAGCATGAACAGAAAAATCCTGAAATAGTAATGTTCTACAACTCAACAAAGTCAGGAGTTCATAGAGTTGATAAGATTGCTAGACATTATCCAGTGAAATGTGGAACGAGGTGACCACTTTCTATATTTTTCCATATACTTCACTTACCATGTCTCAGTACTTACATCTCAGGTTAAAATCATCTCATCTGTTTCAGTAAGGGAATTCATACGATTTTGTATGCAATGTATTACATTTCAGGCAAAAATGTATAAAAAAGAAATTAATGTGTTACAATAGAGGCATACTAACAGTTAAAATTACTCTTCTTTTAAGAATAACTATAATTACAAAATCTGTGGCAAACATAAAATTCATATTATTAACTGCACAATCTAATGCTAGTTATTAAATTTATTTGTAGATTGATTTACGAAATAATTATATATTTTAGCGAAGATTTTTCTTTGGTAAAGAAAGTTGCAAACTCTTTTGCTTAGTAAACTCTTTGGAATAATGTGAGAACCGCAGAATGTATGTAGTGGTGAGCATGCTTCTGATGGAAAAACCTTTTGGAATAATGTGAGTACCGCAGAATGTAAGTGGTGGTGAGCATGCCTCTGATGGAAGTAGTCATTTTCTAAATTTGTCACCAATAATGTAATGTGGAAAATATAAAAATGCATATGGAAAATATAAAAATGGTGTGATGTTGAAACATGTGACAAAGAATAAAATTCAAGAGGCTAGTCTTCAACAGTTATTTAATCGTGAAGAACCTACAAAATCGAAAATTCAACTGCAGGAATGTACCCCTAGACAGCCGGCCAGAGTGGCCCAGCGGTTCTAGGCGCTACAGTCTGGAACCGCGTGACCGCTAGGGCCGCAGGTTCGAATCCTGCCTCGGGCATGGATGTATGTGATGTCCTTAGGTTACTTAGGATTAAGTAGTTCTAAGTTTTAGTGGACTGATGACCTCAGATGTTAAGTCCCATAGTGCTCAGAGCCATTTGAACAATTTTTTGTACCCCGAGACAAGACTGTGAGCCATCGACAACAACGACAAGATAATGAAGATAAGTAAAAAGTCATTCTGTTGTATATCTTACGCCTAAGATTTCAAAATTTCTGCGAAGACAGAGAATTTTAATAGTGACATGTGGGAAGGTAAGATTACAACTTCCTGTCCCAAATCAAAACCCATAAAAAAGTAGTCAGTGGCAATGTTCCTATCATAGTATGAAGGCTTTCACGACCGGATGACATATCTTCTGGTAAACCTTCCGGGATGTAAGGTCGTGGTCCATGAAACTTCTCAGCTCCTAACGTTTCGTCCAGAGCTGCGCTGGACATCTTCAGAGGGGTGTTTCTCCTCCGGTGAGTCTTGCCCACTCTCTACGATATATAAGTCGCTCTCAGACATCCGACCCGTCAGTCGGCAAGACTCACCGGAGGAGAAACACCCCTCTGATGATGTCCAGCGCAGCTCTGGACGAAACGTTAGGAGCTGAAGAGTTTCATGGACCACGACCTTACATCACGGAAGGTTTACCAGAAGAATGTTCCTATCACTTCGCCTCAAGTGACGAACTAAATCATGTACCTCTCGTTTCCCTTGATTTATTTAGTCACCTTCGAGCTATTTGTTTTTATGGTAACATTTCTTTGATATCTTTGATATCTCTTTTCAATTGGCCCGAAGAGTTCCCATAAGTGTCTATATGTTAGCAAGAATTTCCAGTCTCAAATCAAAACTTGTAAAAATGTTACCAGTGGTAATATTTCTATCACTTCCTCTGAAGTGACGAACTAAATTATGTACCACTCGCTTCCCTTCATTTAGCTTCCTTCCTTCAACAGTTTTCCCTGTATACACTATTGAATTTATAATAGGCCTTGCAATCTGTAGGAGCCACACTTTTGTCTCACACATACCAGCATTCGTAGTAGTGTATGCTTTGAAAGGACGTCCTGCCCTGAAAGGATTGAGGTGCTCATTAACTGCAGTATAAGGCCCATGGCACATAAAATGAAATGCCTGTGTAATGAACATTTCAAACACAACCGATATAAGTTTAAGTTTGATCCAGAAACTGTTTTATTTCCTCTCTTGTAAGTTAATCATCGAACTGGAGGCACATCCGTGTATCATGAAATCTTGAAAAGCTCATTGTGGCTCGAACCATAGATTAACAGGTTTCCCATGTACCTTGTGCATTCAAGACATAATTAGAAGGCCACTGAATGCCTGCAGTTCTGTTGACTCAAGTTCAATCCAGCGTTCAAGACATGGGTGTAGAATGTTGCTATCATCTGCACAACTATTCATATACATTATTATCACACAATGTATGTGACTGATGATAAATAGTCTGACATGAACTGCCCTTGTCACTAATTGTGGTCTATGTGACATGGAATATGTACAGTCTCAAGTATTATACATATTGGAATCTGCTTCTACACATCAGGTAGTACTATATCATATGTTATTTGCCCACTTCTAGACACAGAAGTGTGCGCTCTACTTTTCTGAACATTATCATCATCTACTTCACATTCACACACATCGTCTTCATCTCTGACCTGTATATCTTCCTCTGTCATATCTATATCAGCACCATTCTCATCCTCATTTTAGAAACTGCTTTATTAACACTGCCACTCTTTCATAAATCTGCTAAAGCTTGCTCGAGAATGTAGCCCTTATCGAACCATATGTCACCATCCATGACGAATAAAATATAACACAATGATTTAAATATTTCTGAATGTTTCATAAAAATGCACTTGTATATATTTTGGAACTGAAATATTACATTCAAAATCACAGACTCCATACTTGCGGTATTTTCTGACCCCACTGCAAGAATTTCAGATTGTGATACTACGAATTCTAATAATAATGTAAATGTTTTACCCATCTATAATAAGAAGTTCATAAAAACATTTGTCGGGACAAGAAGGCTAAATCCACATTAAAGCTGTTTCTTTGTATCTGAACGCGCCTTGGGCTCTAAAAGACCTCAGACACCATCTGACGTTTCCCAAAACTCAATCAACAGCATTTACAAAATTTTACTGCAGAGTTATTTTTTAGTTGCACTCAGTAGCATTGATTCAAAAAATTTGCTACTAGTCATCCAAGCAGGTAGAGACTGTTGAAGGACTAATTGAAGTTCATCACAAACATCCATTATTGAGAAAAAAGTTAGACGTTACTAATTTTTACAAAATTCAACATATTTACTTTTATATGCACATTTGTTCTCTATTTTATTAAGGTAGCTATTATAAATATACATCATAAGCATTTACATTCAATGGTCTCTTAAGTAGACTACGTTCTGTAGACAATATCAGAGTAAAAGATTAACAGTGTATTAGTAAATTTGTATTTTTCTTATAAGATAGCACATGAAAAAAAAATTGCCACAGTACTAAACTCAAACTAATACGTTTAAATGACAAATAAAGCAACAGCACACACTTTAACACAATGTTCAGATTTAATTCTGTGTGAAATCGAAAACAGTACTGAAATACCTTCCGCTTTACTGTAGAGATTCTGTTATACCAAATTTGGTCCTCAGTATCACAAGCATTGCCTTGTACGACTACTTGATAGTTATTTTTACTTTCCACTGAGTCATTTTCGAAATAAGACATCAACTTCTTCAGACCGTTATCTTTAGATCTGCTTACATGATTCACTGATGGAAGTTGAGGTGCTGGAAACTTTATTGAACCACTTCTCTTTCCCAATTTCAGCACGTCAGCGTCTATCGGTGAAGAAAAAAGAAAAAACGTTGTGGCCCTGTCTTAGGTCTTCTTATATGCTGCACTACCATTACGTGAGATATCTTAAAAGGCATTTTGATTTCTTTACATGTTCGGAGATTTCATACCGAAACTATACTATTGTTAACACCAAACTTAAGAGAAAATCACCAAACATTCCAAAATGTCACAACATTTTGAGGACAAAGCGAGTCTTCCTCATTTTTTACGTCTTTTTCAGTAAGGTGAAGAACCCTGTCAGGAAGCAAACAGCTATGCCCCACTTTTGGGAAATAATGGTAAGGTGTTTTGGGACCAAACTGCTGAGTTCATCGGTCGGGGAAATAATGCTGAATCGCTTTAAATCCCTCTGAGACTTCAGTGTAGCACATAAGCATTGTAATTATTGTGGAGCTTCTGTTTTAGGAGGCACAAGAACCAGGAAAAAATCTGAGACTAAGATTTTCTGCACCTTCCTTCATCAGATCCTGCTCCAAAGAATTTAAGTAGTCTCTCACAATAGATGCAATTTCATTTGCGTCTCGTCCGGAGACGGTTTTAATCCATGTGTAGTTAAATACTTTATGTGCTTCATTTTGTGAATATTTCAAGATCAAATAATTATACAACCAGGCCTGTCTTGTGTAAAATACTTCTACAATAGACAGTTTGGATAAGGATTGTTCCTGCTGGCAGTCAAAACAAACTGTCACTGTACTGTTCTATAAAATTTCAGGAGAATTGCCAGATATCTGTAACTTTCTGGGGCGGTATTTTGGTACAGAGTCTTCCGGCCATCTTCAGGTGAATTCTGCCGAGTAATACGCTTGGCTCCTCTATTTAAGAGCCCCACAGCACACACGCGGTGTCCAAATTGGCAATGCGAGTGCGTTGCTTGAGCGCACGCGCTTCTTCTGGAAGTCTGTGCACTGCTCAATGCGGCCATCGTGTTGAAAGCTCGTCTGTTCTGTATAAAAAGAATTATCTTCACACGGTAAGATATCAGGACGACAGTAATTACGCAGGGTACGAATTTTTCCTATAATCGAGTATCATGCAGAATTTAATTGGAAACCGCTCTTCCGATTTTTAAGGGCTTCAGACAGTCGTATTTTCACTGACTCATTGATGAGTGCGCTCCAAAAGTTTTACTTCATTATATTTCATCGAATTACCATTGGAAATAAATTATTTACTGAAAGTAGACTTATTCACTTGGAGGAGGCGAGTAAGCCGCTGATGCTCTATAACACGAGTCTGCAGAGTGCGTGTCGTGTACCCTATATAGAATTTGCCACATTCACACGGAATACTGGAAACACTTGCTTTGCGCTACTCTAACGCAATGATATTTAGGAAGGAGGTCGAAAAATTAACTTTATTGCTTTTTTAATATTCCGCCTATTTTAGCTGAAACATTTCCATCGTATGGTAACCAAGCAGTCTTTTTGAAGCTCTCATCTCCTTCTTTGTTCTGTCATTTGTACGTCAGCATCGCTCTCTGTACTTGTCGAGACGAATATTCGTTGTTGAAGAAGACAGTCGGCAAGAGTTCCAGTCCCGTTTGCAGGTTATCGGAATCTGATATTATCTGCGCTCGATGGATCAGTTGGTAGTTTATGGTTAGAGTTTTCGGGTTATTTGCGTACCCAGTTGTGCTGGCCACCTTATCGAACCATATGTCACCATCCATGACGAATAAAATATAACACAATGATTTAAATATTTCGGAATGTTTCATAAAAATGCACATGTATATATTTTGAAACTGAAATATTACATTCAAAATCTCAGACTCCATACTTGCGGTATTTTCTGACCCCACTGCAAGAATTTCAGATTGTGATACTACGAACCCTTCCGCATCAACCATAGCCAGAAGATGGCGCACTGAAGTGCCGAAACTGGTTGCAACAAAATAAATTAAATCACAAGGACGTCTGCAGGCGTTATATTTTCTCACAATAGTTTAACTTTATTTTGAGAGTAATGAGAGCCGGCCGGAGTGGCCAGCGGTTCTAGGCGCTACAGTCTGGAGCCGCGTTATCGCTACGGCCACAGGTTCGAATCCTGCCTCGAGCATGGATATGTGTGATGTCCTTAGGTTAGTTAGGTTTCAGTAGTTCTAAGTTCTAGGGGACTGATGACCTCATAAGTTAAGTCCCATAGTGCTCAGAGCCATTTGATCCATTTTTAGAGTAATGAGAAGAATTGCCTTTATTTTTGATTATGAGGATGAGGAAACCATCTGAGTGCCTACGACTTAAATTAATCTAATGAGCCTTTGACACCCCCCCCCCCTAATCATGGAGAAAATAATGACACAGTAGATAATATAGGGACCTGCATCCAGATCTTACACCTTACAGATAAGGTTGCACAATAGGTCTTTTAATTGAGATTCATATACATAAGGACACTTTTCCTTATTTCATTCTGAATTAACAAGCATATTAATTCAACACGTCCTTCTTAAATAATTTCCGAGATGTGTTATACCTTTATGTTAAATTCATATGTAAATCATTTCCAGCTTCATCACTACAACAGGAGATGTATCGTATTGGGCTTGTGTACTGTACACATTGTCTGGTATTGTCTATATATAATCTTGCATGTGTGATCCTAGCCACTTCGCATATTTGAAACAATTTTGAATAATTTTACTTCTTCTTTTTTTTTTAAGTTAATCCCATTGCGTTAACAAAGACACGTTTTAGTGAGCCCATACACATTTACAGCAACTGCGACGTAACATCTTCACGACTGAAGATCACTGAAACCATTGTTTATATTACTTCTGTGAAGCTGGGCCATTTTCTGTAAATGTTTTCGTGTATGCTGTCATTAAGCGTTTTGTGTAAGGTTTTTTCAAGGAATTGAATAGCACTCACATAGTACACACCCACAAATGTATTAACTTAAAAATTCAGCGCAAAAACACAAGGCGATTTCGTCACTCAGAAGTATACTGCACGTAAGTTTTTACAATATTTCTAGTTTTAATAAGTTTTGAAATGTTTTCATAAATGCTTTGATAGAAGCCATAAGAAATAGATACGTCGTAAACTTTACCAAATCGTGAACCTAAACTTTCTGTCTATCTTAGTGCAGGAAACCAGTAACGGATACAAAACGTGCCCCCAGCAAGAATACAAAACGAAACTTATAACAACCATCTGAAGATGGATTTGTAAAATGTCCGAAACCGGTCATGGTTTGATCAAAATAAATCGTCTTAAACCGTACTTGTCGCTGGTTGCTGTTACTATTATAAGCCTTCCAGAATTACAGCTACGGCCTCAAACACGTCAATTGTCTACAAAGCAGCGTTAATCATATCCTTAAAGAAATGCGTCTGCTCTTCGTCCAGCTCCTGAAGTTTGCAGACTCGTCCAATTCCATTCTCCTTACGTGGTAGTCCCTCCATCTTATATCTTTTGCCAATATGCTTGAGTCTATCTACGGATACTTCTGGAGAAGTACATATAATGAAACAATGCACCCTTTGCAGACAATTATTTTCATTCACAAACCTTTTTATGGGTTTTAAATAATATCAGACTTACATGTCACGTTTCTGAATGCTGGGACACATACGGTAATCTTTCGTGATTCTTCTTCGCTCATATAGTATGTGATTTACACAGATACTTGTTTACTATTATCATCTTCATTCCATATGCTTCTTTTAGACAAGTTCACACTTATGTGTCACAGTAAGATTGCATCGTGTTAAAATTTTGTCTTATTCATGTATAGGCGATCTCTGAATTGAATGAGATCATTGAAACGCAAATCATCTTGCTTTGCACGTTGTTTCCCATCTGATTAAATACTATCGTTAAATCTCCATTTGAGGCTACGATAGTACACTTCTTACTCTTTTGCGTTGAAGACTCATGCTTTTTCTTCCAGTTTTCAAGTACTGAACTGTTTCACAATATTCTAAATATTCTAACATCTTAATAATAATGCTCCAAAATAACATTCTACAACAGCTACTAAGCTTGAAGTGAAACAGTGGGGAACAGGAAAAAAAATTACGCGCGACATTACGTACTGTTGTCTAACAATCGCCTAGCAAACATTTGCCTTGTAGGGTGCGTTACTTCCCAAAATTACGAGGGCAAAGGTTATTAAATTTAAATTTTAAATTTTGTGTTCAAATTTGAATTTTGTGGATTCTTGAAAAATCTAATTAACGAGTTTGTGTAAATTTGCTGTGTTCAGGCGCCTTTTACAACACCAGACATTAAGTTTTGTACTATTTTCTGTTAGCCATTGTGTGAGGTTTATATTCGATTACAGAACCGTACATTCTTTTAATCTTGCTGGTCTGTTATTGTAGGTAGATTTTTGACATTTCCTGTGGAGATTTACAATCTTTCCAGCATTTCAATCAGGGGTCCTGAAGAATTTTCAAGTGGTATTTTGCGACTTTACATCGCTGTAGTGGTAAACACAATGTACACAACTTTACCTACAGTAATTTTAAGGCTGAATGCTCTGCCTGGTTGATTATGTTTGTTGCCTCAGAGACTAGCTAGAAGAAAAATGATACATAACTAGCAGACGATAAGCAGTGATATCTGACTGAGCTCTACGTGACCCGAACAGAAGTTAAACAACTAACCGGAGTTGGAGAGCTACATTAGGTTTCACAAAAGACAGTTTGTAGCAGGTTCTAGGAGATTCTGTGTCACCATATGCGAAAGCTGTAGTGTGTGAAGAATGCTATCATGTATCGTGAAAAGTGATACCAGTACAATAAGAATGATTTTGACTAAATTAATACACAGAAGACAGTAACGTTAGTTGATGATACACTAAATTAAGACATGTTTGGTTTCAGGTACAGTAATTGTAGCATAAAAGCAAATCTGACCTCAAATTTTTTACGAATGGAGCGCTAATATTTGTTGACCTTTCGAAAGTGATAGAACATCAATATTTGCTGACCTTTCGAAAGTTCACAATAATTTTAGGAGATCGTAGCTCTAAATAGAACAGTGGTGCAGCAGGAAAGTGACAAATGAGTTAGCTACTCTACCTACGGAAACCGAACAAGAGTGAATTCATTTTATTGGCAGTCATATTTCCCTAAGAGGAAGCAGTGAAGCAAGTGTGGTGCTGTTTATAAGAATCGTAAATGTATGAGGTATATATGTAATCTACGTTGAGATTCATCGATGATATGGATGGAATTACGATGAAAGACAGAATATAGTAATAGTAATAGAATATAGTAATAGTGGGTGAGGACACATTAACCGAAAATGTGGAAGAAGCCTGGCGTCTGCGAATTAGGATTAGACATTGATACATATATACGTGTATGCTGCACACTCGTTTGGGAAACGCTTACTTCTCTGGACGAATTCAACTATTATGAAGTATGGGCGCAGAGCTCAGCAAGAAAAATGTAATTTTGTTTGTGTGGAACACTCAATGACGTGGAAGTGAAACGATAAATTTAAACACACCGAAGTAAAGAAATAGGCTTCGAAAGAATTGTAGTTCTTCAGAACGGTGCTATAAAAATAATGCACGCATGAGAACTGTAACACAAGAAGACGCAGCTGAGTGGAGCATGTTGTAAAGCAGCTAATAACAGCTAATTTGTCATTGAAACTAATATGAGAGAAATTATATACACAGAAAATGATCGGGACATAGCAATTCTTTATGAGCCGTTTAAGGTGCAAGATAATACTGAGACAGAGCTTGGGATAAGATGAGTCAAAAGACTGACACCTTAAAAATGTTTTCAGACTCTAGATGCATTATCGTCTGACTGGAAATTTTGCAATTTGCCTCAAGTAGACATTGTTCTATACTTACCATTCTTATCCAATTTAAAGTTTGCCCAGTACCTCGGAAATAACTCTGTTTTCCGTTATGAATGATGACATTTTGAATTCTGCCGATCCATCTTTAAGCTCTTTGGGTCATATAACGTCTACATTAACCGATTCCTGGAATTAGTGTGTCAGCGTGAAATTAGTTCCATAAACGTGTATGAAACTTAAAACCCCAATCACTGAGGATGCTACATACATTTTTAGAATAAGTGTTAAGTGATGAAGAACTGCGTTAAATTGTACTATTATATTGTACCATTAACTTTGCATCTGGAGCTGTTTTACCATAATACATTAATTCAATAAAATCCTGTAGTACAGATATAGACGCTGTAAGGACCAAAGAACGTTAAAATGGATGCTCAGTATCCGAAATTTAACTGTTCATAATTTGAAGCGGAGTTAAACTCTTGAATGAAGGTGGAAATTACAAGTACTTTTTTTTTTTTTTTTAAAGAAAAGCAGACATCAAAAATGTTTTGTGACACCTCGGTTCCGAGATTACCGGAACCTGTACGGAAAATTCGAATACAGATCAACATATACATCATTTCCTCCCTTTTTATTGTTCATGGAAACCACACATTGCATGCTGTACCACTATGCAGCGAGAACTTCAGAGGTGGTGGTCCAGATTGCTGTACACACCGGTACCTCTTAGACCCTGTAGCACGTCCTCTTGCACTGATGCATGCCTGTATTCGTCATGGCCGACTATCCACAAGTTCATCAACTGTTGGTCCAGATGATCCCACACCTCAACGGAGATTCGGCGTAGATCCCTCAGAGTGGTTGGTGAGCCACGTTGTCCATAAACATCCCTTTCCAATCTATCCCCGGCATGAAACTTCCTGGCAGATTAAAACTGTGTGCCGGACCGAGACTCGAACTCGGGGCCTTTGCCTTTCGCGGGCAAAGGTAGGAGACGAGGTACGGGTAGAAGGAAAGCTGTTAGGACGGGGCGTGAGTCGTGCTTGGGTAGCTCAGTTGGTAGAGCACTTGCCCGCGAAAGGCAAAGGTCCCGAGTTCGAGTCTCGGTCTGGCACATAGTTTTAATCTGCCAGGAAGTTTCATATCAGCGCACACTCCGCTGCAGAGTGATAATCTCATTCTATCCCTGGCTTATTCGATAGGGTCCATGTCTGGAGATCATGCTGGCCACTCTGGTTGAGCGATACCGTTATCCTGAAGGAAGTCATTCACAAGATGTACACGATGGGCGCGTGAATTGTCGTCCATGAAGACGAATGCCTTGCCAATATGCCACCGATATGGTTGCACTATCGGTCGGGGGATGGCACTAATGTATCGTACAGCCATTAACACCACCTTCCACGACCACCAGTCGGCCCCACATAATGCCACCCCAAAACAGCAGGGAACCCCCACCTTGCTGCACTCGCTAGACAGTCCGACAAAGGCGTTCAGCCTGACCGTGTTACCTCCAAACACGCCTCAGACGATTATCTGGTTGAGGGCATATGCGACACTCATCGGTGAAGAGAATGTGATGCCAATCCTGAGCGGTCCATTCGGCATGTTGTTGGGCCTGTCTGTACCATGCTGGATGGTGTCATGGTTGCAAAGATGGACGTCACCATGGACGTCGGGAGTGAAGTTGCGCATCATGCAGCCTATTGAGCACAGTTTGAGTCGTAACCCGACCTCCTGTGGCTGCACGAAAAGCGTTGTGCAACACGGTGGCGTTGTTATCAGGATTCGTCCGTGCCATGATCCTTAGGTAGCGGACATCCACTGCAGTAGTAGCATTTGGGCGGCCTGAGTGAGACATGTCATCGACAGTTCCTGTCTCTCTGTATCTCCTCCATATCCGAACAATATCCCTTTGGTCCACTCTTGAGATGCCTGGACACTTCCCTTGTTGAGAGACCTTCATGGCACAAAGTAACAATGCGGACGCGATCGAACCCGGGTATTGACCTTCTAGGCATGGCTGAACTACAGACAACACGAGCCGTGCACCTCTTTCCTGTTGGAATGACTGGAACTGATCGGCTGTCGGACCACCTTCGTCTAATAGGTGCTGCTCATGCATATTGTTTACATCTTCGGGTGGTTTTAGTGACATCTCTGAACAGTCGAAGGGAGTGTATCTGAGATACAATATCCACAGTCACCATCTATTTTCAGGAGTTCTGGAAACCGGTGTGATGCAATCCTTTTTTGATGTGGTTATGTCAGATCGAAAACACAGACAGCTGAGAAGAAGAATCGATTTTATTGATATCTGTTTCGATTATAAACTATGTATTAGTCGACCACAACATTATTGCACGAGGGAGTAAGGGAGCTTACCGTCAGTTTTTACAGTGATATTTCACGAGGACACGCTGAACCAAAGCACAAGTGACTTTAAATCATTCGCAGTGCGATGTGTTTTCCTTAGTCAACGCTGTAATTGTTTACTGTAAAGTCACCAGGAGTTTCTGATAACGGCCACTGGAGGCCAAGTGCAATTATATCGTGATCCAGTAATACTGCGTCAGAGAATCCATTACGTTATCTGCAAACAGACTGTTTTTTGATTACACAGGCCAACGATGGAAAAACGTTTTTGCTGAAAATACCTTATTCTTTTTTTGGGTTGTAAATCCAAATGCGATACATAGAAAAACTGTATCAGCCACCATTTCTTCACATTCTACAGTTAAATTTATTAAACTATGCGATTTCTTAAAGAATTTAACAGCTTTTATATATGTGAATGTATGCTTTCCCGGCGTATACAGCTGGCGAAGAGTTCTCGGGCTTCCAGCCGGGTGGCGGTGTCTTCAAACTGCGACGTTTCGACGAGTGACATACTCATCATCTTCTGGCGAAGTGCCGAGACTTTGCCTGCCTGCTCTCCTTTTGTGACTTCCTCGCTGTGAGGATGTTCGATTGGGAGTTTGTGGCCGTTTCGCCTTTACTCCCCTGGGAGTCTTGTCGAATCTTCTTTCTGTACTGGTACGTATTTCTGGACTGGCAAGGAGTGCCGATGACCTATTTCCCGTACTTGTCGTTGTGACGATTTTTCTTCTTCTTCTTGGCTGTTGCTGAGGGCTCTTCCTCGGTTGGGATACTGGGCATAGAGTATCCTGCTTTTTCGTATTCTCCGTTGACCAGAGCGAAGATGATGTAGCGCATTTGCCACTCGGTAAAAATAGGGTAGGAATTAATCAGAATGTAATCCTCCCTAGAAAGACCGACAAGGCCTTCTGGATACTCAATTGGTTGATGTGGGGGTGGAGGTTTAGGATGGTTAGGTGGAACGAAAGGATAGGGGTTGTCGTGGTGGGGGTAAGTACCATCGCGAAGCGAGTCAGCGATCTTCTTCGTTACAGCGCTTGCGCTGTACATGTCTGGAAACGGGAGGAATGGGGCTTCTTCCCACTCTTCTTCTTGCGCTGCTGCTTCGGTGTCCGTCTTGTGCTGTGTTGCCTCCCATTCGGCAGGCAAGTCGGTCTGCGTGGCCACCGTCGCGAACTCCTTCTCACTTGGAGGAGTCGTCTGGGTGGCGGTGTCGACTGTTGTGGCGGAAGCTGCTTTGGCTGAGCGAAGCTCTTGCGTCAGCACAGCAATCTGACGCCGAGCCTCACCCAGTTCCGCCAGCATGGCCGCCCTCTCTCTTCCGCCATGGCTGATTTGAAGGCGGACATGGCTTCTTGGACGGCGTCGTTAAGGCGCCTGGTGACGACGTCTTCGGTGCAAGTGACCACCTCTTCGTGTGTGGTGGTCACTTGCTTCTGCGTCTTCTTCTCCGGTCCGCGCCAATTTCTTCTGTAGGCGCAGGAACGGGCTTTGGCCGCGTGTGCGCTGCCGCAGTTGGCGCAGGTACAGGGGGCGTCCTTCTGCTTCTTGCAGTCAAGTGTGTCGTGTGCTTGCGCACACTTCAAGCACGCAACTGCTCCGCTGGAATGCTTGGCGACGTGGCCAAGCTTTTGGCAGCGAAAGCACTGCGCTGTAGTCTTCCTCTTCTTCTTGCCGGATGTTCCTGCTAGCGTGAGCAGCAACTCCGCCAAGGCAGCAGCTTTGCGTCCCCTTCCGTGTCCCGACATCTCGAGTAGCAACAGCGACAATCAGCTTATGCGTAACTCTCCGCGGCATGTCACCTGAAAATGGCAGAAGCATTACCGGCACACACTTGGGAGTGGGTTGACTGCAGCTCTCACGCCGACAGTGAGGTGCAGAAACATGTTGCCGCAAAACAGATCAACAAATTCGGCAGACTCTCTGGAGCTCAGTCGACCCAGAAAGTGACAAATAGCACCAGAGCTACTGTAAATTTGACAGATAAGGTGCTAGATGCAGCCACAACTTCTGTCCTCTCGAAAAGGTTGAACTTTGCACCTGTACCAAGGACCATACCGAAACGGAACATCATCAGCAGCGTAGAGGAAGCAATCCGGGGCCTACCCGAGGAGGAAGCTGAGAAAATCCGAAGGGAGACCTGCAGGATCATCGACAAGTCACGACTCCCTAAATCTAACATTACTGCGCTGGAGCGAGAGACCATCCGCGCACTGAGGGATGATGCTGACATCATGGTCCTCCCAGCAGACAAGGGAAATGCGACGGTGCTGATTCGCACAGTCGACGACCAACAGAAAATCTGCTCTCTGCTGCAAGACCCAGCCTACAGGAAGCTCAACAAGGACCCTACATCGACGATGACCAGGAAAACCGTGGCGCTACTGAAGGACTCAGATCTACCAGAGGCAGTGCAGAAACGGCTGTATCCCAGAGCGCCAACGACACCGTGCCTGTATGGGTTGCCCAAGATTCACAAAAATGGGGTGCCTCTACGGCCGATTCTGGACACTATCAACTCGCACAGTTATGGACTGGCCAAATACCTGGCGACACTATTGAAACCACTGGTGGGACACTGCAGTCATCACGTGAAAAACTCCGCGGATTTCGTTAGAATACTGAAGGTCATCCGAATACAGAGTGATGACCTACTCGTGAGCTTTGACGTCACCTCCTTGTTCACGAAAGTACCGCTACAAGACGCCTTGGCGCTCCTTAATCAGCACTTCGAGCCTGAAACAGTGAAGCTCTTTGAATATGCACTTACGACCACCTACTTCAAGTGCAATGGAGAGCATTATGAACAAGTGGATGGAGTGGCCATGAGATCTCCCCTTGCTCCAGGGTTCGCGAATCTTTATATGGAACACTTTGAGGAGGTGGCACTACGAACTGCTCACCGTAAACCCAGGCACTTCTTCCGCTATGTGGAAGACACTTTCGTGATTTGGAAGCATGGCAGGCAGGCACTGGAGGAGTTTATCGACCACCTAAACGGCATACATAAGAATATGACCTTCACGATGGAAGTAGAAGAGAATGGCTGTATTCCATTCCTGGACATACTGATCAGGAAGAAAGCGAATGGCACGCTGGGCCATTTAGTATATAGAAAAAAGACGCACACAGACCTGTACCTCCATGCAACCAGCTGCCACCATCCGGAGCAACGCCAGTCAGTACTGACCACCTTCGTACATAGGGCGCACGTCATTTGTGACAAAGAAAGCCTCTCAGACGAATTACACCACCTAAGAGAGGTATTTCGGAAAAACGGGTACAGTGAAACACAGATAGGCAGGGCTTTCAAGAGGAGACAGGCTCACAAATTTCAGGAAGAGGAAGAGGAAGTTAACAAGAGACTCGCCTTTCTTCCATATTTGGGGCCCACATCAGCCAAATCGGGAGGCTATTAAGAAAAGCAAGCATAAACACCGTCTTCCGACCACCGCCGAAGACGAAAGAGCTGCTGGGCTCAGCTAAAGACCCACTCAAACTAAACACACCTGGTATATACAACATTGCATGCGAATGTGGTGTGCAGTATATCGGTCAAACGCAGCGCTGCATCTCTAAAAGGTGCGAGGAACACATCAGGCATGTTCGACTTGGACAGGTAGAGAAATCCGCTATAGCTGAACATAGCATCAAAGAAAACCACACCTTTGATTCCGAAAACACCAGGATGCTGTGCCGAGCCGGGAGCTATTGGGATAGCGACATTAAAGAATCAATAGAAATACGGGTCCACGAGAATCTTGTGAACAGGGACGAAGGCTATCAACTGAGCGCGGCCTGGAATCCAGCATTAGCCGCAATACGCCAGGAACGCAAGAAGAACCGTCCAGCTCACGAGACGCGATCAGAATGCTCTGACGGAGACACGAACGGCGCACCGCTTCCCCCTCCACGCCGCCCGCCGGTTCCTCTGGACCCAGCCTTCCGCGGCCAAGTGGTGGGGGGCACACCGCAGGTATAAAGGGACCGGCATCCGCAAAGTCTCGGCACTTCGCCAGAAGATGATGAGTATGTCACTCGTCGAAACGTCGCAGTTTGAAGACACCGCCACCCGGCTGGAAGCCCGAGAACTCTTCGCCAGCTTTTATATAGTTAATATAATTGAAGAAGGAGGTCTAATGAATGTAGATGACGTTGGTAGCACTGCTGAAAAAACAGTTGCTGCCAGAAATGGTCGATTCTATTTTTGTGTTAACACATGATGCTTTGTTTACTGTCATTCTAGCTTCACTTTCCAGTTACCTGTACATGTGCTCAGTGCAATGCCTAATCGTGGCTGTAAAACTCTGCCGACAATTTTTTTTTATATTTGTGATGAATTTGTGATTAAAAAACACCAAAGAAACATTACAGACGTTGTGAAAAAGTTTATCTATCATACTTTGGATCTAAACATGTTGATCAATATAAATCCTGTGCGCCACGTAAGGTATGTTATGTGTGTGTTGAAGATCTGACAAAATGGTCCAAAACGAATAAAAAAAACCTTTAGATTTGCTATTCTTGTTATATGGCGGGAGCTAAGAAATCATTCTGATGATTGCTACTTTTGCAGTGTTAATATTACTGGTCATAATTATGAAAACAAGAAGGTACTAAGCTACCCTAACTTTCCGTCCACCATCTGGCCAGTGAGGCATGATGTAGATTTGCCGGCTCCTGGACCACCAGATGATTTAAATTCTTTTCCAACAGAAATATTTTCTGATGTACAATCTGATTTAGATGAACTAGATTATGACGAATTCCCTCGTAATACAGAAAGTCTAGAGCCCAAATTGTTTAATCAGACTGAGCTTAACGATTTTGTTAGGGATCTGGGCTTAACGAAAGAAACAGCTGAATTGGCTGGCTTTAGATTAAAAGAAAAGAACTTATTGGCAGTTGGAACCAGCACATACATTTATAGAAAGAGAGAGCAGCAATTTTCCTAGTTTTTACGAGAAGAAGGTGATTTAGTGTACTGCTCAGACATTCCCAGTCTGGTGAATGAGTTTGGTGGTGGTGGTGGTGGTGGTGGTTAGTGTTTAACGTCCCGTCGACAACGGGGTCATTAGAGACGGAGCGCAAGCTCTGGTTAGGGAAGGATTGGGAAGGAAATCGGCCGTGCCCTTTCAAAGGAACCATCCCGGCATTTGCCTGAAACGATTTTAGGGAAATCACGGAAAACCTAAATCAGGATGGCTGGAGACGGGATTGAACCGTCGTCCTTCCGAATGCGAGTCCAGTGTGCTAACCACTGCGCCGCCTCGCTCGGTGAATGAATGAGTTTGGTATTCAATACGAAAAGGAAGACTGAAGGCTGTTTATTTATCCATCCAAAACTAGTTTCAAGGATGTTTTATTACACAATGGTAACATGTATGCATTCTATACCTGTTGGACATTCTGTACATATGAAAGAAAGCTGTGAAAACCTAGAAATGGTGCTAAATAAAATAGGATATTCTGCTTATGGTTGATGATATGTGCGATCTAAAAGTAACATGCATGCTCCTTGGTCAGCAAGGTGACTTTACCAAATTTCAGTGTTTCTTGTGTGAATGGGACAGTAGGGCTAGGGATCAACACTGATGCAGAAAGAACTGGGCTGTGAGGGAGTCTTTGAAACCTGGTGAGAAGAACATTCTAAGCAAAAACCTTGTAGATACAAAAAACGTACTCCTACCACCTCTGCATTTAACTACATATAAAGTTAGTCCTAATGAAACAGTTTGTAAAGGCTTTGACCAAAGATGGACCATGTTTTAAGTATCTCTGCCAAACGTTTCCACACTTTTCAGAAGCTAAACTAAAAGAAGGAGTCTTTGTCGGACCTGACATTACAGAATTGATGTTTGATGCTAACTTTGAATCCACAATCTCCTTAAATGAGAAAGAAGCATGGGTATCATTCAATCAAGTACTTACAAAGTTCTTAGGACATCAAAAAGACCAACAATATATTTCCATTATAGCTACAATATCAAACATGTTTAAAGTTTTAGGATGTTTAATGATCCTTAAAGTTCACTTTCTGAACAGTCACCTTGATTACTTCCCGGACAATATGGGAGATGTTAGTGAGGAACAAGGAGAGCGTTTTAACCAGGACATTAAAGTGAAAGAGAAACGCTACCAAGGCAGCTGGAACACCAACGTGATGTGGGATTACTGTTGGTCACTTCACCGAAAAGTTTAGCAAGTAATTCATCTTACGAAAAGCTACACAAGAAGCTTCAATGAAAACAGAGAAAGAAAATACAAACCAATTGCAGCTGACAAGTGAAACCTGTATTAACACATATGATTGTTTTAAGTAGCTTACTGTAAATACCAACCATGCTCATGTTCTAACAAAGCGTTTTATTAATTTCCGCTTTTACCATATAGCACAGGATTTTTATACTTTATAACAAAAAGAATATTGCTTGAAAACCATGAGTGATACAAAAAAACTAAGGCTAGATTTGCATTCAGCTCATAAAAATCTATAAAGATCAGCTATCAAAGTAAAAAAGTTTGTCAAATGAAAATTTGCATTTCCTGTGTTAAATCAATGATAATGTGCAATCTGCCGAACATTTTTCCCTAAAAAATAACATTAGTATAATATCTCGATGCAGATTTTGTATTGTTATAGCTAATTTGGAACTGTTTCCACATTTCCGGCTTCATGCATGTCTATCCATATGGACACAAAAGTCACTGGGCTGTCAGAATGTGAGTCGAACCAGGTAGCAAAATGAACTGGACCGTCTTAGCATCAGTCGAGTTTTTAACTTGACTTCCTCTAAACGGTTTACGGCGTACATTTGAATGGACGCACTTAGAACTGTATTTTGTGGGCACAAGAAGATTTAACATATATACTGAGGTAACAAAAGTCATGGGATAACTCCTGATATCGTGCCGGACCTCTACATCTCAAACGTACAGCAGTAACTCCACATGGCATGGGCTCAACAAATTGCTGGATATCCCCTGTAGAGATAGTGAGCCATGCTGCCTCTATGGCAGTCCATGACAGCGAGAATGTTGCTGGTACAGGATTGTGTGCACCAACTAATCTCTCGACTGAGTGACATAAATTTTCGATGGGATTCTAGTCGGGTGATCTGGGTAGCCATATCATTCGTCTGTAGCCGAGCGGTGTGAGGCGCCTTGTCACGGTTCGTGCGGCTCCCTCCGTCGGAGCTTCGAGTCCTCCATCGGGCATGGGTGTGTGTGTCGTCATTAGCTCAAGTTACTTTAAGGTAGATCGTGTAGTGTTCTTTAAACCAATCGCAAACAGCTGTGGCCGGGTGACATAACGCATTGTCATCCATAAAAATCTCATTATTGTTGAAACGTACCCTTTGAACAATTTATTACATGACTGTGCTTAACCTGACACACAATACTTTGTTAGCGCAACGCAATCTGACTTTCAAAATTCCCTACAAAAGAATGGCCCTGACTAACATTAAACTATACCTTTCACAAATCACTTACCTCACAAAAATCTTCGCTGCTCAAGCTACTGCAATACAGCAAGCGCCACTACTGCCAGCTAAATAAAAGATTCAAACTACTAAAGGCACTAACTACTGATAGGGATAGTTAGCAAATGAAAGATATTAATAGAGAACAAACAATGTATTTACCTTAATATCATCACAAGTCATAATATATATATCAGTTCATGACAAATTGCAAACCTCCGCCATCTCTCTCCCCACATCCACCACTGCTGGCGGCTCACCTCCAACTGCGCAACGCTACGCGCTGTTCACAGCCAGCTGCCTAACACTACAATGGCGAGTATTACAACAATGCAAAGCAGCCACAGACTGCACACAGCACAGCCAGTGATTGTCATACAGAGGTGGCGTTACCAATAAAAAACCTAAACAGCCTACTTACATAGAGAAAACATAAACAGCCTACTTACATAGAGAAAACATAAACAGCCTACTTACATAGCCCCCATGCTCCCCACAAAAATTTTTACAAATGGTGTTGGGCACTGGCCAATACAGATTTGACAAAAATTTTTCACAATTACAGTAACAAAGATATAAAATGCACACACTTATTAATATTATGTTGGTCAAAAGATCAAAATTTCTCACAGTCCATAAAGACAGTCCACATTGTTCATCACAGTAAAAATGCAGAGCTTTTCTCAAAGTCCAAGCAGTAAAAGAAAATGCACATAGAAGTAGTGGATTTCCATGCAGTCTTGAAGAAGTAGTGTTGACCTTCCAACGGAAAGACAGTGCTGACTCTCGACATGCAGACAGGTAATGGGCCACAATGGAGCAAACCCACAGCAGAGTCATTCGAAGTTTTGAAGAGTATTGGTAGGTAGGTCATCACAGAGCAGACCCACTGGAGTCCTGGTAGATTGTGGTATTGGTGGGCCACCAGAGGTGCAGACCCACTGTAGTCCTTGTAGAGATAATGGTAATGGTGGGCCATCAAAGATGCAGACCCACTGTAGTCCTTGTAGAGATAATGGTATTGGTGGGCCATCAAAGATGCAGACCCACTGTAGTCCTTATAGAGATGGCCAGCAGCCATGTGTTGTGACTGTGCAGGTGCACAATCACCATCAAAGAGTCTTGCGGAGAATATAGCAAGTCCATAAACCACCACTTGTGCACTCACAAAGTTTTTGGAATTGTCCTTAGAACCAACAATGCTGTTATCCAGTCCCTTGCTGAGTTATTAACACACGTGCAAACACTAACAGTCCCTACTTCTCACATATTGTCCACATACTATGACCAGCAGAAACGTGTGCAGTGAAATGTAACTAACAAGTTAATAATGTCATGAACTGGTGACAATTACAATTTTATAAATTGACAACATGAAAATACAATTACAAAGGTACAAAATACATCATTAAAAACATAATAATACAGATAACATCTGTAGTACAGGCTTTACAAAAGAATCGAACTAACATATACATCAGTGTTACAGGAATTATGACATAAGTACATACATAAAAGATCACAATAATTTTTGAAACATCAACTTCACACATGAGCATTAAACAGAATAAATAATGTGTAAGCATATTTTTAAGGTAAATAACATATTATTAATGCCAATTGTATTTGAGGATAAAAGTATTCCTCATCATAGTGAATGTAGCTTAATATTAAAAGAAGAAAAAAATTCTATGAAATTACACAGAGACAGGAAGAAAACAAATACACAAGGGTACACACACACATAGTGGGATAACACCAATAGGAAAGGACAGGGTTCGTTTTCAGTGTAACATTTGGTACTGCAGTCCATCCCAAAACTTCATATATCTTTCCTCTTATTTCATCCTTTGTTTCCACCAAAAAAAATTCTATCTAAGCATGCTTTCTGTATTTATATGTTCACACATTTCTTACCTCAACATTTATTTCCAAGAAAATCCTACCTAAACCTGTTTTCTCAATGCATTTCTTCCAATTCATCGCAACTCATTCTCTTAGAGGCTACCCCCTCTTAAGCTAACTTAAATCTACTGAGCTCAGATGCTAAACTAAGGAACGAGGCAATGCAGCAGCACATAAAACAATTAATATAAACAGCAATGCAAAAAATGCAAATTGGCAAAGCTAGCAGCATAAATGAGCAAAAGCCAAATTCAATAACACTATGCCTGGCAAACAGCAGCAACTTATACCTAAACATGACATAGCGCAAGCAGAAAAAATATTACAGTAAAAACAACAATGCAGATAAGGGAAATGTATAATCACATCTTAATGTCTAGGTAATTAAAGTGGTGCACCACAAAAAGTTATTCTACCAAAAAGTTACCAATTACTTGAAAAGAAAATTATGAATGCAGTTACTAGTTCCTTCTTATTGTTCTTTCCTTTCCAAGTGCTCCTTTTTTAAAGAATGTGGATCATAAAATAATTATTTAATAGATCTGTTGACAGAAAGTGTTCACATTAGCAAATGCATTTCATTTTATAAAAGCAATGCTGCAACACAGCTGAAAAACAGGTATCAAATGAAATAAGCAATTACGCAAACCAAAGCATAAAAATATCATTCAATAGTCATGTGACATTTCATAAGTTAGTAGAAATTCTCTCAACTCTCGTAGAAAGACGCTTGTCATAATCAGGTGTGCAGATGTAAAAATATTTCCCATCAATTCATAAGCATTTCAGCAATTAGCACAAAGTGCGAGTAATCATATGTTTTCAAGTAACGAGGGTGTCGCATTAGCGATGAAAGGCACACCCTAATGGCTTGTTCTCCAGGTGTTTGACACGTCCCACGTCCCCTTTTTTTTTCTACCTGTGCCGCTGAAAAGGGCTCGCAATAATGGCTTTTTCTCCAGGCGTCTGACACCGCTGGGTGCCCGCGACGCATTACGTGCAGGTGGTCACTTTGGTTTCCAACATCCTGTTTCACAAGTCAAGAGTCCCTACCCACTATTCATTACTCCTTACCTTATTACACATATACGTATCCATCGACACTCGTCAATATTTCGTCATTATAAATATGAAGCATATTCAAATAACTCATATAGCCTCAGCCTATTAATCATAAACATACCTCAACAGCATAGTACACATCGTCGTCGTAAAAATAACATCATAACACCTCAGTCAAATCTCAAAATCGTCGTAGCTTCCTCCAATAATTAAAAAAATTCTCTGCTCATGTCAAAAGTGTCATCTGCCTCAAAAGTACTTTAAAAATCATGAATCCATACCAAATACATCATTCAAAGCTCTCATAGTATCACAATGGTTCCGGAAAAATATGAACAGTTTACAATGCACAGACAAAATACAATTTCATAACTGTGAAGTAATCCAACTCTGTAAATGCGTAAACATCTGTCACTGATGTAGTAAAAAAGAATGTTTGTTTCTCTGTCAAATGATCAGATAGCCGTGTAATTTGTGTGTTAGAGAAATATGGTACCGATGTGTAAAGTTGTATAAGCAAATACCATATTAGCTAGGGTTCCTTGTGGTTGCCACACACATGGTACACAAAGTAAGTGTGTACCCCCCTGAGGATTAATGTAATTATACCCTCAGGTGTTACAGATTACAGCAATGGAATGAAATATATCACGGAAAACTTTCTTTGTAATTCAAAAATCTTTAAAAATAAATGTTTTAAGTATAAAATTGATCACTGAAATGCGTGTCCTGTAGCGCTAAATGTGCATAATCTCTGTGAAAGTGTCGTAGTTATTTTCCTCCAAAAGCTAGGTTCTGCAGAAGCCAATGTACTTACCTCATGATAAACAAAAGTGAAATGCTTTGCGTAGAGATATCTTAGTTATTACGCTTATTGTTGTGATGATGAAAGTACTGTGCTGTAACGTATTGTTGTGCTATGGAAAAGGCTGTCTCCTTGTAGCTATACCACAAAAGTTACTAATAAAACATGTTTTGATTTCCAGAAGAATTCAGAAAACTGTGCAGATATAAAACAGATACACCGCAAAAGCAACATTGTAAATTGTCACTCCTTAGTAGCGTCGTGATAAAAATCGTGTAGCTGTTACATAAACTAACCTCTGTGTCATCTGGTATCTCTTAGAAAGCACTTTAAATTCAGAATGTATTTTCAAATAAACCAAAATGTTGCATTAAAATCTCATTAGCAGTACTGGTAAATGTTCTAAGTATGTGAGCCTTATAGTCGTTACGTAATCGTGCAACAAACAAGCAAGAATGTACACACACAATAACACTGTGACGTCTGTTTACTATAACAATGCATTCGTCATTTCTGTTTAAATGTTCCCTAGGTTCTAGACTGGATATTGTACTTCAAACATTGTTGTATGTTAACAGTTTCTTAAGTCTGACAAAGCATTTAAGTAATGTGAAGCGAAAAGTTTTATGGCAAAGACAAAGTTAAAAGGCAGATTATCTGTCAATAAACGGTTTTGCATGTGAAATGTGGTGCAATCCTTTACTCTTCATAGTACTCACAGTTTGGCTGGAATACAATTATCATGCAGTATACGTCGGTAAAGAATACTGGAATTTTTCTCAAGGTTAGCGTCTATGTTATTTTTCCCTGAGCCAGCGGCCGCACGCGGCTGCCTGCGGTGCGAGTCATTGTCTGTCCCTTTGTTGGCGCGCGTCGTTATTGGGATTTGGAGACCTAACTTCTACAAATTCACGTTGTCGAAAGTGCCCTGCTCTATTTGAATCCCGCCAGTTCTGATGCAATTCAGGTCTGTCGTTACGACCACATCGTCTGTCGTCATGTCGATAGCTCCTGTAGTTTCTTTCTTGTCGGTTAAGTGGTGGAGAATTTCTCCCTGAATCGTAACTGCGCGCTGGACCGTTGCGTCTAAAGTTATTCTGTCTCCCTTGATAATAATTGTTTTGGTTCCCATATTGTCTGTTTCTCTGATTGTCTCTGTGATAGTCATTACCACGGAGAGGTGATCTTTCCCTGTAATTATTACTACTCTGCCAACGGTTGTCATACGGGTGGTGTCTGTTTTGGTCACGATATGTGTTGTGAGAATAGCCTTGTCGTGTCCAGTTATTACTTCTTTCATCGCGGAATTGCGACGGATGTGACCTGTAATTGCTGTGTTCCTGGTTTCGCGTTCCGCGATTGTCAGTGTCAATTTCTAATTCTTGTAAGAGTCCCTGAAATGCTTCAATGTCGTCTTTGCAACGTCCTGCCAAAATAATATGTCGTAAATGTTTAGGCAGTTTGATTAAGCAAATGCGGATGAGTTCTGAGGGGCTGTATGGGTTTGACAGGTATTGATTCTTGTGCAACATGTCTTCAAAATATTTCACAAGACTGGAGAATTCAGATTGTTCGAAATGTTTCATCATTATGATACCATGTTTTACCCGGTCTTGTGTGGCTTGAGACCAATATGCTGAGAGGAAGGCATGGTAAAATTCTCCTTCACTGTGGCAATCGTGAATGACCGACCGCATTCTTACAGCTGGTTCATTCTCCAAGTAGCCACACATAAATTCTAATCTGTGCTCTAATGACCAGTTGGGAGGAAAACAATGAGAGAATTGATGGAGCCATGCTTGTGGATGAATGTCGTTCCCAGAATTCTTAAATGTTTTGAATTTACGTGTAGTAATGAACAGCTTATAGTCAAAGTCATCATGTCGGCGAGTCGCATATCGGTCATTGTTATGTCGTTTCGGCGGTTCCATTTCAAAATTCGGTGCACCTTGCCAATTTCTTTCATAACTTCCGAAGTGTCCTGTGTTATTATTTTGTGGCTTTTGCGTATTTCTAAGTTCCTCTTCCCGTGTTGGAGCGCGAGTGTCTTCTGAAATACGTAATTCTTGTATTACCTGTGTCAGCTGATCTTGTACTTCCCGGATTTCTCTTTGGTGTTGCGTATCAATTTGATTCAGATTTTGTTTCAGTTTCCTAATTTGTTCGCTCTGTTCTGGGTCATTAAAGACTACCGGTTTTGCGTCATTCAGATTATCATCTACCTTCGTAGATAAATTATTTAGCTGATCCGAAAGTTCAACTACTTTCTCTGATAATGAACTAATTTCCTCCATGTGTCTTTCTACTGTGTCCTTTAAGTTTTCCTGAGTTTTTGCAAGTTGCGTAACCGAATCGGTAGATGCAACTGAGTCAATTTTAGCTTGCAAGGTCTCATGATTTTCATGAACAATAATTTGCAGTTCTTTTATGGCTGCTTCGTGATTCTGTAATGCATTTTCATGCCGCGAAAAAATAGGTTGAAAATGCTCACAAATTTGTGTTTTTACGTCGTTACAGACTTTTTGACATTTCGATTCGATTTTATGCAACTCAGTAGTTAAATCTTCACGTGTTTGTTCAAGTGTGGTGTCTAACTTTTGAAGATTTTGTTCCATTGTGTCTAACTTTTGAAGCTTTTGCTGTGTTTGTCTCTGATTTTGTTCCATTGTGTCTAACTTTTGAAGCTTTTGCTGTGTTTGTCTCTGATTTTGTTCCATTGTGTCTAACTTTTCAAGCTTTTGCTGTGTTTGTCTCTGATTTTGTTCCATTTGTTGCATTAATTGCAATAATAATGTATTAGTGTCTGGAATCTGTTTCTCTACGCTTTTCGGCAGTGCATTTGCACCGACAACATTCACATTTTGACAAGCAGAAAATGTGTCTTGACTTATTTGAGAAAACGGTGATGACCCAAAACCTGAATCTACAGTATTTGCGAAATTGTGTCCTGTCATTTCGGATTCCTGAGGCGAGCTGTTGCCGACCGATCGATCGATAATGCTTCCCTCTTCACTAATTGTTTCACTGTCCGCGCCATTGTTTGCCGCCCGCTCCATTTCCCTATGCACAATTACCAAATTACTACTTTGAACATCAGTTAATTCATTACTCTGCGGCGCTAACACACTGCCTTCGTCTTCACTGTCATTTCTCAGTTTACTTTGGAGCCTAGTATTACGTTTTTCACACGCCATTATTGTTACAGTATTTCACACGACAACACAGAAAAACACAATTTGAAGATCAAAAATAAGAGAACACATTAAAATAGCACTGAAAATAATATCTAGTTAATTACCAGCGCAGCTGCGAAATACTTGGTGCAAATCTACATGCATGCCACAACTGTTTTACTCTACAACAATGAAAACTAAAACTACAAAGGAGATTCTCTCTACAATTACGCGCTAGCAATAGACAAAAGCTACACTAAATACACAAACTACAAGAAAAAATCAGAAGATTCCAGTGAGATATCCTGGCAGGGTCGACATATGAAACGTACCCTTTGAACAATTTATTACATGACTGTGCTTAACCTGACACACAATACTTTGTTAGCGCAACGCAATCTGACTTTCAAAATTCCCTACAAAAGAATGGCCCTGACTAACATTAAACTATACCTTTCACAAATCACTTACCTCACAAAAATCTTCGCTGCTCAAGCTACTGCAATACAGCAAGCGCCACTACTGCCAGCTAAATAAAAGATTCAAACTACTAAAGGCACTAACTACTGATAGGGATAGTTAGCAAATGAAAGATATTAATAGAGAACAAACAATGTATTTACCTTAATATCATCACAAGTCATAATATATATATCAGTTCATGACAAATTGCAAACCTCCGCCATCTCTCTCCCCACATCCACCACTGCTGGCGGCTCACCTCCAACTGCGCAACGCTACGCGCTGTTCACAGCCAGCTGCCTAACACTACAATGGCGAGTATTACAACAATGCAAAGCAGCCACAGACTGCACACAGCACAGCCAGTGATTGTCATACAGAGGTGGCGTTACCAATAAGAAACCTAAACAGCCTACTTACATAGAGAAAACATAAACAGCCTACTTACATAGAGAAAACATAAACAGCCTACTTACATTGTTTTAGAGTATGAAGTCAATGAAAGGTTACAAATCGTCTCCAAGCAGCCGAATATAACCTATTCCCGTCCGTGATCGGTTCAGTTGGACCAGAGAACCATGTCCACTCCACGAAACGCAGCCCACGCCATTGTGGGACAACCAGCGGCTTGCGAAGTGCCTTGATGAACACTGAGGTCCGTAGATTCTTGTCTGCACCACACTCGAACCCTACCATCAGCTCTTACCAACTGAAATCGGTACCCATCTGACCACTCACGGTCTTCCAGTCGTCTAGGATCCAACCAATATGGTCACGATCCCAGGATAGGCACTTCAGGCGATGCCGTACTGTTAGCAAAGGCACTAGCGTCGATCGTCAACTTCCATAGCCCATTAACGCCAGATTTCGCCGCACTATCGAAACGGATACGTTCGTCATACATCGCACATGATTTCTGCTGTTATTCCGCGCATTGTTGCTTTTTTGTTAGCACTGACAACTCGAGGCAAGCGCCGTTTATCACGGTCTTTAAGAGAAGGCCGTCGACCACTACTTTGGCTGCGTTGACAGGTGATGCCTGAAATTTGGTATTCTCGGAACACTCTTGACACTGTGGATCTCGGAATGTTGAAGTCACTGATGATTTCCATAACGGACTGCCCACTGCATCTACCTGCAACTACCATTCCGTGTCGAAGAGTCTTTAAATTCCGTCGTGCACCCATGATCATGTCAAAACCGATTCCACATGAATCACCTAAGTACAAATGACAGTTCCGGCAATGATCTGCCTTTCTATGAAGTGCATGTACGTTACTACAGCAATTTGTATATGCGCATATCCATATCCGTAATAATACAGTGACTCCTCTCATATCAGTCTACAGAATCACAATATTCTCTTTTATTGTAGAAAATACACTACTAGCAATTAAAATTGCTACACCACGAAGATGACGTGCTACAGACGCAGAATTTAACCGGAAGGAAGAAGAACCTGTGATATGCCAATGATTAGCTTTGCAGAGCATTCACACAAGTTTGGCGCCGGTGGCGACACCTGCAATGTGCTGACATGAGGAAAGTTTCCAACCGATTTCTCATACACAAACAGCAGTTGACTGGCGTTGCCTGGTGAAACGTTGTTGTGATGTCTCGTGTAAGGAGGAGAAATGCGTACCATCACGCTTCCGACTTTGATAGAGGTCGGATTGTAGCATATCGCTATTGCGGTTTATCATATCGCGACATTGCTGCTTGTGTTGGTCGAGATCCAATGACTGTTAGCTAAATATGGAATCCGTGGGTTCAGGAGGGTAATACGGAACGCCGTGCTGGAGCCCAACGCCCTCGTATCACTAGCAGTGGAGATGACAGGCATCTTATCCGCATGGCTGTAACGGATCGTGCAGCCACGTCTCGATCGCTGAGTCAAAAGATGGGGACGTTTGCAAGACAGCAACCATCTGCACGAACAGTTCGACGACGTTTGTGGTAGCATGGACTATCAGCTCGGACACCATGGATGCGGTTACGCTTCACACTGCATGACAGACAGGAGTGCCCCCGATGGTGTACTCAACGACGAACCTGGCTGCACGCATGGCAAAACGTCATTTTTTTTGGATGAATTGAGCTTCTGTTTACAGCATCATGATGGTCGCATCCGTGTTTGGCGACATCGCGGTCAACGCGCACTGGAAACATGTATTCGTCATCGCCATACTGGCGTATCACCCGGCGTGATGGTATGGGGTGCCATTGCTTACACGTCTCGGTCACCTCTTGTTCGCATTGACGGTACTTTGAACAGTGGACATTACATTTCAGATGTGTTACGACCCGTGGCTCTACCCTTCATTCGATCCCTGCGAAACCCTACATTTTATTAGGATAATGCACGACCGCATGTTGCAGGTCCTGTTCGGGCCTTTCTGTGTACAGAAAAAGTTCGACTGCTACCCTGGCCAGCACATTCTCCAGATCTCTCACCAATTGGAAACGTGTGGTCAATGGTGGCCGAGCAACTGGCTCGCCACAAGACGCCAGTCACTACTCTTGAACTGTGGTATCGTGTTGAAGCTGCAAGGGCAGCTTTACCTGTACACGCCATCCAAGCTCTGTTTGACTCAATGCCCAGGCGTATGAAGGCCGTTGTTACGGGCTGAGGTGGTTTTTCTGGGTACTGATTTCTCAGGATCTATGCACCCAAACTGCGTGAAAATTTAATCACAAGTTAGTTCTAGTATAATATATTTGTCCAATGAATACTCGTTTATCATCTGCAATTCTTCTTGGTGTAGCAATTTTAATGGCCAGTAGTGTAGCTGACATCGGAACACATTAATACTTTTATTTAAATTTCAGGTCGGCAACACTGGAATGGTTCTACGCATTACGACGGAAGTAGTAATCACACTGTGTCCTGCAGCAGGGATAAGACGGGTGTATTTTACGCAGAGTGGGACGACCCAGAAGCTCGGCGGTGAGATTTATCTCGCCGCGCGAGGTCGGGCGGCAGTCTGCGAGCCAGGAAATGTCTTATTTATTCCCTCCTAAAGGCCAGCCATAAACATCGCCCGAGGGAGACGGCGGTGCTGCTACACTGCTGGCACAGCGGCGCATTCTTCGCTCTCCTACATCTGTTTTATTCCTCCCAGTAACACCAAGTATAAGTTAATTCTGTTGGCCTTTTCTACTTTTTTCAAAAACAAATATTTCCGTATTTCAATGTCGCATTACCAATGTTCGTCTTACAATCTGAAACGCTTTGTCTCGGTGCAATGCGTTTTAATTTATGAAACAAGTATTTATAAACCTACTTCAGGTAATGGACACACCAACGAAATTGCCACAGTATCGTACCATTCATACCTGTGACTCGATCACTATCTCACCCTCATAATCATCATCGACCTCCTTATAACTAAGAAAGTTAAAGAATTTCCGATTTGTGTCTAACACCATTTGGTCAACGACCACTCCTTCAGCCGTCAAAATCGTGGCAGACTGAATATTCATGTCCGTCCTAATCCTCCTCCGAATTATCTTCAGCAGAATGGGTGTAGGTTAGGAATTGGATTCCCCGTGGATAGGGGATGGGTTGTGTCACGTTCCCGACCCTAACATCACCTGCAAGTCAGACATGAAAAATAAATCAGTAGTACAGCAGAATACAAGAACATGACGGCAAACATCTGTTGTCTGTTGTAAAGGAAGATCTTGAACTCCCTAAGGATGCGTTTAAAAGGCTGGAACTGACAAAAATAACAAGACGGTGAAGGACTTTGCGATGTCGCTGTTCGGGACTGCTCTTCTGTCCATGTAATTTACCCTGGCAGGAACACACATCACGGATTTATTGAATGATTAATTTGGGTCTGGGAAATGATGATCGGGAACCTCAGGCTGCAGAAGAAGAAAATGTGCATGCTGAACTGCCAACAGTTGAAGGTGACGGTGGATGTGCTAAATGTGTGCTCCTGCAAAAGACTGCATGTCATTCCTCATCCTTTGAATGCTGTATTTCATGACTGCAATTATCTGTCACCTTACTTATGTAATTTCATTGTAAGCCAGCCTATTTTTGTTACTATTTTTGCGGAATAATAAAGAAAAATTTGTTATTATTTATGCGAAACTAACATTTTTACGTGAATATGTTGTGTCTGTTCTGCCGCACATCTCTAAAAGAACAGCGACCATGTGGAATCCGGAACTGTGATACATATTATTTAAACTGAAGGTAGAGGCGCGAGAAAGAAAAGGAAATGGAAGGACCTACTGACGTCAGTTTACGTAATACGTACCACAAACGCGCCCTATTAGGCATTTGGTCCAACGTACTGCTTTCCGAGAGGGAATGCGTGCCGGTCCCCGGCATGAACCTGTCCGGCGTATTAGTGTCGATGTCCGGTGTGCCGACCAGTCTGTGGATGGGTTTTAAGGCGGTTTTTCATTTTCCGTGGCGAATGCGGGCTGGTTCCCCTCATTGCGCCTCAGTTACACTGCTTGTATGTCGGCGATTGCTGCGCTAACACTTTCTCTACGTACGCGTACACCATAATTACTCTACCACGGAAACATTGGGGTTACACTCGTCTGGCGTGAGAAGTTCCAGGGCTGGGGCGGGGGGGGGGGGGGGGGGGGGAGGTGTCCACCGGGGGCCGAACCGCACAATAATCCTGGGTTCGGTGTGGGGCGGCGGTGGGGTGAGTGGACCGAGTTGTGAGGTTTTCTACCACGGCGGGAACAAAGTCTCTCCGTTGTTTCTAGGTCCCCAGTTCCATACATTACAATACGTACCACAGATGTGGATTACGCGTGTTATCTGTTCTACTAGACATGTCCGAAACAACAAACACTACGCAATCGTGTAACTGGTTCTCCTCCATGAGCAAAGAATCTACCATCTCCAGTTCCGGTCCACAATTATGTTCGACCTCCAGCGGGAACCTCAAAGTAGTGAGCAAGAATGACACGGATGTGGACAGTGGATAGGTGGCGCTGCCACGCTCAGTGGTCGCGTGGTCTGAGGGGCCGTGCCACGGATTATAGGGCCCCTAATGCCGGAGGTTCGAGTTCTCCATCGGGCATGGGTGGGTCTTAATATAATTTAGTTTAAGTACTGTGTAAGCCTGGGGACCGATGACCGCAGCCTTATGAATTCACACACATTTGAACATTTTGAACATCGGTTGCGCTAGGTGGGAATGTCGGTCAGCTGGGAGCAGTGCCAAGATAGACCGTGCAATAGCGATAAGCACTCTTTGCGTTTGGCTTAGTGATTAATGCAACTGCCTCTAGGAGGTGGGACATCCAAGTTTCGGATTCCGGTCGTCTAAAATCCCGATGCAGCTGAAATCATTAGTTCCTTCTCTTTCCTTTCCTCTATACCCTCTCCATATTCAGTTTACATAACTTTGTTACGTTTTGCAGAAATAGTTTCGAAGAAATTTCATATCGAGAGAGCTGGAACCCTGAGAAAGAACATAGGATACTCATAAAGCGTGTTTCACAAGAAATTTACTGAATTTAAGAAAGTAACGCGAATCAGAGAAACAAATTGACTCCTTGACTTTAGAAATTCATTGTATTTTTGGTTGGTTTATTCAACGTAATGAATACAAAGCTCATACATTCCTCAACGTGTTTAATAGACATAGTAATACCGCTAAATGCGAAAGTAACTCTGTCTCTTACATTTTCAAGACTAAATCTATGAACTGATTCAAATGAGCTTTGGTATATAGATAGTGTGAACCATGAGGAAGAACTACCGTTATATCAGAAAGTAAAAGAGAAAACTGATTCCAAATAATATGAAATCTCGAGTGGAACGTCATTCTCTACATAAGTGAACATGAAACATGTTAAAAAATTATTAAATTTGTCGTATTATGTCCAAATTGTATAATTACAGCTACTTTAACAGTAAAATGCGTAGATTCTCCGTCTTTTCAGTAACTTTGCGTGCACACCACACAGTTAGGCAGTGACGCTGCGCATGCCACCGCATCATGAGTTGGGACGTTTGGGGTGGCCGGGGGGGGGGGGGGGGGGGGACTTCAGTAGCAACACTCACCGGAACAGACAAACACGCGAGGCCAGTTTACGACATAGCACGTACAACACTTATGCACCATCGCCCATCATAATGAAACTATAGATATACAGACACTACTGCGGGTAACAGCTAGTTGTCTATAATATACACTATTGGCCATTAAAATTTGCTACACCAAGAAAAAATGCAGACCATAAACGGGTACACTATTGGCCATTAAAATTTGCTACACCAAGAAAAAATGCAGACCATAAACGGGTATTCATTGGACAAATATATTATACTAGAACTGACATGTGATTACATTTTCACTCAGTTTGGGTGCATAGATCCTGAGAAATCAGTACCCAGAACAACCACCCCTGGCCGTAATAACGGTCTTGATACGCCTGGGCATTGAGTCAAACAGAGCTTCGATGGCGTGTACAGGTACAGCTGCCCATGCGGCTTCAACACGATACCACAAATCATCAAGAGTAGTGACTGGCGTATTGTGACTAGCCAGTTGCTCGGCCACCATTGACCAGACGTTTTCAATCGATGAGAGATCCGGAGAATGTGCTGGCTAGTGCAGCAGTCGAACATTTTCTGTAATTAGAAACATGCGGTCGTACATTATCCTGCTGAAATGTAGGGTTTCCCAGGGATCGAATGAAGGGTAGAACCACGGCTCGTAACACATCTGAAATGTAATGTCCAGAATAAGAGGTGAACGAGAAGTGTAACCAATAGCACCCCATACCATTACGCTGGGTGATACGTTGGTATGGTGATGACGAATACACGCTTCCAATGTGCGTTCACCGCGATGCGACCATCATGATGCTTCAAACAGAACCTGAATTCATCCGAAAAAATGAAGTTTTGCCATTTGTGCACCCAGGTTCGTCGTTGAGTACACCAGCGGAGGCACTCCTGTCTGTGATGCAGTGTCAAGGGTAACCGCAGCCATGGTCTCCAAGCAGATAGTCCATGCTGCTGCAAACGTCGTCGAACTGTCCGTGCAGATTGTTGTTTCCCTGCAAACGTCCCCATATGTTGACTCAGGGATCGAGACGTGGCTGCATGATCCATTACAGCCATGCGGATAAGATGCCTGTCACCTTGACTGCGCCGGCCGGAGTGGCCGAGCGGTTCTAGGCGCCACAGTCCGGAACCGCGCGACCGCTACGGTCGCAGGTTCGACTCGTGCCTCGGGCATGGATGTGTGTGATGTCCTTAGGTTAGTTAGGTTTAAGCAGTTCTAAGTTCGAGGGGACTGATGGCCTCAGATGTTAAGTCCCATAGTGCTCAAAGCCATTTGAGCCATTTTGAGCCATCTCGACTGCTAGTGATACGAGGCCGTTGGCATCCAGCACGGCGTTCCGTGTTACCCTCTTGAACCCACCAATTCCATATTCTGCTAACAGTCATTGGATCTCGACCAACGCGAGCAGCAATGTCGCGATACGATAAACCGTAATCGCGATAGGCTACAATCCGACCTTTATGAAAGTCGTAAACGTGATGGTTCGTATTTCTCCTCCTTACACGAGACATCACAACAACGTTTCGCCAGACAAGGCCGGTCAACTGCTGTTTATGTATGAGAAATCTGTTGGAAACTTTCCTCATGTCAGCATTTTGTAGGTGTCGCCACCGGCGCCAACTAAGTGTGAATGCTCTGAAAAGCTAATCATTTGCATATCACAGCATCTTCTTCCTATCGGTTAAATTTAGAGTCTGTAGCACGGCATCTTCGTGGTGTAGCAATGTTAATGGCCCGTAGTGTAGCATTATATCGCCAGACAGAGTTATTTTTCCGGGGTAACGACAAGCGCCGGTACAAAGTTGAAGAACGCAAGACCAGAGGAGGCTGTGAGACGACACCAGCCAATAGTACGCTGACTGGGACCGCACCACGACAGGAGCGGCCTCTAGCCAAAGAGGATATAAGCGCCGCTCCTGCCAGCCCCTGCTGGACAGTAGAAGTCACGCATTAGGTAGACCGGCTCGAACTGACCCCGACTTGGAACCAAGCACTAGAAGAGAGACACTAGAAGAACCATTACTTGTGATCCATATGTACTGTGTGAATTATTTGCATGGATATTGAATGTAGCGAAAGACATTGATTATTTGCATGTCGCCATGTGCTTGCGACCCAAAGTTAAGTATTGTCAATCTACTTTATTGTAATTAAAACCATCAATTTGATTTGCTTGAATTTTTGGATAGCTATTCTACAAAGGAGCATCCTTTAGCCACCCTATAAGGGACGAGTGGGCAGGACACCAGTTATACGATTATTATTTCCAGCTATACACCATATGAAAATGACTGACGGGAAATAATCTGAACACCAAGAAAGAATTCTGCGACAAAAACGAAAGTTGACAGGCGTGCTTCTACACCTGAAAACTGAAGTCTATTGAAATTTCCCTAACGTCACTATGAAGATGTAAACCAAGTTTCCTTTAAACACACGCTGTAAGACGTGGGATTTAGTTATCTTTGAGACTGGATGTGGTCAGTACATATTAGTCCAGGCCATTAAGACGACAAAGATGACATTATGAACACCTCACTGACTTTGAACCAGGTCGTGTTATAGGACTACTAGGTTCCTCCAGCGATACTACAGGAAGACTTGACTGGAATGTAGCCACTGTATATGGTTGCTGGTAGTGGTGGTGACGAGAATGTACGATCGCTAGAAGCCTAGCTCCGGCTGGTCATAGCGGCACTATCAGGAGGGACGACCATAGTGATCGACGTATGGCCCTGGTGCATAATACCTCGCTTACAAAAGCAGTTTGTGTAGCAGTTGGCACCATAGCAACACAACGAACCGTTTCAAATCGGTTACATCAAGGAGAGCTCCGAGCCAGACGCCCTGTAGCGTGCATTCCATTTACCCCAAACCACCGCCATTTGCTACTTCAGTAGTGTCAAGCGAGAGCTCAGTGCGTGGCAGGGTGTCGGTCTGTTGTGTTTTCTGATAAAATCTGGTACTCGCTCGATGCCAGTTATAACCGTGTGTCGGATAGCAGGTGGCCAGCTGAGGGTCGGCAACCATCCTGATTGATTGCTAGATACACAGGGCCTACATCTCGAGAGTTCGTCTGGGATGCGCTTTCATATCACTGCAGGACGACTCTAGTGGTTATCCCATGCTCACTGACTTTAAATTTGTACGTCAGTTTGATGGTTCGACCTGCCATTCATGAACACCTTTCCATGGGATGCTTTTCAAAAGGATAACGCTCGCCCACGTACCACTGTTGAAACCCAACATGATCTCGAGATGCAGTATGAAAACACAATTGCTCAACAGGTTTTTAAAAACATGTATCCTGTCGGTTCAACGTGTTATTGCAGCTATTATGTAGATGGAAACCACGTACAAATGAGGCTTAATAACTAGGTGACAGTGTGAGCACATGAGGGACATCATCAAACGAAAACTCCAGCGTCATCCACAATTAGCACTAACCGCCTCTGTATTGACCGACCAAGTGCAACAGTCATGGAACTTCGTCCCAGAAACTGACTTCCGGCACCTGTGCAGTGTATACGTGTTAGAATGGCTGCATTTAACATTCTGACGGTTACACCGGTTATTAAAGTACCAGTGTTTCACATTTTCAATGTCTTATGTCACGCTTATGTTAACCTGTGATCGTGCAGTGTTAATCAAATAAACATCTTACCTAGACAAATGTATTCCCGAAATTTAATTTCTCTGTTTTAACTATTTTTTGTTGCAATTCTTTTTCCGTCAGTGCATTTTCATATCCATACAGTGTCTTATACAATAGCCCTGTAGACTATGATATACCAAATGCTATGATATCTCTCTCCTTTATAGCTTCAAGACCATCATAACAAGCAGCTACAGATGTAACAGTAATCGAAGAGAAAAGGTCTTCCTCCAAACACAGCCGCATCTAATATACAGTCTAATATACAGAAGCCTGGATGACACCTTCTGATCACTTGAGCTGCTCCAGTAACCTGATGTATATTTGCCACGCCAGCAAGCTTGACTGTAATATGCTTTAAGCTCCTGTAAACAGGAAGGAAATGGCGGCGATGAGCTTAATATGAGTAACCTCTCCCTCCCACGCTCTCCCCAAAAACACGAATACTGGAAAAGGCAAACTAACGAATACTGTTTATCGGAATTAAGAAAATTGTTCAGTGATCCCACCCAGTTGATGATCAACATAATTTCAGTCTGGCATATAAACAGAAAATTTAACAATGTGCAACACGTAACTGTTCGGTAGATTTTGGGCAGTATTGTAGTAGGCCTCAATACACAGAAATCATATTACAACGTTTCTTACCTAATACTAAATTTTTGACAACATATGAAGTGAACGAAGCGAACGTTGGATCAGAGCTTTCCCAACACCAAACAAACCTTATGAAGAGCAGGATCCAGGAAGTAACGTATAACTTTACTAATGTTGCAGTGAAACTACTAGCTACATAATCCCCTCGTAAAAAATCGACCTAAGCGGCCAGACTAACAGGCGAATTTTATTCACAATGCTGGCTTGTCGTAGGCATCCAGGTAACAATTATGTTAAGTGAACAACGTTTTGTAGACTCCTACCTGTAGTTTTGACAACAGTTAATATCGAATGAGTTGCGAAGAAGACCAAAATGCAAACAGTCTAATTTAGGATGCCATAACAACGCTCAAATGAGATATGAAGGTCTTAAATACTAGAATGCGATCTGTTTTGCCATACATTCTGAAACCATGCCAGAAGTTCAGTAAACAGGCTTTAATGACAAATCTATCTGTATAAGGTTTATAGAGATGTCGTAAATTTACTTTTGGACAGAAATATTCGATGACCACAGCTCTACTAGAGTTCGAAAAAAACGCTGTTAGGTAGAATATTAGGTAGGATAGAGTTTCCTACAAAGAAATGTAGGCGACGGGTTCACCAACTCTTTATGCGAGGAGGAAAAACCGAATAGCCAGCAAGCGGCACGCTGAAAAAATATCGGAAATTCTAACCGCACTGCAACTTTGCACTTTTCACGTTCATTTTGGGACATTCCGTATAAGTTTCCAGCAGTCTGGAGCGTAACTAATTAATATGCTTCACAGGCTGAAGTGTGGCATATTATGTTCGCCAAGATACGTATTTGACGTGTATAGTTTGCGCAGCTAAGGGCCTTTTGCGATTCCGTGAATAAGGGTGCATTTTCCACGGACTCCCTATACCTTTTGCGGTATATGATCATAACAAGTCTCGAGATGCAGTATGAAAACACAATTGCTCAACAGGTTTTTAAAAACATGTATCCTGTCGGTCCAACGTGTTATTGCAGCTATTATGTAGATGGAAACCACGTACAAATGAGGCTTAATAACTAGGTGACAGTGTGAAATTCCTCGTTGTACTTGCTTGATATCATGGTTGGTATAGGACACAATGTGGCCTCCCGTCAAAATAAATATATGTGCAAGTTATTAATTACTTTAGGTGTTCTGCCTGTAAATAAAATTTTTCTTACTGTCCAACATTTTATTCTAAAGCGATGTAAAAATTTATGAGCAGTAAAGGTTGGTATTTTTGTGATAGAGGTTATATTCATCCCACATACTGTATAAAAAGCGTTTGTACCTTGGTCTTGAAGATGATCATCATAGAATGAAATTAATATAAAACTGTGATTCATAACCAGAATATATACACACTTAGCTAGATAATTTTCGATATTTTGGCGATTATGTGGCAACTCGTAAAATTGGCAGCACGGTTTGCAATACCGTTAAGCAGATTTGCGTATCTCCTTTGTTATCTGTACAGATTGCAGCTTAAAATCTAGGAAGGTCTCTTTATATCTAAACTGGCATGCCAACATTAGGACCACTTACTTAATAATGTGCTGCTCACTATCTGTAACTCAATATAGCAGTGATTCACCATGGCAGTGATCGGCACTTCCTTGTTAGGTTTATGGAGTTATAAGGCACAAGTTATCTATGTACAGGTCATTCAATCCCGTAAAAACCGGGCCAGTGTCTTGTGAGTGAGGACGTAACACGAAACTGCGTGCGAAGTGAGTCCCACTTTGTTCAGATCAGGCACATTTGGTGGATAACACACTGTCATGCTCCTCAAACCACTATGTCATCATTGTGGCTGGAAGATGTCACCAATGTCGAGGAAGTCATCATCAGGAAGGATGCATGTGTTCCCCAACAGCGTTCCTACGGACCACAGCTACCACCGTGTCTTCGATCGCAGCCACAGATTAGGTGGGGGCGTTAGTTAACGGAGTACATAGAATTATGCTAGTGGTAAATTAAAACATCTCCATGGAGGAGGAACTAGCCGAGTTATGCTTCGTACTCCCTCACCCTACCTCTCCTGATCAGAAAAGCCCTACGCTGTACTAACACTCTACATTGCGGTGATAAAAGTCTTGGGAAGCCTCCTAATATCGTGTAGGGCATCAATTTTCCAGGCGTAGCGCATGGGCCATGGACTCAACAAGTCGTTGGTAAATTCTACAGAAATGCTGAGCCATGCTGCCTCTACATAGCCGTCTATAATTGCGAGAGTGTGGCAAATACAGGATTTTGGGCACGAACTGACCTCTCAATTATATCCCATAAATTCTAGATGGGGCCCATTTCGGGTAATCTATGTTGCCATGTAATTTGCTCCGACTGTCGAGAATTTTCTTCAAACCAATCGCAAACCGATGTTGCCCTGTAACATGGGGCATTGTCATCCATAAAAATTCCACTGTTGTTTGGGAAAATGAAGCCCACAAATGGCTGCAAATGGCCTCCAAGTAGCGGAAAATAACCAGTCGCAATGTATTGTTGCTTGGTGACATGGAGCATTGTCATCCATAGAAATTCTATTGTTGTTTGGGAACATGAAGTCCATGAATGGCCTCCAGGTAGCCGAAAATACCCGAGAACCCAGTCCTTTCCATGGAAAAGTAGCCTTCTTGACAACTTAGGTCCATGATTCGTGGCACCGGCTCCACCCTCGTGCCCTACCATCAGATCTTCACAACTGAAATCGGGAGTCATCTTACCGGGTAACGGTTATCCAGTCGTCTATAGAGTCCAACCAAAACGGTCACGAGCCCAGCGGAGGCATTGCAAGCGATTTCGTGCTGTTAGCAAAGACGATCGCATCAGTCGTCTGCTTCCATAGCCCATTAACGCCTATTTTGTAGCATTGTTCCGACGGTCATGTTTTATGCACATTCCATATTGCGATTATTTCAAGTAAGATTGTTTGTCTGTTAAAACTGTCAACTCTACGCAAACGCTGCTGCTCTCGATCGTTAAATGAAGGTCATCGGCCACTGCATTGTCCGTGGTGAGAAGTAATCCCTGAAATGTGGTATTCTCGGGACACTCTTGACAAAGTGGATCCTCGTATATTGAATTCTCTACTAATTTCAGAAATGGAATGCCTGATGCGTCTAGGTCCTCTACCGCCCTGCGTTCAAGGCCTTTTAATTCGACTCTGAAATCTTCTCACACTAATGGCTTGAGTAGAAATGACAGCTCCGCAAATGCAGTGCCCTTCTATATCTTGTGTACACGATACATCCGCCATATCTGTGAGCGCATATGGCTTTCCCATGACTTTTGTCACCTCTGTGTTCGTCATTCATCATAACAGGTGAAACTTCCAACTGTTCATTCATGATTTAAAAAACTATAAAAATTTTATTAAATAATTTAAATAATTGTAACTTTTCACAATGAATATAAATCGCAGCGTAGTAAATTAGACCACATTGAAATGAAATTACAATGCAGCCCTAGAGCAGGCATCTTGACTGAGCTCAATAGAAGCGAAACCATCACAATTTTTTGCACCAAGTTCAAAAACATATATCCAAGAAATTTCGTAAAGGGTGTGGTTTGTATTACTTCCACACCACAATACGTCAACAAGACACAAACACACGCACACGCGCGCGCACACACACACACACACACAGACACACACACACACACACACACACACACACACACTGTGAAAGATCATAGTTCAATGTCTTTACCATGGATGACGTAAGATAAAACGGCGACTCAGATTAATTCTTTTACACGTATGAATTGTTCTACGATTATTGTAAAGATTCAAGATGTTTACTCAAATTGCACGTGCATGGAGTTTCGTTTCAGTTTTGTGCCCAGATCTATCATTTCCTGGCAGAAATGTAACAGATCGTAAAAAATTAGTGAAAGTCATTTGGAATAACCCAGGGAAGTGTTACAGGCCCTCTACTGATCCTAATAATAAATAAATATGATGTAGATAACAACCTGAACAGCTGTCTTAGATGATGGTGTCTTTATCATCTAGTATAGTCATTAGGATACCTCTTTGGTGCGAAAAGTGGCAACAGACCCTAAATGATGAAAAGGGAGGGGTAATCCACGTGAGTACTGTATTAAAGGAAACCCGTTAAATTTTGGTTACACGATACATCATACACATGTACGTCTGTCATTGTAGGTATTACAATAATGAACAATTTAATCTGGAACGATCACACAAAAAAGTTGTTCGAATGGCAACCCAAAGCCACCGTATTACTGGTGGAACACTTGGAAGGCACAGCGTGTCTGCTAAAGAAACTGCCTACATTACACGTATCCATCCAATTGCTGTACAGTACGGAATACTTAGGGGATAGGACTGGAGAAAGACTTCCGAAAGATTCAACGGACAGCTCGTTTTGCATCATCGTGAAGTAGGGGAGTAAGACACATGGACCTTGGTTTATAGTGGTCTAGGGGTAGCGTCTTTGATTCATAATCAAAACGTCTTCGGTCCCGGGTTCGATCCCCAACACTGTCTCAATTTTGATAAATAATTAGCATTGGCGGCCTAAGATTTCCGGCATAAGAAGTCAGCCTCATTCTGCCAACGGCCTTGTCAAAGAGGGCGGAGGAGCGGATAGAGGTTCAGGGCACTCTCTTGTCCTAGGGGTGGGAAATTGCCCCTAAAGGCGGAAGAATCAGCAATGATCAACGACATGAGGATGCAGAAGGCAATGGAAACCACTGCATTAAAGACACGTAACGTGTATCCACAGTACATGTGGCCTGTAATTGAAGAAGTGACATGATGATCTCTCCATTGGCAAAAGATTCCGGAGTAGTCCCCCATTCGGATCTCCGGGAGGGGACTGCCAAGGGGGAAGTTACCATCAGAAAAAGATTGAATAATCTACGAAAGGATAACGTTCTACGAGTCGGGGCGTGGAATGTCAGAAGCTTGAACGTGGTAGGGAAACTAGAAAATCTGGAAAGGGAAAAATGCAAAGGCTCAATCTTGATATAGTAGGGGTCAGTGAAGTGAAGTGGAAGGAAGACAAGGATTTCTGGTCAGATGAGTATCGGGTAATATCAGCAGCAGCAGAAAATGGTATAACAGGTGTAGGATTCGTTATGAATAGGAAGTTAGGGCAGAGGGTGTGTTACTGTGAACAGTTCAGTGACCACGTTGCTCTAATCAGAATCGACAGCAGACGAACACCGACTACGATAGTTCAGGTATACATGCCGACGTCGCAAGCTGAAGATGAACAGATAGAGAAAGTGTATGAGGATATCGAAAGGGTAATGCAGTATGTAAAGGGGGACGAAAATCTAATACTCATGGGCGACTGGAATGCAGTTGTAGGGGAAGGAGTAGAAGAAAAGGTTACAGGAGACTATGGGCTTGGGACGAGGAATGAAAGAGGAGAAAGACTAATTGAGTTCTGTAACTAGTTTCAGCTAGTAATAGCGAATACCCTGTTCAAGAATCACAAGAGGAGGAGGTATACTTGGAAAAGGCCGGGAGATACGGTAAGATTTCAATTAGATTACATCATGGTCGGACAGAGATTCCGAAATCAGATACTGGATTGTAAGGCGTACCCAGGAGCAGATATAGACTCAGATCACAATATAGTAGTGATGAAGAGTAGGCTGAAGTTCAAGACATTAGTCAGGAAGAATCAATACGCAAAGAAGTGGGATACGGAAGTACTAAGGAATGACGAGATACGTTTGAAGTTCTCTAACGCTATAGATACAGCAATAAGGAATAGCGCAGTAGGCTGTACAGTTGAAGAGGAATGGACACCTCTAAATAGGGCCATCACAGAAGTTGGGAAGGAAAACATAGGTACAAAGAAGGTAGCTGCGAAGAAACCATGGGTAAAAGAAGAAATAATTCAGCTGATTGATAAAAGCAGGGAGTACAAACATGTTCCGGGAAAATCTGGAATACAGAAATACAAGTCGCTGAGGAATGAAATAAATAGGAAGTGCAGGGAAACTAAGACGAAATGGCTGCAGGAAAAATGTGAAGACATCGAAAAAGATATGATTGTCGGAAGGACAGACTCAGCATACAGGAAAGTCAAAACAACCTTTGGTGACATTAAAAGCAACGGTGGTAACATTCAGAGTGCAACGGGAATTCCACTGTTAAATGCTGAGGAGAGAGCGGATAGGTGGAAATAATACATTGAATGCCTCTATGAGGGTGAAGATTTGTCTGATGTGATAGAAGGTGAAACAGGAATCGATTTAGAAGAGATAGGGAATCCAGTATTAGAATCGGAATTTAAAAGAGCTTTGGAGGACTTACGGTCAAATAAGGCAGAAGGGATAGATAACATTCTATCAGAATTTCTAAAATCATTGGGGGAAGTGGCAACAAAACGACTGTTCACGTTGGTGTGTAGAATATATGAGTCTGGAGATATACCATGTGACTTTCGGAAAAGCATCATCCACACAATTCCGAAGACGGCAACAGCTGTCAAGTGCGAGAATTATCAAACAATCAGCTTAACAGCTCGTGAATCGAAGCTGCTTACAAGAATAATATACAGAAGAATGGAAAAGAAAATTGAGAATGCGCTAGGTGACGATCAGTTTGGCTTTAGGAAAAGTAATGGGACGAGAGAAGCAATTCTGACGTTACGGCTAGTAATGGAAGCAAGGCTAAAGAAAAATCAAGACACATTCATAGGATTTGTCGACCTGGAAAAGGCGTTCGACAATATAAAATGGTGCAAGCTGTTCGAGATTCCGAAAAAAGTAGGGGTAAGCTATAGGGAGAGACGGATCATATACAATATGTACAACAATCAGGAGGGAACAATAAGAGTGGACGATCATGAACGAAGTGCTCGTATTAAGAAGGGTGTAAGACAAGGCTGCAGCCTTTCGCCCCTACTCTTCAATCTGTACATCGAGGATGCAACGATGGAAATAAAAGAAAGGTTCAAAAGTGGAATTAAAATACAAGGTGAAAGGATATCAATGATACGATTCGCTGATGACATTGCTATACTGAGTGAAAGTGAAGAAGAATTAACTGATCTGCTGAACGGAATGAACAGTCTAATGAATACACAGTATGGTTTGAGAGTAAATTGGAGAAAGACGAAGGTAATGAGATGTAGTAGAAATGAGAACAGCGAGAAACTTATCATCAGGATTGATGGTCACGAAGTCAATGAAGTTAAGGAATTCTGCTACCTAGGCAGTAAAATAACCAATGATGGACGGAGCAAGGAGGACATCAAAAGCAGACTCGCTATGGCATAAAAGGCATTTCTGGCCAAGAGAATTCTACTAATATCAAATACCGGCCTTAATTTGAGGAAGAAATTTCTGAGGATGTATGTCTGGAGTACAGCTTTGTATGGTAGTGAAACATGGACTGTGGGAAAACCGGAACAGAAGAGAATCGAAGCACTTGAGATGTGGTGCTACAGACGGATGTTGAAAATTAGGTGGACTGATAAGGTAAGGAATGAGGAGGTTCTACGCAGAATCGGAGAGGGAAGGAATATGTGGAAAACACTGATAAGGAGAAGGGACAGGATGATAGGACATCAGCTAAGACATGAGGGAATGACTTCCACGGTACTAGAGGGAGCTGTAGAGGGCAAAAACTGTAGAGGAAGACAGAGATTGGAATACGTCAAGCAAATAATTGAGGGCGTAGGTTGCAAGTGCTACTCTGAGATGAAGAGGTTAGCACAGGAAAGTAATTCGTGGCGGGCAGCATCAAACCAGTCAGTAGACTGATGACGAAAAAAAAAAGAGACATGGATATAATACGCGAGTTGGAATGATATTCACTAAAATAATGAGGCTTCTAATTGCGGAGTGATATTTTCAACTTTTTCCTCCGAATGCGAAAATATTTTGGACACATAAGTACGTAGGGAGAATTGATCATTGTAATAAAATAAGAGAAACCAGAGCTCTCATCGAAGTATTTACGTGTTCGTTTATTCCACACACTTTTCGACAGTAGAATTATAGATTCATGGTGTGCAAATAGCTGAAACGTGGAAGGAGTACATAATGGTAGTAGAACTGCATAAAGGGTATGAACCTGAAGGCAATATTATAGAAATGGAAAAAACTTAAATAAAGAGGGGATGGAAGATATGATACTGCGAGAAGAATTTCTCAGAGCACTGAAAGACCTAATGCGAAACAAGGCACCTGGAGTAGACAACATTCCGTCAGACCTACTGATACCCTTGGGAGATCCAGTCAGGACAAAACTCTTCCATCTGGTGTGTATGATATCTGAAAAAGGGGAAAGACACTCATACTTCAAAAAGAATGTAGTAATTCCAATTGGAAAGAAGGCAGATGCTGATAGTTGTGAATATTATCGAACTATTAATTTAATACGTCATAGTAGCAAATTCTTTACGGAAAAACGGAAATCTAGTAGAAGCCAACCTCGAGGAAGGTCATCTTGGATTCCGGAGAAATGTGAGCACACGTGAGACAATACTGACCCTACAACTTATTTCAAAAGGTAGGATAAGGAAAGGCAAACCTACATTTATAGCATTAATAGACTTAGAGAAAGCTTTTTACAACGTCGACTAGAATATCCTACCAGAAATTCTAAAGATAGTAGGGGTAAAATACAGGGAGAGAAAGGCCATTTACAACTTGTGCAGACCAGACTGCAGTTATAAGGGTCGGGGCATGAAGCGGAAGCAGTGATGGAGAAGGGAGTGGGACAAGGTTCTAGCTTATATCCTATGTTGTTCAACCTGTACATTGAGCAAGCAGTAAAGGAAAGTAAGAAAAAATATTGGAGAAGGAAGTAAAGTTCAGGGAGCAGAAATAAAAACTTTGAACTTTTCGAGTGACATGGAATTAGTTAACTGTTCCAGTAATCTATACTGTTTGTTTGTTTGTGAGTTTTCTGCAAAGTGTAGAAATTAAACTAACATGTATATCTGTAGTTACAAAGTCCATCAAGTTAATTTCTCCATTTCGATATTTTAAGAGACCTCTTTAATGTTACCTGTCTGCGTAACGTGTTATTTGTAGCTAGCACTTGCGTAATTTAGTGTTTACAATTCATTAAGCATGACTTGAATGATGTGCGACTTGTATACTTGTGTTATGTGTGTGTAAAATAACAATGTGACATTAGACACAAACACTGCACTCATTTTAGTGATAATGTATTCTCGTAGACATTTCAGATGTTGAATTAAAATTGTGACACATGACATGTATCATCGTGCAGTTTAGGTGTGTAAAAAATAAATCTGAAGCTCTGGCTCTACTGAGCCTTATATCATCTGTTGTACGAAAATCGGTGTTTGTTTCTTTGTTGCTGCCATATTTCAGATGTGTAAGTGCCCCAAGTCACATACTTTAGCTTATGCTTTATATAATAATTAAGATACCTTTCACCACTCTTCTTTTAGAAGTTATACTACTGCGATTTATTTAAATTATGTGTAACTGTAACTATTTAAATTATGATTTTTAACATCATTTAGGACACGCCTGCGGACTTATCAGTTATAATGAATATAATTGAGGGTTAAATCTGAGCTAATATTCAGTGGAGAGGAGAGAGCAAAGGGGAGTGATTAAAATTATCAACTGGGCTAGTTTCATCACCTTCAACGTTTTCTCTTTTTTTAAAAATTTTCCACTGTGACAACTGGGCTACTTCCGCCATCTTGGATTTTTATTTGCTGGAGGGAGCTCGAAGGAAAAAATGGGGCATAGCTTCTCATGTGATGGTTAAAGGAGTGTGGCTTGTTAGATAAGGGGAGAGGGCTAGGGGCTTGGGGCTGGCATCTAGGATTGTGGCATCATAGGTAAGACAATGATCTGTGTCAAGTGACGTCACAAGTGTAAAAAATTTAATCCTTTAGACTTAAAAGCAAACTGAGCCAGAACGCTTGTTATGCTGGTCGTCAAAACTTGCAAGACGAATCTTACAGCATTATCGCCATACCTTAGTCAGTATTGCATCCCCATTTCTCCATATTGCCCAACGCTCCTCTCCTTCGCTCTGAGCGCTATGGGACTTAACATCTGAGGTCATCAGTCCTCTAGAACTTAAAACTACTTAAACCTAACTAAGCTAAGGACATCACACACATCCATGCCCGAGGCAGGAGTCGAACCTGCGACTGTAGCGGTCGCGCGGTTCCAGACGCTCCTCTCCTTCCGTATTATAATCTGCTTAGGCAGTTCCATACAAAGCAGCTTTCACTGTTGCCGAGCCGGCACCTGCTTGGCTGTTGTCATCCATCTGTGGAGTTCTGATGCTCTACTGAGATAGAAGGTGATAGGTCCATGCATCCGGTGGGCATTGTTCCACCCAACTTTAAGCCTCATCCTTTCAGCAGCCACTTGTATGTGTACAATGGTACTATTCCAATTAGGCAATAACAGTTTCTCTACTGGAATGGGCTCGAGGCAGCGATAATCAGCAAAAATGTTTCACTGAGTACTGTGCATGGTATACGATTGTCTCTGCCACAGTGGAGATAAGTATTTGACAGTAGAGATACACTGCCATTGCAGGTGAGTTGAAGATAAGTAACTCACAGCAGAGATAAACTGCCATTGCAGATACACGGATTGGTTAACGATGTGAGCCCCTTGATAACTACGTCAGATTTCGAAACAGATTGTTTCGTGTAGAGATTTTCATTTTGTTGTCCCCACAATAGTTATTTCAGTGTAAGGGTTTACGATATGTTTCCGTGATGATTAAATTACGAATACACTAATTCCACTCCGAATTGAGTTGTAGAAGCAAGTGCTCTTCCTTCAGTATGTCCACGAATGGAATGTTAATATTTACTACAAGCTGCAGAAAAAGTACGCTCTGCTGCTGACAAGTTTGGCTTCCTCCATTGCATAAATTCATGGCGAAACGAAGATGCACATTCTGTTCGAAACGGACAGGCTCATTTGAATTACTGTGTGACGTCATCAGACGAAAAGCCAGCGCAATGTACTAGTAGGTTACCTGCCACATCGTGGGTTACCACGGACTACTGCCCGCGTAATCACGGTTACGGGCTACTGCCCGCGTAATCACGGTCACCTTGTCGACCTCTCCGCGTGACGTCCGCTGGCCTGCTGGCCAGGAGCTGCCACGCCCTGAACAAAGCTCCCAGCTCAGCTCCCCCCTGCCACATACCACGACCACTGTATTTAATTCAGCCACAGCTGCCACCTCCCTCGCCTCAGGTGGCAGGTAAATATTAATGATCCATTTGCATCGCAAAGCGATGCACCCTGTTTCAATTCGAACTTGTTTATTCTGCCCAGGTTTGATTGCGCCGTGTCCTGGCACTGCGGTGGATTAATGGCCCTGGAAGGTCGCACCGGAGCTCTCGTTTAACGTCCAACACCCTTCACTCCATCACCGTTGCTCAGCGGTGCTCGTGATCTGAATGTTTAATTGACTCGTGAGATTGATCTAACACGCCTTCGAAGAAATCCAGAAGCTGATGTTGCTGATTTGCTGATTGCCTTGATATGCACCGGTTAAAGTTTATACGACAATCTCATTGCGTTTGGCACACGAAACTTCGAATAGAAAGTGAGATACAGATATTATCCAACATTAACAAACTCCAATATTGCGACTGAGCGAAGTGGCGCAGTAGTTAACACAAGGGGCTCGCAATCGGGAGGACTACGGTTCAAATGGCTGTGTGCAGTGTGAGAGGGAGGGTGTCGTGTCAACGAGCATGAAACCATTAAGAATCAGGACGTCCATAAAAATTTTGGACCATGACAAACTGCTTGCAATCATCCTTTAGTAAAATTTTTCTTAAACATTAAACGTCACACCACTTCACTGAAATTCAAAACTTCCAAAACAAAACTTTAATATGTTCGTCCTGCAGCTATAAAGTCTAAGACAAAAAAGGGGAATGACTCACAAATTGAGCAACTCCGTAACACGTTGGCCCACTTCGATCCCTTACACAAGCAGTTATTCGACTTGGCATTGACTGAGTTGTCGGATGTCTTCGTGTGGGATATCGAACCAACTGGGGAGAGATTCGCCAACCTTGTAGTTCAAGATGGGATTTGGCAAGCATAAACACAGCATTAGAAACTGTAACAACCCACACTTATCGACCTTAATGACAGTGAAAAATTAAACCATTGGCACCTACTGGAAATTTGGGAAAAGCAATCGTCACCGAAGCTAATTTGTCGGTAATGAGGTGGGAAAGGGTTACATCTAAATGAAAGAAAAAATGCAAATGAAATTGGTGAAAATTAACTTTGAGAAAAGGGTAAAATTAATAAATAAAGTAAAAGTGCAGTCGTTACATTAACAATTAATTGGCGTTAATTAGATAGTTGAGATCTGGGGAAAATTACGGTCGCCAGTCCTATGGACAACTACTATAATTACTTAAAATGAACGATTAATGCACATATAATTAGCACCAAAAGCGTGGCTACTGAAGGTTGACACGTGTTGTGTGAAAACTGAATGTTTGTCACAAGTAATAAATTTCGCTACACTCTAACTTAATTTAGCAAAAGAATTAATAAAACCGGAAAATTTAAAGTGAATTTACTGACTGAAATTAATAGTGAACTTCTTTTCTGAAGCACTACGAAATTCAATAAAATAAGATATTCTTGGGCTACCTCAACATTCATTTCAAAAGCTACTTGAATCTACGCAATTCAAAAATAAGAGATTTAACTTTGAACTTGAATGAAATGATTCTGTACAATTAACAATAGTAAAGTTTAGTATGTACCAAGCTGAGCTGCAGTCACAGGTAAGCTAAAATATGGTAAGAAAACTCGCACTCCTAATTTGTTGCTTGTGTGATCTAAATATTGGAGCCAGCAGTGAAACGGAATGATATTACTTTAATGCTGGCGTTTAAATTTTTACGACACTCGAGTTCATTTTGGAAAAGGAAGGGACCGTGCTTGGTAATGTAATTTGGACAATGAGCAACAAAGGTTCATACTAAGTTGTTGTAATTTTATGTGACAACAGTTTAAAAAGCTGAGGTCTGCCATACAGTTCTAAAACATTACGTGCTTTTAGTCTTCCTTGTTGGCTGATTGAAGGTTTGCAGTCGTCCATCGGAGGTGGCGACAGTCACTCATTGTCGGCCGTTGCTCTTGCAGCAGCTGGATGTTGGCGCTCCTTCTTCTCGACACGGTCACCAGGCGAAACGGGCTCTTGACGTGCGCCAGCTAATGCTTCCCGGCCGCGACACTGTGTCAGAAACTATCATAGCTAGTCGAGCGCAATTACATGCTGCCAAACCCCGAAAGCCCGGCAACTCGCAGGAGCGTCACACAACACACCTGCTCCACCGCCCTACTCCAGCCAGATATATATATATATATATATATATATATATATATATGTATATGTATATATAGTAAACTAATTACAATATATAAGGACACAGAGATGTCATATCTCCAGGTAACAAAATAAGGAAAAAAATTTATAGTACAATAGATGGAAACAGGAGGATATGCATTTCCGGCGTTACACGTGCCCCACATTGTCTGAGGATATTCGTGTAACTTAAACAGACTCAGAAAATGTCCCAAAAAGGAAAAAAACACCGCGGAAATGCATATGCTCAAAACATCAACAAAATTTAGCATTAGGCTTATTTACCATAAACCAATTTTAACACAATAATAATTGAGTGGAGACACTCCTAACCTTATTCCACTCTGTCAACTTACACAAAAGAAAACAGGTTGACAATATATTAAAATTCATAGAAAACAGAAAATGGTTTAGCTATTCTAAATCAGCAAAATTCCTAACGGTATCAAGAAATGGAATACTATTTACAAAATTAACCAGAGTACATGGTCACAAAATACAGGCATATCAAAATATGCAAAGTAATAATTAATTACGTATAATACACATTTTATATAACCTTTTCATAATTAATATTCTCGTCATGAGAGTTCACTTAACGCTAAACAAGAAAATAGTATACAGCAGATCGAAAAAAAGTATTGACAGCAGAATTCTTTCACATCATCTGTCCGGGAAGAAAAACAATTCCGCCTTCCGTACTCGCAAGTACAAAGAATGCCGACAGCGGCACAAGAGCCGACAGCGGCACCGCCTCGCCAGTATTGTTGCGCCCGCATGTTCGGCACGCTTGATCTCACTCGCCTGTGTAGCGGTATTTCCAGAACGTCCGTTCCACTGAAATCTTCCGTAAAAACTCACTCCCGAGTAATCTCAAGCAGTCCATTAACACTATCACAGTGGATAACTCAACACTGTCCATCATCACACGCATGTACTAGCCTGAAACTTAAAACAGCGTCTGAGTACATCGGCAATGACTAGTAAATTACACATTCATGAAATCTTACAGCTAGTTACAAAATCATATTAACATTCCTTAATCTACCGTGACTCAGTTGAAAACTTAAACTAGCAGCTTGGATTTTTCAATCGATTAATAATCAGTTACTCTTAAATCATTTAATCAAAATTAATTACTTACTAATTACAACTTCTTTAATGACCTCTTGGTCAGGCAAAAGCATGGCAACCTAGCAAATCCTTAAATCTTACACTCTGTATTTATATAATTTACAAATTACCCATTCTGTGGTATTAATCAATCCTTGGTTGGTACAATTTCAAGTCTACAATGTTCCGTATACCTAATAGTTTTCCAGAGCTTGGATACTCTAAGCAATAAGCATTTGTCTGAGGTACACCAATCACTTTATGTGGTCCACTATAAAGAAACTTAAATTTAGAGATTTCATTGTCTATCTCGCTCGGTTTCTAATGAGCTTTTACAAGTACTAAGTCTCCGATTGCAAACTTAGCAAAACGCGCTTTAGCGTCATGACGACGTTTGCGAGTACCGTCTTTTAGCTTCATTTTTTCTCGAAAACAATCTTTTATGACACCAATACTAACGTCAGTCCGTGGAGGGAATTTGATTATCTCTTCCACTAAACTTTTACTTCTGTTATCTAACAGGATTTTTTCACGTTACAGTAGTACAAATTCATACCTACGTCAGTGGCATCCGCTCAGGTAACAATGTGTATAGACTGGTATTGCCTGTGCTCACCGTCTCCTCCCTCGTAAAAACTAACTACTATTGTTTTAGCTTGTGACGTACAAGTCAAAGTTTTGCTTTCGCAATTAATCACTGCATGGTACTTTAATAGCCAATCTAACCCGATAATTACTTCCGTAGTTAAGTCTGGCACGACGACAAACCCTTGTTCAAATCGTGCCCCACATATCTCGAAGTTGACAAAAATCTGTTTTGTGACCGGTTTACTGGCCTTCCCAGTAGCACCGATAATTTTCACCCCTGTTACTAGCATAACTACGATACCAGGTCTGTCTTTAAGTAACTGAAATATTTTCCCAGATACAGCACTCAATTCTGCACCGATGTGAATCAACACGTTTAGTTGTAGGCCGTGCATATTAACAGACACTACTATCTGTCTACCCTTATCGTCGACTGTTTCTTTATTTTCCCACAATAAATCCTCGTCTATATTCAGGTCATTCCAGAAAAAACCATCCAGCTTTGATCCTAAATCTGGCTTATCTGGTGGCTTTTTCAGCCTCTGTTCACATACAGTTTTACTTTCAACACATTTGTCCTGAGGCTTAGTCTGTAGCTTCGCCTCCAATATCGAAACCGTTTCCTGTAACTCGTCAGCTAGTGAGTGTTGCTTTGCTATCAATCCACCATTGTCACCTTCGTTGATTCCTCTTTGGTCAGATTGATCTCATCTGCCAATCTAACTGGAGGTATGTGCCCAGTAGTATCTGCAATTACTTCCTCTGGATCTGCACAATCCACACTGCTACCGTCCGACCGTATAACGTCAGCTCTAACCTCATACACGCTGTAATCTACGTGCTTTTCTACCAGTTGTGTCCGGCTATCACTAAAATTATCGTAATCTCTCTCCTTAATACTCTCGCAATGATTAAAGTGGAGTTTTGCGTCGGATGGGTTGGCTACTTCTACCACTATAATGTTCGGTAATATCTGCCGGTTAGGGCCAGAACTTTCCGTTACTACTTCAACATACAACTCCTGCGGGACGAAACAAAAAGAATCTTGCTCGTGCTCCCCATTAACATCAGCTATTTCTGGTAAAGTCTACTGGTTAGAGCCAGAACTTTCTATCACTTCGCAAATACTATCTTCCTGCGGGACGAGACGCGGCAAATCCTGCCCGCCCTCCCCATAAACACTTCTCCCGTACAGGCCCCTATAATCTCTTAATTCGTCGTATAAGCGTCCGAACTGTCTTAACCAGACTTCATCCCTCTCTGCATCCCCTCGCTCGATGACGGACGTTTTATCCGACATCTGATCTTCTTTCAACACTTGCGAATCATTCATAAACTCAATCTGCAGTTCCGCTATTAGTGTTACAGCTGCCACTTTACAATCGATTTCCGGGACACTGCTTAAATTGTTCTCACTGACAGTGAATGTATTTTCTACTGCCGTGTCTACAACTGATCTACTACTTGTGGACGCACTCCTTTCTCCTAACACTGGCACACTCTCCCGCCGTTGATTATCCCATACGGAATTTTCATAACGGCGACACCTCGGTTTACTACTGTATTTGGACCGCCAAAATTTCTCCACGCCCGGTCGGCCGCTCACAGGCGCGGCTAATGGGTTCCCTGTCTCGTCCCAGCAGATATGTTCACCGGATGCTGCTGAGGCGGCTGATCACACCCTCTGGCGTTATTACTATTCTGCGAAGCCCGTAACACGCTAGTATGATACTGGTTTGCGTCATTCCTATTATTATTTGCATTGTACCAATTGTCATTACGGTCCGAACCACAATTGTTATTGCTACCAAGGTTGCCGTATGCATTATTCCCATGGTTACCGTTGTTGTGGTTGTTGTGGTACCCGTTGTTGTTACCACGGCCTCTACCACTATCGCGATTATTGCGCCAATTGTCCTCGTCCTCAACTCTTTCCAGGAAATTATTGATTGTCTTGTAATTGTTTCCTACGTATCGTTTTGTATCATCTGGAAGCTTCTTGTAGAGTTCTCAGACTATTTCGGATTCTGTGCGGCGATCACGCAAATAATCCAACTTGCGGATCCAGCACTCACAAAATTCCTTCATCGAGCCGCGCGAATTCGCATCGAAAGGCCTCGATACAACAAATTCGCGCCAGACTCTTTGTTGTTTTTGCTCTGACTAGTATTCAGCCTGAAACAAATTTTTAAACTCGTCGAAATTCAGGTTCGTGATGTTGAGATTTAAGCCCAAACGCTTGGCATCACCAGCCAACACGTCAATAACGGCATTAATTTTTCTCTCATTAGTCCATGATCTGGGGAAAACTCTTTCACAATTTTTAATGAAATCCGTCGTGCGTATACCGCCTTTTTTCAAGGGGTCGAACCGCTCCTCTTTCGTTAACAATTCCGAACTATGTGCACAGACAGCACATAGCTCTGTTTTTCAAGTTTCTTTTCTAATTCCGACACTCTCGTAATTACTTCGCAAGTGGTTGTCGCAAGCGTTTCCACTTCCCTCTTTTTCTCTTCGCGGGTATTAGCCTGCTCCCTCACTTTGGTATCTACTTCGGACACTAAAGCCTCTGAAGTTTCCACCTTCTGTTGGTCCTCTTTTTTCACTAATTGAATTTGTTCCGTCACCTTATTCTCGATGATCGGAGCAACTGCTTCTCCTACATTTTTCTCGATTCTGATAATTTCGTAATCAAAACGAGTATTTATGCTCGCAATTTCCGCCTGAACGCCTATTATTTCCTGTTTAAGATTACCTATTTCGTTATTAATTACAAAAATATCTTCTTTGATTTTATCAACTTTTGTGCTAACAACTTCAACATTGTTGTTAACAACATTAATAGCTTTGTTCTGATTGTCTAGCTTCCTGTCGATTTTTTCATTCTTGCTTGGCAGACTGAGCTTCTTCCTTGCCAGACTGAGACTTGATTTCGGTAAACAAAACATTCAATAAATCAGTTAAATTCCCGGAAACTACCGGTTTTACTTCCATAGCGGGTTCGTCTTTATTTGTACCCCCGTATTCGTCATCAGTGGGTTCAGATTTGATTTTCGCTTCCGATTCCGAAACATTTTCTTAAGTTTGGAATTCCATTTCTGCTCTTTGTGGCGTCTCGGCGGTCGCGTCTTTCATGCTAGCCGCCCGCTTCTGAACAATGGGTTCGGCGGTGCACGTCTCCCACTGTTCGACCAATTGTGCCGTATCCAAGTCTACCAAATTCTGGTAATTGTTGCCTTCACTCATTTTAATAATTTCCAATATAAATGCCAAATCTCAAATCTAATTCGGATTAATCGCACTACTTGTTATCGCTGACGTAACGGCCTGTTCGTAACCAGTACTTTGTTGCGAGATTTGCACCATGCAAAATTCATGTCCAGAACAATCTCAGATACGAAGATTGTCCCGTCACCAAGTCGCCACATGTAACTTCCCCCTCAGTTATCGACCTTAATGACAGTAAAAATTAAACTGCGTGCACCTAATTGAAATTTGGGAAAAGCAGTCGTCACCAAAGCTAATTTGTCGGTAAAGAGGGAGGAAAGGAATACATCTAAATGAAAGGAAAAATGCAAATGAAATTGGCGGAAATTAATTTTGTGAAAAGAGTAAAATTAATAAAAAAAGTAAATGTGCGGTCGCTACGTTTACAAATAATTAGCGTTAATTGGATAGTTGAGATGTGGGGAAAATTACGGTCGCCAGTCCTACGGACAAGTACTATAATAACTGAAAATGAGAGATTAATCCACATGTAATTAGCACTAAAAGTGTGGCTACTGAAGGTTGACACGTGTTGTGTGAAAACTGAATGTTTGTCACAAGTAATAAATTTCGCTACACTCTAACTTAATTTAGCAAAAGAATTAATAAAACCGGAAAATTGAAATATAATTTAGTGACTGAAATTAATAGTGAGCTTTCTTTCTGAAGCACTACGAAAATCAGTAAAATAAGGTTATTCTTGGGCTACCTCAACAATCATTTCAAAAGCTACTTGAATCTACGCAATTTAGAAATAAGAAATTTAACTTTGAACCTGAATGAAATGATTCTGAACAATTAACAATAGTAAAATTTAGTACGTACCAAGCTGAGCTGCAGTCACAGGTAAGCTAAAATAAGGTAACAAAACCCGCACTCTCAATTTGTGCTTGTGTAATCGAAATATTGCGGCCAGCTATGAATACTTTAACTGAAATTTGAAATTAAAGCAGTGAAATGGAATGATATTACTTTAATTCTGGCGTTTGAATTTCAACGACACTCGGGTTCATTCTGGAAAAGGAAGGGACCCAGCTTGGCAATGCAATTGGGACAGTGACCAACAAAGGTTCATGATACGTTGCTGTAATTCAAAGAGGCAAATTGAGCAATTTGAAAAGCTGAGGGCTGCCATACAGTTCTAAAACTTTACGTGCTTTTAGTCTTCCATGTTGGTTGATTGAAGATTTGCAGTCGTCGATCGGGGAGGTGGCGACAGTCACTCAATGTCAGCCGTCGCTGTTGCAGAACGTGGATGTTGGCGCGCCTTCTTCTCGACACGGTCAACTGGCGAAACGGGCTCTTGATGTGCGCCAGATAATGCTTCCCGTCCGCGACAAGGTGTCAGAAACTATCATAGCAAGTCGAGCGCAATTACATGCTGCAAAACACCGAAAGCGCGGCAACTCGCGTCAGCATCACACAACACACCTGCTCCACCGCCCTACTCTAGACAAACTCTCCTTTGCCCGCGCTCCACGTGGCAGACTGAACACTACCAAAGATCGTAAACACTAAGGTTCTCCATACGACCTATCGATTTAATCCTTCGATAGCATAGTTTTCCCTATGCAAGACCCAGCGTAAAATTACAAATAGTATTTACAAAACAAACCAATTACAGTCGACACACACACACACACACACACACACACACACACACACACATATATATATATATATATATATATATATATATATATATATATATATATACAAATAGTAAAACAATTAAAATATACAAAGACACAGAAATGTCATATCTTCAGGTAAGAAAATAAGGAAAGTGTTTATAGTACAATGGATGGAAATAGGAGGATATGCATTTCCAGTATACAAAACTCTAGCCGTACGTCGGGTGTCATTATGTTACAGAAATGTAAGCCTAGGATGGCGTATCATGAGGGGCAACTAAACAAATGGTACGATATCGTCGACATACTACAGAAACATCATGGCGCGTGGATGACAACTAAAGGGAGCCTTTATGAAAATATGTGGTATCATGGGAGTAGGACTTGTTATGACTAGGGAGATAGGGCAGAGACTGAGTTACTATTATCAGTTCTCATCAGAATCGACAGCAAATCAACAGCGACAGCAAGAATTCAGGTTTAAATGCCAACGTTGCAACCAGAAGATGAAGAGATAGAGAATACGTAAAACGATTCTGAATGGGTATATCTACATCGGCATCTACATCCATACTCCGCAAGCCACCTGACGATGTGTCGTGGAGGGTACCTTGAGTACCTCTATCGCTTCTCCCTTGTATTCTAGTCTCGTATTGTTCGTGGAAAGAAGGATGGTCGCTATGCCTCTGTGTGGGCTCTAATCTCTCTGATTTTATCCTCATGGTCTCTTCGCGAGATATACGTAGGAGGGAGCAATATACTGCTTGACTCCTCGGTGAAGGTATGTTCTCGAAACTTCAACAAAAGCTAGTACCGAGCTACTGAGCGCCTCTCCTGCAAAGTCCTCAAATGGAGTTTATCTATCATTTCCGTAACGCTTTCGCGATTACTAAATGATCCTGTAACGAAGTGCGCTGCTCTCCGTTGCATCTTCTCTATCTCTTCTATCAACCCTATCTGGTATGGATCCTACACTGCTGAGTAGTATTCGAGGAGTGGGAGAACAAGCGTACAGTAACCTACTTCCTTTGTTTTCGGATTGCATTTCCTTAGGATTCTTCCAATGAATCTCAGTCTGGCATCTGCTTTACCGACGGTGAACTTTATATGATCATTCCATTTTAAATCACTCATATTGCGTACCCCCAAACAATTTATGGAATTAACTGCTTACAGTTGCTGACCTGCTATATTGTAGCTAAATGATAAGGGACCTTTCTTTCTATGTATTCGTAGCACATTACACTTGTCTACATAGAGATTCAATTGCCGTTCCCTGCAACATGCGTCAATTCGCTGCAGATCCTCCAGCATTTCAGTACAATTTCCCATTGTTACAACCTCTCGATATACCACAGCATCATCCGCAAAACCCCTCAGCGAACTTCCGATGTCATCCACAAGGTCATTAATGTATATTGTGAATAGCAACGGTCCTACGACACTCCCCTGCGGCACACCTGAAAGCACTCTTACTTCGGAAGACTTCTGTCCATTGAAAATGACATGCTGCTTTCTGTTATCAAGGAACTCTTCAATCCAATCCCCTGATAGTTCATATGCTCTTACTTTGTTTATTAAACGACTCTGGGGAACTGTATCGAACGCCTTGCGGAAGACAAGAAACACGGCATTTACCTGGGAACCCGTGTCTGTGGCCCCCTGAGTCTCATGGACGAATAGCATGAGCTGGGTTTCACACGATCGTCTTTTCCGAAACCCATGCTGATTCCAACAGAGTAGATTTCTAGTCTCTAGAAAAGTCATTATACTCGAACACAATACGTGTTCCAAAATTCTACAACTGATCGACTTTAGAGATATAGGTCTATAGTTCTGCACATCTGTTCGACGTCCATTCTTGAAAACGAGGATGACCTGCGCTTTTTCCAATCCTTTGGAACGCTACGCTCTTCTAGAGACGTACGCTACACCGCTGCGAGAAGGGGGGCAAGTTTCTTTGCGTACTCTGTGTAAAATCGAACTGATATCCCATCAGGTACAGCGGCCTTTCTTCTTTTGAGCGATTTTAATCGTTTCTCTATCCCTCTGTCGTCTATTTCTATATCTACCATTTTGTCACCTGTGCGACAATCTAGAGAAGGAACTACACTGCAGTCTTCCTCTGTGAAACAGCTTTGGAAAAAGACATTTAGTATTTCGGCCTTTAGTTTGTCATCCTCTGTGTCAGTACCATTTTGGTCACAGAGTGTTTGGACATTTTGTTTTGATCGACCTGCCACTTTGACGTAAGTCCAAAATTCCTTAGGATTTTCTACCAAGTCAGTACACAGAACTTTACTTTCGAATTCATTGAACGCCTCTCGCATAGCCCTCCTCACACATCATATCGCTTCAGGTAATTTTTGTTTCTCTGCAAGGCTTTGGCTATGTTTATGTTTGCTGTGAAGTTCCCTTTGCCTCCGCAGCAGTTTTCTAACTCGGTTGTTGTGTCACGGTGGCTCTTTTCCATCTCTTACGATCTTGCTTGGCACCTACTCATCTAACGCATATTGTACGATGGGTTTGAACTTTGTCCACTGATCCTCAACACTATCTGTAATTGAGACAAAACTTTTGTGTTGAGCCGTCAGGTACTCTGTAATCTGCTTTTTGTCACTTTTGCTTAACAGAAAATCTTCCCACCTTTTTTAATATTTCTATTTACGGCTGAAATCATCGATGCAGTAATTGAATACCAAAGACAAACGAAAATCTAATAGTCTCGGGGGACTGGATTTCTGGTTGTAGGTGAAGGAATAGAAGAAATGGTTGCCGCACTATAAGGGATTGGTACTAGGAATGAGAGGGGAGAAAGACTAATTGAATTCTGCAATATATATCTTGTTAGTTATAGGGAATAGTTTGTTCCAGAAAAATAAGAGGAGGAGGTATACTTGCAAAATGCGGAGAGAGACGGGGAGATTTCAGTAAGATTACATCATGGTCAGGGAGATATTGCGAAATCTGATACTAGATTGTAAGGCGCACTCAGGAGCAAATATTTATTCACGTCAGATCACAGTTACTTGTGATGACGAGTAGGCTGAAGTTTAAGTGACTAGTTAGGAAATTCAGTCCCCAAGTAAGTGCGGTATGGAAGTGCTAAGGAATGAGGAGATAAGCGTGAAGTTCTCTGAGGCTATAAATACCGTGATAAGGAATAGCTTAGTAAGCAGTTAGTTGAAGAGGAATGGACATCTCCAAAAATGACAATCACAGAACATGAAAAGAAAAGTATAGGAACAACTGCGAAGAAACCATAGCAAAAACAAGAAATACCTCAGGTGATCGATGAAAGAAGGAAGTACAAAAATGTTTAGAGAAATTCAGGAATATAGAAATAAAAGTCACTTTTGAATGAAATAAACGAGAAGCACAGGGAAACTATGGCGAAATGAGTGCAGGAAAAATATAAAGAAATCGAAAACGTCGGAACGACTGACTCAGCATATCGAAAAGTCAAAACAACCTTCAGTGATATTACAAGCAAGGGTGGTAACGTTAAGAGTGCAATGGGAACTCTGCAGTCAAATGAAGGGGAGGGAGCGGATAACTAGAAGGAGTACATTAATGGATTGTATGAGGAGGAAGACTTGTCTGATGACGTGACAGGAAAAGAAATGGTAGTAGATATAAAAGAGATAGGTAATCCATTATTTGCCTCAGAATTCAAAAAGCTTTGAAATACATACGATTGAATAAGATGGAATGGGTAAATAACATTCCATCAGAATTTCTGAAGTCACTGGGGAGCGGCAACGAAACGACAATTCACGTATGTGAGATATACCATCAGACTTTCGGAAAATTGTCCACACAATTCCGGAGAATGCAAGAGCCGACAAGTGCGAGAATTATAGCATATTCAGCTTAACAGCTCATACATCCATTTTGCTGGCAACAGTAATAAATAGAAAAACGCAAAAGAAAATTGAGAATGTGTTACAAGTCGTTTGGTTTTAGATATGGTAAAGCCAAAAGAGATTCAATTCTGAAGTTACGGTTTATAAAGGAAGCAAGACTGAAGAAAGATCAAGACACGTTCATAAATTTATCAACCTGGAAAAAATCATGCAAGACGTCTGAAAATTTAAGAAAAATAGTGGTGAGCTGTAGGGAAAGACGGATGATGCACAATCTTTGCAAGAACCAAGAGGTAGCAACAAGAGAGATAGTAGAAGAACGAAGTACTGTGACTAAAAATGTGCAATACAAGGATATAGTCTTTCGCAACTGCTGTTCAATCTACACATTGCAGAAGCAATGACGGAAACAAGAGAAAGGTTCGAAAGTGGAATTAAATTCGAAGATGAAATTATATCGACGATAAGGTTCGCTGACGACATTGTTATCCTCACTGAAAGAGAAGAAGAATTACTGGACCTACTGAGTGGAACGAACACTCTAATGAGTACAGAATAAGGAAGAGAAGTAGCAGAAAAGAGAATACAAAAAAGATGAAATTAGAGGGAAGTGGCAGAAATGACAACACCGAGAAACTTAACGCAAGAGTTCGTGATCAGGAAGTAGACGAAGTTAAGGAATTCTGCTGCCTAGGCAACAAAATACCCATGACAGTCGGAGCAAGGACATCAAAACCACACTAGCACTTTCAAAAAGGGCGGTCCTGGTCATGTAAACTCTACTAGTACCAGACATGTGCCTCAGTTTGAGGAAATAATTTCTGAGAATGTACGATACTAATGAAACAAGGTCTGTTGGAAAACCAGAAAAGAAGAGACTGAAACATTTAAGATGTGGTGTTTCAGAATAACGTTTAAAATTATGTGGACTGATAAGGTAAGGAATGAGGAGGTTCTTCAGAGAATCAATGAGGAAAGCAGTATATGGATAACTCGGACAGATATGAGGGACTGTCAGGAATTTACCATATGCGGTAAGACATCACAGAATAAATTCCGTGGCACTATAGATAACTGTAGAGGGCAAAAACTGTAGAGGAAAACAGAAATTGTAACACACACCCAGCAAAGAACTGGGAACGTAGGTTGGCTCTGGCCAGGAATTCGTGGCGGACCGCATTGAACCAATCAGAAGACTGATGACTGATGAACCTCCTAACCCCCCCCCCCCCCAGCAAAAAAGAATGCTCCCCCAGGCCATCACACCTGCGTGTCAGACCGTATTGTGGGAGACAGTAGAGTTGGTATCGCACCATTGTTTCGGGCGTCTCCAAACACGTCTTCGCTGGTCGTTTTGGTTCAGTTCCAAGTAGTACTCGTCACAGATGACAACTTTCCTCCACCTCCAATCGATGAGATTACAAGCCGCCTTTGTGAGACGGTATAATGAGCTTATGTTGTGATGGGGAGCGGAGTGACGTTGATATCCATAACACGCTGCTTAAAGTGTAACATTCCGAGAAGAGACGCCTGGATATTCAGTCCGAAGATAGTCATAACCAATGCCAAGTGCTTCAAATCAAAACTGGATCTTACGTGCTCAGGGATGAAAAGAAATTCGGGGACACAAAAGAGCTTACAGTGCTGCTTCCTAGTACGGTAAATGTTCATCGGTATGAGTAACCATTAGCTCTCCAGTGTCTGATAACAATATTACTTCTCGCCTTCCTCTTCTATCACTTATCTGCAGTGCAGTCCGGTGACTGTATTTACCGAAGTACATCCCAGGGTTCGCTTCTCAGAGGAAATAGAGCAGCAGACGGGGAACCTCTATTCAACAGGGAGGGAAACCATTCCCTAAAATGGGAATCAGCAATTACTAACGGCATGACGATGCAGAAGGAAATGTCAAACATTGCATCAAGGACACATAATGTGTATCCAAAGGGTATGTGGCCGGAAATTGAAGAAAAGTGTCATAATGATCTATGCTCGCTAATACTCCTAAGTAGCTCCCCGATGCACATCTCCGGGAGTGCTACGAGAAAAAGAAGTGAGGATTAATGGTCGGTGGCATAAAGGGTAATAGATCGCTGTAATAGCGACAGGAATAGAGGGAAGAGTAACGGGGGAATATGGGCTTAGTAGTAGAAATGAAAGAGTAATTATCTGCAACAAATTTCAACTAGTAACAGCAACCATGCTGTTAAAAAATCAGAAGTTATACAGCTGTAGAAAATGAAGTTCCAGGAACTGCGTTCTTTGTTTATAGGAAAGTAGAGCACAGAGTGAGTTACTGTGAACAATTCTGTGGTAGGGTTGCTCTCAGCCGAAATGACAGCAGACCAACTCTTAACATCATTAATAGAAAAACATACAAATGTCACAAGAATATAATGAATAGGTGGAGATAGAGTTTGAGGATATTGATCGGACAATTCCGCATGTAAAGGACGATGATAATCTAAAATAGTGGGCAATTAAAACTCTGTAATAGGATACGGAACAGAGGAAGGAGTAACTGAAGAATATGGGATTGATAGTAGAAATGAGAAAATAATAATCTGCAATCAATTTCAACTAGTATTAGCAAATACGGTTTTAAAAAAAATCACAATAACAGCATGTACAGTTGAAAAACGCCTGGAGAGACGGGAGGATTTCTACTAGATTCCATCATGGGAAGACAGAGATTCCGAAGTTAGGTACTAGATGGCAAGTAATACCCAGGAGCAGATATAGACACCGATGAAGAGCAGGTTGAAGTTTAAGAGACTCGTCCGGAATTACGGAATGCGTTTTAACATCTATAAGGCGATAGATACTGCGACAATGAGTACCACAACTTGCATCTTACTTGTGGAGGAATGGACATCGCTAAACATGGCAATCACGGAGGCGGGACGAACATAGTTTCAGGCATGGTAGATGGGAAAAATTGTGGGGACAAAATAAATATTTTAGTAGAACAACAAATGGACGAAGTACAAAAATGTTAAGGAAAGATAGAAACACATATAAGAGTCACTTAGGAATGAAAGAAGTAAGAAGTCCTGATGAGCCAATAGGGAATTGCAACAGAAAAAGAAACAGGAACCGTAAGGGGGAAAAGGGCAGCGAAGAACAGATTCAGAATATTTTAAAATCAAAACAGTGTTCAGTGAAACTGAAAGAGAGAGTGGCCACATTAAGTGTGCAACGGTAATTCCACAATTAAACTTAGAGGAGAGAGATGAGGTAGGTTGTAAAAGTACTGTGTGTGACGTGTTTGAAGATAAGAGTGCCAGTACGGAAGACATATGGGATCCAGTATGGCGGACCGGATTTACTAGAGATTTATTAATCTTGCGATGAAATAGGGCAGGAGGGATTTAGAACATTCTTTCGAAACACGTAAAATGATTGAAAGTGACAACCATACGACTATAAATACGGTATGTCGAATGTTAGAAACAGAATACATACCATCGAACGTTCCGCAAAATATCCTCCAAAAACTCTCGAGTACAGCGGGGCAGGTAAGTGCGACAACAGTAAACATTGTACCGTGAAGGACACGGCACGATTCCGCGGCTGTCACCTGCACAACTTTTTATTTCACGGCGGCGGCGCTTAGCGGTACTGGACATTAGAGGGCGCGAACGAGGGCACGTATGGAGCAGCGGGGACCCGCGAAGAGAACGGTTATTGGCACTGAGTTGATATGGTCACCTTTGCTTCGAAGGCTGTGTGTGATCGCTCCTGGCAGAGGGCAACGACTTCATCTCCGCTGAGAGTTGGAAGTCGTATCGACGGTAGCGGGGTCCTTCTGCGTGGCATGTAGACACGGGTCCTAAGGCAATCGTCAGCAAAGCGGGAGCAACCTGATCATGATTACATTTTTCTCTTTCATATCAGGTGTAGAATGCTTCCTCCATGTTTACATACACGTAAATAAAAATCCAGTTTGATAATATTGCTCTTATCGGGGTCAAACTTTGTACTTGTTGTTTTTGTAGGTGGCCTTTAGGCCTGAGATCTAAAATGTCGTCTACTACGGTTCCGATTATCAGGACTACCCACTGTACTTGTTGTTTTCTTGTAACTGTTGTGCTCAATCATTTAAACTCAAATAGGTAACATTATAATACTCGGGGGATAACTACTTGTGCCACTCTTCTTGTTAAAGTGGCAGTTGCATCTAATCAGTTCACTTAAGTTTTTAAATTTTTTTAGTAAATATTCGGTTAGCATTGAGCTTGCTCTTGCTTCTATTTGGACGTTGCGGATAATTACTGAATTATAAATAATTGTAATTGTAATCATCGGGGGTATAAAACATTGCCTTGCTGTTATGGTTGAAGTGACCATCGTGCCTGGCCAGTTAAATTCAAATTTTGACTTTTTTTAGCAAATAGGTGGTCAGCCCTGAGCTTGTTGTTGCTTCTAGGGGGACCGTTGCGTCTAACCATATTATTTTAAATAAGTGAAATTTTAATAATCGGGAGATAACCCATTGTGTTGCTATTCTTGTTGTAGTGGCCATCATGTTGACCACTTAAATTCATTTTTTAATTTTTTTTTTTTTTTGGTGTATAGGTGGTCAACCATGAGCTTATTGTTGCTTCATGTGGCCGTAGCGGCTAATCCTTCAACTTTAAATATTAGAAATTTTAATACTCAAGGGATAACCCCTTGTGTTGCTACTCTCCTTATATTGGTTGTAGTGGCTGGTACATTAAATTAAATTTTTATTGTTTTTAGTAAGTAGGCGATCATCCCCGAGCATGTTGTTGCTTCAAGCTAACCGTCGCGCCTAATCATTTGCTTTTAAATAATTGAAGTTTTACTTTTCGAGGGTAATTCGCTTTTGCTACTTTTCTTGTTAAAGTGGCTGATGTGCTTGGTAAGTTAAAATAAATTTTTAATTCTTTTTAATTAAATAGGTGGACAGCCCTGAGGTTGCTGTTGTGTTAAGGTCGACGCTGCATCTAATCACTTAATATGGAAGACTAAAATTTTAATAATCAGGGTACAGTCCCCTTTTGTTAGTTTCTTTTTATAGTGACTGTTGTGCCTAGTCATTTAAATTCTGTTTTAAATTTTTTGGTAAATAGGTGGCAGTTCTTGAGCTTCCTGTTGTTTTAAAGAGGCCGCTGCACGTAATTAATTAAACTTAAACTTTTGTTTTTATCTAAGGCACTGCTCCTGAGAATTATTGTGTTAGTTTATTTGATTTTAATAATAGTTGGTAATAATGTTACACATATTTAACCATGCCTTTGATTCTCACTACTCTCTGCTACAAACCTAACAGGCCATGTATCAAAGTACATGCCAAGAATAATATAAGAAGAACGAAAAAGTCAATTTAATTTCTGTATGTAACCAGACTTAAGAAAACTCAAGGCACTTTCACAGTATCTTTGGACGTACAAAAAGCGTTAGACAGTGTAAAATAGAGCAAATGTTCGAAGTACTTAGAAAAATACGAGTAAGTTACATGGAAAGGTTGGTAATATGCAATGTGAACAAGGAGCAGGAGAAAACAAGAAGCATGGAAGAAAAATAAATAACGTACATTCCTGGTCTCATGATGGCTATTGCTATCGAAAATTGATGTCAATGTGAAGAGGAATTTTCTGAGCAAGTAAGAACAACCGTTAACACATTATAAAATAACTTCCACTCTAATTTAGGGAGCTGTAGCGGACAGCAGATACTGCGATACATCAAACAAGTAATTGACGGCGTTTTGAGTAAGTGCTACTCCGAGTGATTTATTCCTGGCATGGTGAATGCGTTTTAAAAAAATCGAGTGTATGAACGCGTCAAATAAACTTGCCTTGATGAATTCTACCTGCAGTAACAACCAAAACCTTCCTACGTACATAATACATGAGTCGCTCAAACACCCAGAAACATTTCATTGGAATTTATTGTGGCAGCTAATAACCGACCACACGTGTCATACCAGAGTTCATCGCTCTCAGACACAGGGCTATATCAATGTACTTGTTTTCAAAGCCACTCATGTCAGTGACTTTTTCCATTCACATTCTTTAATGTTCGATCAATTTTTGCAATCAAGACGTTCATTTGCATTGCATTTCCTCATATGCCTTTGTGATGCAGTTTCATTCGAGCTTGCGACGGAAATACTGCGTGATGTTAGGTTAGGTTTTATGAATGTCTTGTAACAAATGGCTCTGAGCACTATGGGACTTAACACTGAGGTCATAAGTCCCCTAGAACTTAGAACTAATTAAACCTAACTAACCTAAGGACATCACACACATCCATGCCCGAGGCAGGACTCGAATCTGCGACCGTAGCGGTCACGCGGTTCCAGACTGAAGCGCGTAGCACCGCACGGCCACACCGGCCGGCTGTCTTGTAACAGGTAGATCTAAATACATTCTGCCGGCCGCTGTGGCCGAGCGGTTCTATGCGCGTCATTCCGGAACAGCGCTGCTGCTACAGCCGCTGGTTCGAATCCTGCCTCGGTCATGGATGTGTGTTACGTCCTTAGGTTAGTTAGGTTTAATTAGTTCTGAGTGTAGGGGACTGATGACCTGAGATGTTAAGTCCCACAGTGTTTGGAGTCATTTTTTAAATGCGTTCTGACATGGAAACATCGCTATACCTCCAACGACAGAGATATTGTGTTGGCAATAGGAACAGTTATATAGAATACTAGCCACCCGGCCTGGCTACTGCCAGACTATTTGGGTGGAGTACCATGTTTTGTTTGCAGGCTGGTGCGTAGAGTAATGAATAAATTCCAGAAAACAAAGTGAAGGAAACGAATGCCATCACTTTCATACGACTTGGGCAATGTAAGCAGCGAATGGCAGTAAAGTTATCTGGAGCCGCGAATGTTACGTGCTCCATATTCAGCTCGTGTTTCACGTAACGTCCGATGACAATGATGAGATCACTTCATTGTGTAAAAAATAGTTTAACCAAGTACGTAAATATTTTATGTAAATTTTGGGCGTATGTGCGTGCTTGAGTCATTAATTATGTATCGGAGGCTGGCTGAAACGGGACAAATAAATAAATAAAAATTTAGGAAAAGCCACCCATGATGCACACTGATAAGGCAAAAAATGATGAACGCCGCCCACCTCGACATTGGATGCTGCCTATCGGCGTTGCGACGCTCCAACAAAAGTATGTAAGCGGAGCAGACACGGACGGGTGTTCACCCTACCGAAGATATGGGCTGCAAATGAGAAAATGCATTGAGATAAGCTTCTTTGACAAAGGGCATATTATTATTAGGCTGAGCCTTTGAACGGGTATCTCTAAACGGCGAAGCCGGTGTAATGTTCACGTGCTACTGTCATGAGAATCTACGGAAAGAGGTAGGAGAACAGTGAAACTACCACTAGGCCCTATATGGCTGGACGTCCAGCTTCAAAGAGCGTGGGCCTCAGAGGCTTCTCTGCTCTGTAAAGTAGGGTAAATGGTGACCTTTGGCTTTTCTGCCGAAAGAGCACAATGATGGTCCACGCACAAGTTTTTCGAAGCACACCGTTCATCGTACGTTCTTGGACATGGAGCTCCGCAGCAGACCACCCCTACGTGTTCACATACTCACCCAACGACGACGTCAGCTAAGATTGCAGTGGGCTCGGGACCATCGAGATTGGACCGTCGATCAGTGGAAATGTGTTGGCTTTTCGGGTGACTCACATGTTAGCTACATTAAGTCGAATGTCGTCTCCACAAACACCGTCATAGTGGTGGGCGCCAGCTCGAAACGTGCAGCGCGCAACGGACGCAGACTGATAGAAGCGGTATTATGCTACGGGAAACACTTTACTGCGCTTGCGTGGGATCTGTGGTAGTAACCTAAGACACGCTAATAGCTACGAACCACCTGCATCCCTTCATGCCTGGTGTCTTCCCACACTGACATGTAATCTCTCTGTAATATAATTGTCCGTCTCTCGGAGCCACAAACGTGCTACAGTGGTTTGACGGACATTACGGTCAACTCACGTCAATGTCTCAGCGACAAAATTCACCTGTTGTATATCCTATGGAACCGACTTGGGTCGCTATCGGGTGCCATCATCACGTATGCAAATTCGTGAGTCTTTGTTTACGCGAACTGCATCGCATTTGCGTAGACTTCTAATGCTACATACCTTCACAAACTTACCACCAAACTGTCGGATCCCTGATACGGCAGAATCAGTGATGTATTTCGTTCCAGAGCCAGGCAAACAAGCTATTAAGCAGATGATCATAACGTTTTGGCTCATCAGTGTCTATGGTTCAAATGGCTCTAAGCACTACGGGAATTAATATCCGAGGTCATCAGTCCCCGCCGGCCGCGGTGGTCTCGTGGTTCTAGGCGCGCCGTCCGGAACCGTGTGACTGCTACGGTCGCAGGTTCGAATCCTGCCTCGGGCATGGATGTGTGTGATGTCCTTAGGTTAGTTAGGTTTAAGTAGTTCTAAGTTCTATGGGACTGATGACCACAGCAGTTGAGTCCCATAGTGCTCAGAGCCATTTGAACCGTTTTTTCATCAGTCCCCTAGACTTAGAACTACTTAAACCTAACCTAAGGACATCATACACATCCATGCCCGAAGCTTGATTCGAACCTGCGACCGTAGCAGCAGCGCGGTTCTGGACTGAAGCGTCTAGAATCGCTCGGCCACATCGGCCGGTGATCAGTGATTATATTTAGTTCGTGTTACAGAACTTCTGTTGTGATGGATAGTAGAATCTGTGATGCATTTTGAGTATCATTGCTTCAGTTCATTGTAGTGGGCTCTTCATTGCAGACTTTTTCGCGATATCAGACAAAGTGTCTAGATCTGATACAAGGATGGCAGAAAATTGAAAGTTAATACAACCGATGTGCTGCTGAAAGAACGTCTTGTATTGAAAGGAAGCGGAGTGGTTGAAGTTGTTTTCGGGAAACGTTTTATTTCTAGCATAAGAAATAAAACAGCAAATATTTTAAATTCATACGTTTCCCGCCGTGGATTTGTTCTGAAACTGTTGCAGGTAAACAACTGGTTGGAAGAATATGATTATTTCAAACTGTGAGTCTAGATCACATTCTGCTGACGTGTTAGTTCTCTATTCATTATTGCTCATATCTATCACGGAAAGCTGAGTAATTCACTGTCATTTGTTTGAAGAATCTGCAACAATTTAAGCGTGAGAATTCCAGTTGCTAATGTGAGGAAAGCCGAAACGGCAGTCTCAGATTGTCAACATATTACAAAACATGTACTTCCTCATTAGTATACGAGGTCTAGGGACAGCGCTTTTGACTAGTAATGAAAACGTTTTCGATTCCGTATTAGAAGTGCGTCATTGCTCACATTAACAAAAAACTTCACCAGTGGGGGCCGAGGACATTGAATAAAACGTCACTGTCCTTCTGTCAACGGTCTTGTCACACAGGGCGGAGGAGCGGACAGAGGTTCAGGACACTCTCTTCCACTTGGGGTGGGAAACAGTCCCTGGAAACCACTGCATTAAAATACATCATATGGAGACTGCCTATAATTAAAAAATTATAGTCATAACCCCACATCGCCAGAAGATTCTGGACTAGATCCCGATTCGGATCAGCGGAGGGGACAGTCAACTGGGAAGTGATAATGAGAAAAGATTGAATAACCAGAGAAAGGACAACGTTCTACGAGTCGGGGCATGGAATGTCAGAAGTTTGAACTTCGCAGGGAAAACAGAAATGATGAGGCTTAGTGGAGGTCAGTAAAGTGAAACAGAAAGATGACAAGGCTTTATGGTCAGATGAGTATATGGTAACATTAACAACAGCAGAAAGTGTTATAACAGGAGTAGGATTCGTTATAAGGGAGGTACGGCAGAGAGTGAGTTACTGCGGATAGTTCTGTGATAGCGTTGTTGTTATCACAATCGGAAACCAACTCTGCAAACTGTAATAAGTCTGTTTGCGTGACCATTATGCACAGCAAGCACAGAAATAGTTGTTTTGTAAATAAAAAACGCCATTTCTTAGTTCAGTTATACATGTCGATGACGCAAGCAAAAGATGAAGAGATCGAGGAAGTATACGAGCATACTGAACGGCTATCTGTACGTAAAGGGGGAGGAATGCTAACAGTCTGGGGGGATTGGGATGTCGTTGTAGGGAAAGTAGTAGAAGTAAGAATTACGAGCGAATATGAGATCGGCACTAGGAATAAGAGAGGAGAAAGATTGAGTTTTACAATAAATTTAAGCAAGTAATAGCGAATACTCTACTCAAGATTCACAAAAGCAGAAGGTGTACTTCGGAAAAGCCGTGAGATACATGAAATTTCAGTTAGACTACATCATGTCCAGGCAGAGATTCTGAAATCAGATATTGGATAGTAAGGTGTACGGAGATGGAGATATAGACACAGAACATAATATTTAGTAATGTCTAATAGTGCCCTGAAGTTTAAGAGACTAGCCATGACGAATCAGTGCGCAAGAAGTGGTGTACGGAAGTACAAAGGAATACATAAATATGTTTGATGTTCTCTGAGGCTACAATAGTGCCGTAAGGGATAGCTCAATAGGTATTTAGGTCGATAAGGAATGCACATATCAAGAAGGGCAATCACAGAAATTGGAAAGAAAAATATAGGTGTTCGGGGTCATTCTGGATTACAGAAATACAACTCATTTAGGAATGAAATAAACAGGAAGTGCACGGAAGATAAGATGAAACAGCTGCTCGAGAAGTGTGATGAATCGAAAAAGAAATGCCTATAGGAAGCACAGACTCTGCACACAGAAAAGTCAAAATAACGTTCGACGAAATTAAAGGTATTGGCGGTAACATTAAGAGTGCAATGGAAATTCGAGTGTTATATGCAGAAGAGAGAGCTGTAGGTGGAAAGAATATACTGAAAGGGAGAACTTGTCTGCTGACGTGACAGAAGAAGAATCAGGAGTCGACAGGGAAGAGGGAGGGTATCCAGTATTAGAGTTAGAAATTAATAGTTCTTTCCACGACTTAAGAGCAAACAAGGCAGAATTGACAAATAACGTTCGATCAGAATTTATAAAATCACTGGGAGGAAGTGGTAACAAAACGACTTTTCATGTCGGTGTGTAGAATGTACGAGACTGGTTATATATCATCAGAGTTTCGGAAGAGCGTCATTCATGCCAGAGTTCAAGGTTCAAGACTGGAAATAAAATTTAAGGTAAAGGTACATCAGTGGTAAGCTGATGACATTGCTGCCCTCAGTCAAAGTAAAGAAGAATTACAGGATGTGTTGGATGCAATCACCAGCCAAATGATTACAGCATACAGCACGAAAGTAATGAGAAGGAGCTGAAATGAGGGAAGTGACTAACTTAACATCAGAAATACACTCCTGGAAATGGAAAAAAGAACACATTGACACCGGTGTGTCAGACCCACCATACTTGCACCGGACACTGCGAGAGGGCTGTACAAGAAACGATCACACGCACGGCACAGCGGACACACCAGGAACCGCGGTGTTGGCCGTCGAATGGCGCTAGCTGCGCAGCATTTGTGCACCGCCGCCGTCAGTGTCAGCCAGTTTGCCGTGGCATACGGAGCTCCATCGCAGTCTTTAACACTGGTAGCATGCCGCGATAGCGTGGACGTGAACCGTATGTGCAGTTGACGGACTTTGAGCGAGGGCGTATAGTGGGCATGCGGGAGGCCGCGTGGACATACCGCCGAATTGCTCAACACGTGGGGCGTGAGGTCTCCACAGTACATCGATGTTATCGCCAGTGGTCGGCGGAAGGTGCACGTGCCCGTCGACCTGGGACCGGACCGCAGCGACGCACGGATGCACGCCAAAACCGTAGGATCCTACGCAGTGCCGTAGGGGACCGCACCGCCACTTCCCAGCAAATTAGGGACACTGTTGCTCCTGGGGTATCGGCGAGGACCATTCGCAACCGTCTCCATGAAGCTGGGCTACGGTCCCGCACACCGTTAGGCCGTCTTCCGCTCACGCCCCAACATCGTGCAGCCCGCCTTCAGTGGTGTCGCGACAGGCGTGAATGGAGGGACGAATGGAGACGTGTCGTCTTCAGCGATGAGAGTCGCTTCTGCCTTGGTGCCAATGATGGTCGTATGCGTGTTTGGCGCCGTGCAGATGAGCGCCACAATCAGGACTGCATACGACCGAGGCACACAGGGCCAACACCCGGCATCATGGTGTGGGGATCGATCTCCTACACTGGCCGTACACCACTGGTGATCGTCGAGGGGACACTGAATAGTGCGTAGTACATCCAAACCGTCATCGAACCCATCGTTCTACCATTCCTAGACCGGCAAGGGAACTTGCTGTTCCAACAGGACAATGCACGTCCGCATGTATCCCGTGCCACCCAACGTGCTCTAGAAGGTGTAAGTCAACTACCCTGGCCAGCAAGATCTCCGGATCTGTCCCCCATTGAGCATGTTTGGGACTGGATGAAGCGTCGTCTCACGCGGTCTGCACGTCCAGCACGAACGCTGGTCCAACTGAGGCGCCAGGTGGAAATGGCATGGCAAGCCGTTCCACAGGACTACATCCAGCATCTCTATGATCGTCTCCATGGGAGAATAGCAGCCTGCATTGCTGCGATAGGTGGATATACACTGTACTAGTGCCGACATTGTGCATGCTCTGTTGCCTGTGTCTATGTGCCTGTGGTTCTGTCAGTGTGATCATGTGATGTATCTGACTCCTGGAATGTGTCAATAAAGTTTCCCCTTCCTGGGACAATGAATTCACGGTGTTCTTATTTCAATTTCCAGGAGTGTAGTGATCATAAACTAGATGAAGGCATTCTGCTACCAACTGATCAAACATAGGCCTTAATTTGAGGAAAAAATTCTGGTAATGTAGGTTTGGAGCACAGCATCGTATGGTAGAGAAACATAGATGTGGGAAACCGGAACACAAGAGATTCTGGTAATGTAGGTTTGGAGCAGAGCATCGTATGGTAGAGAAACATAGATGTGGGAAACCGGAACACAAGAGAATCGAGGGAATGAGGAGGTTCTACATAGAATCGGCACGGAAAGGAAAATATGGAAAACGCTTTCAAGAAGAAGGGCCGGAAGATAGCATATGTGTCAATACATTAGGGAATAATTTCCATGAGGAAGACAGAGATTGGAATACACCCAGCTAGTGAGTACTGAGCTGTGCAGCGGCTCGCATTGGTGCTGTTTGTAGGCTTCCGCCCTCTGTTGGAGGCCAGGCCGTATCTTTTAGTTCACATGGCTGCGGTTGTTTGTCTTCTTCTCGTCTTGACTGGTGCCACATGGATTCGCAAAAGTTGCGTGTCCGCTAGTGGCAGCAGCGGCGGTTATCGATATGTAGTAACTGTGTCCCTATCTTTGCGGCGACATCGTGTGTCTTCTGGGTCGAGTCAGTGTGCAGTTCGTTTCGGGACAGACGAGGAGCCAAGCCCGTGCAGTGCGGGAACACGCTGGGACCGCTGGCGGCGCGCATAGACTGCCAGATCGAAGGCCTGTGGTCATGGGGGTGCACGACCTCGTCGTAAACCGGATCCTGCAAGCTTTAAGTTGGGTGCATTCCGATTCAGTCAGAGAAAGTTCCACCATTATGAGATCTTCCGATTCTCCAGTGACCTGCGTTCATGTTGCTGCTCGTTGTGTTGCTGAGGCGAAGAGCAGCGAGTGGAGTGCTTGGGGAAGGGGCAGATCTGATTAGCTTTCCTGGACATCTAATTACTGTTGATTGCGTTTAGTTTGTTACTATTTGTTAAGTTCAACGAGCGGTGTTTTTCGGGCCTCGTGGCTGCTAACACTGCAGTTACCTGCCCTGGGGATTAGTGTACGTAACGGCAGTGTACGTCTCCTCGAATTTCTTGATTGTAGGTTGGTTGGTGATACTTCTATTCTGGTGGTAGTGATTCCTTTCTCCTTCCGGGCACTCTAAGTACAGTATTCTGCCGAGGGAGTCCACACTGCCGGTTCCCTCTGGCGTATTTTTACATCATGGATTTGGTTTATTGGACATCAGGCAGTCTCAGCAAGATTGTCATTAGTCATTCATTACACTGTCACTAGTCTTGTCTACCATCGTGTGAAGTGAATTAAACTCGTGGCTGCCTATCTCATCACTCGTGAAAGCATTTTTGCCGGACCTACTCAAAGGTCGATTGCTGGTGCACCGTCTACGACTGGCCCTTGCGTTTTATTATTGTATTTGCTGTTTTATTGTATGTTTGTCAATTTTTTTATTTAATTGCCATTCTTAGCGTTACAGCAGCTTTAAATGGTTGTGCTACCAAATTTACCATCATTTGGTCTCACCCACATGATGATCAGTTGCCTGTCTTTGTAAATTAACCTTTGCTAGTGCATTGCAGTTTTACAAAGTGTTTGTTAAATTTTTTATAATTTCCGCACTTGGCATTAAGGGCCTTCAGCCGTGACTGTGGTTACTTGCCTTAAAATTCTAATCGGGATCACATTGGCTTGTTTTTAAAACATTATTTGCTGCGTCTGTATTTTATGCCCCTTTGGTAAATTGGAATGCACTGAAAGCACTTAATTACACAGTTGTTATTTTCTGTCATTAATAACATGTGACCTATTTATTTATTGCTGAGTCTGGAATTACCGTTTAAAAACATAAATGTGTAATTGAAAAAGGGAACCAATAGTAACTTATGACGACCCCATCCACAATGGTAATCGAATCCTGCCTTCCCTGACTACCAGGTTTAAATTCGTAGCAGAGCGTGGTTATGATTGTAATATCGCCATTTCAGTTACTGTTGGTTTCATTTGTTTAACTCTTTTAGTGCAGTATGATTTCTGTCTTTGGTGTTGTGTTCTGTTTTAGGTGATCAAAACTATAATGGCGGTCAGGCTATGCCGTGGGTTCGGCCTACTGAGGAAGGACCACCTCACTTATGGGCTGGCGATAAGGCGCCAGCCTGTTGAGGGTAGTGTTCCGGACTTAGCAGCCCGCTTGCATGCTACCGTTCATCAGCTGGTTGATTTCACGCTGGACGTTGTTGGTGAGACAAAGGCAGCCATAGAGTTTTTGTTTGTAGCTGTTAGGAGTCTTGAGGATAACATTGGCTTTTTAGAGGGCACTCAACCTAGTGGCAGTCAGCGTCAAAACTGATTACATATAAGATATCACCGCATCATAGGTGAATGCTTGTTTAAAAGAGAGGGTGAATATAAAATTACTGGACCGAGATTCGATCCCACAACCTAGAAGCAAAGTGGATTCCAATTGTTTCGTCAAAAGGCACTGCTGCTCTCGAGTAAGACGACTTTAAACTAGGAGGCAATGACATCGTTTTTGCGACTTTAATTCGTCGTAATTGAGGCAGTTTATAGGAAATGTTGGTATATAAATCCTTCCTCGTTACTCAGTGTATCTATTAGTCAAAACCGGATTAAAATTCTTGAGATTAATCTGCACAGACAGACTCACGTTAGGAAGCGACTTAATTTTATATACAGAGAGACACCCCTACTTTTGTTGTGGCCTTCAGTCCGAAGACAGGCGTCATGCGGCTCTCCATGCTGCTCTACCCAGTGCAAGACTCTTCATCGTCGAACATCAACGACAACCTACATCATTTATAATGATCATGTCTCAGCCTTCCTCTACACACTCCCAAAATCTGCCTCCAGTAATGAACTAGTGATGTATTGATGTCTCAGAATGTGTCCTCTCAATAGTTTCCTTCTTTTAGTCAAGTTATGCCACACGATTGTTTCTCCCATGTTCTATTCAGTATCTCATAATTGGTTACATGATCACCCATTTAATCACCAGAACTCATCTGTAGCGACACATTTCAAAGTCTTCTATTCTTCTTTGTCCTGAACTGTTTATAATCCAAACACATACCTTCAGTAGAGACGTCCTAACACTTTATATACGATGTTAGCAAATTTCTCTTCTTCTGAACCACTTTTCGTGACATAACCAATCCACATTTTTTGCCTCCCTGCGTCGGCGCTCATCACTGCCCAAATAAGAAAACTCATTTACTGCTTTCGATGTATTGTTTTCTTATCTAGTCCCTTCTGCACCGCCTGATTTAATTCGACTACATTTCATTACCTTTGTTTTGTTGATGTTCATCTTATATCCGCATTTCAAGACGCTGTCCACTCCGTTCAACTGCTGTTAGAACTCCTCTGCTGTCTCTGAGAGCACTACAGTGTCATCGGCAAACCTCCAAGTTTTATCTCTTGTCTCTGAATAACACCTACGTTTTTCTTCGGTTATCTCTACTGCTTGCGTAATGTACAGACTGAATAACAATGAGCATAGGCTAGAACACTGTCTCACTCCTTTCTCAACCACTGCTCCTCTTTCATGCCTCTCGGCTCTTGTAACTGTCATCTGGTTTCTATAAAAGCTGCATATACGCTTTCGTCCCCTGTGTTTACTCCTTCTACCTTCAGAATTTCAAAGAATGTATTATAGTTTAAGTTGTAAGAGCTTTCTCTAAATCTTCAAAAGCTTTAAATGAGGATTGTCATTCTTTAACCCATCTTTTAAAATACATCGTAGCGTCAATATTGCTTCAGGTATTCCTTCTTTACTCCAGAAACCAAAGTAATCTTTGCCAAGATCGGTTTCTACCGGTTTTTCCATTTTTCTGTGAACAATTGGTGTTAACATTTTGCATAACTTATTAAACTGATAGTTCGGTAACTTTCACATCTGTCAGCACCTAATACCTTTAGAATTGGAATTATAAGTTCTTTGCATTCTAACGGTATTTCTCCTGTGTCATGCATATCGTATAACATGTGGAACAATAGTACTGACGGAATTCCACATACTCCACGAGCCTTCTTTCGACTTAGATCGTTCAGTGCTCTGTTAGATTATTCTCGCAGTGTCATATCTGGCATCTCATCTTCATCTATGCCCATTTCTCATTCTGTAATATTTCTTTCAAGTACATTTCCCTTATATTGCCCTTCTATTCCTTTCACCTATAAGTTTTCCTTTCTTTGCTTCGAACTGGTTTTCCATCTGAGTTCTTGATACTCGTACATATGTTTCACTTTTATCGAAAGGTCTATTCAATTTTCCTATAGGCTGTATGAATCTTGCCCCTAGTTATAATGCTTCTACGAGCTTAAATTAGTCGCGTATCCATTCCTGATGAGCTACTTTGCGTTTCCTGTCGATCACATTATTTAGAAATTTGTACTTCCTTTCACCTGCTTCATTTTCTGCACATGTATATTTTTCTATTTTCATCATTTAAATCCAGTATCTCCTTCATTATACTAGGATTTCTACTAGGAATTGTCTTTCTACCTATTTAATCCTCTGCAGCCTTCACGATTTCACCTCTCAAAGTACTCATTCTTCTACTATAATACTTTCCCGTATTTAAGTCAATCTCTCAACAACCTCTGTGTCTTTCAACTTAACCTACTCCCATCACCTTAATTTACTTCTTTTCTTCAATTTCTTCAGTTTTAATCTACAGTTTATAATCAATAAACTGTAGTCAGAGTCCACATCTGCTCCAGAAATATGTCGCAGTTCCTAGCGTATGGTTGCTTCCGCTGGTGTTCTGTTTGTATCCCTTTATTATGAATTGGCCTCTGGAGTTTCTGCCAGACATCTCTGGTTATTATTTCTAGAAGTTCCACTGTTTCGGACGCCCACGCCTTAGCTAAACCCGAATTCCTGCAGAACAGTGTCTTAAAAGATCGAACAAACATTTGAGATGAAAAGCTTAGTTAAATCACCCTCTACGTACAATCTGCATGTGTGTTCGCCCGCATTGTGTGTGTGTGCGCGTGCGCGCTTGTGTGTGTGTGTGTGTCTGTGTCTGCGTATGTGTGTAACAAAAGTATGATGTGACTACAGTATATTTATATTGGAAAATGCATTGTAAGTTTTCTTCGCATGTCTGATATAATTTGATACAATAAGTATTAAAGAAACCAGTCTTCCATAATTAACTTTTCGCGGTTACTCAGGTTGACAGGAGTCATCGCTTTTACACTTAATGTTATCTGTGATTATCATTAATTTTGATTTTCAGGGTAATGAATGTTTAAACAGTTCTTACTAAATACCATATGCTGTGGATTAACTTCCATCTCGGATTACTTTATCTTTAACTTTCTCACATGTCGACTAGGAGTTATATTTCATTCGTTTCTTGACGCTCTTCCGCCTACCTTAATCAAAGAACCTAGAGTAATCAGATGCGTTTGCTCCACAGCAAATTAATAAGGAAAGCCACTCAGAAAAATTAGTGCACCCTTGCAGAGTGAAATTGTTTCCCAGTTTTAAAAGCTCGTCTAGCTGTTTCGTTTCTGTTATATCTAAAGCAACCAAGGTATCTCCATGAGATACGAATCTCCGAAACAGCATCTTTCTTAATGTACCTGTCGTTTTATGTTATTCTGCTGTTTAAATTTCTGTCTGTACATTAATGTATTGAACGGATATATTCTCTGTATGCCTTCTGCAGCAGTCTGACGATGTCGTTAGCACTCGGCATTCATAATTTCATTCCTCAAGCTACGTTCTATTAACTTTGATCCGAAGTTTGTGCACATTTGTGTGGGTATTTTTTTTCCTAGTTCAGAATCGTTCTTGCCTACGGCGATACTGTCATGAGGACGTTCATGTGCCTTGGTGTGTTATTTAGCATTGGGGTGTATTTGCTTATCGGGTAGTGAGGAAAACAACTAACCCCACTTTTGTTGTTACTCAGATAGCTTAAGAATGAAAACCCTTCCTGAACGCAATTGCCTTAGAATGGCGTATCGGTCAGCTACGCGCTTAATACATTATATTAACGATAACGAGTTATCGATCATTTTAATTAGTTGGAATTCTTTCGAAAGCCCAATTAAAATAGAAATGGAATTTAACCGGCAGCACGGCTGGCTCTCAAAATTATACATAACAGAAAATGTTCTTACCTGAGTACACTTCTTCCGGACACCAAAGTAGACCTAAACAATGTTGAACATGTTCCTTCGCACACATGCTTCTATCAACGCTATTAAGGCTGTATAAAATTTTAAGCATTTTTATAAAAGGTACTGTTAACATCCAATATTATGCCACACAAGTCTTAGACATTAATGACGCCAAAAACAAAATTGTAATTCACTGCTAACCAGATCTCACTAAATATCTGAGCGCTTACAGGGAAACGACGTTTTAATCCCAATCATTGCGATATGTATACTACCGCCAAGACAACAATGAATGATCAGTTACGGCCGTGGAGACGTAAGCGGGAAGTGTGGCAGGTCGCCGTTCTCCACAGCGAGCACCAATGGATGGCACTACATCAGGTGCTTGCATTTCCTCAACGACGCTTGGGCTGCCCTCGGCGCAATAAGCTGTTGTAATGGGACGCGGCTGTAATGCAGCTTCTGTGGATTTCTTGTTGGCATAAGTCCAGAATATGATTAACTATCAGCTATGTAGTTTTCTTGCCAATAGGCGTTAGATTTTTATTAAATTCAGCCCCTAACCCATCCAGTTTCCAAATAAAACTATTCACATTATCCTCCTATCAATTGCTGTACTGTTCTTGACAATTTCATCCATAGTTCTGATAAACCAAAAATTGTGTGTGAAAACTTGTGGGACCTAACTGCTAAGGTCATCAGTCTCTAAGCTTACACACTACTTAACCTTAATTATCCTAAGGACAAACACACACACACCCATGCCCATGGGAGGACTCTAACCTCCGCCAGGACCAGCCGCACAGTCCATGACAGCAAGGCCCGAGACCGTTCGGCTAATCCCGCGCGGCCTGAAAAAGCAAAGCAATTATCTGAAAACATAAAACATGAAGGTGTGATAAAGAAGAACATAGTAATTCCAGTTCCAAAGAAAGTAGGTGCTGACGGGTGAGAAAATTAACGAACTACCAGTTTAACAATTCACGGTTGCCAATTACTAACATCAATCCTTTACAGAAGAATGGAGAAACTGGTAGAACCCAACCTCCGACAAGATCAACATGGATTCCGGAGAATGTAGGAACATGTGAGGCAATACTGATACTACGACTTCTCAGAGACGGTAGTTTAACAAAGATAAACCTACGTTTATAGAAGTTGTAGACTTAGAGAAAGCTTTTGACAGTGTTTATTGGAATACTCTCGTTCAAATTCCAAAAGTGGTAGAGGTAAAATACAGGGAGCAAAAGGCTACTTACAGTTTGTACGCAATCCAGATGGCAGTTGTAAGAGTCAAGGGACACGACAAGGAAGCAGTGGTTTAGAAGGTGTGGGACAGGTTTGTAGCCTATCTCCGCATAATTCACTCTGTACATTGAGCAAGCAATAAAGGAAACAAAAGAAAAATTTGGAGGAGAAATTAAAGGCCAGGGCGAAGAAATAGAAACTTTGAGGTTTTCCAGTGACATTGTAATTCTGTCAGAGACACCCACGGACTTGGAAGAACAGTTGAATGGAATAGACAATGCCTTGAAAGGAGGATAAAAGATGAATATCAACAGAAGCCAAACGAAGGTAATGGAATGTAGTCGAATTAAGTCAGATGATGCTGAGGAAATTAGAGTAGGAAATGAGGCATGTTTGTTCTAAATAGAACGCGGCAGTAGATCGTCAACGTGGCGTCCTTTACGCCGGACTGTAATTTTAGTGCAGTTTTTATTCCACACGTGAGAAGGCTCCTGGAACTTTCCTGTAGTTGCTTACCCGTTTTATTTATTTACAAGTCAAGTTACGTAGGACCAAATTGAGGAGGAAATCTACATGTTCATGAAATGTGTCAGTACATGAAATTACAACGTAATTTTTATGAAACCGGAAATTCAAACCGTATGTTTAAGTAAATGCAGTCAACAATGCAACAACAATCAGCTTACTTTTTCAAAGAAATCCTCGACAGAACAGAAATTGGATGCAGCAGTATACTACATACCTTACTGCACAAGACTTAAGTAAGTCTGAACGAAATGCAGGATTGATTTCTGCCCAGTATTAACTGAGTTAAAGCTGCTTATTTTTGGGAATAAGCTAATATTGTTAAAAACAAATGACAGTAAGGAATATATATACTGAGAGGCCAATGTCAAAATACCCAGACTCGTAAACAGGGATCTACAAGAGTATCGTCGACCTACACTACTTATTGCCCGAACCGCCCGTTTTGAGCCAAAATTATCCTTTTAGAATGAGAAGAGTTACCCTATAATATATACCATACTATATAAGAGAATGAAAATAAGCAAAGTAGACTAATTTTCATGTCGGACGATCACTAACTTCAGATACTGTACGAATAGTACAAATGGCAGGATTAATTCTTTGAACAATATTCTGAACGTGAACATTCCACAAAAGTTTTCTATACATCTGAACACCTAGAAATTAGAATTTTTGTTTCACTAACCACATGCCCATTCTGTGAAATTAAAACACCAGGTTTTGTTGAATTGTGTTATAAACTGTAAAAACTGAGTCTTACTGTGATTTACATTTACATCTACATTTATACTCCGCAAGCCACCCAACGGTGTGTGGCGGAGGGCACTTTACGTGCCACTGTCATTATCTCCCTTTCCTGTTCCAGTCACGCATGGTTCGCGGGAAGAACGATTGCTGTAAAGCCTCCATGCGCGCTCGAATCTCTCTAATTTTACATTCGTGATCTCCTCGGGAGGTATAAGTAGGGGGAAGCAATATACTCGATACCTCATCCAGAAACGCACCCTCTCGAAACCTGGACAGGAAGCTACACCGTGATGCAGAGCACCTCTCTTGCAGAGTCTGCCACTTGAGTTTGCTAAACATCTCTGTAACGCTATCACGCTTACCAAATAACCCTGCGTTAGTTTATTTTCCACAAGCCTTGAGCTTAGGCCATGGACTGCACTATTTGGAACCCAGCCAATGTTGCACACAACATCCTTTATTACCAAGCTATTGTCGTCAGCAAACAGAAATATTTTACAGTTAAATACTACAGGGCATATCATTTACATAAATAAGGAACAGGAGTGGCTCCAACACTGATCCCTGGGGTACCCCCCACTTGACTATATCCCACTCAGATCCCACATTACAGCCATTCTCAACATTGTGAATAATGACCTTTTGCTGCTTGTTTCTGAAGTAAGAGGTGAACCATTTGTGAGCTCTCTGAAGTCAGAGTTAGGGGACCTATGAACAACAACAGTTAGAAGTTTAGTTTCACTAAATTCAACTGTCCCTGCACAAAATTCAAATATCTCTTCAGTGCAGTGCCGTGTTAAGTCTATGAACTCAAATGGAATAATGTTTTCCACGTATGTATCCATTCCCGTACCCCATAAGGAACTCCTTGACAAACAGCCAGCTAATCTGTATCCTGGTAAAGGAAGCCTCTGAATTGTTAAATTATTTAAGTGGTGCTCTGACATACCAATAATTTCAGAGTCAACATCTGTAAGCAGTTTACTAACTTTATCTCTAATACCTCCTATATGTTGATAGAATATGCTAATTACTTCTCTGCTTGGAAGCATGACATCCTCTGAACGTTATCCCTTAGTTACTGGGCTTCTTTTAAGCAGATATAACTATCAGCTGATTTCAGTCTAATAAAGGTGCACATACAACACCAACTACTACAGGAATTTTTCCACTTTACTGTCAACTATAAGTTTTGCTAGCCTACCCTTCCCATACCTATTGAGATACAGGCCTCGTCTAGTGGAATCTCATCTGCTGATGATAGACCCAATTGGCGCCAATGAAATGTGACTCATGCCCTCTGCCATCACCGCCCTCTCCAGCTCCGTTTAACGCATCTAACAGCCGCATTACGATGAGGCCGATCAGGACGCTGAAACAGTTGCACGAAATTAATATTCGTGCTACCAGTTTGAGTTGCTATACCAGCTCACCACCCACATCATATTTCTCGTCCCTATCAAGACTGTTCCCTACTCCACTCACTATCACTACCTGATCCCCCTTCGTAAAATTCCTACATAACTCCCCTATGCTGTCATTCACCTGAGCCAGCACTGCACTACGCTTCACAATGCTGGTGACCTGGTACTCACTCCCCAACACTTCCTGCAGCTGCTGGCCCACACCTCTACCATGCGAACTACCTAGCAGCAGAACCTTCTTTTTTCTGTTTGACATGGCAACTAACCTAGGCCTCCTAACTGCATCTACAGCTACAAGAGGCTCCTCTCCACTCAACTCTGACGTCTTGTTCTATTATTTCAGCGTTCTTTGCTTATTTTGGTTGGTACTTTCTTACAAGAGACTGCAGAAGTCTAAAACAGGTGCCATTTCTTACGATAGTCACTCTGTCCACACCATGGTCGCTATATCAAGTGGGTATAATTAATTTTCCTGAATGCCAAATAATGGGGGAAACTAGTGCAGTAAGCTTGGATACCACTGTAGTATGCCTAAATACAGCTTTTCACTAACACAGATGGAATGCCCAGTGGACTGTTGTCACTGTCAATAAATAAAAATCGAAATGCTACCTCCAGGCCTACTACTGTTCTACATCTACATCTACAATTATACTCCGCAAGCCACCCAACGGTGAGTGGCGGAGGGCATTTTACGTGCCACTGTCATTACCTTCCTTTCCTGTTCCAGTCGCGTATGGTTCGCGGGAAGAACGACTGTCTGAAAGCCTCCGTGCGCGCTCTAATCTCTCTAATTTTACATTCGTTATCTCCTCGGGAGGTATAAGTATGGGGAAGCAATATATTCGATACCTCATCCAGAAACGCACCCTCTCGAAACCTGGCGAGCAAGCTACACCGCGATGCAGAGCGCCTCTCTTGCAGAGTCTGACCCTTGAGTTTGTTAAACATCTCCGTAACGCTATCACGGTTACCAAATAACCCTGTGACGAAACGCGCCGCTCTTCTTTGGATCTTCTCAATCTCCTCCGTCAACCCGATCTCGTACGGATCCCACACTCATGAGCAATACTCAAGTATAGGTCGAAAGAGTGTTTTCTAAGCCACCTCCTTTGTTGATGGTACATTTTCTAAGGACTCTCCCAATGAATCTTAACCTGGTACCCGCCTTACCAACAATTAATTTTAAATGATCATTCCACTTCAAATCGTTCCGCACCCATACTCCTAGATATTCTACAGAAGTAACTGCTACCAGTGTGTGTTCCGCTACCATATAATCATACAATAAAGGATCCTTCTTTCTATGTATTCGCAATACATTACATTTGTCAATGTTAAAGGTCAGTTGCCACTCCCTGCACCAAATGCCTCTCCGCTGCAGATCTTCCTGCATTTCGCAACGATTTCCTAATGCTGCAACCTCTCTGTATACTACAGCATCATCCGCGAAAAGCCGCATGGAACTTCCGACACTATCTACTAGGTCATTTATATATATTGTGAAAAGCAATGGTCCCATAACACTCCCCTGTGGCACGACAGAGGTTACTTTAACGTCTGTAGACGTCTCTCCATTGACAACAACGTGCTGTGTTCTGTTTGCTAAAAACTTTTCAGTCCAGCCACACAGCTGGTCTGATATTCCGTAGGCTCTTACTTTGTTTATCGGGCGACAGTGCGGAACTGTATCGAACGCCTTCCGGAAGTCAAGAAAAATAGCATCTACCTGGGAGCCTGTATCTAATATTTTCTGGGTCTCATGAATAAGTAAAGCGAGTTGGGTTTCACACGATCGCTGTTTCCGGAATCCATGTTGAATCCTACATAGTAGATTCTGGGTTTCCAAAAACGACATGATACTCGAGCAAAAAACATGTTCTAAAATTCTACAACAGATCGACGTCAGAGATATAGGTCTATAGTTTTGCGCATCTGCTCGACGACCCTTCTTGAAGACTGGGACTACCTGTGCTCTTTTCCGATCATTTGGAACTTTCCGTTCCTCTAGAGACTTCCGGTACACGGCTGTTAGAAGGGGGGCAAGTTCTTTCGCGTACTCTGTGTAGAATCGAAATGGTATCCCGTCAGGTCCAATGGACTTTCCTCTGTTGAGTGATTCCAGTTGCTTTTCTATTCCTTGGACACTTATTTCGATGTCAGCCATATTTTCGTTTGTGCGAGGATTTAGAGAAGTAACTGCAGTGCGGTCTTCCTCTGTAAAACAGCTTTGGAAAAAGGTGTTTAGTATTTCAGCTTTACGCGTGTCATCCTCTGTTTTAATGCCATCATCATCCCGGAGTGTCTGGATATGCTGTTTCGAGCCACTTACTGATTTAACGTAAGACCAGAACTTCCGAGGATTTTCTGTCAAGTCGGTACAGAATTTTACTTTCGAATTCACTGAAAGCTTCATGCATAGCCGTCCTTACGCTAACTTTGACATCGTTTAGCTTCTGATTGTCTGAGAGGTTTTGGCTCCGTTTAAACTTGGAGTGAAGCTCTCTTTGCTTTCGCAGTAGTTTCCTAACTTTGTTGTTGAACCACGATGGGTTTTTCCCGTCCCTCACAGTTTTACTCGGCACATACCTGTCTAAAACGCATTTTACGATTGCCTTGAACTTTTTCCTAAACACTCAACACTGTCAGTGTCGGAACAGAAATTTTCGTTTTGATCTGTTAGGTAGTCTGGAATCTGCCTTCTATTACTCTTGCTAAACAGATAAATCTTCCTCCCTTTTTTATATTCCTATTAACTTCCATATTCAGGGATGCTGCAACGGCCTTATGATCACTGATTCCCAGAGTCGAAAATTTCGGGTCTGTTTGTTATCAGTAGGTCCAAGATGTTATCTCCACGAGTCGGTTGTCTGTTTAATTGCTCGAGGTAATTTTCGGATAGTGCACTCAGTATAATGTCACTCGATGCTCTGTCCCTGCCACCCGTCCTAAACATCGGAGTGTCCCAGTCTATATCTGGTAAACGGAAATCATCACCTAAGACTATAATTGCTGAGAAACTTTATGTGAAATGTATTCCAAATTTTCTCTCAGTTGTTCTGCCACTAATGCCGCTGAGTCGGGAGGTCGGTAAAAGGAGCCAATTATTAACCTAGCTCGGTTGCTGAGTGTAACTTCCACCCATAATAATTCACAGGAACTATCCACTTCTACTTCACTACAGGATAAACTACTACTAACAGCGACGAACACTCCACCACCGGTTGCATGCAATCTATCCTCTCTAAACACCGTCTGTACCTTTGTAAAAATTGCGGCAGAATTTATCTTTCTGTACCTATAACGATTTCAGCTTCGGTGCTTTCTATCAGCGCTTGGAGTTCCGGTACTTTACCAACGCAGCTTCGTCAGTTTACAATTACAATACCGATTGCTGCCTGGTCACCGCATGTCCTGACTTTGCCGCGCACTCGTTGAGGCTGTAGCCCCTTCTATACTTGCCCTAGGCCATCTAACCTAAAAAAAACCGCCCAGCCCACGCCTCACAACCCCTGCTACCCGCGTAGCCGCTTGTTGCGTGTAGTGGACTCCTGAACTATCCAGCGGAACCATAAACCCCACCACCCTATGGCGCAAGTCGAGGAATCTGCAGCCCACACGGTCGCAGAACCGTCTCAGCCTCTGATTCAGATCCTCCACTCGGCTCTGTACCAAAGGTCAGCAGTTAGTCCTGTCGACGATGCTGCAGATGGTGAGCTCTGCTTTCATCCCGCTAGCGAGACTGGCAGTCTTCACCAAATCAGATAGCCGCCGGAAGCCAGAGAGGATTTTTTCCGATCCATAGCGACACACATCAATGGTGCCGACATGAGCCACCACCTGCAGATGGGTGCACCCTGTACCCTTCATGGCATCCGGAAGGACCCTTTCCTCATCTGGAATGGCTCCCCCCGGTATGCACACGGAGTGCACATTGGTTTTCTTCCCCTCTCTTGCTGCCATATCCCTAAGGGGCCCCATTACGCGCCTGACGTTGGAGCTCCCAACTACCAGTAAGCCCACCCTCTGCGACCGCCCGGATCTTGCAGACTGAGGGGCAACCTCTGGAACTGGACAAGCAGACATGTCAGGCCGAAGATCAATATCAGCCTGAGACAGAGCCTGAAACCGGTTCGTCAGACAAACTGGAGAGGCCTTCCGTTCAGCCCTCCAGAATGTCTTTCGCCCCCTGCCACACCTTGAGACGATCTCCCACTCTATCACAGGTGAGGGATCAGCCTCAATGCGGGCAGTATCCCGGGCAACCACAGTCGTAGTCCGATCGGGGGATGCGTGGGACGAGCTGGCCGTCCCCGACAAACCCCCATCCGGACCCCACAGTGATGCCCATTGGCAACAGCCTCAAGCTGTGTGACCGAAACCAACACTGCCTGAAGCTGGGCGCGAAGGGATGCCAACTCAGAACACATCCGAACACAGCAGTTGCAGTCCCTATCCATGCTAAAAACTGTTGCGCAAAGAACGTCTGAACTAATCTACAGAGAGCGCAAACAAATCGACACAAAATTTAAACGGTTATTAAAATACAAGATTGCATAGTAAATGCAGTAATGCTGCTACTTGCGCACTGCTGACACACTGCTCGGCGGCGGAAGGAGACTACGCGATTTTACACTGTTCAGGTACTAAAACGCGATGCTACAACTCTCAAATACTATAATGCGCCCTACATTTATGAATTAAACAATGCAAGTACCAAAAACACGCGAAGAAATTAAGACTTAAACTATGTAACAAATGAGTGAGCTAGGAGTATGAGTATGAGTGAGCTGCTGCTGCAGCTGCTTATCCAAAGGCGGCAGGGAGTAGATCAGTACTAAACAAATATTTGAACAAGCATATTCTTGAACTACATCTATATGTGGCTGAGTCTAACTTCTGCATTAGCTGATTAAAAATCACTTCTTCACACATGCACATAATCATAGTTACTCAAAATTAATACGAATATAAAATTACGAAAATATTTGTACAAATATTTAGATAGGTAATATGTGTCTCGGTTTTGACGGAATTAATTATGATTAAACTGTTAGGGATATGCTGGATCTATTCAAAAATCCGAACGTAAAGGTGATTACCAGACAGAACCATAACACGAAATGGCTCTTGCAAGGTTACTACAGCCGTGTATTGGTGCGTATACAGTGAAGCGATGAAAGTCATGGGATAGTGATATAACTCTTATACAGGTGGGGGTAGTATCGCGTACATAAGGTATAAAAGGGCAGTGCGCTAGCGGAGCGGTCATCTGTACTCGTGATTTAAGTGAAAAGGATTCCGATGTGATTATGGCTGCACGACGGGAATTGACACTTTTGAATGCGCAGCGGTAGTTGGAACTAGATGCATGGGACATTTGGCATCTGAAATCGTAAGGGAATTCAATATTCGCAGATCCCCACTGTCAAGAGGCATTACCTCTCATCACAAAGCAGTGGCTGACGGTCTTCACTTAACGACCGAAAGCACAGGCGTGTGCCTGGAGTTGTCAATGTTAAGAGACAAGCAACACTGCTTGAAATAACCGCAAAAATCAATGTGGGACGAAGCTATCCGTTACGAAAGTCAGGCAAAATTTAGCGTTAACGGGCTACGGCAGCAGACGATCGACGCGAGTACTTTTGATAACATTTCGGCGTCGCCTGCAGCGCCTCTCCTGGGCTCGTGACCACACCGGTGGGCCCCAAGGTCACTGAATGACCAGGCCTCGTTAGGCGAATCCCGAGATCACTTAGTAACAGCTGATGATAGGGTACGTGTGTGGTGAAGTCCCCACGAAGCCATAGAACCATGTTGTCATAAAGATACTGTACAAGCTGATGGTGGCTCGATTATGATGTGGGCTATGTTTACACCGAATGGACTAGGCTCTCTGTTCCAACTGAACTGATGATTGACTCGAAATTATTACAGTCGGCTACTCTGAGGTCGTTTGAGGCCATTCATGGACTTCATGTTCCCAAAAACGAGTGAGTTCTTATGGATGACAATGCGCTGTGTCACCAGGCCGCAGTTGTTTAAGATTGGTTTGAAGAACATTCTGTACGATTCGAGTCACTGATATGACCACCGAGATTGCCCGATATGAATCCCACAGAACATTTATGGGATATAATTGAAAGGTCAGTTCGTGTGCCAGTCTATGCACCGGTGACGCTTTTGCAGTCGTGGACAGCTATAGAGCGATGGCATAATTATTTATGCAGGGGACTTGCAACGACTTGTGAGTCAATGCTACGTCGAATTTCTGCTCTACACCGGGTAAAAGGAAGCTCGACACGACGTTAGGAGGTATCCTATGACTTTTGTCACATTAGTGTACATCGTGTGCCGATTTCTGTAATATTTGGATTGATGTTCATGTCACTCTTAAGCTGGTATCCAAATACAAAGTTATATTAGAAATCCTGTCGATATTTTCACACAATTCACACTTATTCAGCAAGACGACTGGATTCCTTTACTTCAGTTAAATGGCACTGCCAATAGTCCGCCTGTGACTGTGTCTGTATGTTTGAATGTGAAGTTAGATGTTGACACACACAGTGGTTACGGTTACTACAAGCCACACCACAAGTTGGGAAACGGGGCCAAATTTCTAGTAGTTTACTGTCGAGTTGAGATTATCATGCACAAATGTTTTATTCATATCTTACAGATACTAGCAGTACGGCAATAAACAGCCATTTAAACACGCCGCTAACGGCAATCAAATCATTTATAGCAATACAACAATTTCAAAAAAAAATCTTTTTTTTTTAAAGAGAAGTAACAGTACGGCAATCAACAACCTTTCAAAACACGCCGCTAACGGCAATTAACTAATTTACAGCAATGCAACAGTTTAAAAATATCTTTTAAAAACGGCAATCAAGTCATTTATAGCAATACCACAATTTAAAAAATTTCTTTTTTAAAAAAAAAAAACACAGAAGCTAGCAGTACAGCAAGAAACAGCCTTTTAAACACGCCGCTAACGGCAATCAACTAATTTATAGCAATACAACAGTTTAAAAAATTTAAAGAACATTAGTAAACAGGCTACTAAAGTAAACACAGACCTTATTTTAATAAAGTATGGTGAGGTAGTGAAGCTACCAACACCGCCATTAAAAAAAATCAAAGATCTCAGCAAACACACGATTAATGGCAATGAAGGAATGGAGGAATTTAAAAAAGTTTTTAAACAAAAGTGTTCTGGAATATCATTAGAACATAACAGATAGCCGGCCGCGGTGGCCATGCGGTTCTGGCGCTGCAGTCCGGAACCGCAGGGCTGCTACGGTCGCAGGTTCGAATCCTGCCTCGGGCATGGGTGTGTGTGATGTCCTTAGGTTTTAGTAGTTCTAAATTCTAGGGGACTTATGACCTAAGATGTTGAGTCCCATAGTGCTCAGAGCCATTTGAACCATTTGAACCATAACAGATATGACGGACCCGTGTAAGGCGGCCACATATCACCCACTCAGTGATGCTCAGGCTAGGCAGAATACTGACCAATTTAAATACGCCCGTAAACACTGTAAGAGGTCCGAGCAGATGTAATTTCGATGAACTACTCATGCGCTGCCTGCGATATGCAAGGTCTCTGAGCAGAGAGCAGTGTTGACTGCAGTAGGAACTGTGTAGCTGTAGCAGTAAGTTGTTGCTAGTCTGGTCTGCAGTCTGCTCTGGTCTGGTATGGTGTATCGTGTTGGCTGGCCCGGTCGCCGTGCAGCGATGCCGGGGCCTGAGTATTATTGTATAAGGTAAAAAGCAGCCTCGTGCATATGTAGTAATGATATGTCAAGTCGCACGTAAATGTTTTAAAACACTCGTAATAATAATCTTCCTCATAAAAAGTAACTTTTAACAACCATTCATTTCAATTTAAAGAATTTACTAATTTCTCCCATCCATGATCATCCCGATTATTGCAATAGAAAAATCAGTTGCTCCCTTTCATAAATGACAGATAGGTCAGCCAGCATTGCACAGAGCAGTGGCGGAAAAATTTATTATAAGAGCAGATATATCACGCGACTTCATTGAGGTAAGAATTTTTCCCTTTTTTATTCAGCATGATCTTTCAGGGCCATGACGCAGCACTGCTGTCGTCCAAAATTTACCAGGTTAAATTCACAGTGAATTATTGAAAAGTCATAAGTGAGCGACAATTTATGTCCACAGTAAATGTAACAATTGATGACGCAGCACGTTCCGATACAATGAACGCTGCCCAGTTTGACACACCCGGTTTGCAAAATTTGAATTGTGTTCAGATAAATTTTTCTCACGAAGATGAACAATGTAGTCAAAATACCTCAGATTTATTTGATTCCGAGGTAGTGACTAACAATGCACATCCAATTGGCGAACCTGTTCTAGAATCAGAGAATGACCAAATGATTACACAAAACGTGACAAATGTAGATACACCAACACACAACATAGAAAATAGAGTCGCTAATTTTGGGTTGGATCAAGTTGTAGCATTTTACTACAATTCAATGAAAAACAAGATGACAATTAAAAACAAATCAATGAAAATCTCAAACAGTAACGTGCCGCAGAGCGCCGGGAAATACAGGTTTGTACACGCCGTGACTTTCACATTGGACAGAAGATATTAGTACGTGCACACTATTTATCCAACAGAAGAAAGAGTAGATGCAGTAAATTTGAGCTTCTATACGCAGGTCCATATCGAATTCTCAGCATTCCTCACCCCAATGTAGTACACGTCGAAACTCTGAGAACCAGTAAAAGTAAAGGCAATCACCATGTCTCCAATATTAAACCCTTTATTGAATGAACATACTTTATGATTAATCACACTGTAATGCCATTTCCTGGTTTTTATAGGACCACTTATGCAATTATATTTATATGACTACTTACTGATGATTATCATTTTTTCTTGGCAAGTGCCCAGCAAGGTAAGGTTAGCAGGTCGCTTTTCTTGTCGTTATATATCAGACTGTGCATATTTTCCATTTTTCGTGTTTGTATGATTGTTTTCCTGTTTTGTTTGTATGCACTATGAAATCTTTAGGGTATAACAAACACCAGTTGACTTTGACATTTTTCCTTATGATATCTCAATATCTTGACTATTTTACATTTTTTTTGCTACTACATTATGATACTCTGTGTACATTTTTTTTCCACTTGAAAACTATCTATGTTTTTGACATAATACGTTTTCTGTCATGCTATGCTGTATGCTTAATTATATCACTAGAAACAAGTTTTTATTTAATGGTTATATGATTTAAATGCAAGATATTAATCCTTATTCATCATTTTCAGAAAGCAATAACGTGTAAAAGAAATAAATTAAACACACCACAGTGGATTACTATGAAATGTGAATTTCACCTTCGGAATGAACGAAAGAAAATGGAATACCTTGTGATGAAGAGTGAATGGATCAGAATTAACAAGAATTAACAAGAATATACTATACACATCGTATGATAGCAGTTTAACTTATTTTTTCTTTCAGAAAACGAGGCGATTGATGCAGGCTGTCAGACAGAACTACACATCTTAGTTTTAGTAATGAAATATGCTAGAAATAAGGAACTCTATACTATGAGTAGTGGTATTAGTAAATGGTAATATGAATAATGAATAATAAAGTGTCTTTTTGCAGATGATAATGAATGATGATGAATAGTTATATGAAAAATATGATAATATGAATAATGAAGTTATTTTGCAGCTGATGATAGTGATGAAGTTATGGTAATATGAATTGTGAAGTTTTTCTTTGCAGATGAGGATAATGATGAAGTTTTTATATTTACTGTTAGTAGTTATTTAAGTATTTGTTGCAGTTCGTTTTGACAGTATATCTTATATCGCATGGTATAATGACTGAATGTTTTGGAAGGGACAGCTAGAGTACATACATATTGAGTACACATTTCATTACCTGTTAATTCAGAGTTCACTACTTTTCAACGTAATATGCATTTCTTCTTTCAGCTGAATAATCCATTTTGTATTTTTTACAGGAGAAGCTATTTATGAAATTAATGTGCCATAAGCAGTTAGTCATTAAACCTGTACTAGTACTTGCATTTTATTCTTTACCCATTTGTGTGTGTCATTCATGAATGTGGTCACATATACTCTCCTTTACATAACCTTGCTACAGCTGACTCATGACGAATGACGTTATTAATCGTTATTTGCAGCAATAAGTCAAAAGCAAATATTTTCATGCCCTAGCAAATAATCATCGATCCCCACGCAATGCATTGCTAGCATAAAAAAATGTATTACCAGTCCCAAATAATGCTACTAGTTTACAAGATATTTCTAGTACTAAATATAATGCAAATTTATCAGATGTATTCAATCCATTATATCTATGTATTATTGGACCACAGACGTTGAGTAATAGTTATAGTGTGTTACATTTTAAATATGTCTTATGTCACTTGAATGATGAGTTCTGAGTAATACTGAATGATGTGTTGTAATAATGCATAAATGCTATGCCAATAATTTCAGTACATAATATTTTTGTTATTCTCTATAAATGCTATGCCAATAAGTAACTCTCATTTTCAATGATGACTTCTGAATAATACTGAATAATGTTTTATAAAACTGTATGAATACTTTGTAACTGGTGAATGAATGCCACTGTTTCTTATATTTTAAATTTGTCTTATGTCACTTACATGCTATTATATATGAATACCAGTAGCTTGATGCTACACTCATTAACTCTTGATTTGAATGATGACTTCTGAACAATGCATAAAAATGATTTGTAACTGGCCGATGAGTGCCAATGATTACTATAATTAGATGAATTGTGTTAATGCTATGCCATTAATTAACTCTTGCTTTGAATGTTCACTGCTGAATAATGCATAAAAATGGTTTGTAACTGGCCAATGAGTGTCAATATTTAGTGTAATCAGATGACTTATGAATAATGTTCTGTAATACTCCACACATAGTACAGAAATGTTTAGTAACTAGGCAATGAGTGCCAACAATTACTCAAATTGGTTAACAGATTAGTGTAATTCTCTATGATGATTAGCATAAGACATAATGTCCTTCACCTTCTGACCTAATTACCAGAAATTACTGCAATATCCATATGTCCTGTCTATCCTCATGATCATGGAACACTATATTTGGTTTTTGCACTAATTCTACATTGGTGAACCTTACAAGGATGTGGTGTTGGCACATCATGCTGTCCACCACTGTGAACGATGGAGATGTTATTATGGTCCCACTGTTTGGTGTACCTAATGTACTACCAAAATGATAACATTGAATATTAATACGACATTTCAGTGTCTTGGCTACACTGATTAATACTTCAGGGAAGAGAACTTCAGATTGTCTCACTTGGTGTTGTGCTTCTGTAGAAAGATATGGACTTTCAGTGCAGCTACGTCCAACCTACTGTGCTACAACCATGATGCAATCCTTCCCTTTACTTTCCTAGTTCTTATAAAATGGTAAATATATATGCTGTGCGTGTGCACTTTATATCATTTATTAATATGTTTTGTACTCATTGCATATCCTAGTTCTTGTAAAATGGTAAGAAAATATATGCAGTGTGTGTGCACTTTACGTCATTTATTAATAGGTTTTGTACTCATTGCGTATCCTAGTTCTTGTAAAATTGTAAAAAATATATACAGTGCATGTGTATTTTATGTCATTTGTTAATGTGTTTTGTACTCATTGCGTATACATTTTGTCATGGCTTGATATGTTCTGTACTCAGTGCATGTGCACTCAATTTTATTTCATGTTCTGCATATATATATATATATATATATTTGTTGCTCATGGCAAGTCCAATTGACTCACCATCGCTGCCAAATTTTTGCCCCCCCCCCCCCCAACCCAGTGGAGGGTTACGTAAGAGGTCCAAGCAGATGTAATTTCGATGTATTGCTCATGCGCTGCCTGCGATATGCAAGGTCTCTGAGCAGAGAGCAGTGTTGACTGCAGTAGGAACTGTGTTGCTAGTCTGGAGTGTGCTCTGGTCTGGTATGGTGTATCGTGTTGGCTGACCCGGCCACGGTGCAGCGATGCTGGAGCCTGAGTATTATTGTATAAGGTAAAAAGCAGCCTCGCGCATATGTAGTAATGTTATCTCAAGTCGCATGTAAATGTTTTAAAACTTTCGTAATAATAATCTTCCTCATAAAAAGTAGCTTTTAACAACCATTCATTTCAATTTAAAGAATTTACTAATTTCTCCAATCCATGATCATCCCGATTATTGCAATAGAAAAATCAGTTGCTCCCTTTCATAAATGACAGATAGGTCGGCCAGCATTGCAGTTGTGCCGCAAAAATTTATTATAAAAGCAGATATATCAGGCGAATTCATTGAGGTAAGAATTTTTCCTTTTTTTATTCAGAATGATCTTTCAGGGCCATGACGCAGCACTGCTGTCATCCAAAATTTACCAGGTTAAATTCACAGTGAATTATTGAAAAGTCATATGTGAGCGACAATTTAATTGAGAGGTTAGTTACATTGTATTGTTACCAGGTTACTGAATTTATTTTTTTATTGGGCCGTCACACTGAATGTGAACGACATAATTATAATTTTTTACTGTTGAGAGGTTTAGGAATTTTTCTGTTGTGAGGTTACGGTAAATGTGAATGAATTTTGAGCTTAGATTAAATCAGAAAGAATTTTGTGTTGAGGTTAATGTGAAAAGAATTTTGTAGGGAGGTTATAAATGTAAATGAATTTTGTGGGGAGGTTACACTGTGAAAGAATTTTGTTTTGAGGTTACACTAAATCACAATCATTATCCATAATATTTATTTTATTTTGTGGGGAGGTTACAACACAATTTCCACTCTCAGGCTGGTCACTGCACCGACTTTTAGCCAGCGAAAACTTGTAATAAGATGGCTTAACGTGCCGACAGAATTAGAGCTAAAATCGTGCAAGGAAACATTACACCCCACAGTCCTGAATGAGCGACCACATGATCAACCTACAAGGAGCATGAAATTACTCATAACACACGACAGAATAGCGAAGCAACTAAACTGCCAAAACTACACCTCCCATTGGGCAGTAACGAGAGGAGGAGGAAAGATCACTGTCTTCAATTACACCGGATAGGAAACCCGATCGCCGGAGGCCACAAGACAGAAGACACACAGGTTACGCAAGCTTATTAACTTATGATTAAACCTTCCACTAACTAAACTTGCAATTATGCTCGAACAGGCAGTGCACGACCCCCGATGGCAAGGATCCACACATCCGACCGCGCACGCGTCGCCAGCGTACCCAACACGCCTCGGTCACGCGACAACACACTCTGTCACCGGAGTTAAGGTCTTTTCTGCAACGTTGATGGGTTTTGACCGCTCCTCCGTGTTAGGTGTCCTCTTTTTAAACTTCAGTGTTAAACGGAGGACTTAAAGAAGCTTGTTAACGTCCCACCAAGGTGAAATGAACATCAACTACTCAAGGGGCGATTCTGAATACAACCAACCCGCGGGGAGCTCTTCCCTCAACTCCACCCGCTCGTTACATACAACCGACATACATCACGTGGCGACTCGGTACAACCGACCACGCCTGCTTCGCGCTGGAGAGCCACACTGCCCTCCCGTGTCCACCAGACTCACTGCGCGCAACCCCCTACTTCCGCGCCACCACACCAGGTTACAACCGGTCAGAGATCTCACTTCCTCCATAGCAGTTTCCCGGACGTAAAAAACGCAGATATCGATAGCAGAGGGAAAAGACATCCAAGCAGCAACTTAATGATAGACAACATATGAAACAATCATGCCAGAGGAAGAAAAGGAAAACCAATGCAATTTAAACACAATGTGTAGCTAGAGTCGATGCACGGCCCAGATGTATTTAGATTTATTATTGTAATAAATAGTTTTACAGTGTAAGTAGGCTGTATAGGTTTTTTAATTGGTAACGCCACATAGCGCTCTGTATGAAAGTCACTGACTGCGCTGCGTGCCGTCTGTGGCTGGTTTGCATTGTTGGCTATTGTAGTATTGGGCAGTTGGCTGTTAACAGCGCGTAGCATTGCGCAGTTGGAGGGGAGCCGCCGGCAGTGGTGAATGTAGGGAGAGAGATGGCGGAGTTTTGAAATTTGTAAGACTGGATGTCAGGAACTGCTATGTATATTATGACTTCTCAACACCATTAAGGTAAATACGTTGCTTGTTCTCTATCAAAATCTTCCATTTGCTAACTATGCCTATCAGTAGTTAGTGCCTTCAGTAGTTTGAATCTTTTGTTTAACTGGCAGTAGTGGCGCTCGCTATATTGCAGTAGTTCGAATAACGAAGATTTTTGTGAGGTAAGTGATTTGTGAAAGGTATAGGTTAATGTTAGTCAGGGCCATTCTTTCTAGTGATTACTGAAAGTCAGGTTACGTTCCGCTAAAAGTATTGTGTGTCACTTTAGTGAATGTTTGAGTACGTTCAGTTTTGCTCAGCTGTTTGAAAAGCAAATAATGTAAGAGGTTTATCAGCACAGTAATTCAGAAATTTTTCTAAGGGGACGTTTCATATGTCGACCCTTAGCCGAGGATACCTCACTGGAATCTTCTGATTTTTTCTTGTAGTTTGTGTAATTAGTGTGGCTATTGTTTATTGCTAGCGCATAATTGTAGAGAGAATCTCCTTTGTAGTTGCAGTCTTCCATTGTTGTACAGTAAAACAGTTGTGGCATGCATGTAGATTCGCACCAAGTATTTCGCAGCTGCGCTTGCAATTAACTAGATATAAATTTCAGTGCAATATTAATTTGTTTTCTTATTTTGCTCTTCAAATTGTGCTTTTCTGTGTCGTCGTGTGAAATATTGTGACAATAATGGCGTGTGAAAAACGTAATACTAGGCTCCAAAGTAAACTGGGGAATGACAGTGAAGACGAAAGCAGTGTGTTAGCGCCACCGTGTAATGAATTAACTAATGTTCAGCATAGTAATTTGGTAATTGTGCGTAACGAAATGGAGCGGGCTGGAAATAATGGTATAGGCAGTGAAACAATTAGTGAACAGGGAAACATTATCGATCGATTGGTCGGCAACAGCTCGCCCCAGGAATCCGAAATGACAGGACACAATCTTGCAAATACTGTAGATTCAGGTTCTGGGTCCTCACAGTTTTCTCAAGTAAATCAAAACACATTTTCTGCTTGTCAAAATGCAAATGTTGCCGGTGCAAATTCACTGCCGAAAAGCACTAAGGAACATGTTTCAGACACCAGTGCATTGTTATTACAGGTAATGCAACAAATGGGACAAAGGCTACAAAAGTTAGACACAATGGAACAAAATCTTCAAAAGTTAGACACAATGGAACAAAATCATAAAAAGTTAGACACAATGGAAGAAAATCTTCAGAAATTAGACACAATGGAACAACACCAGAGACAAACACAGCAACAGTTAGACGGAGTGGAACAAAAGCTTCAAAAGTTAGACTCAGTGGAACATAAGCTCGAACAAACACGTGAAGATTTAACTACTGAGTTACATAACATTGAATTGAAATGCCAAAAAGTCTGTAATAACGTAAAAACACAAATTTGTGAGCATTTTCAACCTATTTTTTGGCGGCATGAAAATGCATTACAGAATCACGAAGCAGCCATAAAAGAACTGCAAACCATTGTTCATGAAAGTCATGAGACCTTGCAAGCTAAAATTGACTCAGTTGCATATACCGATTCGTTTACGCAACTTGCAAAAAACTCAGGAAAACTTAAAGGACACAATAGATACTCTGAAAATTGGTTCAGAAATACACATGGAGGAAATTAGTTCATTGTCAGAGAAAGTAGTTCATCTTTCGGATCAGCTAAATAATTTATCTACGAAGGTAGATGATAATCTGAATGACACAAAACTGGTAGTCTTTAATGACACAGAAGAGTGCGAACAAATTAGGAAATTCAAACAAAATCAGAATCAAATTAATACGCAACACCAAAGAGAAATCCGGGAAGTACAAGATCAGCTGACACAGGTAATACAAGAATTACGTATTTCAGAGGACACTCGCGCTCAATACAGGAAGAGGGACATAGAAATACGACACAGCCGCAAAATAATAACACAGCGCATTTCGGAAATTATGAAAGATATTGGAAAGGTGCAACTAATTTTGAAATGGAACCGCCGAAACGACGTAACAATGACAGATATGCGACTCGCCGGCATGATGATTTTGACTATAAGCTGTTCATTACCACACGTAAATTTAAAACATTTAAGTATTCTGGCTCTATCAATTCTCTCATTGTTTTCCTCCAAACTGGTCATTAGAGCACAGATTAGAATTTATGTGTGGCTATTTAGTGAATGAACCAGCTGTAAGAATGCAATCGGTCATTCACGATCGTCACAGTGAAGGAGAATTTTACCATGCCTTCCTCTCAGCATATTGGTCTCAAACTACACAAGACCGAGTAAAGCATAGCATCATAATGATGAAACATTTCGAACAATCTGAATTTTCCAGTCTTGTGAAATATTATGAAGACATGCTGAACAAGAATCAGCACCTGTCAAACCCATACAGCCCCTCAGAACTCATCCGCATTTGCTTAATCAAATTACCTGAACATTTACGACATATTATTTTGACAGGACGTTGCAAAGACGACATTGAAGCTTTTCAGGGACTCTTACAAGAATTAGAAATTGACACTGACTATCGCGGAACGCGAAAACAGGAACACTACAATAACAGGTCACATCCGTTGCAATTCCGCGAAGAAAGAAATAATAACTGGACACGACAAGGCTATTCTCATAACACAAATCGTGACCAAAACAGACACCAGCCATATGACAACCGTTGGCAGAGTAGTAATATTTACAGGGAAAGGTCATCTCTCCGTGGTAGTGCCTACCACAGAGACAATCTGAGAAACAGACAATATTGGAACCAAAATAATTATTATCAAGGGAGACAGAATAACTTTTGACGCAACGGTCCAGCGTGCAGTTACAATTCAGGGAGAAATTCTCCACCACGTGACCGACAAGAAAGAAACTATGGAATCTACCGACATGACGACAGACGATATGATCGTAACGACAGTGCTGAATTGCATCAGAATTGGCAGGATTCAAACAGAGCAGGGCCCTCTCGACAAGGTGAATTTGTAGAAGTCAGGTCTCCAAATCCCAATAACGATGCGCGCCAACAAAGACACAATAGGCAATGACTCATACCGCTGGCAGCCACAAGGTGTACTTCTGAAATTGACGACGCAGCTGCCGTAGCTAGTAATTACGTAAAAAATGGAAGACATTAGGGACATCTTACTCCAGGAGCACAACGTAAAACATAACAACATTGCATATCATGTGATTCACATTACTGTAAATGACGTAAAATTTACGGCAGTACTTGACTCTAGCAGTTCCATTTCAGTAATTAGTGAAATAGCCTTTAGCAAATGCAACAAATCGAACGATTGTCCCACACTTCCGTTACGTAAGATTAAATTACAAGGTGCAATCTTTGGAAAAAGTGTAGATGTACGCCAACAAACCAACTTAGAATTCTTTTGTCAAAGCCACAGCTTCTCTATGAACTTTCTTATTGTTCCATTATTATCGACGGAAATTATATTGGGAGTAGACTTTTTGAATGAATACAAAGTAATCTTAAACTTTCAGGATGCTGAAATAAGTTTAGAGAAAGAAGGTAGGTCAATAGCTTTGAAATTTGAAGATTGGCTCTCAAACCATGACGAAGAAATTAATCGGCTTTACTTCCTGTTACACAACAGTTCGGAATTTTCGACGGAACTTGACACTAACAATCACTCTGCAAGTACTGACAGGGATGACATCGACAGCGCATTTGATACTAATGAGTTAATTCAGAATAAAATTCAAACAATTGAGAATTGTAATGACAGTGATAGGCAAGACCTTTTTGAGATTGTACAAGCACATTCCACAGTTTTTACTCACAAAACAGGAACATACAAGGGATTTCAATACTAATTTCGTGTTCGTGAGCATACTAAATTTTGTGTTAGACCATACGTAATTCCAGCACATTATAGGGACCGTGTTAGAACAGAAATACAATCTATGCTTGACGAGGGCATTATTGAGCCTGCAGTAAGCTCATACAACAATCCATTACATGTTGTCGAGAAGAAGAATGGATCGATCAGGTTTGTCTTAGATTCGATACAAATCAATACTATCATCATTCCTGAAACAGACAGGCCGCAAACGTTAGAAGAACTTCTTCAAAATTTTAATGGTGTAAAAGTGTTGTCTTCCATTGGTCTCAGATCCAGCTTTTATCAGATCGAACTTCATCCAGAATGTAAAAAATACACAGCTTTCCTTTGTTTCGGCGTTTGTTATCAGTTTCGGAAACTTCCTTTTGGTTTGAACATTTCTTCGGCAGCATTCATTCGCGGGCTAAATTCCATATTACCTGAGTTCTTAAAACGTAACATCACCTTATATGTGGACGATATTCAGATAGCGGAAGTCTCATGGGAACAACACAATCGCATCCTCAACAGCGTGTTTCATATTTTTGCAGAATCTGCAATTACAGTTAACTTGGAAAAGTCTCAATTCGGTAGGACAAAGGTGAAGTTTTTGGGACATATTATTTCTTATGAAGGCATTCAGCCGGATCCTGAAAAGTTAGAAGCAATCAGAGCCATTCCAGTTCCATCGACAAAAAAACAAGTACGCAGTTTTCTAGGTCTCGTAAATTTTTATCGTCGTTTTCTGAATGTGCAAATTCTAGTTACACCAAAACTTTGTTCTCTCACTGGAAAAAATACTATTTGGAACTGGGACGAACAAGCACAGTTGGAATTCAATTCTTTGAAAGAATCGCTACTTAACGCGCCAATACTAGCTCATCCAGATCTGTCACAAGATTTCTGCCTTAGCACGGATTCTTCTAAAGTCGGTCTTGGTGCCCATTTATTTCAAGAAGCCACAGAAAATGACACTACTGTTCAGAAAAGCATTGCTTTTGCTAGCCGAGTGTTAAAAAGTCTGAAAAAAATTATTCCGTTACTGAATTAGAAGCTTTAGCTATCGTTTGGGCATTTAACAAATTCCGTTTCTTTCTTTCTGGTAAGCACGTAAAAGTATACAGTGATCATCGTGTATTGCAATTTCTTATGTCTTCAAAATTAAATCATGACAGGTTAAAACGTTGGGCATTGTTTAAGCAAGAATTCCACTTCACAATAGTCTACATTCCCGGCAAGGACAACGTTGTTGCGTTGTTGCGAACGCACTGTCACGCGCACAGGCAGGGCTTGAAAAAAGTAACACAGAAGGCAACCTCGAGAAAAATTTCAGTATTCCTTACATTGAGAAAGTCGCCTTTGAAAACTTCATCACCACATCTTTAAAGGACATTGCTCACGAACAAGATAAAGATCCGATTTGGAAAGACATCAAAAGCAAATGGCATGAAAAGACACACACTCAGATTCGGCATTATTACCTGGTTGGAAACAACATACTCTTCAAACGCTGCACTGTTGATGACAAGCTATGGGTACTTTGCATTCCTGACGATTTTGTTAATAAGCTCATTTGGTACATTCGTTTGAACTACGCACATTTTGGTCCACGAAAATGTTATCATATTTAACAATATGGAAAAGAGAATTCGAAGAGTCTTGTCTATTTGTAAACTTTGTCAAAAGGCGAAACCATCTACTATCTCACATCGTGCTCCGTTGTTTCCTATTATTCCTTCTAAATTAAAAGAATTTGCTGCTGTTGATCTCTTGCGACCCCTAGTCAGAACATGGAATGGATTTTCGTACGTTCTAGTCGCTGTTGAACTTACTTCAAAATTTGTTTCTTTCACTCCGTTACATAAAGCCACTGGACGGTCTGTATCCAACGCCTTTGTTAAAAATTTCTTACATGAAGTTTGCCACGTTGCTAAAGTAATTTCGGCTAATGGACCGCAATTCAGATCTGCTGTTTGGTCACACATGCTTCGGAATCATAAAATCAAACCTGTTTTTATTTCATTGTAGTAATCATATTGTAACCCATCTCAACGGATTATGAAAGAAATCAATAAGCTTTGCAGACTTTATTGTCACAGGAAGCATCAGCATTTGGACCGATATTTACACTTATTTCAAAATGTGCTGAATGAAATGCCTCGTGATTCCACTGCTTTACCACCTACTCTTGTACTGAAGAATGAAGAACCACCGAAAGGGATCAGAGAGCTTGTAACTTTCCCGAATACACGTAAATTTCGTCACAAAGACATAATTGATTTGGCTCTTAAAAATATAAAATCTGCAGCAGACAAAAGGAGAAAACTACACGGTAAAGCAAATGCAAAGAAATTATATATTGGTCAGAAAGTTCTCATTAAAGCTCATTCATTTTCACATAAAAAGAAACACTTGAGTCACAAATTCTTTCTAGTTTACAATGGAACTTACAGGATCCGACGTATACCACATGATAATTGCATTGAAGTTGAAACTCCGCGTACTAGGAAGAGTAAATGTTTACACCACACTTCACACGTAAAACCGTTTATTGAAAGATAATCTGCTTTTTAACTTTGTCTTTGCCATAAAACTCTTCCCTTCACATTTCTAGTATGCATTGTCAGACTTAGAAACTGTTACCATGCAACAATGTTTGAAGTTTAATATCCAATCAAGAAAACTTATTTAAACAGAAATTACGAATGCATTGTTATAGTGAACAGATGTCACAGTGTTATTGTGTGTGTACATTCTTGCTTGTTAGTTGCACGATTACGTAACGACTATAAGGCTTACATACTTAGAACATATACTGGTACTGCTAATGAGAATTTAATGCAACATTTTGGTTTACTTGAAAATATATTCTGGATTTAAAGTACTTTCAGTGAGATACCAGATGACACAGTGGTAAGTTTATGTGACAGCTACACGATTTTATCACGATGCTACTAATGAGTGACAGTTTACAATGTTGCTTTTGCAGTGTTTCTGTTTTATATCTGCACAGTTTTTTCTGTATTATTCTGGATAGTAAAACATGTTTTAGTAGTAACTTTTGTGGTATAGCTGCAATGAGACTGCCTTTTCCGTAGCACCACAATATGTTACAGCACACTACTTTCTTCATCACGGCAATAAGCGTAATAACTAAGATATCTATACGCAAAGCATTTCACTTTTGTTTATCATGACGTAAATACATTGGCTTCTGCAGAACTTAGCTTTTGGAGGACGATAACTACGACACTTCCACAGAGATTATCTTACAACAAGACGCACAGTTTAGCGCTACAGTACACGTATTTGAGTGATTCATTTTGTACTTAAATCATTTGTTTTTAAAGATATTTGAAGTACAATGATACAAAGGTTTTCTGTGATACATTTTATTCCATTGCTGTAATCTGTAACACCTGAGGGTATAATTACATGAATCCTCAGGTGGGTACACGCCTACTTTGTGTACCATGTGTTTGGCAAGCACAAGGAGCCCTAGCTAACATGGTATTTGCTTATACAACTTAACACATCGGTACCATATTCCACATATCTGATCATTTAACTGAGAGATAAACTTTTTTTACTACATCAGTGACACGTGCTTACACAATTACACAGTTGGATAACTTCACACTTCTGAAACTGTATTTTGTCTGTACTGTGTGAACTGTTCATATTTTTTTGGAACCATTGTGATACTACGAGAGCTTTGAATGATATATTTGGTATGAGATCATGATTTTTAAAGTACGTTTGAGGTAGATGACATTATTGAAACGAGCAGAGAATTTTCTTTAGGTTTTGAAATTATTGCAGAAAGCTATGACGTTTTTGAGGTTTGACTGAGGTGTTATGATGTTATTATTATGATGATGATGTGTATTATGCTGCTGAGGTACGTTTATGATTAATAAGTCGATGCTATATGAGTTATTTGATTATGCTATGTATCTGTTATGATGAAATATTGAAGAAGTGTCGACGAATGTGTATATGTGTAAAAAGGTAAGGAATAATGAGTAGTGGTTAGGGACTCTGGTTTGTGAAAAAGGTAGTTGGAAACCAAGAATCGTACTTTAAGAGTTATGAAATGTATGTAAATGTGTGAATGTATTACAATGCCGACGAATATATTTTGGATACTGTTATATCAATAAGATTTTGTTTCTACACGTTTGTAACACAAATTCTCAACTTGTGGAATTTATTTATATGAGACTGCCACTGTAGCAGAAACTGCTGTCGTAAATATTTCAGTAAGAAAGGTAAGTGACCTCGACATAAGGCGTTTTGGGCGCCCAGCTGAGAGGTAGTCGTCTGACAAAAGAAAGCCATTAGGTGGAAAGAGAAAGAGGTCATTATCCTCGCCATTGACATTCCTTTAGAGAAAGCATCGCAAATACGACACGCTCATTACTTGGAAAGATACTTACATCTGCACACCTGATTATGACAAGCGTCTTTCTACGAGAGTTGAGAGAATTTCTACTAACTTATGAAATGTCACATGACTATTGAATGATATTTTTATGCTTTGCTTTTCATAGTTGCTTATTGCATTTGATATCGAGTTTCCAGCTATGTTGCAGCATTGGTTTTATAAAATAAAATGAAATGCATTTGCTAATGTGAACACTTTCTGTCAACAGATCTATTAAATAATTATTTTATGATCCACATTCTTCGAAAAAGGAGCACTTGGAAAGGAAAGGACAATAAGAAGGGGTTAATAACATTTACTGCATACATAATTTTCTTTTCAACTTCTTGGTAATTTTTTGGTAGAATAACTTCTTGTGGTGCACCACTTTAATGACATAGGTATTAAGATGTGAATAGACATTTCCCTTATCTGCATTGTTGTCTTTTGTCTACTATTTTTTGCGCTTGAGCTCTGTCATGATTAGATATAAGTTATTGCATTTGCTGCTGCTGTTTGCCAGGCATAGTGCTTCTGAATTTCACTTTGTTTTACTCTGTTAAGCCAGTTTTACTACTGATTTATTTTTCTTGTTGCTGCACATTGGCTCATAATAGTTGTAATGTTGCATTTTCTCTGTTAATTTAGATTTACAGCTGTTTTGTTTGGCAATTTGCATTTTTTGTTATTGCTGTTTGTGTTAATCGTTTTGTGCTGCTGCATTGCCTCGTCCCTTAGTTTATGCATCTGAGCTCAGTAGATTTAAGTTAGCTTAGGAGGGGGTAGACTATATAAGAAACTGACTATGGACAATAGGGAAAGAATGCATTGAGAAGTTATATGAAAAAGATTTGGGCCAAAATGAGTATTGTACATAGAGAAAGAATTATTTTGAAAGAAATATGAATAGAATACAGAAAGCAGGTATAGATAGGACTTTTTGGGAATAATGATGAATGAAGGGAGATCTCCAAGAAGCAAAGAAAGTTTTGTTTACAAAATACTGCAGTAAAACAAACCCTGTTCTTTCCTTTTGTATTATTCCGCTATATGTTTGTGTACCCTTGAGTATTTGTGTTCATCCTGTCTTTATGTGTTTATCTGATACGATTTATGTTGTAGAATTTATCTAATACTCAGCTACATTCACTATGATGAGGAATACTGTTATCTTCAAATATAATTTGCATTAGTAATATGTTATTTACTTTGTAAAGATGTTTAGACATTATTTATTCTGTTCTGTTTTGTTGCTCATGTGTGAAGTTGATGTTTCAAAAGTTATTCTGATCTTTTATGTAGGTACTTATAATTCCTGTAACACTGATGTATATGTTATTTTCATTCCTTTGTAAAGCCTGTATTACTACAAATGTTATCTGTATTATTATGTTTTAATGTTGTTTTCTGTATCTTTGTAATTGTATTCTCATGTTATAAAATTGTAATTGTCACCAGTTCATCATATTATTAACTTGTAAGTTACATTTCACTGCACACGTTTCTGTTGGTCATAGTATCTGGACAATATGTGAGAAGTAGGGACTGTTAGTGTTTGCACGTGTGTTAATAATTCAGCAAGGGACTGGATAACAGCATTGCTGGTTCTAAGGACAATTCCAAAAACTTTGTGAATGCACAAATGGTGGTTAAGGACTTGCTGTATTATCCGCAAGACTCCTCAGTGGTGATTGTGCACCTGGACAGTCACAACAGATGGCTGCTGGCCATCTCTACAAGGACTACAGTGGGTCTGCATCTTTGATGACCCACCGATACCATTATTTCTACAAGGACTACAGTGGGTCTACACCTTTGCTGACTCACCAGTACCATTATTTCTACAAGGACTGCAGTGGGTCTGCACCTGTGGTGACCCACCAATACCACAATCTCTACCAGGACTACAGTGGGTCTGCACCTCTGGTGGCCCACCAATACCGTAATCTCTACCAGGACTACATTGGGTCTACTCTGTGATGACCTACCTACCAATATTCTTCAAAACTTCGACTGACTCTGCTGTGGGTTTGCTCTGTTGTGGCCCATTACCTGTCTGCATGTCAAGAGTCAGCACTGTCTTTCCATTGGAAGGACAACACTACGTCTTCAAGACTGCATGGAAATCCACTACGTCCGTGTGCATTTTCTTTTACTGCTCAGACTTTGATAAAAACACTGCAATTTTACTGTGAAGAACGATCAGGACTGTCTTTATGGACTGTGAGAATATGTTAGCTTTTGACCAACATTGTGTCAATAAGTGTGTGCATTTTATTTCTTTGTTATTGTAATTATGAAAATTTTTTTCAAATCTGTATTGGCCACTGCCCAAAACAATTTGTAAAATTTTTTGTGGGGAGCATGGGGGCTATGTAAGTAAACTGTATAGGTTCTTTTATTGGTAACGCCACATAGCGCTCTGTACGAAAGTCACTGGTTGTGCTGCGTGCAGTCTGTGGCTGGTTTGCATTGTTGTTGGCTATTGTAGTCTTGGGCAGTTGGCTGTTAACAGCGCGTAGCGTTGCGCAGTTGGAGGTGAGCCGCCAGCAGTGGTGGATGTGGGGAGAGAGATGGCGGAGTTTTGAAATTTGTAAGACTGGATGTCAGGAACTGCTATGTATATTATAACTTTTCAACACTATTAAGGTAAATACATTGTTTGCTCTGTATCAAAATCTTTCATTTGCCAACTATGCCTGTCAGTAGTTAGTGCCTTCAGTAGTTTGAATCTTTTATTTAGCTGGCAGTAGTGGCGCTCGCTGTATTGCAGTAGTTCGAGTAACGAAGATTCTTGTGGGGTAAGTGATTTGTGAAAGGTATAGGTTAATGTTAGTCAGGGCCATTCTTTGTAGCGATTACTGAAAGTCAGATTACGTTTCGCTAAAAGTATTGTGTGTCACTTTAGTGAATGTTTGAGTACGTTCAGTTTTGCTCAGCTGTTTGAAAAGCAAATAATGTAAGAGGTTTATCAGCACAGTAATTCAGAAATTTTTCTAAGGGGCCTTTTCAACAGCAATTAGTCTTTCCACATTCCACCTTCTCAGACAAGAAAGACAAGAGAGAGTCACTTTCCATAACAGAGTCCGCCCCACTGCTGTAAATGAAAGTGTCTCTTCTTCTCACAGTCAAAATAAGGCCTTTATCTGTTTCGTAGACAGTCTCTGCTAGCGCGGCTTACACTCGCGCTGCAACAAAATTTTACTAACCTTCATTCTTGAGTCTTGACTGTTCCACACATTACTCTGCGTCTTCTCCACGGACAATTTAAAATAAAATCTTTGTCCCTTCGTTACAAAAATTTTTAATTCTTTCCAACAATGTTGTTATGACAAGCTTCTTGTAACCTCATCGTTCTGCGCGTCTTTGAACTCCAGAAGACTGCTTCCATTGTCTGAGTATTTTAACTCTCTTCTCAACATTACTGTGTCCAACAACAAAGAGCACGACTAACGAATTCTTTTTAGAAAACACCAAATTGTTACCATTAATAAAGTAACAGATGTTTTCCATCCGCCTTTTCACCCCGGCCTCCTCGGCTCAACCGTTTCCATCAGTTGTTCCTATCCCCATAATGAAAACTACAAAGAAGAACTTCCAACGTACTGGACCAAAGCTTTATTTTTTACATATACACTACATAGAAGTCATTTAATACATGTCATACATACTTTCACATTGCTTTTTCTTTACATGTGTGTCGATACATACATAAAAGTGATTAAAAAAGAAAATCAGTAATATTCAACTTACATCAACGTTACATCAACGTTACATCCATCGTCGGTAATAAACGCTTGTCAATTAGCAGTGGTGAAAATCACCGTCGTAAGAGACCTTGGTATATCTACTTCTTCAGCGAGAAGTGTCGTCAAGTGGCTACGATGGCCTCAGTGCCTTGCATCCTATGTGTCTTTCTCTATACAAATCGAACTCTCTGTATCGCTTAATAGTGAGGTAACCAGAATTACCCAACAAAAACATACTACTGAATTACCGTACGTTTTCGTAATTTGTATGTTAATGTGGATATTACACGTTAAGTAGGGCATAGATGGAATGAGTCAGAATGGAGCGTGGACTCCAACACACTGCCGCAATATATTTTGATGTCTTACTGAACTACAGTAAGATGACCGTCTCCCAGTAACAACAGGTCTACTTTGTCAGAGAGGGTTTCAGGTGGTTTGATTGTTTATTGTAGTTGGAAGAACATGGTTATGATTGACTTAAGAACTTCAATACACCAGGACCGTATACATAGTGCACAGCTGCACGAAGAGTTACAGTTAATATTTTATAGCGACTGAGTATGAGCTGTTGTATTAGCGTTGACCACCCGATGAAAAATGTCTTGGGTAAAATGTTTTACGAGTGACGTACAATTTCACTGCCGGTTCAAAAATTAGCTGCCAGACATTTTGTAGCTGGCTGTGATGAGCGAAAGAATTAATGGAAGGATATTAAACAATTTAAGACATTATCTTATGAACTGTAAATGTAGAACGATACATTTACTTTACAACATACACGAAACTTCTCCAGTGATTGTGGCTTGCGAGTCCAGCCCACACTAAGTTTAACAAGTTATTGAAGGTACTGGAGTGAGATGGCCACTGGATTGCAGTGGTTGGGAAGGGCGCTGCAGAAGATCAGGGTAGCACACATTGTGGCTACAGGTACGTGGGTCAGAGGCACCCCGTCTGTCAATTAATCATCCTTGTTCTTGTATAGGGGTCGCCACGTTCATCAATAGAGGTGAGGTCCCATAATTCAACTTGTTATGGCAGCAAGACTCTGTTAATATTCTGCTCCCCACCCCCCACCCCTCCAAATTCTGAGCAAACGCACACATACACATACACACCCTAGTACAATATGGCTATTCACACCCTTGCCGTTTTGAAACAAGTATCAGGCTCTCAATGTCAGTGTTAAAACAGTTTCCTCTCTGTGTGTGAAGTTATTTCTTCCTACTCTTTGTATCTTTTATCAGTTTTAAGATTGTACAAATGCCTTGTATTCGCAAACGAATGATAAAAAGCATGTAAAATAATTTCATGTTCTTATATGCAACGTACATTGCTGCGCACGGGAAAAAGTAAGCACAGTTACAATAGGTGTTAATGTTGCAGTATAGGTTTCACAGAGATCTAACGTTTGCATTGTTCCCTAAGACATACAAACATTAGTACAATCCATCAGTGAATCATAGTGTTTCAGTTTGATCGTCAGACCATTCAGATGAACAAAGATGACCACAAGTTTATACATCTAGATCTCCCAAGTGTCAGGAGCATTGCTCCATGGATATATACTTCCCCACTGCTGACGGTAACTACACAGACGTAATTTACTAGTTGTTTAGCAGCTCGTGATTAGGGTTTGATCAACTGACTTGAAAACCAATTTCACTACTGCACAATAGCCATCGAGAAGGATTTGCGTCGTCCTTGAGAAGTCAAATCCTAACAATCTTTCTTCATACTATGTGGCGAAGCTTTCTATTTGTTACCTCGTAATGAAGAATATCAAAAGATGTCGGACTTCATTTCTAAGAACGTAGCAAGGAAACTTAACAGAAATGTTGCATGGAGGCCTAATTAAATAACATTGAAAATACTTTTTTAAATTTTTTGTAGCTGTATGTCCGATTACGCTGTTTCGTAAACGGTTGGCCCTGACTAGAATTATTACGCAATCTGACTGCAACAAACAATGAAAGAAAATTTTCGTAAACACAGTTAATTAATTAAGTCCCCAGCAACTATAAAACCTACAAAACCAATAAGCACAAGAGTAACTGTTCTGTATGTGGGAGTGTGACTCAACGTACACATCTGGCACGGTTCTTCTCCAACAAGACAAGAATTTTTAAATACCAGTTATACTGACGTGATAAAAGAAAATTAGAAAAACTATAATTACGCAAGAAAACCAGAATTCACTCTAATACAAGAACACAAGCCAGATGCTTTGTTGACTGAACCTGTAATGATGCATTATTTGAGACACACAAATAATAAAAGAACATTGTGGTTTTTACCTTCATATATATTGACGAAATGCACTCTGATCATTACAATAATATCTGCTATCTCTCCCATCAAATAACTGGATAAAACATGGAACAAACACTCCTTACTACAACCTCTCGACAAGCCTTGCCCACTCGCACATCTCAACACTGACTGCCACGAGACCTCGACAGGCACTCTACTACGAGCTCTCGACAAGCACTCACTACTACGAGCTCTGCCCACACACTCTCTACTACGAGCTCTGCCCACACAGTTACTACTACGAGCTCTTAACAAGCACTGACTACTACGAGCTCTGCCCACACACTGACTGCTACGAGCTCTTAACAGGCACTGTGGAGGCGGCTTAATAATACTCTTTGGCGCAATCTCTGGCGCAGTGGCTCAGTGTAGCCACCTTTCAATGTTAGGGAATCTTAATGATGATATTTGCAACAAACGGCTCTCTAAACGATAATCGAGCTAGACTGCTGCTACCTTCGTATACCTAGCGTGGTCGTCATGAGATGAGCATAGTGGCAAGCATGCATCCATTTCCCTCCCTACAATTTTGCGAATGGAATAGCACAGACACATACTGGTATTGAAGTCCTCTCTCTCTCTCTCTCTCTCTCTCTCTCTCTCTCTCTCTCTCTCTCTGTGTGTGTGTGTCTCTCAGAGCACTAATTCAATTACTAAACATGTTTCAGGTGAGGAAGTATGGTTTAAATCACGTAATGGTGATGTCATGGAAGATGGATATTTTGGAATGTCGATCGAAAGGACTGAAGTTGTATCGTAGTTTCGTGCACCCGTCCAATAATAAAAACGTACTCAGCCATCATCTCCTTCTGCATTTCGGTCGTTGGCCATATTCAGAAGGGTGTACAGCAGCCATATATAAATGTGCAGCACTACTGTGCAATTTACACTGATTTCCTGGCAGAGGGTTTATCTAACCACCCTCAGGCTACTTCTCTACCGCTACACTCTCTTAAGAGCGCGTGGGAAAAACAAACCCTTTAAAATCTTAGTACAGCCTTTAACTTCTCTTATTTTAGTACGATGATCATTTGTTCCCATGTAGGTTTGTGACAGCAAACATTTTCACAATCAGAGGAGAAAGACGTTGATAGAAATTTCGTGAAAATTCTTTAAGGCAACGAAAGCCAAATTTGTATTAATAAGTAGATCAGAGTACGTTTAATAGATATACTTTTTATTCGTTTAAATGTGGTGAATATTCATACTAGACTATATATTCTCTCCTACGTACTGTAGAATCTGGTCGTAAGCACGATGGTCCATAGTTTTAAAAGATTTGAATTGCAAAACAAGTCTTGCTGCTCTATCAGAGATGCTTTCAATTTGTCTTTTGTAGAGTAAAACCTATATCGAAATAATGACCCATTGTCTTATGAAAGTAAACAAGAGTTAAGAGTTCCTTCTGTTGTTTTCTGTTTCTAATATTAATATCGTTATTAATTTCCTCGTCGTTATTTGACGTAACTGACAACGGTTTAGGGAATCAAGGCTCTTATTAATGTCCGTCGTTCGTTCCAGAGAGGGTCGTGGGAGTTTCAAGTATCGCTCACTGTAGAGCACAATCGCCGCGCAAACAGTGTCGTCACACTGATGTGTTTCTTTTTTTTTTTTTTTTTTTCTATGCACGAAGAAAGCAAACTTCGCTGTCTGCGTCATCTCCCCGACATACCTAGCTTGCTACTCAAGAAAACAATGTTATCACCATAAGTAACGTAGACTACAACTGTTGTCGGTGGATTGTCGCAAATATAGATAGAGTAAATAATGGCTGATGGTGATTAATTAGTGCACAGATTTAGGCAAAACTGCGCTCCAAATAGACTGTGAAGTGCCCCACTGATAATTAATCCTTTGATGGACGTTAAAATATGCCAGTAAATTAGTTTATTGCCACATTTCTATACATTTGCATCCAGCCGTGATTACATGTGAGGCTTTTTTTGAGAAATACACAGTTGCAGCGTTTTGCACTGAAGAGTACTGAAGTGTAGCGGTCGTAGCTTTCATAATAGTTATTGTCAATAATCGTAACAACATTACATATTAAAAAATATGAAAGTTTATTCGTAAATAACGCCAAACACAATCTGTTGCAACATTTAAATACATGTCATTTTTCTTGCGATACGACACAACAGTTCTATCGCGGTATACAATAATTAATCAAAATGAAGGCAAATATTTATTAAAACATGACACCAAATTCTTTTTGTTACAGGTTTTGTATTTAATTTCACTACTCATATAAATTCGAGTCACATATACCGGTAGTTTCTCTTGCAGTTTATCAGCAAATTTTGGTTGGAGCGCTTAGGTTTGTAAACATTCTTCTGGACGGATATTTGTTATGGATTAGGTACCTTTAGCCAACTGTGATTAGAACATCCAGTTGTCATCGCTCGGAGTCAGTGGGGTTTGGATATATTCCTGGTGAGCTTCGTTTCCATGCTGTTAATTCGAACCAACAAACTAACGACATTCCCAGCGGAAGGTAACAAAAGAATTTCAACTGGCCGTATCCGAGACATGTTTGATGGGAAATATTAAGATGGTACATAAGTGTGTACCATTCTCCCGTAAGTTCAATATATATTCTCCTTCACTAGTTACAACAATCTTCCAACGCTGGGATAACTTCTCGATTCCGCTGCCTAAGAAATAACGTGATTTTGAGGCGAAGCTCTCGTCGATCTATGTTCGGAGCGCATTTTCATTCGGCAAGAAAGATCCTTGAAGTTTGTTGGATAGTGTGTGGGAAAGGTGAAACCTGAAGGCTCAAAATCAGGTGAATAAGGAGAGTGTGGAATGAATTTCAGCTCAACTACTGTATTTTGTTTTTTTCTAGGTCTAGCAGAATGCATATGAGAATAACCTTTGAGTATCTCCACGTCTTGCAGTCTTCCTAGTCATTGTTCTTGAACTGTGTCTGCAAGACGTCTTACTTGTCGACAAAAATTTCAGCAGTGATGGTTGCACCTCGACGAACCACCACACCGTCGGTGTTCCTCTAGATTCGTAAGATTATCTTTCGTTGGTGAGTGCAGGTCTTTGTCCAGGAAGTTGCTACTCCCTATGTTAGCATAAAGATAACATTGCTCGTCACCAGTATCGGTACAGGATGTGAATGGTCAATGGAGTTAGCAACCCAACTGATGACGAGCAAACAGAGATGAGATTTTAGTCACCCACTAATTTTTATGATTGTGGCTTACAGCAAGCGGTACCCATACTTGCAATTTTTGAAAATTCCCCACTGCGTGCAAATATAGCACGATGTCACATTTTCCAGTTCTCGAGTACACTGAAGTAGATCATTGCGGATTAACGCTGTAAGACGTGTATATTTCTATCGTCTATTGTCAAATCACAATTTATTATAGATGCTTATATTTTATTAATAGGATTAAGTAGGAATAATTAATATTTGTCATGTTGGAAATAATTGTGGTAGCAGGGAATGTCTGCACCAAAGTATTGGTGGCAAGAGAGACTGCACTCTGATATATTTTTAAAAAGGGCGGGAGATACCGTGTATGGATACATTTTAAGAAACGAGCGGGAAAGACCGCGCATTGATACATTTTGTAATTTTAGCAGGGATTGTCTGCACCAGAAAGCATTGTTGGCAGGAGAGACCGCACTTTAGCGTTTGTAGGAAGTGAGTAGTAAGCGAGATGTGAAGCGAGTCGGTAGCAGCTCTGAAGCGAGAAGTTGAGAGGAGCAGTGTGCCTGCCAGCCATCAGCTATGATTTACGAGAGATTATAAACGGATGTACAGAGACATCAGCTAACTATTATCATAAGAGGAACTAATATTATTGAATTATTTTCTTTGCGAAACTCAAGACTACTGAGGCTATGTTTGAGCAATGCTAGTTGTAAGATTATCGTAAAAAGTAAGTCCCATTTGAATGTTTGTAAAGTCATTTCATTACCAGCAGTAACGTTTTCAGAATATAATTAATCTTTGCCAGCAAAGTAGCATTACTGATTATGATCCGTCCCAAAAACCAAAAACGTAAAACTTTGCAAAAATTTTATTTTTGTCAAGAAAAAGTGTCACTATGAAGTATGTAACTTCATTGAAACTAATTAAAGAATAACGTCAGCATTGTTATTAAAGAATAACTTCGGCTTTGATAATAAATACCGCCACTTATTGTGACAGCTCAGCAGCAGTTAATAGAGTATAGTAAACCAGAGTAAGTATAATCATGTCGCAGTTCGATGTAGCAGTCAGATGGCGATCCAGTAACAGTAAAGAAGGTAAGGAACAGTTTTTGGTTATTGCAGATAACGACTGAGGGCCACGACGACGTCACATTCTATGTTTCGTCGAAATAATCAGAAAATCAGTTTTAATAAGCAGCAATTAAATTTGTATGCGAAGATTGAGAAAGAGAATAAATTTCAAAGGGAAGATTTCATTTGTTATTATTAAGTAAGAGATAGAAATCCTAAGGAAAGGTTTCATAGGTTATTATAGAAGGGAGGGTTGCGTAACAAAATAGATATAGAGGAGACGGGAAGGTTTCACTTGGCGACATTCAATCAGTAAGACTCTTTAGTGAATCTACTGTGAAAAGGAATATACTGACTCTGACAATTGTATGAATAAGTTAGTGTTAAGTGGCACAATGCTTATCCTAAACTGTATACCTTTAATTCACAGCCCATCGGCCATTCTGTTTGCTCTAGTGATTCTGCGTTGAAAATTGTTTGTACAGTGTTCAATCCTCTTTAAACAACGATATATTTTGTTGTGTGTGCTAATTATAGACAATGTCCCGCAGGATAATTACTCGTTCTCAAAGTGATATAAGTGTAAAAAATACTGACGACAAATTCTTTTCAGGAATAGACAGAAATAACATGTGTGAAAAACTCCATAGTGAAACGTAAGGTGAACAGACATTCGAGAGTAGTAATAATATGGAATCTTTTGACGAACAATCAACTTCAGAAATGCCAATTGATAATGAGACATTAGTGCAAAATCATTAGTTTTTAAATACAACAGACGCTACACAGCCACAAATTACGCGTAGAAGACATAATAGTTTCAGTAACGAAACCACTATAATGCAGTCAAACAGTGTGACTCCACTATGTGCCGAAACAGATTCAAACGGTACACAGCTACACAATCTGCGTAGCAGATGCCACAGTTTTATTGACAAAAATTCCAAAACCACGGAATAGGTGACACGATTAGAATCGTCTGAGGATGTTCAAATGAACACAGATGTAAAACCTGTAACAACCAATACAAATACAAACAGAAGTCAATCCGAAATGGATCATATAATGGCATTTTTGCTACAAATGGGACAAGACATGAATCAAAACTTTAACAGAAGGGCACAAGAATCAGCAGACTTAAAAAACGAAATCAAGGTATTCACTGAAAAATGGTCACAATCAAACCAAGAATTACACGGCAAGATTCAAGAAATAACAGATAAACAAGAAGCATTCGCGGTTAGCATACGAGAAACAATGACAGAGACCTTTTATAAACAAAACGGTTACATTGATGAACGTGTTAACAATCACACAGGAAACAGTTTGATACGTCACCGCAAACCTGTGCTATCGCAGGATAAAGAACGAAAAGAACTATTACAAGCAATTAATAAACACCGACAGGACGACAAAAAGAAAGAGTTTGCTCAGGGAAAACTTACGTGGATAATCACATACACTCGATTTAGGATGAAATCGAAACGGTTAAGGAGACAAATATTCAAATACTAGAGAGGCTCACCGAAATCCAATCACACACAACTGAGGCGAAAATTTCTATAGACACTGAAATCCAGAATATTAGAGATAAATTAACAGAAGAAGTCCAGACACTAACTTACAAAATAGAACACATAGAAATCAATCAAGACCCAGAAAATTTGAAAGCAGATTTTAAGACAGTAACCAAAAGTAATCGTAAATTACGAAACGAATTGACAGAAAAGATTAACGAACTCACTACAAGAATAGACGTGTTAGATACTAACAATGACAGTCAATCAGATGACACTACACCAGTCTCAGTTCAACAGATTCCTAATAGTAAAGATACACAAATTACAAATGTGCAACAAACAATCGCAGACCTAGAATCACGTAATAATTTGTTACATCAGAAAATCAATGCTTTACAGCAGGGGATAGCTGACACACAAGAAACAACTGTAAACAATCAATTCCAACGGAACACACACCATTACGACATGCCTCAGATGCACAATACATATAAAGTCGGTATAGTTCAGAGAGTAAAAGATCTTAACCTGGCAGAAAGACACATAAATTCATATTCACAACATTAAGAAAATAATTACACACATAGACATTACGGTTTCGGCCACAAGCATTTCCTTTCAGTGAGAAAGTTTAAAACATTTAAAAACGACAGGACGCAAATACATCCACTGGACTGGACCCAACAATTCAATGCGGCACTCCTACCATGATGGCCAGTTCAACATAAGCTAGAATTTATTATTAGTTTTCTTGAAGGGGAACCAGCAAGAAGAATCCGACCAATTGCTAGACAGTGTTTTCCAGTAGAAGCATTTCAGGAAGCATTTCTAGCAGCATATTGGTCAGATACCCCACAGAGTAGCATTAAAGATCGGCTAATTAGGCTGCCAGATTTAGAGAATTCTACTTTCCCAACAATGACACAATTATTCGAGTATATGGTTGAACAAAACCTATACCTCAATGCGCCATACAGTCAATCCGCATTAATACAGCTGTGTATTTCAAAACTCCCCAGAGCATTAAAAGTGTCATTATTAACAGGCCAGCAAAAGGACAGCATCTACGCATTTAGAGACATCCTGCAATTGCTAGAGGTACACCAGGCAGATTATACGTTTGTTAAGAATAACTCTTCACGACATAACGCAAACTAGACAAACAATGCTAATTTTGAGCAAATACGATTTGGCAATAACAATCATAATAAACGCTTTCGCAGCGAAAATGCAACCTTTAATGGAGAATACACAGAGGGAGTTAATGAACAGCAGTATAACAACAATGTACATTACAATTCAAGACAGTAACAAAGCCATCCAAATAACACAACACATACACGAAACGAAATGCCAAACCGGTCAAACTTTCACATGACTCATTGCCTAGAAAATGCGTCAGGTGCAAGCCATTACACAGGTCAGCCGCAAAATACTCAAAACGAACAAAGACAGCCTTTCAGAGAAACACGCGTGCCTCGCCGTATAACCACAGTTATAATGACAGAAGGAGAGAAAACGAACACCGACCGCTAAGGACATTCTACAATGATAATTTTCATAGAAATTCAAGCAGTGCACAACAACCAAGTTATCGTATGAATGTACCAGACACAAGATTTCATCCGCCACCTACCGCTAATAACCAAAACGGTAGAACAGTACAGCTCATAGAAAACACACAACACTCCCCGACGGAAAATGAAATGTCTGAACATTTATGACTAGAGATAGCCTGTGATGAATCTCTAAATGACGACAGTATGGATAAGGACAGAGAAAAGATAACGATAGAGAATGCCATTATATTCGGCGACGTGCGAGACATATTGTTACACGAAAAGCCGATCATGCAGAAAACTATATGCCACCGAATAATCCAGATAAATTTAAAGTCACAAAATATTTTAGTAGTAATTGATTCAGGCTCACCAATGTGCGTAATTAACGAAGACACATTGAACAGATGCAATAGCTATAATGATTACCCAGTATTCCCGTCACACAAAACTAAAGTTAGGGGAGCATTTCTAGGAAAAAGCATTGAAGTCAAAAGACAGACACAATTAACGTTTGTTCTTGCAAGGCAAACTTTCCACAGCAATTGTTGGATAGTTCCACATTTAATAACCGATATAATATTAGGAATGAATTTTCTCGTACAGTACGACGCAAAGATTGACTTTAAATCGTCATACCTAACATTACAGAAGTAAGACAGTGAAGTGGTAGTGAGATTTAAAAACACACTATCCTCAGAAGAACAAAATATGCACAGGATCGAGATTATTGCAGATTCTAAAGCTAACGATTGTTATCTCACACTATACACGAATACACAAAATAACGACATGGCAGAGGAACAGGAGTATAATGTAGTAGAGACAACTACACGAAAGGCTGGAGACAGTATAGCAAAAGACGACACAGAACGCACAGAATTAGAGAGTATTCTTGTGCAACATAAAACAGTTTTTAACAACGTTCCAGGAATGCAGAAAGGATTTATGTATGAATTTCAGGTGAAAACACTATCCAATCCCGCATATATACACAGAAGCAGTTAGAAAGAGTTAGAGCAATGATTGATCAGGGTATAATTGAACCAGCAGCAAGCCAATATATAAATCCATTACACATCGTTGAAAAGAAGGATGGATCACTCCGTTTAGTTTTAGATTCACGTCAGGTTAATAAAATAATCATTACAGAAACTGACCGACCACAGACGTTAGAAGAGTTACTGCAAAAGTTTCGATCTCAAATCAGGATTTTGGCAAATCCAGTTGTATCCAAATTGCCGAAAGTATACGGCATTCCTTTACTTTGGTGAATGTTACCAATTTTGTAAACTTTTTTTGGACTAACGATTTCGCCTGCAGTTTTTATACGAGGCATGAATACAATTTTCCCACAGGATCTTAAAAACAAAATTACTACATATGTAGATGACATTCTAATCGCAGCAGAAAACTGGGAACAGCACAATCACACCCTTCAACAATTACGGAATACATTCGATCAGAACGGTGTAACTATAAACCTTCGTAAATCTGAATTTGGAAAAGACTCGATAAAATTTCTAGGTCATAACATTTCACAAACAGGTATTGCACCAGACTCAGACAAATTGCAAGCATTGAAAGATATCGACGTGCCAACAAGTAAGAAGGAACTTCGGAGCCTTTTAGGCCTTATTAATTATTTTAGAAAATTCATTCATTATAAAGCATTAGACACACCCCTGGTATACCAGCTCACAAGTAAAAACACAATTTGGTCATGGAGTGAAGACGCTGAAGCTGAATTCGAGAATCTGAAAGAAGGGTTACTAAGAGTACCTTTGTTATCACATCCTGACCCAACACAAAACTTTTCCATTGCAACAGACAGTTCAACTACAGCACTAGGAGTACATATTTTCCAGGTAGTAGAGGAGGACGGTAAGACAATCGTTAAACATACTGAGTTTGCAAGCAGTATACTTTCTCCAGCAGAGCGCAATTATTCTGTAACAGAATTAGAGACGCTATGCGTAGTATGGGCATTTATGAAATTCCGTCATTATCTATATGGAAGACACACCACAGTATATACCGATCACCGAGCAATCCAGTTCTTATTATCAGCAAAACTTACGCATGATAGATTAAGCCGTTGGAAATTATATCTACAAGAGTTCGACTTTACTATTGTACACATTCCAGGCACGCAGAATATTGTTGCCGACGCACTATCGAGATCTGTTCACCATAAACGACTAGAGAAAGAAAATACGTTCTGCCACAACAACCATAGTATTACGTATATCAAAGAGGTAGCTTTCGAAAACTTTATATCATCAGCATTACAGGACATAGAGAGAGAACAGCAGAAAGATGAAACACTAAAAGAGATTGTAACGAAACTTCCTGGCAGATTAAAACTGTGTGCCCGACCGAGACTCGAACTCGGGACCTTTGCCTTTCGCGAGCAAGTGCTCTACCATCTGAGCTACCGAAGCACGACTCACGCCCGGTACTCACAGCTTTACTTCTGCCAGTTTCATATCAGCGTACACTCCGCTGCAGAGTGAAAATCTCATTCTGGAGAGATTGTAACGCTTTGGCGAGACAAGAGCAACGCAAAAATCAGACATAATTACACTATACATCAAACTATTCTGTTTATTCGCTCATACCAATGCTTTTATGCATTCCAGAAGGGATCAGAAACAAATTGATATGGTATACGTACGTAAGCTATGCACATTACAGAGCTAGATAATGCTTTCTAATTCTTCGACAAAATTGTCACTTCAACAATATGGAAAAACACATTCGTAAAGTTATAGCATCCTGCAAGGTATGTCAGAATGCTAAATCAACAGTATCACATACTCCACCACTGTATCCCATCATATCGTTTAAGTTAAGACACATGGCAGCAGTAGATATTTTCGGTCAAAACCCAGAACAAGTAAAGGTTATAGTTATATTCTAGTAGCCGTAGAACTGACATCCAAATTTGTAACATTTTATCCACTAAGGAAAGCAACAGCTAGATCAGTATCAAGAGCATTTGTAAGAGAATTTCTATCAATAGTAGGACATGTGCAGAAGGTTATTTCAGATAACGGACTACAGTTTAGGTCAGACATATGGAAACAAATGTTAGAGAGTAAGAACATAACAACAATTTACATATCAAGATATCACAGTTATTCTACCCCATCAGAGAGAATAATGAAAGAGATCGGGAAACTATGTAGAATTTATTCCCATAGAAGGCATACAAAATGGGACGAGTAAATTTCATAGTTTCAGGAAGTAATAAATGCAATACCTAATGAGTCAACGATGCACTCACCAACTGTAATACTGACGAATAAAGACCACCGAATAAACTTACTGAAATGATTGCTTTTCCAAAGAAGCGTAGACTTCGTCATTGTGAGATAATAGACATGGCATTAGCGAACATTAAACGAGCTGCAGATCGTCGGAAGAGACAGCAAAAGCAGGTGAGTAGATAAAGCAAGTACGAGATTGGTGATAAGGTACTAGTCCATACCCATTATCTGTCACATAAAGGGAAGAACCGATGCAAAAAATTTGGTCTTCTATATGGAGGACCATACAGAATTCGAAATATTCCACACGCTAATGTAATACACATTGAGACACTCAGAACAAAAAAATCGAGAGGAAACCATCATATGTCAAAATAAAGAAATTCTTAAAATAGAAAAACTTTCTTACAGGGATACATACATACAGAGTATAACAATGAGCTTTTTGACACATTCCAGCAAGGCCGAACACAGTGAGCTACTAATGGGTTATTTACGAGCACAACAGGTCACCTCGATTCGACAGCAGATAAATACACTGAACATTAATGGCAGTCTTAGAAGCGTTCTCGCAGGACATTTGTTTCACATTATGTAAAGTATGTGCAGCAATTAACAGGACTACTTTAAATGTAAATGTATAACACGTACAAATGATTTTCATACAGTAGTAGCAATTAAATGTATTCTTTAACCCGTGCATACAACATTGTTGTCATAGTTAACCAAAATAAACGTAGTTTTAATTATAATATAAGTATTGAATACAGAGAAATGTGGATAAATGCTTTACAGGTCATGCCGAGAGCTGACGCGACTTTCCAGATGCAGAGAGATGTTGAAGTCATGCCGTGCGCTGACGATTATTAACCATGAATATTTTATTATAGGCTATGCAGAGAGATGACTCGAGGTACAAAGGAGAGAGGAGAATGAAGATGTTAGTATGTAAGGAATATAATTTAGTAATGCTTTATTTTTATAACAGGTGACACAGCGCAAGGCAGCACTACGGATGGAGAAACCACATGAAATTGCTTACTATATGTACTTTGCTATTCGAAAAAAAATTTCTGCATTGAACATGATATCTTTTACATTAGATACGTACATAGGAAAAACAGATCACACCAAATGTCAGCATACCGATTCCCACTCTGCGAAAATACAAAAGTTTTCTCTTAAATATCAATGACGATGTGTGCTACACAACTCAAACTTAATATATAGTCGACTGACAATATGACTCGTAACTGACGAACACATTACCGAACATACTGAAGTCACAAAAAGTGACATAGTTTGTCAAAATGTACTTTCATATTTCAAAAACTGTGAATTCACACCCTGTGAAGTAATATAACAGTATCTTTATGTAATTATTTATATGAGTACTAGATTATGATTTATTTAGAGGAAATGTATCTGATAAAGTCACAGAAAGTGACATAGTTTGTATAAAGGTACTTGTCGACTTTATTTAAAATGTTGATGCTTAAATGTACTACTAAATTCCACTTACAGAGATATTTGTTCAAGTTATTGATTGTCACGTAATGTAATATGTATTGTAGGCTGAATTCACGACAAGTGGAAAATGTGTTTTTTATGTAATTGTTTAAAACTATAAACTTTTCCTACAGACACACAAGGTGACGTACTTTGTACTTTTAAACGTAAAATAAAAAATTTTTATGAGCATAGAGGAAAGAGATGATATAAAATTTGGTAATAATGGTATCAACCATATCCGTGACAAAATGATTATACCTGTACCTTAATTCCTGTACATCCCCATGGTTATGGAGCACAAAGTGAATAGTGAACCACGTTACTTCAATCTACGATGTTTCCTATGAGGTGTCGGCATACCAAAATGTACACCACAGTCATGATGTACGTCAATAGGTGCTTGCATACCAAGATGCACACCATCACTACTAATGGGCAATTGGAGTTGGAACTCGTACCTCATGTAGCTGCGGCAATTCAACCAATTCGACGGTTAACTTAGTGTTTGCTTACACTAAAACTATGGATCAAAGAGGCGACGGAATCACATGGCGAAACCTGGTGTTTTGCTATGTGAGGGAAAGAAACGGACTTTTGAGTGCATTCACAGACAGTCACCAGTGCTTTAACCATGCTATCCCATTCCTTTCTTTCCCTTCCTTGAATATGGTACTAACAGATGCCAATTAATAATGAAACATAAACTATGTTCTAATTTTTGATATCCATTACTATTAGAAATATAAATAACTTTTACTACCTTATGTACCCTTCCAACTTATTGACTGATATTTTTTGTATATTTTGATGTATACTCTTTTGAATATTCTCTTTGTTAGGCTTAGGAAAACAAAATCTTATGACTGTATATGTATGTGCTTTGTTGAAAGAAATATTCTATCATTAACTTACTTATTACTACACATATTTCTATAATCAAATTTCCTCCTTACTTAAAGTCCAAATGACTTAACGACGTAGGAAAATTTTAAGGGAGCCCAGTGGGGGGTTATGTAAGATGTGTATATTTCTATTGTCTATTGTCAAATCACAATTTATGAAAGATGTTTATATTTTATTAATACGATTAAGTATGAATAATTAATATTTGTCATGTTGGAAATAATTGTGGTAGCAGGGAATGTCTGCACCAAAGTATTGTTGGCAAAAGACACCGCACTTTGAGATAATTTTAAAAAGGTCGGAAAGGACCGCGTATGGATACATTTTAAGAAAAGAGCGGGAAAGACCGCGCATTGATACATTTTATAATGGTAGCAGGGATTATCTGCACCAGAAAGCATTGTTTGCAGGAGAGACCGCACTTTAGCGTTCGTAGGAAGTGAGTAGTAAGCGAGATGTGAAGCGAGTTGGTAGCAGGTCTGAAGCGAGAGGTTGAAATGAGAGGTGTGCCTGCCAGCCACCAGCTATGATTTACAAGAGATTATAAACGGATGTACAGAGACATCAGCTAACTATTATCATAAGAGGAACTAATATTATTGAATTATTTTCTTTGCGAAACTCAAGACTGCTGAGGGTATGTTTGAGCAATGCTAGTTGTAAGATTATTGTAAAAAGTAAGTCCCATTTGAATGTTTGTAAAATCATTTCATTACCAGCAGTAAATATTTGAAGAAACGTTTTCAGAATATAATTAATTTTTGCCAGCAATGTTGCATTACTGATTTTAATCCATCCCAAAAACCATCAACGTAAAACTTTGCAAAAACTTTATTGTTGTCAAGAAAAAGTGTAACTATGAATTACGTAACTTCAGTGAAATTAATTAAAGAATAACGTCAGCTTTGCTATTAAAGAATAACTTGAGCTTTGGTAATAAATACAGCCACTTGTTATGACAGCCCTCCAGCAGTTAATGGAGTATAGAAACCAGAGTAAGTATAATCATGTCGCAGTTCGATGTAGCAGTCAGATGGCGATCCAGTAACAGTAAAGAAGGTAAGGAACAGTTTTTGGTTATTGCAGATAACGACTGAGGGCCACGACGACGTCACATTCTATGTTTCGTCGAAATAATCACAAAATCACTTTTAATAAGCAGGAATTAAATTTGCATGCGAAGATTGAGAAAGAGAATAAATTTCAAAGGGAAGATTTCATTTGTTATTATTAGGCAAGTGGTAGAAATCCTAAGGAAAGGTTTCATAGGTAATTGTAGAAGAGAAGGTTGAGTAACAAAAGAGATATAGAGGAGTCGGGAAGGTTTCAACGAGTTTAAACGATCTTAATCAAAGCCCGAAGGTCTTCCTGAAAGTGGTGAGTCGTCAGTGTCAAAACGGTCCTCCTTAAAACGAGAAAACCATTTTCTTACCGTGCTCTCTCCGATGCCGTTACCTTCATACACAGCACAAATGTTCCTGATTGTCCCCGCTGCTGTCACCCTTCTACTTAACTTTACCAGAGGAGCGTGTCGGAAATTTTCCGATTTCTTTTCATGGAACTTCATTTTTTAGCGTTTACAGCTCCGCTCAGTATCTCCAAATGACAAATTGACAACATGTAAACACAAATAGCAACAGTGAACTACAAATTAGAAATGACAAACGATAAGTAAACCCAAAGCAGCCGAAATACCAACATGCAAAACAAAAACTCTACGAGTGTACACATCAGTCTAATAAACTACTTGACAAAAAAATGAAGCAGCCAGAAAGGGGGGGGGGGGAGGTGGGTAAGGGGGAGGAAAGGAAATGGAGCTTCACCTGTTGAGAGGGAATGTGATGTTCTTCAGTCGTCCCTAAATCGAGTCGAATTTACAATCAACCTAGCGATATGATACCAGTATGACGCTACACACTCTCTGGCTTGGACAGACACAGTGAGGCAGTTGAGATGGGAGTCATAGAGCCATTGTATCCTATCCTGAGGCAAACTAACTCACAACTAGCGTATCTATACCTTGGTACTCTTGATACTGGCATGTGGGTGGAGCTCACATTCGAACTGGTTCAACGAATTTTCTATCGATCCATATCGGAGCTATTTCTGGCCACATAAATATCTCAGCATCAGGAAGATGGGTTATAGAGACAGTTGCCGTGTGTGACCCATCCTTGTTCTGTTGAAAAATAGCACTACGATAGTGTCTCATGAGATGTTACACGCAAGCACCCAGGATGACCGTGCCCTACCGTTGTTCCGTCAGACTTCCCTCGATCACTACCAGCCGTGATTTGAAGTTGTATCTGTTGGATCCGATGGTAACACAGATTATGGCGCCAGAAGTAACACCGTTTTGTCCCTCCAAACGATGGGAGAACGAGAACCACTTAGGTCGGCAACGCACGCGACGACGATAGTCATCCTGGGTAGTGCAGAACCACGAGCCATCGCTGAACACAATGCGAGGCCATTCATCAGCAATTCTAGCGGCTCGGTCACATCGCCACTCCTAAGGCAGTCATACATATTAGGATGTTAAGAGCAAGTTAATCATTGAACGATAATCCCCTTGTTCAGCTGCTGCTAGCCGTTAACCAATCGGTGTGGGTAGACGTAGTGATCAACGGTGTGCATTACGTGTTCTCGGAGGGTAGTCGCAGATGTGAAGAGTTACGAAATGCTTGGTGCTCCTCGAACGTCCGTTGTGCAGGACCGAAACGCTTACGACATGTATGCCTGCCCACACTCTCCTTGGAAGTGGTCCAGTGCGAAGCTACAGTCAACTATGAATGCCCCACGTATCTGTGTATTGCACGATCTGTTCAGCCAGCCAAATAAAGACTCCCAAAGAGGTCTTTTCAGACTCTGTCTGGGGCTGATAAAACTGTCTGACACAAATATGCAACATCTTAATCACACTGATCACCCGTCATTTGATGCTGCTCACACCCCATCAGGTCTGTTAAGAACACAAAACACGGACGACACTAAGTCACTCAGGTGACCGTTCTACCTGTGTCAGAGAAATGCATCTCTAATCATTTACACATCTGCCGATGTATTCGAGTACGAAATTACATTGACATCTGACACCTGACCACTTCTTCTGGTTACTTCACTCTGTTTCTTACACAGTGACGTCAGGTTGCCGTTCAAGGAAAGAGTGGTACCCGCTTCAAAAGTAGCTTCCACATTCCTTGCCAGATGCAATTGCAATTTACTTCCACTGTGATGAGATTTTGGAGTACACCGCAGGGAACGGCACCTGCTGTTGTAGAACGCCCCTGATGTATCGTTTGCCGTTCAGACTGATCAGATGTTTTGTACAGTAGCTCCCAAACCGTAACTCTAGTACTGAATAACACACGTCACCACACTGGGCTCACCAGGACACTAAAATTTCCTCAAAAGATCCCATGCCAAGTGTAGTTATTTGTCGAGGAACTTTATGACCTCATTCTGGCCTGAAAAACCCAGTTCGTCGTACATATCTATTCACAGCAACACAAATCGTCCCATTAGGTTGGCACATGATGCAGAAATTTCCTCTATACACTCATTTGAAATTTTGGACACCGTACGCTGCCACGCCGTACATTAACTGAATGTCTAAAAAATTTTGTCATGAATAATACGTATATAACAAACCTCATTCATGAACTGAAAGCATTCATTACTTTAGTCACGAAGATGGTGCTTTTCTTGTAACTAGTTCATGGAACTGTGGGAGTCGTTGTGTGAGAGCTGTTGTGTAGCTGAGGCAACGTAGACGAAAATCGAGTTTTATTAGGTCTCTCCACATTCGTTCCTTTTACTGTGTGTCAGGGCGCTTGATGACCTCGATGTTGAGCGCCCATAAACCCCAACACACACACACACACACACACACGAAAATCGAAACCAATAAGCTCGGAATGAGGTGAAATATCCTATGTACGTACATCACAAAAGACCTTACATAAGGTTATTTGATTCTATAAGTTGAAAAAAGTTTAGAAAGATGATTTATGTGGTCCATTTAGGATAAGTAAACACCGCTACACATACAGTTCCAACAGCAAATACCATGTGCATTACATGATGTAAGCAAACCAAAAATTGTGACCAAGGTAATGTTGAGAGATTTGTCTTGGACCTGATATACACTCCTGGAAATGGAAAAAAGAACACATTGACACCGGTGTGTCAGACCCACCATACTTGCTCCGGACACTGCGAGAGGGCTGTACAAGCTATGATCACACGCACGGCACAGCGGACACACCAGGAACTGCGGTGTTGGCCGTCGAATGGCGCTAGCTGCGCAGCATTTGTGCACCGCCGCCGTCAGTGTCAGCCAGTTTGCCGTGGCTTACGGAGCTCCATCGCAGTCTTTAACACTGGTAGCATGCCGCGACAGCGTGGACGTGAACCGTATGTGCAGTTGACGGACTTTGAGCGAGGGCGTATAGTGGGCATGCGGGAGACCGGGTGGACGTACCGCCGAATTGCTCAACACGTGGGGCGTGAGGTCTCCACAGTACATCGATGTTGTCGCCAGTGGTCGGCGGAAGGTGCACGTGCCCGTCGACCTGGGACCGGACCGCAGCGACGCACGGATGCACGCCAAGACCGTAGGATCCTACGCAGTGCCGTAGGGGACCGCACCGCCACTTCCCAGCAAATTAGGGACACTGTTGCTCCTGGGGTATCGGCGAGGACCATTCGCAACCGTCTCCATGAAGCTGGGCTACGGTCCCGCACACCGTTAGGCCGTCTTCCGCTCACGCCCCAACATCGTGCAGCCCGCCTCCAGTGGTGTCGCGACAGGCGTGAATGGAGGGACGAATGGAGACGTGTCGTCTTCAACGATGAGAGTCGCTTCTGCCTTGGTGCCAATGATGGTCGTATGCGTGTTTGGCGCCGTGCAGGTGAGCGCCACAATCAGGACTGCATACGACCGAGGCACACAGGGCCAACACCCGGCATCATGATTCTCCTACACTGGCCGTACACCACTGGTGATCGTCGAGGGGACACTGAATAGTGCACGGTACATCCAAACCGTCATCGAACCCATCGTTCTACCATTCCTAGACCGGCAAGGGAACTTGCTGTTCCAACAGGACAATGCACGTCCGCATGTATCCCGTGCCACCCAACGCGCTCTAGAAGGTTTAAGTCAACTACCCTGGCCAGCAAGATCTCCGGATCTGTCCCCCATTGAGCATGTTTGGGACTGGATGAAGCGTCGTCTCACGCGGTCTGCACGTCCAGCACGAACGCTGGTCCAACTGAGGCGCCAGGTGGAAATGGCATGGCAAGCCGTTCCACAGGACTACATCCAGCATCTCTACGATCGTCTCCATGGGAGAATAGCAGCCTGCATTGCCGCGAAAGGTGGATATACACTGTACTAGTGCCGACATTGTGCATGCTCTGTTGCCTGTGTCTATGTGCCTGTGGTTCTGTCAGTGTGATCATGTGATGTATCTGACCCCAGGAATGTGTCAATAAAGTTTCCCCTTCCTGGGACAATGAATTCACGGTGTTCTTATTTCAATTTCCAGGAGTGTAAAAAGTGTAGCATCCACAATACGTGCTCGGATGTCATTGTAACTTCTTAGACACAAACACTATTGGTATATATTCAAACGATTAGATATGCAATTTTCTGCGACTAGTAGAATGACCTCGCAGTGCATTACTTTGATTAATGTTAAATGTTGTTACCAGGCTTGGTGGTGTATATAACGGGCGGAAACAGCGTCAGATATGGAGTAATCACTTTGAAGGACACAATCTCATCAGCACTTGTCTGTGTTTGTAAGAAGCCTCATTGTCGGTCTCCACTGGGTCAGCTGGTTTAATTGTGCAATATGTATATTTATAGGGGTATTCAAATGTGACAGTGGTCTCACGCTGGGCTTCAAGAGAACGAGCCATACCCATGAGCAGCGCCTATTAGACGGAGAGGGGTCCGACAGCCGATCATTCCTATTCCTCCTGGAAGGAGGTTCACAGCTCGTGTTGTCTAGTTCAACCACGCCTAGACAGTCAATACCGCGGTTCGATAGCGTACGCATTGTTACTTTGTGCCAGGAAGGGCTCTCAACAGGGGAAGTGTTTAGGCGTCTCGGAGTGAAACAAAGCGGTGTTGTTCGTATAAGGAGGATATACAGAGAGGCAGGAACTGTCGATGACATGCCTCGCTCAGGCCACCCAATGGCTACTACTGCAGTGGATGACCGCTACCTACGGATTATGGCTCGGAGGAACTCTGACACCAACACCACCATGTTGAATAATGCATTTCGTGCAGCCAAAGGACGTCGTTTTGAAACTGTGCGCAATATGCTGCATGATGAGCAACTTCACTCCAGAAGTCCGTAGCGAGGTCCATCTTTGCAACTATGACACCATGCAGGGCGGTGCTGATGGGCCCAACAACATGCCAAATGGATCGCTCAGGACTGGCATTAATTTCTCTTCACCGATGAGTGCCGCATATGCCTTCAACCAGACAATCGACGGAGACGAGTTTGGAGGCAATCTAGTCAGGCTGGACGACTTAGACACACTGTCCAGTGAGTGCAGCATGGTTGAGGTTCCCTGCTGTCATGGGGTGGCATTATGTGGGGCTGACGTACGCCGCTGGTTGTCATTGAAGGTGCCGTACGATGCGTGGATGCCATCCTCCGACCGATAGTGCAAACATACCGGCAGCATATTGACTAGGCATTCGTCTTCATGGACTACGATTCACGTCCTCATCGTGCACTTCTTGTGATTGACTTCCTTCAGGATAACGACATCGCTCTACCAAAGTGGCCAGCATGTTCTCCAGACATGAACCCTATCGAACATGCCTGGGATAGATTGGAAAGGGCTGTTTGTGGACGACGTGATCCACCAACCACTCCGAGGGACCTACTCCGAATCGCTGTTGACGAGTGGGACAATCTGGACCAACAGTGGCTTGATGAACTTGTGGATAGTATGCCATGACGGATACAGACATGCATCAATGCAAGAGGACGTGCAACTGGGTATTAGAGGTGCCAGTGTGTACAGCAGTTAGGACCACCACTTCTGAAGGTCTCGCTGTATGGTGGTACATCATGCAATGTGTGGTTTCCATGAGCAATATAAAGAGCGGAAATTATTTTTATATTGACATCTATTCCAATTTTCTGTACAGCTTTCGGATCTCTCGGAACCGAGGCGATGCTCAATTTTTTGATGTGTGTTATGTCTCGGACTATTTCGTGCAAGATGAGTGTTTAATCCAGATTTACAAAATATTTTTAAATGTAGTATGTCTGTGTGACTTTTGTATCGGATTTCAAAGTTTTTCCTTCACTGATATGCTCGCTGTGCTTCTGCCACCCGGTCGACAGAATTTTATGTGGAATTCTTTTGAAGACTTTTGGCAGTGTAACAGGATGAAGTTCTTTTGTACCAAACCGGTCGTGGCATAGTACATGTGTATCAATACAGCTGTGGAGGTTTCGTATTAACCATTTGCGGATGGCAAACGTAGTTAAAGGCGGCGGCCATATTTTCGCGCCAGCATACACCCGCACGGGTACGTTTCGCTTTTCCGTTGTGTGTATCTGCCACCAGTTGCTCCTTCCTGTGACTGTATGGTGGGGAAATCCGTTGACAACATCTGTATCTAGTTGTGTTTTCATGAGGCCTTGCATGGGAAACAAATTCTATAATTGTATTTGTGTTTTCGCATGTGGTGAGAATTATTCTTTCGAAAGGTCTTAGCAGAGATGAAATAAGTGAAATACTGCTAAATGTAGACTTAGCTGCGGATTCTCGTAGTGATTTCGAAGACTACAAAGACTACAAGGTATTATCGAAAGAAAGTAAAGAAACAATGCGAGAAAGAAGGAAAAAGTAGGAATCAGTAAGTATAAACGGCTGACGGACGGTGTATTAACACCACAAATACGATTATTCTAACAATAGTTCTGGAGTGGATCCTCATTGTGGACTAAGTGAGGAACCTAATGTAAGTGAATGTTTTGAACTTATGCCTACCTAACAGGCAATTGATGGGTTATACGTCCAGTGAAACTAAAAGCTTTTCGAAACTAGTGAACGAATAATGTTAAGTATCTTCCAGAGAATACAGTGGACAGGTAAAAGTGCAGACGAGATGTATCATTTTATAGCAGTCTGAGTTCTGATGGCTCACGTAAAAACGAATTGAATGAAGGACTCTTGGTCCACAACCCCAATGACTGAAACAAGTTCTTTTCGGAAGTAATGGCTAGAGACATGTTTCTGACGTTCTTCGACTGTTACATTTTAGTGGTGCTGGCGTTTTTGCAGACCCTGAGAGGGCGAATAGACTTTATAAAATAAAATATATCGTGAATTTTTAACAGTGAAATTGAAGACAATTCTAAATCAGTTCAGAAATTTCGGCATTAACGTGTCTCTAACGGTGTGGAGAGGTACATACGAAGGAAAAATACAGATATGAAATAAACCTGAAATTTTGAATCTAGATTTATTTCCTATATTACAGTGTACACAGAGAGAGAAACATAAATTGGAGATACTTGTGGCCTTTGCGTTTCTGGTGCTGTTGTAACATCTCTGTGGAAATCTTAACAAAAATTTTTTGTAATAGTCTCAAGTAATTAAATATAATGAAATGAGCTATTGAGAAAATAGCAAGCGAAAGTTGGTTTTATCTCCTAAGCGTAGATAGTTTTATAACCCCAAAGTATCTGAGTCCAGGGAAACAGGTGAGTGTATAGAAACTTAGTCTTCGGATGGTTAATATTGACTTCTAAAAGCTGCACATAAATTTACACACACCTGCTAATGCTCAGTTCTATACGGCAACATATCAGACTATACGTAGGTGCAGGTAACTTAATTTTCTAATTTCCTTACTTTATATACATACTACTCTGTCCATTCTGTTACTCGTTCATTAAATGATTAAATGGTCGTAAACAAGTGTATGCTAACGTTCTGTCAGTACCCTCCTTGGAACAAGTAACTGGGAAACACACATTTACGATCTAAAGTATTTTCCACGGAAACTGATTTCTTGTGTAAATGAGACCCAAACAAGCACATCACTTCCGACAAAACGACAAAAATTTGGCGTTTAGTGAAACATTCACAACACGTACCACCACAAAACTGAGCATTATGTAGCCTATACATCTAGGCGCATTTAAGGGGGGTATGCAATGACGTTTTAGTAATCAACGTAAAGGAATAAATGGAAAAGGCCACAGTCTAGTAAATTTAAGTCTGCTGAGTTAACTAAGAAATCATATCTGCTAGGCAAAGTACGTACATTTTGTCGCCTCCGAGTTAGGCAGTTTACCCTACTCTTTTGTTTGTCATATGAACAGGAGTGCCGTTTAGTTCTACTCTTTTAAAGCATCGTACTTTTAAAAATGAAGAAGCTATTATCGGCCGAAATCCCATTTTAGTTTTTACTTTAATCCTATCAAGTGACGGATAGATTTCCTGCTCTTGTCACTGCACTGGTAGTTTATATGGCGAAATATTGCTATGTATATCATGGAGAGGTGCTACTAGGAACTGACATAAGAAATCCTGGTAACATTTTGGAACTTCAATTTTTTTGTTTATGTAAGTATAAATACTAACACCGTAAATAGCAAACACTTATTTCTATTGGATCCTGCTATTTCTATAGGTCGGTGGCTACTACCTTTCGGCTACACTCAGTGACTCCCAATACAGGATCACCATGTGGTCTGGATACATTAATTTTGGTGTGATGGAGGTTACGGTAACCAAACCTAGTCACCCCCCCCCCCCCTCCTGCCCCCAACAGATGTAAGACACATTGGCATTTAGACTGTTATTATTTATTGTTGTATGAACTGACGTAGGGTGTGCATCATACCTAGGCTGAAGTGATGTGCGATGGTTGAACTGTGCATCATAATGAACAATGCCGACCGAGAGATCGATGTCCCCTCGATAATGGCCTCTGACGCTTCTGCTGCACATTTGATTACCTTCGCTGCCAAAGACAGTCTTTCTGTAAACATTTCAGCCATCGCTGGAAGTATAGCCATTGTCTAGTCAAATAAATGGTTCCATCTGCCAAAAGCCTGAATAGCCACCTTCTACAGCGAGGACTGCCACGAGACGTGCATGAAGAGAATCAGTGATGTTCTGGAAGTTACCGACTGGAAAGTGGAGCTAAGGGGAGTCCTGTGACATGGCCAGTTGCGCTAGGCCTATCGGTTGAGGATACATGACGCGTACAGCCCGACTAATGTGCTCACACAAATGTCAATTGGGTCTAAATCAAGGGGAGTTTGGTGGCCGACGTGCTGGTGCTCTTCGAAGCACGGACGTACGCTGCGCGCCGTATGATATGTTGCGTTGTCCTGTTAATAGATGCCATCGTGCCGAAGAGGAACGGGCATTGTCCCCAAGGATAGCTCCACACTTGTGTTGATCCACTGTACCATCTGGGACGAAGAAATCACCCACGGAATTCCACGGACGAATTAACCACTTCATAACGCTCTCTGCTCCGCCTTGGCTCCTTTCAACGATTATTGATGTTTGCTTCCAGAAGTTTCACGCAGTACACGCCAACAAACATCTGTGTCAAGGAGCTCTCGCTGTCGCCACCCAGTGGACGTACAGTTGCTGTATTGGTGTGCAAATTCCAGAGTTCGTCACCAATGAACAGCAGTCAGCATGGGTGCATGAACCAGGCCCCTGCTGCGGAGACCCATAGTCAGCAACGGTCGCTGAGGGGAACGGTTGGTATCTCCTTGGTTCATCTGGGCGGTCAGTTGCTCAACCGTTGCATATCTGTTCGCACGTACACATCACCTCAGCCGTCATTGACCGCTGCCGTCTATGGCACGTGACGAAGCACATTTTAATCTGCGTTGGTTATGAATAGCGCCATTTTGCCATGTATGGTATACTTTAACCACGACGGCACGCGAATAAATTACAAATGGTTCAAATGGCTCTGGGACTTAACATCTGAGGTCAGTCCCATAGAACTTAGAACTACTTAAAACTATCTAACCTAAGGACATCACACACATCCATGCGCGAGGCACGATTCGAACCTGCGACCGTAGCGGTCGCGCGTTTCCAGGCTGACTCGCCTAGAACCGCTCGGCCACTCCGGCCGGCAATAAATTACAAACTTAGCATTTTCCCCAGTACTACCATCCTTGGCCCAAAAGCGAACAATCATGCCCTTTTGGACCTCAGATAAATCGCTCCCTTGCCACAGTACATGTATGAACAAGACTCAACTCTTTTTTCCGTGTCGCACCGACACGCTTTATCCAGGGTGTTACAAAAAGATACGTCCAAACTTTCAGGAAACATTCCTCACACACAAATAAAGAAAAGATGTTATGTGGACATGTGTCCGGAAACGCTTAATTTCCATGTTAGAGTTCATTTTAGTTTCGTCAGTATGTACTGTACTTCCTCGATTCACCGGCAGTTGGCCCAATTAAAGGAAGGTAATGTTGACTTCGGTGCTTGTGTTGACAAGCGACTCATTGCTCTACAGTACTAGCATCAAGCACATCAGTACGTAGCATCAACAGGTTAGTGTTCATCACGAACGTGGTTTTGCAGTCAGTGCAATGTTTACAATTGCGGAGTTGGCAGATGCCCATTTGATGTATGGATTAGCACGGGGCAATAGCCGTGGCGCGGTACGTTTGTTTCGAGACAGATTTCCAGAACGAAGGTGTCCAGACAGGAAGACGTTCGAAGCAATTGATCGGCGTCTTAGGGAGCGCGGAACATTCCAGCCTATGACTCGCGACTGGGGAAGACCTAGAACGACGAGGACACCTGCAATGGACGAGACAATTCTTCGTGCAGTTGACGATAACCCTAATGTCAGCGTCAGAGAAGTTGCTGCTGTACAAGGTAACGTTGACCTCGTCACTGTATGGAGAGTGCTACGGCAGAACCTGTTCTTTCCGTACCATGTACAGCGTGTACAGGCACTATCAGCAGCTGATTGGCCTCCACGGGTACACTTCTGCGAATGGTTCATCCAACAATATGTCAATCCTCATTTCAGTGCAAATGTTCTCTTTACGGATGAGGCTTCATTCCAACGTCATCAAACTGTAAATTTTCACAATCAACATGTGTGGGCAGACGAGAATCCGCACGCAATTGTGCAATCACGTCATCAACACAGATTTTATATGAACGTTTGGGCAGTCATTGTTGGTGATGTCTTGATTGGGCCCCATGTTCTTCCACCTACGCTCAATGGAGCACGTTATCATGATTTCATACGGTATACTCTACCTGTGCTGCTAGAACATGTGCCTTTACAAGTACGACACAACATGTGGTTCATGCACGATGGAACTCCTGCACATTTCAGTCGAAGTGTTCGTACGCTTCTCAACAACAGATTCGGTGACCGGTGGATTGGTAGAGGCGGACGAATTCCCTGCCCTCCACGCTCTCCTGACCTCAACCCTCTTGACTTTCATTTATGGGGGCATTTGAAAGTTCTTGTCTACGCAACCCCGGTACCAAATGCAGAGACTCTTCGTGCTCGTATTGTGGACGGCTGTGATACAATACGCCGTTCTCCAGGGCTGCATCAGCGCATCAGGGATTCCATGCGACGGAGGGTGGATGCATGCATCCTCGCTAACGGAGGACATTTTGAAAATTTCCTGTAACAAAGTGTTTGAAGTCACGCTGGTACGTTCTGTTGCTGTGTGTTTCCATTCCATGATTAATGTGATTTGAAGAGAAGTAATAAAATGAGCTCTAACATGGAGAGTAAGCGTTTCCGGACACATGTCCACATAACATATTTTCTTTCTTTGTGTGTGAGGAATGTTTCCTGAAAGTTTTGCTGTACCTTTTTGTAACACCGTGTAAATACCCCATTATTAGTGGTGCTACATGTCGTCTGTGAGTGGTTATTGACGTCGAGCATAGGTGGTAGTCTTCAGGTATCTATTACACTGAAGAGCCAAAGAAACTGATAACACCTGCGTAACATCCTGTAGGGCCCTGAATACGACCCGGAATGGACTCGACTAATGTCTGAAGTAGCGCTGGAGGGAACTGACACCATGAATCCTGCAAAGTATACCTGATATTCTCAATAATGTTCATATCTGCGGAGTCTGGTGGTCGGTGGAAGGGTTTAAATTCAAAAGAGTGTTCCTGGAGCCACCCTGTAGCAGTTCTGGACGTTTGGGGTTCCGCATTGTCCTGCTGGAATTTCCCAAGTCCATCACAATGCGCAATGGACAGAAATCGATGCAGCGGATCAGACAGGATACTTACGTGCGTGTCACCTGTCATAGTCACATCTAGTCGTATCAGGTGTGCTGTGTCCCGTCGCTCATGCGCCGACTATAACATATAGGGTCCATGAATTCATGAAGTTGTCTTCATACCAGGACACGTCCATCCGCTCTATACAATTTGAAACGAGACTAGTCCGACAGGCAACATGTTTCCAGTCATCAACAGTCCAATGTCGGTGTTTACGGGCCCAGAGGCGTAAAGCCTTATGTCGTGCAGTCATGGAGGCTCCGAAAGACCATATCGATCATGTTTCATTGACTGGTTCGCACGCTGACATATATTGATGACCCAGCATTGAAATCTGCAGCAATTTGCGGAGGTGTTGCACTCCTGTGACGTTGAACGATTCCCCATCAATCGTCGTTGGTCCCGTCTCGTCGCATCGTTATCCGTCCGCAGCGATGTCGGAGATCTGATGTTTTACGGGATTCCTGACATTCACGTCACACTCGTGAAATGGCCGAACGGGAAAATCCCTACTTCGTCGCTACCTTGCAGATGCTGTGTCCCATCGCTCGTGCGCCGACTATAACACCACGTTCAATCTCACATCTTGATTACCTGCCATTGTAGCAAGAGTAGCCGATCTAACCACTCCGTCTGACTTTTTGTCTTATATAACACTGCCGCCTGCAGCACCGTATTCTGTCTGTTTACATATCTCTGTTTTTTTTTGAATACGTGTGCCTATACCGCGTTCTTTGGCGCTTCAGCGTGTGTAAAAATTTTTTCTTCCCTGTTAGAGTATCCTGTCACTTGCTCAAATACTGAGCCACTAGTGTAGTAACTTTCGTTGTGTATCTACTTTCAAGCATATAGAAGATGTTTGTTCCTTAGGCTCGTTGGTTAGGTTTAAGTGTGTCAGACTTAATATCTTTGTTTCCGTGATGAACCAGTAACAGAATGTTTTCTGTCATTGCATCTTCCACTAGTGGAAATAACTAACACATGTGAAAAATGTTATATTACGCCTTGATTCGCATTCCATGTTATGCTGTAGGCACATCGACCTTAAAGCTAGTGGTGATCGTTCAAACCCAACGATCCAATGCTTCCAATAGAACTATGAGATTGAAGCAATTCAGAGGCGGGCTGATGGATTTGTTACCAGTAGGTTCAGGTTACACGAAAGTATTATGGAGATGCTTGGGGAACTGAAATGGGAGGGAAGCTTGGTTATTTTTGATGAAAACTATCGAGAAGTTTAGAGAAACAGCTTTTCAAGCTGACTGCAGAACGATTCTCCTGCCGCCAACGTACATTTTGCATAAGGGCCACGATGATGAGAGAAATTAGGGCTTGTATGGAGACTTACAGACAGACGTTTTTCTCTCGCTATGTTTGACAGTAGGATTTAATCACACGCCGAATGTTAAGAGCACAACAAAGCCATTCTGTATAAATGGAACACGTCAGTGAATAATGTTGTTATAATACGGTAATCCTAAACTTATAGAAGACATACAAGTGTGCCCAGAGCACAAGATCCTTACGCTTCTGCACTCTCGATTGCGGTACGCGCATACTTCCGATTACCTGCGCATTAGTACCGTTACTAATAGTTCCTTCGACTTCGACATTCTTTTTCTGTTCCAGTGATTTAACTGGAATCTGTTGATCAACCCGCACATCACCTGTGATGAAATGATACCATATTACCAGTATTTTCTCTGGTTGCCGTACATGTTTAATCCACACCAGAAAAAGGAATGCATTTCTTACGTACTTTTCTCTGTTTAATTGCTGTAATGAGCTAACAGCTTGCAATAAACACGAAATAGGGGTGTGTCGATAGTCGGTTACGTAATCTGAAGCAGCAAAATGCACTTATTGTATATTTCATTATCATCAAAGGGCTGTTGTCACGAGGGTACACGACCTCGTTGTAAACCGGATCCAGCAAGCTTTAAATGGGTGCATTTCAATCCTAGTAGAGCGGAGTCAGTCAACTGTTTGGGACCCGTATTAAGTATGTGATGTTGTGACAGATTATCATCGCGCCGCCGTGTGAGACCCTACTGTGTTAAAAGTACTTGGCTCAGTGATTACACGGTGTGGTTACCCAACTGTGAATTCATAAAGCAGTGAAGAGATTTGTTTCATTCTGCCAACCGTCGTCAGAGTTGTCACAGTGACTTCAGTGTGCGTTTGTGTGCCTAATGAATTTTATGTCACTCATTTGGTACTTGGCTTTGGGTCGCTTTGCGATTATTTTCACAATGACGTGTGGTTGCTGATTCTGGTTGGTTACATATCGGTTTTGCCTCGCACGCAAATCAGGTGGGTTTTAGTGACTGTTAGTTTGTCTGGTGTTATGTACTGTGACTTGTTTGTTCAGATTTTCGGGTTTGTGGAATCGGACGGAAATCTAGCAGTGGCTCCATTCTCGTTCTGGGCGCTCTAAACACGGTATTCTGGGGACGTAGTGCAAACCGCCTGTTCCGGATTTGGCGTATTGTTCCATCGTTGCATTTGGTTTATCGGACGTCACGTAGCTGCTGCAAGATTACCATTAGTCATTCGTTACACGGCCAATAGTCTGAGTTACCATCTTCTGAAGTGAATGAAACACTTGGCTGCCCATCTCATCGCTCGCGAAAGTGTTTGTTGCCGGACCTTCTCCGAGGTCGACTCCTGGAGGACGATCTGTGACTGGTCCTTGTGTTTTATTATTGTATTATTTATTACCATACCTTGTAATGCGTACATTAAGGGTTACGTGTGTCTAGTTAATAGTTCCGGTCGCCCTCTGGAACAAATCTAGCAGTGTAAGGGTTGTGTTACAAGACTACTATCATCTTATTTCAACCATCTGATAGTCAGTTGCTTGTCTCCTTTAATTAAGCTTTGTTGTATTTGCTGTTTTATAGCCGGTTTCTAAATTTTTATATAATTACCGTTCCTGGCGTGTGAGGCCTTCAGCTGTGATTGTGGTCATTTGCTGAAAAAAATAATAATTCGATATTTATATTTTAGCAGTAAGCCTTAAAACCTTATTTACTGCCATTATTGGCCTCCCATACCTTATGCTGTGTTTGTGGCCACTTACTTTTTAGTATCTCATTACTCATTACCTGTAAGTTAATGTAATTCTTAATTTATTGCCGTTCTTGGCGTGTTCACAGTGGCGTTTTTTTTTAACATTATCTATATTTTATGGTGATTTGCTAAATTGTAACTCACTGAAAACGCTATTATTTACATAGTTGTATTCCTTCATTATTAACGTGTGTTTTTTATTGTTGAGACTGGAATTACTATTGTAAAAATAAATGTGTGTAACTGTAAATGGCAACCAATAGTAACTGACTACTGCTCCGTCCACAATATTACCCGAATCCTATCTTCCTTTGACTACCAGGTTTCGCACATTTTACAGAGGAATAAAGGAATTTCATGACAGTAATTAATTTCTTTTGGTATCGAGTAATGTCAGTACAGCGGTAGGTGTCTAACGCATCATTTCCTGGGAACATCAGCTTTCCCCTTCCACAAACGTAACGTTGTTAACTGCATAAATCAACATGTATCACCTGGATTGTTGGCGTCGTGCTGGAAGTCGTTGACACAAAGTGAAACAGACTCTGCTATGTGTGCATCCACAAAGAGAATTATTTCAGACTAACGAAAATTATGCCAATCTGTGTAACAGCTGCGCGCACGAGCTGTAAAATAGTAACATTGGCGCTAAAGAGGACAATCTCATCATCGCTGGAAACCCACAAATGGATTCTACTTCGCCGCTCTCACGAGTGGCGCGACGCTACAAATAGGATGCGAAGCACAGATACGTCGACATTAACAGCGGTTTAATGGGACCGCAGTGCGAGTTGCTTGCTTAGCCCCTATCATCTGACGGTCAATATTTACTCCATTTGCACACCAGCATCGTCATTCTATATGCCCCGGCGGACTGACCGTAAGTCCTGAAGCTGGTAATTCGCCTTGTCGAACGATTTTAACCTTCCACGACGTTACAAATCAAAATTCAGCTACTTAATTAAAATTCATATTTCCTCTTTCTCTTAAGCTCTTTCAGTCAAAGGGAAATCTTTCATATCTTACACCAACGGTGCTTAACTTTTCCCTACATACACGTAAGAACTGACACACTCCATCTTTCTGAATTTAGTTAGAAAATTATTTTTGTTACGATAGTAGGTGTGGGAGGCATCATCGTTTTTTGAGGAGGTGCCATAAAAACAAATGTTCACGTGAAAGGAAAATAATGACAGAATTGACTAGCATCGAATTATCGGTTTTAAATACAACGCGTTTGAAGCAGTGTTATGTGAAAATGAAATGCAAGGATTGCAGCAAGTCTTTTATTTTGCATTATATGTGTCCCATGATGTCCCGTGGAAAATGTTCCCAAGATGCGAAGAGAAGAAACTGAAGTACGATTAAACTGAGAAGACGTAGAAGACAAATAGCATACAGTTCCGAAGCATTACAATATACTTTAGAGATTATCTGCAGAAAACTTTTCAGCTCAGTAAAACGAAGTAGCAAACAGAAAATTCCATGACACATAAACATCACTATACTAGACATAGCCTACACCTAAACAGAAGTGGGGAGACACAGTTGATGGAACTTGTAAATGACACCATAGTAAATGAAAGAAAAGTTCGGGTGATAAAGTGTATGAGAGGTGGCCCCACTTTTAAGGATGGAATCAGGTTGTAGGTATCCCTGCTTGAGGAAGGTTCCTCCACCGTTGGAAGATAGCTGAACTGATGCGGAATCAAAGGAAGCAATCATAAAATTTTAGAACGACTTGTGACGTAACTTCTTAACAGCGAATTGTTTATATCCATTTACTTTTCTCCATTTTGTCGAATCGCTGCAGCATCAATCGCGTGATCTGTTAAAAGAGAATCCCTGTATGTTTATTTACATATTCATTTTATACAGTCCGCTTTACTCCTTCACCTTGTAACTGGCAGGATGTGAGTTATTTGAAATACGCTCGAAAGTATTCGCCGAATTTCGCAGAGCAGTAGGCTCATAGTACCAGAGCTTGAAGAGGATCCTCATTTCAGCTACATGAAAACATTACTACGTTTAAACAGAGACAAAACAACAGAAGAGACAATGGACTTCAGTCATGAAGGTTCAGTAGGGTCGCTGCTAGGTTTCTAGACGGTACAGTGCTGTTGCATAATAATGATACATTCTAGGACACGGATAAGAGGAGCATAAAAATGTGCTTGATAAACTGATATGCACAGTATGGCACCTATCTCTGTCGGATGAAGAGAGTCTGAAACCTTTATGTGGTATGAATTAAAGAGTCTACTGCCCTTACTTCTCCGTTGTTTGAATACGCAATCCTACCTCAATTAGCTCGCCGAGCGCGGACTTGCATCCCACTAGAAACTCCTCTCTTTATTATTCTGGCGCTGCAAGCGGACAAGAAGAGTAATCTACAAGGGATTCGAGAATATTTGACAACTGTACACTTCCCAATGCTAGATTATAGTAGTACATGTATAGCAGATTTTATACATCACATTATGATAATGACAATGGTGTCAGATGCTCACTTAGCTCACAACAGTTTAAGGAATTACGACCCATATACGTAATGTTGTTGTTGTTGTTGTGGTATTTAGTCCACAGACTGGTTTGCTGCAGCTCTCCATGCTAGTTTATCCTGTGCAAGTTTCTTCATCTCCAATTACCTACTGCCACCTACATCCTTCTGAATCTGCTTAGTGTATTCATCTCTTGGTCTCCGTCTACCATTTTTAGCCTCCACGCTGCCCTCCAATGCTGAATTGGTGATCCATTGATGCCTCAGAACTTGTCCTACCAACCGGCCCCTTCTACTAGTCAAGTTGTGCCACAAATTCCTCTTCTCCCCAATTATATTCAGTACCTCCTAATTAGTTAAGTGATCTACCCATCTAATCTTCAGCATTCTTCTGTAGCACCACATTTCGAAAGTTTCTATTCTCTTCTTGTGTAAACCATTTATATTCCATGTTCCATTTCCCTACGTGGCTACACTCCATGAAACTCCTGATAACGACGTCATCGTGAGTAGTCCCCGCCCGGAGATCCGAATGAAGAACTATTTACCGTCGGAATATTTTATCCGAGAGGACGCCAACAGTAAAGCTGCATGCCCTCGGGAAAAATGACGGCTGTACTTTCCCCTTGCTTTCACCCGTTCGCAGTACCAGCACAGCAAGGCTGTTTTGGTTAGTGTTACAATGAGAGATCAGTCAGTCATCCAGACTGATGCCCCTGCAACTACTGGGAAGGCTTGCTGCCCCTCTTGAGGAACCAAACGTTTGTCTGGCTCCTCAACAGATACCCCACCGTTGCACCTACGGTAGTGCTATATGTATTGCTGAGGCACGCAAGCCTCCCAACCAAAGGCAAAGTCCATGATTCGTATGGGGGGGGGGGGGGGGGGGGCGTAATATATTGGTAATAGATTTTCAAAGCAAAGCAACACGCGGATCATCGCCAAGTTTCCCCATAGTCAGTACAATATATTTGTCAGTACAAAATGAACTATTCTTCGCTAAGAGGACTTGCACTATGTGTTTCATGTATGTATGCGCTGCAAAACATGTGATGTATTATGCTATAATGCCTCAAAGAAAAGATTGTCACACACCTATTAGGGTTTTACGATGAGTGCCAGAGATTTGTGTTTAAAGATACGGTGGTTCTAGCTTACTCTGACACCAGGCAAATACTGCCGAAATATTCCACAATCATTGCTTCACCCAAAACGTTAAGCTCAGTTTGGTGTGCTAAAACTCGAGAAACGACGCCGTGGCCGACACGATTGTGCCACGAAAATTTCTGGGATGATGAAGAGGGGTGTATGAAGATACGGTGTCGTTTCTCCAAACGTATGATCACAGAAGCAGCAAAGTTCATGCAAACTTCGTCAGAAAGTACACTGGTGTCAAGAATTTTATTAATGTGCATCCACCCAGAATCTAGAAACAAAAGGATGTCCTTCCTTAAAGCAGGTAAAGAAGAGATACAAACAGTTGCGTCTATGAATGATTCAGAAAATGTACGATGATTATTACATTGGCTTTCCAATAAGTATATCGTTTTTTTAATAAAGATTTTGTAATCTCTTATTCACGCCCTATTTTCTGCTTTCTCACTTACAAGCTTCAGGTAAGTATGAAGTTCCTGTGTCGACTGTGCTCCTTGTAAAGAACACAACAGTCGAAGCTCCAAGGGCACTTGTGAGCAGATGTAATGCATCTGTGGCTGATGAGTAGGGAACTTACACTGGCAGGCACTGGAAACATACTGGAAGGTTCCTGCAGGCATGCTGCCGTAACCTCACTTACTTTATGCCACTTCGTCCGGATCACGCGCGCATAGTACCACATGCAGGCACGTGGGATTACAAGTATCAAAAACGCGCGTGTAGTGTCAGTCGGCAGTAGTTGCTAATTGTTGCTCTCACGAAAAGCGCGAATTGAGTGATACATGCAAGACGAGTGCTACATGTGCGCCAAAAAAGCATGAACGCCTGCGCAATGCTTGATTACCGGGGCTGCAGGTGTCTGCGTCACGATTTCTCTCCCAGTACACAAGTACCCGCACCCAGATATATGTATCGTCTGTATAAAGATAATCAGCACTGAGTGGCCATTACTCATTTCAGGGAGATCAGCCATGAGGAATTCTACACAAGCTGATGATAATAGTGCTGGTAAGTGGGACTATTTGTAAGGTGCTGACAACTTGGTTCCGAACATGACATCACCGCTCCCCGTGCCTCTATGTGACATTTACCAATCTCGCCGTCGATGTCCGCATCATCTCATACAGGGACGAATGATAACTGCACCCAATCTAGTAGTAGCAGCTGGTCAGCTATGTTGACATTTGTTCAAATGGTTCCAACGGCTCTGAGCACTAGGCGACTTAACTTCTGAGGTCGTCAGTCGCCTTGAACCTAGAACTAATTACATCACATACATCCATGACCGAGGCACGATTCGAACTTGCGACCGTGGCGGTCACGCGGTTCCAGACTAGCATCTAGAACCTCTCGGCCACCCCGGACGGCTCTTGGGGGGTGCAGCCGTGGCCAGCCGCCTGGAGCGGACACGCCGTCCGCTCTCTTCTGCTGGCAGATTCCGACACGACCAGATGCTCTCCTCTCCAGCTCTATGGGGCGGCAGCTCATTCAGTTTCGGCGGCTTCTCTAGGCCTGCCTTTCTTTACTACATTAAGCAACAATGCTGTTATAAAAATGAGTAACTCCTTCACCGCAACGGGTGCCTACTGCATTCGCTTCATCACCAGTACTGACACGTTAGCAACTTGGTTCAAATGGTTCAAATGGTTCTGAGCACTATGGGACTTAAGTACTGTGGTCATCAGTCCCCAAGAACCTAGATCTACTTACACCTAACTAACCTAAGGACATCACATACATCCATGACCGCGGCAGGATTCGAACTTGCGACCGTGGCGGTCACGCGGTTCCAGACTGTAGTGCCTAGAACCTCTCGGACATCCCGGCCGGCTAGTGGGGTGTGGAGCCGGGGCCAGCCGCCTGGAGCGGACACGCCTGCTCTCTTGGGCGGCAGCTCATTCAGTTTCGGCTTCTTCTCTAGGCCTGCCTTTCTTTACTACATTAAACAACAATGCTCTTATAAAAATGAGTAAATCCTTCACCTCAACGGGTGCCTACTGCTTTCGCTTCCTCGCCAATACTGACACGTTAACGTCTTTCACAATCAATTTTCAAGTTTTATTGTGATCCTAATGAAATCTCATGGAGATTAAAGTTACTGTGGTTCAAGTTCAAATGACTCTGAACACTACCGGACCTATCTTCTGAGGTCATCAGTCCCCTGGAACTTAGAACTACTTAATCCTAACTAACCTAAGGACATCACATACATCCATGACCGTGGCACGATTCGAACTTGCGACCGTGGCGGTCACGCGGTTCCAGACTGTAGTGCCTATAACCTCTCGGACATCCCGGCCGGCTTGTGGGGGGTGGAGCCGTGGCCAGCTGCCTGGAGCGGACACGACGCCCGCTCTCTTCTGCTGGCAGCTTCCGACACGATCACACGCTCTCCTCTCCTGCTCTCTTGGGCGGCAGCCCATTCAGTTTCGGCGGCTTCTCTAGGCCTGCCTTTCTTTACTACATTCAACAACAATGCTTCTATAAAATTGAGTAATTTCTTCACCTCAACGGGTGCCTACTGCTTTCGCTTCCTCGCCAATACTGACACGTTAACATCTTTCACAGTAAATATTCAAGTTTCTATTGCTATCCTCATGAAATCTCATGGAGATTAAAGTTACTGCGGTTCAAGTTCTAATTTCTCTGAGCACTACGGGACCTAACTTCTGAGGTCATCAGTCCTCTGGCACTTAGAACTACTTAAACCTAACTAACCTAAGGACATCACATACATCCATTACCGAGGCAGGATTCGAAATTTCGACCGTGGCGGTAACGCGGTTCAAGACTGTAGGGCCTAAAACCCCTCGGCCACCCCAGCCGGCTCATGGTGGATGGAGCCGTGGCCAGCCGCCCGAAGCGGACACGCCGTCCGCTCTCTTCTGCTGGCAGCTTCCGACACGACCAGACGCTCTCCTCTCCTGCTCTCTTGGGCGGCATCTCATTCAGTTTCGTCGGCTTCTCTATGCCTGCCTTTCTTTATTACAAGAAACAACAATGCTCTTGTAAAAATGAGTAACTCCTTCACCTCAACGGGTGCCTACTGCCTTCGCTTCCTCGCCAATACTGACACGTTAACAACTTTAACAGTAAATTCTAACCTATTATAGATGTGATCAATTCGATTCGAACCTGCGACCGTAGCGGTCGCGCGGTGCCAGACTGAAGAGCCTAGAACCGCTCGGCTACACCGGCCCACAAAGTTACTGTGGCTTCGATCTCTGCACTACTTCAGAATTAAATAGTTTTCATAAATGTTTCCCTTTCTTTCACAAGCTGCGACATGCTTTCATGGCTGATCTTAGGCCCGCCATATTTAACACTGCTACGTCTCCTTGGCCATAGAAGCCTTCTGTTGGGTTTCCCTATGAGGTACACGCTCATCTGTCTCTCTCGCACACTACAGCGTTTAGGTTTCAATAGACAATACACGCCTGTGAGTTTCCCCATCTTGTGGTGAATATGCGCCCTCTGCGTCATCCGGTCCTGGACGGCAGGGTTCGTTTCACAATTCCTGAAAGCTGACTCTTTCAGCCAGATACTTAATTTAGAGGGCAATGCTCGTGAACTCACATACTGTGCAAACCATGTCATCTTCGAAGAACAGAATTGTCCTATTGGCCAAATTGTGTCACAAAGTTCTTTCTCCCCAGTTGTAATCAGTATTTACTCATTAGCACCATTCTTCTTCAGTACCATAGTTCAAAGGCTTCTACTCCCTTCTTGTTTGAACTGTTTATCGTCAACGTTTCACTTCCACAGGCAACTGCACTCCACACAAATACTTACAGGATGGACTTCCAAACACTTCAATTTATCTGTTACTGTCCACTCAAGAAAACTTTTATTTGGCAAGATCGCTATGTTAACACATTAATGGATTACAAATTCGGCAATGTTAACTGTGATGTTCAGATTAACAAAACTTGGCAGTAGCAGTTACATCTTACAGTGATTTCAACCACTATGTCATAAGAAGAAATAGAATGTGCATAAGAAGAAAAAGGTATTATTCACATTTTATGTTTTTCTTGTGACAGTGTGGTTTAAATTACCGTAGGACTACAGCGCAAAATTATAGATCGCTTCCTGCACCGGCCGATCATGTCAGGTACCCATTTAAGTTTATATTCAATATTAGCAAACGTCTCTTCCTCGGAAACACTTTTCGGCTATTGCAAATCTACATTTCATATCTCTATACTTCGGCCATAATCAGTTATTTTGCTTCGCGCATAACAGAATTCATCGACTACTTTAAATTTCTCGTCTCTTAGTGTAATTCCCTCGGCATTACCTGATTTAATTCGACTATTTTCCATTACAGTTGCTTTTCTTTTGTTAATGTTCATTTTATATTCTCAATACTCTGCCCATTCCATTCCCTCTCCCACCTATGGTCCTTTACAAAAATAAGATTATATACATCATTTATCGCCATACCAAGTCATGTTAACAACTGTACGTAATGTTTCTCACTCAAAATTCGTACTTGGACTTCTACCTTCAATATGTTTACATAGTTTTTTTTTTTATAATACGAGGGTCGCTCCAAAAGAAATGCACAATATTTTCTTTAAAATCCATCTTTTATTCTACAAGTTTGAAAGTTTTACAGTGTGTAGATACATCCTTTAGGAACAATATTTTCATTTCTCCACATAATTTCCATCCCTCTCAACTACCTTACGCCATCTTGGAACCAGCGCCCGTATACCCGCACGGTAAAATTCTGGACCAGCCTTTTGGAGCCACTGTTTGGCAGCGTGCACAAGGGAGTCATCATCTTCAAACCATGTTCCACAAAGAGAGTCTTTCAGTTTCCCAAAGAGATGATAGTCACATGGAGGCAGGTCAGGACTGTAAGGCGGGTGTTTCACTGTTGTCCATCCGAGTCTTGTGATCGCTTCCATCGTTTTTTGACTGACATGTGGCCGTGCATTGTAGTGCAACAGCAAAACATCCTGCTTTTGCCGATGTGGTCGAACACGACTCAGTCGAGCTTGAAGTATCTTCAGTGTCGTCACATATGCTTCAAAAGTTATAGTGGTTCCACTTGTCAAGATGTCCACAAGCAAGAGTCCTTCGGAATCGAAAAACACCGTAGCCATAACTTTTCCAGCACAAGATGTGGTTTTGAATGTTTTATTTTCTTGGATGAATTTGAATGATGCCACTCCATTGATTGCCTCTTCGTCTCTGGTGAAAAATGATGGAGCTACGTTTCATCACCTGTACAAATATTACAAGAAATTCATGTCCACCATTCTCGTACTGTTCCAAAAGTTCGCTGCATACCGTTTTGCTTGTTTCTTTGTGATCCGCTGCCAACATCTTGGGAACCCACTTGGCACAAACCTTTTTTAACGCCAACACTTTCAGTATTCTGCAAACGTTTCCTTCCCCTATCCCGACGTCGCGTGACAATTCGTTCACTGTGATGCGTCTGTCCGCTGTCACCAATTCTTTATCTCTCTGCACATTGTCTGGAGTGTGTGCAGTACGAGGCCTGCTTGTCTAGCGACTAACTGTACTACGATCGACAGCAGCATCCCCATACACGTTTTTCAACCTCTTGTGGATGTTTCCCACTGTCTCGTTTTCACAGCACAGGAATTCTATGACAGCACGTTGCTTCTGACGAACGTCAGTTGTAGCAGCCATCTTGAAGACATGCTGTAACGGAGCCACTTACGGGAACAGATTGAACTAAGTTTGAAAACAAGCGGGAAGCATGTATCTACACATTGTAAGACTTTCACACATGCAGAACGAAAACTGTATTTTTAGAAAAATAGTGTGCATTTCTTTTGGAGTGACCCTTGTATGTGTTTTGCACATACCACTTTGAAGTTGTAAGACACGCTTCATTAATCTTTTTACGTTTTAAACATACGTTAAAACGTTTCACAAAATCTGTTTTTGGATACAAGATTAAACTGCACTTTGTGGCACGCAAGCAAAGCGTTAATGTACAAACTGTCTTATGGTTGAGTGTATGCTTTGCTAGAAATTAGAACAGCTGATGTCTACATCTACGTGATTACTCTGCTATTCACAATTAAGTGCCTGGCAGAGGGTTCAATGAACCGCCTTCAAGCTGTCTCTCTACCGTTCCACTCTAGATCAGCACTTCGGAAAAGCGAGCACTTAAATTTTTCAGTGCGGGCGCTGATTTCTCTTACTCTATCGTGATGATCGTTTCTCCCTATGTAAGTGGAGAATATCTCCCTATGTAAGTGGAGAATATTTTCGCAATCGGAGGAGGAAACTGGTGATTGAAATTTCATGAGTAGACCCCATCGCAACGAAAAACGCCTTTGTTTTAATGATTGCCACTCCAATTCACGTATCGTGCCTGTGGCTCTATCTTCCCTATTTCGCGATAACACAAGACGAGCTGCCCTTCTTTGAACATTTTCAATATCAACTGTCAGTCCCACCTGATACGTATCCCACATCACACAGCAATACTCCAGAATAGGGCGGACAAGTGTAGTGTAAGCAATCTCTTTAGCAGATCTGTTGCACCTTCTAAGTGTTCTGCCAGAGAATCGCAGTCTTTGGTTTGCTCTAGCCACAATGTTTTCTATGTGATCATTCCGACCTAGGTTATTTGTAATTGTAATCCCTAAGTATTTCGTTGAATTTACAGCCTTAAGATTTTTGTGATTTATCACGTAACCGAAATTTAGCGGGTTTCTTTGTGCACTTTTCGGACCACACATATGTCTTACCTAATTCATTTTGCAATTCAGTTTGGTCACCTGATGACTTTACAAGACGGCCTATAACACTTCCTTGGGGAGCGCCGGATATTACTTCTGTTTTACTCGATGACTTTCCGTCTATTACTACGTACTATGACCTTTCTGACAGGAAATCACGAATCCAGTCGCACAACTGAGGTGATGTTCCATAGACACACAGTTTGGTTAGAAGACGCATGTGAGGAACGATGTCGGATGCCTTCTGAAAATCTAAAAATATGGAGTCAATTTGACATCCCCTATCGGTAGGACTCATTAATTTATCGGTATAAAGAGCTAGTTGTATTCTGCAGGAATTATATTTTCTGAATCCGTGCTATGTGTCAATAAATCGTTTTCTTCGAGGTACTTTATAATGTACGAATATAGTACATGTTCCAAAACCCTACTGCAAGTCGAGGTTAGTGATATGGGCCTGTAATTCAGCGGATTACTCCTATTTCCCTTTTTGCGTGTAGGTCTGACTTGAGCAACTTTCCAGTCTTTAGGTACGGAACTTTCTGTGAGCGAGTGGTTCTATATAACTGCTAAATATGGAGCTATTGCATAAGCATACTCTGAAAGGAACCTGACTGGTATTCCATCTGGACCGGAAGCCCAGACTTCATTCTGTGATTTAAGCTGCCTTGCAACACCGAGCATATCTACTTCTATGTTTCTCATCTTCGCACTTGTTCTTGATTGGAATTCGGGAATATTTACTTCGTCGTCTTTGGTGAACGAGTTTCGGAAAACCGTGTTTAATAACTCTTCTTTGGCGGCACTGTCATCAGTGGCTTCACCATTGTTATCGCGCAGTGAAGGTATTGATTGGGTCTTGTCGCTGGTGCGCTTTATATATGACCAGAATCTCTTTGGGTTTTCAGCCAGATTCCGAAACAGAGTATCGTTGTGGAAATTACTAAAAGCATCTCGCACTGAAGCACGCACTATATTTAGAACCTCTGCAAAACTTTGCGAATCTTCGGGATTTTGCGTTTTTTAAATTTGGTACGCTGTTTTCGTTGCTTCTGAAGCAGCGATCCAACCCGTTTTCTGTACCATGGGGTATCAGTACCATCACTTATTAATTTATGTGGTGTATAGCTCTGAATTGCCGTCGATACTATCTCTATGAAATCATTTCACATCTATTCTACTCTTACGTGATCAAACTGGAAGGAGTGGACACTGTCACTTAAAAAAGCCTTAAGAGCTTTTTTAAATAGTTGTACTTTGCGTATCTTTTTTATGGTTGTGGGTGTTGCGGTATTTAGCCTAGCAGCAACTGTCTTGTAGTCACTAATCCCTGTATTCGTCACGATATTCACTGTTTGTCCAGGATTATTTGTTGCTAAGAGGTCAAGTATGCTTTCGCGACCATTTACGCTTAGAGTCGGCTCATGAATTAACTGTTCAAAATAATTTTCTGAGAAAGTATTCAATACAATTCCGGATGACCTTTTATGCCTGCTGCCGGCTTTAAACGTATAATTTTTCCAGCATATCGAAGGTAGATTGAAGTCGCCACCGACTACAATTGTATGATTGGGGTACCTATTTGAAATGAGACTCAGGATTTCTGTGAACTGTTCAGCAACTTCATCATCTGATTTTGGGTGACGGTAAAACGATCCAATTTATAGTTTCGTCTCATTGTCAAGTATAACCTCTACCCACACTATTTTGCAGGAACTATCTACTTTAATTTCACTACAAGGCAAACTGTTTCTTACAACAATAAATACTCTACCGCCAACTGTATTTAACCTATCCCTTCTGAACACTGTTAGATCGTTTGAAAAATTTCGGCTTAACTTATATCCTGCTTTAGCCAGCTGTCTGTACCTATAACTATTTGAGCTTCAGTGCTTTCTATTAGAGCTTGGAGCTCTGGTTCTTACCCAACACAGCTATGACAATTTACAACTACAATACCGACCGTTTTCACAATTACCTTACTGTTTTACCTGCCTCCTTTTAGTAGGACGCCCTTCCTGTGGTCCCAATAACCTAAAATACAGCCCAGTCCTTTCCACACAGCCCCCGCTACCCGTGTAGCCGCTTCCTGACTTATTAAGAGGAACCCGGAAACCCACCACCCAATGGCAAGTCAAGGAATCTGCAGCCTACACGGTCACAGAACGACCCTCCACTCGGCTCTGCACCAAAGGAGTACAGTCGGTTCAATCGATGATGCTGCAGATGGTGAGCTCCGCGTTATTATCGGAAGCAAGACTGGCAGTCTTTACCATTTCCGCTATCCGCCCGAAACCAGAGACACTCTCCTCCGATCCAAAGCGACACACGTCATTGGTACCGACATGGGCTACCACCTGCAGTTGGCTGCACCATGTACTCTTCATGGCATCCGGAAGCACCCTTTCCACATCCAGAATGACTGCCTCCAGTATGCACATAGAGTGCAAACTGGCTTCCTTCCCCTCCTTTGCAGCCATGTTCCTAAGGAGCCCCATTACCCGCCTAACGCTGGAGCTCCTAACTACCATCAAACCCACCCTCTGTTAATGACCTGACCTTGTGGGCCGAGAAACTTCCTCTGGAACAGTGTTGACGACTCCATCTGGTTCAAAGATAACGACCGAAACCTGTTCATCAAATCAACCGGGGAGGCCCTAGATCGGCGCCACGGAAAGTCTTTCGCTGCCTGCCGACTTTGGAAAGATCTCCCACTAGACCACGGGTGAGGGGTCTACCTCAGTGCAGGCAGTACCCGGTGCGGCCACAGCAGTGGGTTGATCGGGGGACACGTGCGTCATGCTCGACGTCCCTCGCATCCCCGCGTCCGACCGCCCACGGTGACACCCCTTGGAAGCAGCTTCAATCTGTGCGATGGAAGCCAACACTGCCTGCAGCTGTGAGCGAAGGGTCACCAATTCAGCTCGCATCTGTACACAGAATTAACGGTGCCTATCCATTTCTGAACTCGCTCCTGTTCGAAACTCGTAAAGATATGTAATAAACAAATGGTGTACTCGCCTTATTAGCTGCAGGAACTCGCTGTGCTCTCACACTGATGGTCTAACACTGTCACAGGTTAAATGTGGAAGTCGTGTGCTTTACAAATGTGACGAAGTGGTTACTTGGTTATAGTACAACGTTTTCGAGCTCAGATTGCAATGTGGATGTATTATTCCACGAATGATTTTTAAGATTCTGTTCCGCAATACGTAGGGCATACAGTGTACTGCTTATGAATAAGCAAGTAAGACTGCCCCTGTGGAATGAAAATACAATTAATACTGACGTTTAGTGATATTCTGCAGTGTATGTATTGTAATGTAATACTATCAATGTTCATGTGTGTTTCTTTAATTTTTACGGTTCAGCTCTGCCGGTTCAATAATCTAAAATAATATTATAATTGCGAAAGTAATTCTGTCAGTTACACTATCACGACTAAACCACTGAACCATCTTTGATAAAATTTGATATGGAGATAGCTTGATCGCTGAGAAGAACATGGACACCAAGGAAAGTATGCAGTACAACATATTGACCTGAAGAATGTGGAGCAACAATTACTCCTTGAAAAAGCAATTTAATCTTTAACTTTTCCTCTTCATCATATTAATTGTGAAAATGCTTTTATTATTTGCTGTGTTCTACATAAAACGATTCCCTGTAATAAATTCAACACTTATACAATCTCTACGTGCTCAATGCTTACTTCCACACCAATATCAGTCAGAAGCCCGTCGCATATTAGCCGCTGACGGTCATGCGTCTTTTAAAACTTCTCTGTTGCAGATCGAGGTTTGTGGTTAGTATTACTGTTTTTCGACTGTAGGTTCCCGCCTTCGATTCCCAACTACGTCGGAATTTTTTTCTTCTCCCATCTGGATGCGTGTATCGTCCTCATCATCATTTCCTCATCGTCGACGTGCAAGTCATCGAAGCGGTGTCTTAATAAAAAGACTTGCACCAAGCTCCCAAGCATCCTGACCGTGGTCTCTCGGCCAATATAGCGACAAGCCGATGTAATTCCATTTACTGACATGTGACCGCAACCATGGGTAACAGCTAGATTTCAATGCTTACAAACTGAACAGCCAAAGAAACTGGTATACCTGCCTAATATCGTGTAGGGCCCCCGCGAGCACGGAAAAGTGCCGCAATATGACGTCTGAAGTAATGCTGGAGGAAAACGACACTATGAATCCAGCAGGGATGTCCATAGATCTGTACGAGTACGAGGGACTGGAGATCTCTTCTGAACAGCTCTTTGCAAGGCATCCCAGGTATGCGCAATAATGTTTATGTCTGGGGAGACTGGTGGCCAGCGGAAGTGTTTAAACACAGAAGAATGTTTCTGGAGCCACTCTGTAAAAATTTTGGACGTGTGGCGTGCCATATTGTCTTGCTGGAATTTCCCAAGTCCGTCGGAAAGCGCTATGGACATGAATGGATGCAGGTGATCAGACAGGATGCTCACTTACGTGTCACCTGTCAGAGTTGTATATAGAGGTATCAGAGGTCGCTTATCATTCTAACCACACACGCCCCACACCATTACAGAGCCCCCATCAGCTTGAACAGCCTCCTGCTGACAAGCAGGCTCCATGGACTCATGAGGTTGTCGCCACACCAGTGCAAGTCCATCCGCTGGATGCAATTTGGAACGGGAGTCATCCGACCAGGCAACATGTTTCCAGTCGTCAACTGTCCCATGTCGATGTTTATGGGCTTAGGCCAGGCGTAAAGCTTTTTGTCGTGCAGTCATGAGGGCTCCGATATCCCATATCGATGATATTTCGTTGAATGGTTCTCAGGCTGACACTTGTTGATCGCTCAGCACTGAAATCTGCAGCAATTTGCGGAAGTGCTGCACTTCCATCGCGCTGAACGATTCTTTTCAGATGTCGTTAATGCTGTGCTTGCAGGACATTTTTCCGACCGCATCAATCTCGGAGACTTGATGCTATGCCGGATTCTTGATGTTCACGGTGCACTCGTGCAAGGGTGGTACAAGAAAATCCCCACTTCATCGCTGCCTCGGAGACGCTGTTTTGCATCGCTTGTGCCCAGACTATAACACCACGTTTAAATACCCGTAAATCTTGGTAACCTTGTATTGTAGCAGTAGTAAACTATCCAATAACTGCGCCAGACACTTGTCGTCTTACGTAGGCTTTTCCGACCGCAGCGCTGTATTCTGCTCTTTACATATCTCTGTATTTGAATATGCATGCTTATACTAGTTTCTTTGGCGCTTCAGAGTATAATCCTCAACGTATTTAGTGCACGCCAATGCATAGTTTCGTACTAATATTATAAATGCTAAAGTGAATCTGTCTGCAACTTTTTCATAACTAAACCGCTGTACCAATATCCATAAAATTTGACGTGAGCTAACTTGAACACTGAGGAACAACATAGACTACCGTACAGAGTTTGTAGACGAGATATTGATTTGAAGAATAGTACGCAAATAAAGGAAACCTTTCTTTTCACTTCAAAAAAAATGGTTCAAATGGCTCTGAGCACTATGTGACTTAACATCTATGGTCATCAGTCCCCTAGAACATAGAACTACTTAAACCTAACTAACCTAAGAACAGCACACAACACCCAGCCATCACGAGGCAGAGAAAATCCCTGACCCCGCCGGGAATCGAACCCGGGAACCCGGGTGTGGGAAGCGAGAACGCTACCGCACGACCACGAGATGCGGGCTTTTCACTTCAAAAAAGCTATTTACTCTGGCACTTCTGAATTTCATCATATTGGTGAAAACGCTTTTATTGCTTGATATGTTCGGTACGCCGATTATGAATACAAAGCTGATACACTCCTCAAGGTGTTTAATCCTCACTTCCGTACTAATACCAACATTACTAAACGGGGAAGTACTGCTGTCCGTTACGTTTACAAGACTGTATCGATTACTACGAAATTTGGTCTAGAGATAGCATTTACCTTGATGAAAGCATTGACTACATTACAAAATTGTATCTTTCTAGGTATTAAATATGGTACAAGTGAGCAGAATGCAGGTGAAGCCGACGCGATGGTCGGAGACTCTTAGTGTTTATGGATTATTCTTTGACAGTGCAGATCCAATGTTATTGTGCGTGTGGCTTACGATATTTGGTTGTTACACCAGCTGGCATTGCTAGACAGTTTCGGTGGAGATTCAACAATAAAACTGACGGTATGCCCAAGAACCATACTTGAAACTATTGCAGTAAACCTCGCAAGCATCTGATTTAGCGCGTAGTTCTAAGAGAGCTCAAGTTGGGCAAGTTATTCGAATCCAGCAAACCTCTGAGCAATCTCATGTGCGCTGGAACTTGGTTGTAGAACGTCAGGTATTCTTAAGGGCTACAGAGACATTAGCATAGCCACAAGCTCGTCGAATTTTAGACGCTGAGCTTCACGGGCCTTTTATACATTCCAAGATGGACTCACAACAACGGCATCACAAAGACTGTACGCCAGACAAAGAATCGTACCTTTACTTATGGAACCTGGGAGGTTTTTGGTGTGCCTGCATTTCATTACGATCACTTAATCGACTATGTTCATCATAAATCAATCATCACAGGCGAACGGATAAAAGGTGCAGGCACTATAATTATTAAAATTGAAGTAAGCATGAGTTGGTGAGTGTTACACTGAGAGCTAAAATCTTACATTCATTTCTAGGTGAGACAGAGAAACCACTAAAATCTTTACTTCTATACGAATGTAATAAATCGAGGCACTTTTAAAACTCAATGTAATTAGAAAATATGACGCATGTAACATGCAATATGACAATAGAAACGCATCCATCATGTACCTACACACCGGTACTGTATGCATCTCTTATTCAAACGTCTCTACATGACTATATACACAGAAACTTCACGAGATTTATGACGATTGAATAAGAGATGTTATCTACTGGTAACCTAGTAATTTTACGAAATTTCTGTATATATAGCGATGAAGAGACGTTTGAATAAGAAATGTATTCAGTGCCAGTGTGTAGGTACATAATGCATGTTTTTCTATTGCCTTGCTGTAAATCAAACCTGAAAACATACCTCATATCTTCTAATAATATTGCATTTAAAAATGCCTCGATTCTTTACTTTCGTACAGAAGTAGAGTTCTTAGTGGTTTTCTGTCTCACCTAGTACTAAATGCGAGATTTTACACCCAGCGTAACACACACCAACCGTTGGGTCCTTCCATTTTAATGTATTACAGTGCCTACAAGTTTGATCCATTCCCCTGTGATGATTAATTTGTGATTAACACAGTAAATTAACAGATCATATTGAAATGCAGCCTCATCAAAGGCCTTCCAAGTTCCAGACGTAAATGTATGGTTCTTTGTTTGTAGTACAGCCTTTAAGTGATGACGTCATTGTGAGTCTTCATGCATCGTGGATTGTTTAAGTGACACGTGACGCTCAGCGCCCAAAATCAGACAGGCCTGTGGCTATGCTAATGTCTCTGTAGCTCTTAAGACCGTCTGTAGTCTTGCAACTAAGTTCCAAATGACATGACATGACTCTGAGGTTTGCCGCATTCGAGCAACTTTCGCAACTTGAACTCTCTTAGAACTTTGCGCTGCATCAGACGTTTTAGCTCTCCGTCACACATCACAACAAAATTTCTGATATGCCAGAGAAACGGCGGGTAACAGCTAGTGTCTACTAAATATTTTAATTTCTCTACTTGGGCATTTATTGTAATTAACGCGTTTGTTCAATCCCCATCTGGCTGCTTCCATATGTTGTAAATAAAAAAAACTTTAACTATTCCTGGAAAAGACCAAATACCCTACCCTAAGCCAAAATAGTTGTAACAGTGAGATAGCTTAGTTCGATATCCCCATTATTTACGACTGAAAATAAAACAACAGCTATTCCAATGATAGGTTATCTCGTCCTGGATAAGTTTTGGGTCTATCGTAGTGGGATGATTTTATCGGAACTTACCAAAAATTCTGTTATTATTGTAGTGTTGTACAAAAGAGTGTTGTATAAAATAAAAAATCAACATCCATTGACGGCCATATATGGTATCACTATACAATAATACGAATGTGGATCTACCCTATCTATCAAGAATGAATGAATATGATGGATATATATATATATATATATATATATATATATATATATATATATATATATGTATGTATATATATTTGGAAACATTCTAAAACGAAAGCATATGTGTTTCTTAACACAAACTTATGTTTTTTTAAATAGACCTCCTATATTTTTTCTTCAGCAATCCATAGCATGACAAAGCACATACACAATGGCGTTGATTGCATCGCAATATTTCCATTACATCCCGAGATATTAAGACGCGAAGTTGACGCTTGAAACACCCGACATGCGCTGCTAGCGCACGTCCTGAGGCTCAGGCGTGAACCCCATGCTGCCCGTAATCGCGATGTGGTTGACATGCGTAATCACACTTCCATACTTATCAAGAGGTCCGAAACGAATAATACGGTCTGCTGCCATACTGCATTAACGTCGTACATTCCAGCAGGTATTTATCCCATAGGCTAGGGGTGATGCGGTTCTGTAACATATCTGTGTACCGCAACGTTAGTCACAAAGTTAACTTCGCTTATCGTTAATCCGTTACTAAAAAAGGTAATGCCGTTCAACGTTAAAACTTTACTTTACTGTAGATCTAGCGCAAGTGACAGTTAATCATTCACTCATAACAGTAAAATTCTTGTTGATGGTTTTAGTGAAACGAGCAAGTGGACTAAAAGTTTTACCGTTGTTTAGGTAAAAATGTTTTGATTGGGGAAGTTCAGGTAGGACATAGAAGATGAATGTAAACATGTTTAACCAATTAGTTTTATTATCACATAATTATCAATGTTATGTTTATCTAATGCGTTACATGACAAATTGTTGCAAACAAATGTTTCATAACATCACTGGGTAAAATGGCCCTTTGTAGAAACTTCCACTGTGATACCAGCACTACGTACTAAACATAGCGTTCACATCTCATGCTCAAAGTGATGCCCATTGGCTTGCATACATAGGGTCACTCTACGGATGAAGGATGCCCTACTTCGTGCTACTGTTTCCTGTTTGATGGCTGTACAAGCATCAATAATGCGTTGCTTCATGTCCTCTGGTGTTGTTGGTTCATGTTGGTAAACAGCCTCCTTCACTGCTCCCCAAAGAAAATAATCCAGTGGTGTAAGGTCCGGAGATCGGGCAGGCCACCTAACTGGGCCACCTCGTCCAATCCACGTACCAGGGAATTTACGGTTCAGAAGTCGTCGTGCTCGTAAGGCGTTATTTGCAGGGCATTCGTCATGCTGATACCACACGACCTTTCTCCGGTTCAGAGGTACGGTGTCCAAGAGAACAGGAAGGTTGGCTCGTAAAAATCTGAGTATTGTCTGCCATTTTGGATGCCATTTATAAAGAAAGGTCTGATAATGGTATCTCCAATAATCCCACACCAAACATTAACTTTCCACGGTCGTTGATGCTCTACCCGACGGAGCCATTTTGGATTGTCTGCTGACCAATAATGCATATTTCTCATATTAACAATTCCGTTGTTGGAGAATGATGCCTCGTCGGTAAAGAGAACATCTGCAAACAAAATTGGATTAGGCAGAAGTTTTTGCTGAGGCCACCGACAAAATGTTACCCTATTGCGGAAGTCATTTCCATGAAGATCCTGGTGTAAATGAACATGGTAAGGATGAAATATATGACGTTTAAGAATACGCTGTGCACTTGATTTCGACACACCAACTTCACGTTCAATTTGAAGTGTGCTGATTTGAGGATTCACAGTTATGGTAGCGAGCACAGCAACTTCAGCACGTTCATCTGTGCGTGTTCTAGGACGATGTCGAGGTCTTGGATTTTAGCTTCCCGTTTCACGTAGACGAGATGTGAGACGACCAAACATCCGGCGCGAAGGCGATGGCTTGTCAGGGAATCGTCTTCTGTACAGTCGTTCTGACTGATCAGCATTTCGTCCATCTACAACAGGGTACACTACAGGTATGTATAGTAGGGTAGAAAAAAGACATATTAACTTAATAATCATAATGTTCGCTAACAGTACTATCAACAAACAAGCAATCTCATAACGTATTTCCCGTCAACGTACATTGTCCATAGATCAGCAGCATTTCTACCATGTCTTCATGTGTGTACATTATACTGTACAGCATAAGTTCCACAACACAACGTTTATTCACAATGTGTACTACCTCCGTGCCGTCACTAGATTACTCTGATGCACGACTACACTGGCAAGCGGTGTACTGCACGCCAAAGCAACAACAAATGGGATGCTCGGAGGGTGGTGGAGTACAGGAGTTTGCATGGGTCGCAAATCATAAACAAGGCGTAGTGGTAACTGTGAGAGTAGTTGGAACTACGTTGGACGCTTGACTAGGTGGAGCCAGGCCCTGCGCGACAGGCACAATGGGTCATGTAACGCATTAGATAAACCTTATTTTGGGTGTGCAGGATAAATACGACAACCTGACGGGTGTACACCGATCGGTGCTGGTTCATATTGTGTACGTAGATACGTAAAACGTGCAAGAGGGAAACTATTATGCGCTTATGAGAGTTGATGGCAGCAGACCGTATTATTCGTTTAGGACCTCTTGATAAGTATGGAGGTGTGGTTACACATGTCAATCACATCGCGATTACGGGAAGCATGGGGTTCACGCCTGAGCCTCAGGGCGTGCGCTAGCAGCGCATGTCGGGTGCTTCAAGCGTCAACTTCGCGTCTCAATATCTCGGGATGTAATGGGAATGTTGCGATGCAATCAACGCCATTGTGTATGTGCTTTGTCATGCTATGGATTGCTGAAGAAAATATATAGGAGGTCCATTTGAAAAAACATAAGTTTGTATTAAGAAACAGATATGCTTTCGTTTTAGAATTTTTTTTTTCTTTATTGTGATTTTAATACCCGGATAACGGGTACGCTGACAGCAGCACAATACGCCGCTCTTCAGCCCAAGAGTAAACAATGATAAAACAGAGAAGACACATAAGTTGGAACAAAACGGCGGGGAAAAAACTGTAGACACATGAACATAAAAAACATGAAGCCGTTCAACTCGATGACAATCCACACTACAAACTGTTGACACGAAGCACAAACACTGAAGATGTCGATGGCACTGGTGAACGATGGAGTGTGACGGTGAACACTGAACAATAAACACGACGACACACACGAGACACTAATGGCGATGATCTCCAGCGCGAATGTCCACATAGTGGGTGCGAGTCCGGGGACATGCCAAGTGGTGAAGAAGGGTGAAGGGGGGGGGGGAGAGGGGAGAACAAAGATGCCAATGGCTGAGAAGATGGGAAGAGGAGTAGAGGGACAGGGGAGGGGAAGCCTGGGGGAGGAGTGGGGAGAAATGGAGGAGGGAGGGAAGGGGAGAGAGAAGGGAGGGAGGGTGCCCAAAGGAGAAAACACAGGAAGAGGGAGGGAGGATCAAAGTTGGTAGGAGGGGTAGATGGAGGGGAGGAGGGCATCATCAGGAAGAGGGAGCTGGCGGAAGCCACCTTGGGAGAGGGTAAAGAGGGTGGAGGGATGGAGGGTGGGTGGGATGTGGGAATACAGGCGCGGCAGCAGGCGAGGGTGGGAGAGGATGGGGAAGACAAGCGGGTGAGGAGGATCGAGTTTCTTGGAGGTGTACAGGATCCGTATCCATTCAAGGGAAAGGAGGAGGTGGGGGAACAGAAGGAGGTCGTACAGGATCCACGTAGGGGAGGGGAGACGGATGCGATAGGCGAGGTGGAGAGCATGGCGTTCAAGGATCTGAAGGGATAAGTAAAAGGTAGGGGGGTGGAGATCCAAGCAGGATGGACGTAACAGAGGATAGGGCGGATGAGGGATTCATAGATGTGGAGTATGGTGGAGGGGTCCAGACCCCACCTACGGCCGGAAAGGAGCTTGAGGAGACAGAGTCGGGAGCGTGCCTTGGCTAGGATTGTCCGGAGATGGGGGGTGCAGGAGAGGCGACGGTCGAGAGTGACGCCAAGGTACTTAAGGATGGGGGTGAGGACGGCCATAGATGGTGAGATAGAAACCAAGGAGGCGGAAGGAAGGGGTGGTTTGGTCTACAATGATCGCCTCGGTTTTGGAGGGATCGACCTTGAGCAACCACTGGTTGCACCAAGCGGTGAACCGGTCAAGATGGGTTTGGAGAAGGTGTTGGGAACGCTGCAGGGTGGGGGCGAGGGTAAGGAAGGCGGTGTCATCGGCAAACTGGAGAAGGTGGACAGGGGGTGATGGTGGCGGCATGCCCGTCATATACAAAAGGTACAGAAGGGGGGAGAGGACGAAGCCTTGGGGCACACTGGCGGAGGGAAAAAAGGTGTAGGAATCCGTTTTATGGATGGTGATGTAGGAAGGACGGTGGGAGAGAAAGGAGCCTACCGGACGGATGTAGTTAATGGGAAGGGCGAAGGTTTGGAGCTTGAAGAGGAGACCGGAATGCCACACGCGGTCATAGGCACGTTCGAGGTCCAGGGAGAGGAAGATTGCAGAGCGACGGAAATATAGGTGTTCGGAAAGGATATGAGTGAGGTGAGGAGAAGGTCATCGGAAGAGGAGGATGGTCGAAAGCAACACTGGGTAACGGGAAGGAGGCGGTCCTCGCGAAGATGCTGGTGGATGCGTCAGGTGAGGATGGATTCCAGCACCCTGCTGACGACTCGTTTTAGAATGTTTCCAAATATATACATTCATGGGCCCCAGCCCTACGTTGATACAGGTAAAAGTCGTTTTCCAATAGCTGTTATTGTTCCAGAGATATTTTGGGTGGACAAGATAGCTGGGACACCATATATATATATATATATATATATATATATATATATATATATGTGTGTGTGTGTGTGTGTGTGTGTGTTTGTGTGTGAGTGTGTGTGTGTGTATGGGAGTCCATTGATCGTGACTGGGCCTAATATCTCACGAAATACAAAGAACGAAACTTGTCTAGCTTGAAGGGGGAAACCAGATGGCGCTATGGTTGGCCCGCTAGACGGCGCTGACATAGGTCAATCGGATATCAACCGCGTTTTTTTTTAATAGGAACCCCCATATTTTATTACATATTATTGTAGTACGTAAAGAAATATGAATGTTTAAGTTGGACCACTTTTTTCGCTTCGTGATAGATGGCGCTGTAATAGTCACAAACATACGGCTCTCAATTTTAGACAAACAGTTGGTAACTGGTAGGTTTTTTAAATTAAAGTACAGAACGTAAGTACGTTTGAAAATTTTATTTCGGTTGTTCCAACGTGATACATGTACCTTTGCGAACTTATCATTTCTGCTGTTACCACATGATTACCTGTAAATACCGCATTAATGCAATAAATGCTCAAAATGATGTCCGTCAACCTCAATGCATTTGGCAATACGTGTAACGACATTCCTCTCAACAGTGAGTAGTTCGCCTTCCGTAATGTTCGCACATGCATTGACAATGCGCTGACGCAAGTTTTCAGGCGTTGTCGATGGATCACGATGGCAAATATCTTTCAACTTTCCCCACAGAAAGAAATTTGGGGACGTCAGATCCGGTGAACGTGCGGGCCATGGTATGGTGCTTCGACGACCAATCCACCTGTCATGAAATTGTTGTTGTTGTTGTTGTTGTTGTTGTTGTTGTGGTCTTCAGTCTTGACTGGTTTGATGCAGCTCTCAATGCTACTCTATCCTGTGCAAGCTTCTTCATCTGCCAGTAACTACTGCAACCTACATCCTTCTGAATCTGCTTAGTATATTCATTTCTTGGTCTCCCTCTACGATTTTTACCCTCCACGCTGCCCTCCAATACTAAATTAGTGATCCCTTGATGCCTCAGAACATGTCCTACCAACCGATCCCTTCTTCTAGTCAAGTTGTGCCACAAATTTCTCTTCTCCCCAACCCTATTCAACACCTCCTCATTAGTTAAGTGATCTACCCAGCTAATCTTCAGCATTCTTCTGTAGCACCACATTTCAAAAGCTTCTATTCTCTTCTTGTACATACTATTTATCGCCCATGTCTCACTTCCATACATGGCTGCACTCCATACAAATACTTTCAGAAACGACTTCCTGACACTTAAATCTATACTCGGCGTTAACAAATTTCTCTTCTTCAGAAACGCTTTCCTTGCCATTGCCAGTCTACATTTTATATCCTCTCTACTCCGCCCATCATCAGTTATTTTGCTCCCCAAATAGCAGAACTCCCTTACTACTTTAAGCGTCTCATTTCCTAATCTAATTCCCTCAGCATCACCCTACTTAATTCGACTACATTCCATGATCCTCGCTTTGCTTTTGTTGATGTTCATCTTATATCCTCCTTTCAAGACACTATCCATTCCGTTCAACTGCTCTTCCAAGTCCTTTGCTGTATCTGACAAAAATACAATGTCATCGGCGAACCTCAAAGTTTTTATTTCTTCTCCATGGATTTTAATACCTACTCCGAATTTTTCTCTTGTTTCCTTCACTGCTTGCGCAATATACAGATTGAATAACATCGGGGAGAGGCTACAACCCTGTCTCACTCCCTTTCCAACCACTGCTTCCCTTTCATGCCCTCGACTCTAATAACTACCATCTGGTGTCTGTACAAATTGTAAATACCCTTTCGCTCCCTGTATTTTACCCCTGTCACCTTCATGAAATATGCTATTCAATACCGCTTCAACCGCACGCGAGCTATGTGCCGGATATCCATCATGTTGGATGTACATCGCCGTACTGTCATGCAGTGAAACGTCTTGTAGTTACATCGGTAAAACATTACGTAGGAAATTAGCATACATTGCACCATTTAGATTGCCATCGATAAAATGGGGGGGGGTTCCAATTATCCTTCATCCCATAATGGCTCACCATACATTAATCCGCCAAGGTCGCTGATGTTGCATTGTTGCAGCCATCGTGGATTTTCCGTTGCACAATAGTGCATATTATGCCGGTTTACGTTACCCCTGTTGGTGAATGTCACTTCGTCGCTAAATAGAACGCATGCAAAATATCTGTCATCGTCCCGTAATTTCTATTGTGCCCAGTGGCAGAACTGTAAACGACGTTCAAAGTCGTTGCCATGCAATTCCTTGTGCTTAGAAATATGGTACGGGTGCAAACGATGTTGATATAGCATTCTCAACATAGACGTTTTTGAGATTCCCTCAATTTGTTTGCTACTGATATGCGGATTAGCTACGACAGCTGCTAAAACACCTACTCGGGCATCATCATTTGTTGCAGGTCGTGGTTGACGTTTCACATCTGGCTGAACACTTCCTGTTTCCTTAAATAAATAAACTATCCGGAGAACGGTCCGGACACTTGGTTGATGTCGTCCAGGATACCGAGCAGCATACATAGCACACGCCCGTTGGGCATTTTGATCACAATAGCCATACATCAACACGATATCGACCTTTTCCGCAATTGGTAAACAGTTCATTTTAACACGGGTATGTATCACGGAGCAAATACCGTCCGCACTGGCGGAATGTTACGTGATACCACGTACTTACACGTTTGTGACTATTACAGCGCCATCTATCACAAAGTGAAAAAATTGGTCCAAGTAAAACATAGTTCTTTATGTACTACACGTATATGTAATAAAAAATTGGGGTTCCTATTTAAAAAAACGCAGTTGATATCCGTTTGACCTATGGCAGCGCCATCTAGCGGGCCAAAGACAAATATCGTTCTTTGCAGCTTTTTCGTTTGATACTTATTTCGTGACATATTTGGTCCGGTCACGATCAATGGACCACCCTGCATATATATATATATATATATATATATATATATATATATATATATATAGGGTGTAGTCACCTAACATTACCGCTGGATATATTTCGTAAACCATATCAAATAATGACGAATCGATTCCACAGACCGAACGTGAGGAGAGGGGCTAGTGTAATTGGTTAATACAAACCATACAAAAATGCACGGAAGTATGTTTTTTAACACAAACCTACGTTTTTATAAATGGAACCACGTTAGTTTTGTTAGCACATCCGAACATATGAACAAATACGTAATCAGTGCCGTTTGTTACATTCTAAAATGTTAATTACATCCGGAGATATTGTAACCTAAAGTTGACACTTGAGTACCACTCCTCCGCTGTTCGATCGTGTGTATCGGAGAGCACCGAATTACGTAGGGATCCAAAGGGAACGGTGATGGACCTTAGGTACAGAAGAGACTGGAACAGCACATTACGTCCACATGCTAAAACCTTTTTATTGGTCTTTTTCACTGACGCACATGTACATTACCATGAGGGGTGAGGTACACGTACACACGTGGTTTCCGTTTTCAATTACGGAGTGGAATAGAGTGTGTCTCGACATGTCAGGCCAATAGATGTTCAATGTCGTGGCCATCATTTGCTGCACACAATTGCAATCTCTGGCGTAATGAATGTCGTACACGCCGCAGCACATCTGGTGTAATGTCGCCGCAGGCTACCACAATACGTTGTTTCATATCCTCTGGGGATGTAGGCACATCACGGTACACATTTCCTTTAACGTACCCCACAGAAAGAAGTCCAGAGGTATAAGATCAGGAGAACGGGCTGGCCAATTTATGCGTCCTCCACGTCCTATGAAATGCCCGTCGAACATCCTGTCAATGGTCAGCCTAGTGTTAATTGCGGAATGTGCAGGTGCACCATCTTGCTGATAACACATACGTCGACGCGTTTCCAGTGGCACATTTTCGAGCAACGTTGGCAGATTATTCTGTAGAAACGCGATGTATGTGGCAGCTGTTTGGGTCCCTGCAATGAAGTGAGGACCAATGAGGTGGTCGCCAATGATTCCGCACCATACATTTACAGTCCACGGTCGCTGTCGCTGTACCTGTCTGAGTCAGCGAGGATTGTCCACGGACCAGTACTGCATGTTTCGTAGATTTACTGCCCCGTGGTTTTTGAAAACCGCTTCGTTGGTAATCAGGTAGAACTGCAACGCATTCTCTGTTAATGCCCATTGACAGAATTGCACTCGATGATTAGAGTCATCACCTTGTAATTGCTGATGTAGTGACACATGAAACGGGTGAAAGCGGTGACGATGCAGTATACGCATGACACTACTTTGACTCAGTCCACCGGCTCTCGCAATGTCGCGTGTACTCATGTGTGGGTTCATGGCAACAGCAAGTAACACACCAACTGCACCCGCTTCTCCTGTGACGGGCCTGTTACGGACCCGTTTGCGTGCTACGACCATACCTGTTGCATACAGTTGGCGGCAGATGTTTTGCAACGTCCGGGTACCGTTCTGCATACACCTTGCAGGCTTCAGCTGCATTTCGTCGACAATCGCCATGGATGAGTATCATCTCCGCCTTTTCAGAGTTCGAATACACCATGGTCACAGTTCCTACAACACTACACTATCACAGACGTCTGGTAACACGGTGTACTACAGTTGGTCTGCGTGCGGAGACGAATGCCGAATAACAATAGCAGCAAGCGCTACATGCGGACACTGCGACAGCTAGACCAAACCACAACAGTGCACTACAGCCACACTCGTAAACACGGTCGTCATCGTAAACATGTCCCTTCAGATGCTGCTCGCCGACCGTGGCCCGTGTTTGTTACAACACGCAACTGAACGTCGGAGGTTTCAAGCGTCAACTTTGGGTTACAATATCTCCGGATGTAATTAACATTTTAGAATGCAACAAACGACACTGATTACGTATTTGTTTATATGTTCAGATGTACTAACAAAACTAACGTAGTTCCATTTAAAAAACGTAGGTTTGTGTTAAAAAGCATACTTCCGTGCACTTTTGTATGGTTTGCATTAAACAATTACACTAGCCCCTCACCTCACGTTCGGTCTGTGGAATCGGTTCGTCAGTATTTGATGTGGTTTACGAAATATATCCAGCGGTAATATATATATATACACTCCTGGAAATGGAAAAAGAACACATTGACCCACCATACTTGCTCCGGACACTGCGAGAGGGCTGTACAAGCAATGATCACATGCACGGCACAGCGGACACACCAGGAACCGCGGTGTTGACCGTCGAATGGCGCTAGCTGCGCAGCATTTTTGCACCGCCGCCGTCAGTGTCAGCCAGTTTGCCGTGGCATACGGAGCTCCATCGCAGTCTTTAACACTGGTAGCATGCCGCGACAGCGTGGACGTGAACCGTATGTGCAGTTGACGGACTTCGAGCGAGGGCGTATAGTGGGCATGCGGGAGGCCGGGTGGACGTACCGCCGAATTGCTCAACACGTGGGGCGTGAGGTCTCCACAGTACATCGATGTTGTCGCCAGTGGTCGGCGGAAGGTGCACGTGCCCGTCGACCTGGGACCGGACCGCAGCGACGCACGGATGCACGCCAAGACCGTAGGATCCTACGCAGTGCCGTAGGGGACCGCACCGCCACTTCCCAGCAAATTAGGGGCACTGTTGCTCCTGGGGTATCGGCGAGGACCATTCGCAACCGTCTCCATGAAGCTGGGCTACGGTCCCGCACACCGTTAGGCCGTCTTCCGCTCACGCCCCAACATCGGGAAGCCCGCCTCCAGTGGTGTCGCGACAGGCGTGAATGGAGGGACGAATGGAGACGTGTCGTCTTCATCGATGAGAGTCGCTTCTGCCTTGGTGCCAATGATGGTCGTATGCGTGTTTGGCGCCGTGCAGGTGAGCGCCACAATCAGGACTGCATACGACCGAGGCACACAGGGCCAACACCCGGCATCATGGTGTGGGGAGCGATCTCCTACACTGGCCGTACACCACTGGTGATCGTCGAGGGGACACTGAATAGTGCACGGTACATCCAAAAGCGTCATCGAACCCATCGTTCTACCATTCCTAGACCGGCAAGGGAACTTGCTGTTCCAACAGGACAATGCACGTCCGCATGTATCCTGTGCCACCCAACGTGCTCTAGAAGGTGTAAGTCAACTACCCTGGCCAGCAAGATCTCCGGATCTGTCCCCCATTGAGCATGTTTGGGACTGGATTAAGCGTCGTCTCACGCGGTCTGCACGTCCAGCACGAACGCTGGTCCAACTGAGGCGCCAGGTGGAAATGGCATGGGAAGCCATTCCACAAGACTACATCCAGCATATCTACGATCGTCTCCATGGGAGAATAGCAGCCTGCATTGCTGCGAAAGGTGGATATACACTGTACTAGTGCCGACATTGTGCATGCTCTGTTGCCTGTGTCTATGTGCCTGTGGTTCTGTCAGTGTGATCATGTGATGTATCTGACCCCAGGAATGTGTCAATAAAGTTTCCCCTTCCTGGGACAATGAATTCACGGTGTTCTTATTTCAATTTCCAGGAGTATATATATATATATATATATATATATATATCAGACACCATTTATAAGAGGTGCGCTGTTTTCAATGGCATGAGCCCGATAAGTTTGTGGACCCAGATATTCGGCTATTTTCTTAATAAGAAATCAAAGGACGCGTGCTTCACAGAAATAGCAACCGCAAGAGATAGAGGTAGCACTTCAGGACATTCATAAGCGCATTCTGCTCCAGAGGTATCTCCTAGAGCGCATTGGCTGTCAAGAGAAAGTAAAACTTCAAACTGGAAAAACGTGGACTGAAGCGATGAAGCAACAGTATAGAAACGAATGCAGAAAAACTTAGCAAAAGTCTAGGTGACATGCAGACGCGCAGTTGAGGTAGTGTGGTGCGATGATGACAGACAGAGCGAAATCTATAAGACGTATTGAAACTCCCTTGCAGATTAAAACTGTGTGCCTGACAGGGACTCGAAAGTGGGACCCTTGTCTCTCGACAGCAACTACTCTGCCGGCTGAGTTTCCCGAGAATGACTCAAGAGCCGCCTTCACTAATTCAGCTCCGCCAATACATCTCCTCCGAGGTTAGCGTACCATCCCAGAACAGTATTAATCTAACAGGAAATTTCAAATCAGCTCAAGGTCCGTTGCAGTAACCCTGTAAATAAGAATTACTGTCAGTATTACTCTTACTATTATTATTATTATCATTGCTATTGCTGTTACTGATATTACCATTATTCATAATTCGTTTGTTAGTGTATACGCAGCGGTATCAAAACAACGCTAGCAGCGGTTACGACACCAGCAGACGCTTGCAGACAGAGAGACGCCGCTGTAAACGCTCCCCAACCACCGTAGCAGCAGCAGCAGTAGCTGCAGCACTGGTCACCTGTTGCGCTTGCTGGTATGGGCCTCTTGCTGTGTCTGAGCCCGCTCCCCGCCCACCAGCTGTCGTCGTACGTCTCCTCGTCCCTACTGGCAAGTCAACAGACGGCGAACACAGCCTGGTCTTGAGGCTCTCTACACGTGACAAAGCGCGAGTGTTTGGAGTCTGTCCAGCGCTCCCTGGCCCTTCCAGAGTCTTTACGTCTTCCCGTCGGCGGTAGAAAAACCCGTTCCTGTTTAAAATAAATCCTCAACAGTGGGAGAAGTGCAAGGTAATTTCTACCTGTCGCAAAATAAAATAAATATATCATGTCTTTGAAACTGTAATGAACAGCATCGTACTCAGTGGCGTAATGTGACTGTAAATACGAGGGCTGTTCGGAAAGTAAGGACCGATGGTTACGAAATATAAACTACGGTGAAAATCAAACCTGTTTTATCTGCAACTGTTAGCTACAATTTCCAGCTACTTATCTCCATAGTCACCTATCCGACATAGATGTTTGTCGTAGCGTTGTACCAACTTTCCAATGCCCTCGTTATAGAAGGCAGCCGCTAGTGCTTTCCGCCAATTCTCTGCGCTGGCCTACAACTCGTTGTCTGAGCCAAAATGTTGTCTTCATAGCCAGCGGTTCATGCGAGCAGAGATGAAACTCAGAGGACGACAATTACAGGCTGTACTGTGGGTAATCAAACATTTCCAACTGAAAACGATGCAGTAGCATCTTCATTGCCCCTGCAAAATTCGACTGAGAAACGTCTTGAAGAAGAAAACGCGTGACAGTTGTGTAATGTTGACTGCATAGCTTCAGGCGAAAAATCTCACCATGTCCTCGGATTTAACGGGAGACACTATTGTTCTAGGTGTATTTATGTGCTCCCTGTGGGCTCAGAACTAAAAAGAACGACGTAGCGCAATGGATAAACATTCTAGATACACTGCCCAACACACTTGTGCAAAACGTAATCGGATTTTCACTGTGGTTTCCATTTCGAGAACGATCGTTCCTTACTTTCCGAATAACCCTCGTATGTCTACTGAAGAATCTATACACATCATAAAAATGTATGTACATGAGGAGTGTGTGCGTCTATGTGTGTGTGTGTGTTTGTGTGTGTGTGTGTGTGTGTGTGTGTGTGTGTGTGTGTGTATGTTGAAACTATATCTTTAATTATTTTTATCATTTAAACACTGACCTACAGAATATTCCCTGACAAAGACAACTCAAACTTAACCTATTCATTTATTACCCACAATGTACAAGCCCAACGCAATCTGACTGCTGTACAGTGACAACATGACTTCCAATGATTAACACAAAAGAATGGGCATGAATTTCCAGAAATCCTAACAATTATAATATCCCAAAAACATGAAATTAAAGAAATATCAAACTACCTCCAACTCTGTTAATTGCCCAAAAGTCATTTAAATCACGAACCCCATTTATTTTATACGTCACTTACCTCACAGAAAATCTTCATAACGCGAAAAAAAATGATCAAATGTGTGTGAAATCTTATGGGACTTAACTGCTAAGGTCATCAGTCCCTAAGCTTACACACTACTGAACCTAATTTATCCTAAGGACAAACACACACACCCATGCCCGAGGGAGGACTCGAACCTCCGCCGGGACATAACACGAACTACAGCAATTACAGCAAGCAGCAATTACAGCCAGCTAAATAAAAGGAATCTAATTACTGTAGGCTCTAACTACTAGTAGGCATATGGTTAGCAAAACAAAGATTTTTGTTAAAGAGCAAACAATGTATTCAGAAAATTTTACCTTCTTCTTGAGACAACCAGTTCAAAAATTATATTGCTGTCAGTAATTCTACTGCTCAAACATTACCAGTCAAACATACCTCATCATATATTAGCTTGCGTCTCTCTTTGCAATCCATTTCCTACCAACACAGCGTCTTCACTAACAAAAATCATGTCCATACACTTCGCTATCCACTCACTGACTACTAGTCCATCCACCCACAGAATCTCTTGCCGAGGGGGCAGTCCGGTTTCAGCAATGTTAACACAGTCTATAGCTCTGCCAACATACAAACGGACTACTTACAGTGTGTGTGTGTGTGTGTATATGTGTTTGTGTGTGTGTGTTTGTGTGTGTGTGTGAGCGCGCGCGCGCTTGTGCGTCTGTTCTACTTCTCCTTCTAAGACACTGGAGCGGTTTCATCAAATGGTTCAAATGGCTCTGAGCACTATGGGACTCAACATCTATGGTCATAAGTCCCCTAGAACTTAGAACTACTTAAACCTAACTAACCTAAGGACAGCACACAACACCCAGCCATCACGAGGCAGAGAAAATCCCTGACCCCGCCGGGAATCGAACCCGGGAACCCGGGCGTGGGAAGCGAGAACGCTACTGCACGTTTCATCAAAGTTGGTACACATATACCTTACGGTATTTATACATTTGCACATCATGCTTATTTATTTATAGGACTTTTTCATGATTTGAAAGGTGTTTTCACGAATACAAGGAAACGAAATTTGTCAATAGTTCAAAACAAACACAGTTTATTTTCTGTTTTCATATCTAACAGATAATCGCCAAAATGAATACCCGGCCAATGTCGGGTTTGTCATCCGCAAAATTTTGAAATCAATGTATGGTCACTTTAGTACCGTTGTGAAACGTCATTCACTAATTTCTCTGAGAAATGTGGAGAACAAAGCATGATCGAAATAAACAGTCGTAAGGAGTGTTTACGGAATGGTGGTGGGAGAAACAAATGGCTGTAAAATTACGATTAAGTATTTAATTAATAATTTCTGTAAAATCATTGGCTAATTTCGTAGCAGCTCGAAGGATTAAAATAGGACTAGCCATATAACTGTGTTCCTGAAGATACGGAGAACCATCTTACGAGCTTATGTACAGTTTTCACCTCACTCTTGCGTAATACATTAACTTAGACAGACAATCAAGGCAAAAGCCTTGTCTTTCTTGGGCACAGCACAATACGCCGAAACGACAGCTGCCTGGAGCTATCGCCTGGCAGATTTCCGTTAAAAGAATGCGGTTTGAAGCCTCTTAGCGAGCGCATATAGCGACCGCTCAGTTCATTTATTGGCATCAACTGACTTCACAAAGAGACTCTCAGACGCTTCCGCTATTGAAAGAAGCATGTCATCTCCCGTTACTCAGCAGTTGGGTCGCCATCGAGACACGGTGCAGTGCAGGACTGCCTACGTCACTCCTTCAGTATCGCGGCAATGAAACGACAAATGTGACTTTCCTTACCCTTACTTAAGCTCAGATTTATCTTGAGCCTCTCATGGCGGAAAACACGAACATTTCTCACACCTGACAACATGTTCGCTCAGTGTTGGACATCAGCTTTCGTGATCTGAAACGATACGAGTATCTAGAAGCGAACGTAGGCATTAAATCTGAATGGTTTCCAGTGAACCGCGCTCGTGCATGTTGTGTGCTGCTCGAGAGAGTCTGCCCACCGATATCTCATGGAGGAGCCGTGGCGCCTCAATTCACTATCGATAACTTGCAACTGGCGTCTCACCAGGGGTTGTGGATTCCTCTCTTGTGCGGTAATTGCTGCCTCGCCTAGTCTCAAAAGCGGCCGCTGGAGTCACGTCGAGAGAAAGAATCTTCGGTAGAGCGTGGCGCAGGCAGCTGCGGGGCCGCAGCAGTGCTCGGAGCAACGAACACACGGTGCGGAACGGCACGACGTCTTTTCTGGGTGGTCATTCACTGTTCTCCGCCATGACTGAGCGGAAAGCAAAGATCTGGGTCGCTTGTGTTGTGCACAACAAGTTGTTCAGCTCTGATTTCCTGCTGCGCAAGCTGTTTGAACAGACGTTCATTTTTATGTTCATTGAGTTGTCATGCACTCCTTGTTGCTTGGCTCTGTGACTTTAGGAACAGTGTATTCGCCTGTGTTCTCTCTCAAAAAGTTTGACTTGGTTAATGTTGTTAATGTGAAGTAATGTGCCCAGTTGTCACGAATAGCTTACACCTTATCTAGCACTATTTTTAAGAAAAAGGGAACAAAAATACCATGCTTATTTCAAAATTCTTATTGAAGTTCTAGTTCTAAGTTTTAATACTTGTTTTCATGCTGATTTAGAAGCTAGTGGGCTCTAATACCGCTATTTTCCAGCCCTTGTAAGGCTATTATGAGCTACAGTTAATGGTAAGGCCCTAGGGAGTTGTTTATTTCATTCCTTCTGGGAAGAAATACAGCCCCCTTTCCGTAGTTCTCTGTTAGTGAAGCTTATCTCCACAACTACTCAACTTGTTGAAAACACTTTGTCGGTGGAATCGTGGTTAAATCATAACTTTACCTGTAGTATAGGCCAGTCAAGCATTTATCTTCCTTCTTTCTCAACAGCACTTGCTAAGTTGATGGGAAAGGATTCGTGTCAGCTGCTTCTCGTCGCTTGCGCCTGGCTTAATTGCGGCCGTGAGGACGGTACTCGAGCATTACCTAGAGTAGCTTGCTGCTTGTTTGCAGTCGTCCATCCTGTCTGTGTATCTAATGTTATATGACTTGCTTTATAAATGAAATATTTCTGTCGGCGAAGAGGCCTTTGATTAACAGACTTCATAAAAGAAGATTTCGTTTGATGGCTATCTTATCTTACCCTGCCCGGTTAGCCGTGCGACCTTACTTACTGCTTTCCGAGCGGGAAGGCGTGTCAATCCCCGGCACGAATCCGTCCAGCAGATTAGTGTCGAGGTCTGGTATGCTGGTCAGTCTGTGGATGGTTTTAAAGGAGGTTTTCCATCTGCCTCGGCGAATGCGGTCTGGTTCCCCTCATTCCGAATCAGCTGCTCTACGTCGGCGATTGCTGCGCAGACACTCACTCCACGTACGCGTACGCAATAATTACTCGACCACGCAAACATTGGGGTTACAATCGTCTGGTGTAAGACGTTCCCTGGGGGGGGGGGGGGGGGGGGTCCACTGGGAGCCGAACCGCACAATAACCCTTGGTTCGGTGTGGGACGGCGGTGGGGTGAGTGGACTGCTGTAGCCTGTTGTGGGGTTATGAACCATTGAGGGCTACGGCGGGGAGGAAGCCTCTCCGTCGTTTCTAGGTCCCCAGTTCGATACCAAACAATAAAATTTATATCTTTCTTCTAAGTTTACTGTAAATCTCGTGGTGTAAATCTTGTGCCTGCGTAATGTCTTCAACAAATTTATCTAGAACGGTTTAAGTATTTCAATTTGCTGGTTTATTTAAAAATGTTGAATTTAATAGTTTTAAAAAGGTCAGTATTTTTAAACGCCTTCATGTTTGTAATGTCAAATCAACTTCAATTTTCTCAACTGTTTTCCAAAGCCGACCTCTTGTTACCTAAAAAAAATATCTTAAAATGAATGTTGCTGTCCCAGGGTAAATGAAGTTAGCTGAAGGTGCCTAGTCCTTCCATGTAACTTTCTTGATCCTGGTAATTCCCGATTTCTATGGGGCAATATGATCGCGAGTTGTTAGCTCGATTTCTCTCGTTATTATATCTGTAAGAGACTTGTGTAAAAATAATTTCCTCGCCGTTGTGGCGGTTGATGCTTTTCCCGATACCTGATTCAATTCTTCCATCCTTAAAAACTAGTCAGTACTGATGTCTTATGTAACGTATACAGCTGACAACTACTCAGTTTATTTCCTAAATAATCTGTGGTGTAGCATTGTGCGTTAGCAGCTGACATGTATTTTTCGATCCTTTTGTTAACTACACAGAAATAAAACTTACTGTGCTGTCTGTTCTTTTAGATAAGTCCGAAAGACAAGGCACCACTCATTCATAATTCCGCAGCCATACATCATGAAAGTAAAGTATCGACGTCAGCCGCATCAACGCACCGAGATAATTCAGTCGCGACAATTGCAAATTTGTGCCGGACCAGGGCTCGAGCCCAGGTTACTCACTTTACGTGAGCAGTCGCCTTCATCTCTTTGGCTCTCCGAGCAGGCGTTCCGTCCAACCGAAATTCCCAACTCCCGCAGCGCCCCCGTGTCCACCGTCCTCTCTGCTCGCACCATTTAACATGATTCCCTCAAGAGGTGGGACCTGGGGTATATCCACACTGAAGATGTAATGAAATACCGTCAAGGCGCATTTATTACCAGTATCTGTGTGGTACCCGTTTTTTTGGACATGCCTTGACGGCGTTTCATCATGGATGAACCCTGGCAACGATCTCTTGCGGGAATCAGCGAGCAGTGAGGATAGTTTAGAGGGCGCCGGTAAGCAAGTACCATGTGACAAGTTGGGAATATCTGTAGGACAAGACGCCGGTTGGGATTGCCGAAGCGATGAAAACGACCGTCACGTAAATTGGGAAATCCGATTTAGTGTCCCACTATGGCAGGAATTTTGATTTGTCGCCACTGAACTATTTCTACTCATGCGGCTGACACTCGTATTTCTCTATCATCAGTAATAAACAACTCCATTCGAAGCAGCAAATTATTAAATGTCGTTATTCGAGAGTAGAGGTTCTGTTTCCTCGTTTTGTCTTTTATATCTACATGTAATATCGGTTTAGTGGTAGCCTGACGACTACCAGCAGTGGTGTGACCTGCAGATCGTCTTCTGGATACGTGTCATTCGCAACACTGTTGACAAACTGCACAGTGAGATTCCAGACGCTCGAACCGGTAGTCATCAATAAATGGGGACGGTTTAAATAGACGTCCGGCCCTGTCGATTTAGAAGTTTCCTAAATTACACCGATGTTGATGGCAGATTAAACACTGATATTCCTGCCTTCCTTTCAAAATAAAATAAATTTTGATCCAGGAAGTTTTTACAGTTGAGACCACGGGTCGTAAGATATAGCATCAGCCATGATGTCTACATTTCAGCATCAACAATGAAAAACACATTTACTACCAAATCCTAGCAGCTTTCTGGATATCGACGCTTGGCCCTGTGTTTTGATCTTTGGTCCTAGGTTTTGAAAATGGCTCAAATGGCTCTAAGCACTATGAGACTTAACATCTGAGGTCATCAGTGCCCTAGACTTAGAACTACATAAATCTAACTGACATCACACACATCCATGCTCGAGGCAGGATTCGAACCTGCGACCGGAGCAGCAGCGCGGTTCCAGACTGAAGAGCCTAGAACCACTCGGCCACAGCGACCGTCTCCTAGGTTTTGAGTCGAGCGTGAAGTGACGCCCTTTCGCGGAGGGAAAAGGAGTTTCTGGAGAGAGGTGAGGGCAGTACGGGCCTAGAAGAGCCTAAGGAAGTGGTCGTCGATATGGCCGGCGTCGGCTATACTTGAGGCGTGCTGTGGACTAGCCGGGAAGTCAAGGCTCTTGAGGGCCGTTGACGGCTGTTGCTATATGAACCTCATTCACTTAACTGTCAATTGATGAGTGGTCAGCGCGACAGAACGTCAATCCTAAAGGGCCCGGGTTCGATTTCCGGCTGGGTCGGAGATTTTCTCCGCTCAGGATCTGGGTGTTGTGTTGTCCTAATCATTGTTATTTTTTCTCCATCGACGCGCAAGTCGCCGAAATGGCGTCAAATCGAAAGACATTCAGCGCGGCTAACTGTCTACCCGACGGGAGACCCTAGTCACACGACATCTACCTGCCAAATGGAGAATTTAAGCTGTCAGACGTAGACTCTTGGAAATCTTATCAGGTCATTCTTCCTGTGCTTACGTCGTTTTATATGAACATTTGTTTTGGACTCTGTACCTGTAGGTTTTTTTTCCCTTGGAACTGTTTTAACTGCAGTTTTGATTGTGCCTGAACCCCGAATTCACATTCACTAAGGCGTGTGTCGCTGTTCGATCTTACGTTCAGAGTGATGCTGAATAATAATTCAAAGGTTTGAGTTGTTTCACTGACACTGTTACCTTGAAAATCTGTGGCCAGTCTGGATATTTGCTGTTTCAACCTATCTCAGTGTTGGCATGTAACATGTTCCAGGGAGCACTGTGTGTTGTCGAGCAGAGGTCGTATTCGACAGCCTTGTTATTCCGTAGAAAATTTCTTGGGAGTTTTGGGTGTTGCCTCTGCACCGGGTAACCAATGACTACAAGGCAGGTTTGTTCACCACAGGGTATTTGGTGGACAAGTTTTATGACAATTTTGATGTGGTTTTCACCTGAGCGCTTTAAGAGCTAGATTTCTTGTTCAATTGATTTGGCTGTAGCGCCCTATGTGTTCGTTATTTATATTTGCACACTCAGTTGTAATTATCATCGCATAGGGGTTCCTTGGGAGTGTTCCGGGCTTAGTTGTGTCAATCGTGTTTGGTGTACAAGTGTTTCGGGTGTCCGTGACTCAACATTTACTAGTGTGAGCTCTGTACTCCAGGTATATACCCTAAATTTGATTGCTATTGAGCCTTGTACTGCTAAGCGCGTACGTGGGTGATCGAGCCTAGGCGGGGCTTGTGATCCTCGTTTCACATGCCCATAGTCGATTGCTACACTGTATGTCCCTTTGGCGCCCGTCGAGCGATCGCGCTGGCGAGGCATTAACAGTTTCTACCATTGTGTGCGACGGTATTTCACTTATACCTTTTATACGTTTTGTACTATCGCTGAAAGTCTCTGGCACAATTTCGCTTTAGTAGGTTGTTCTCTCCAAGCGGTCACTAAATTACGGGTTACGGAAAGGGGTTTTCATTTAATTAATTACCATACCCCAGTTTGTTTATTGAGACTGGTTTATTTTTTACTGTAGTATTTTTATGTCTCTCAAAGAAAAAAGATTTGTTTGTTAATCCTTCCCTAAAACTGTTGGTAGAAACGAAAAATACTGCCCATAGTATTCACTAAGAGTACGTGATTCTCTTTGTCTTCGCTAATACGGATTAGCACATATTTGTCAGACTGATTTTAATAGGAAGGGATCGTGATTTCGCTGGCCGGAGTGGCCGAGCGGTTCTAGACGCTACAGTCTGGAAACGCGCGACCGCTACGGTCGCAGATTGGAATCCTGCCTCGGGCATGGATGTGTGTGATTTCCTTAGTTTAGTTAGGTTTAAGTAGTTCTAAGTTCTAGGGGACTAATGACCTCAGCAGTTGAGTCCCATAGTGCTCAGAGCCATTTGAACCATTTGATTGCGATTCCTTCAGTTTCCTTGAGCGAGTTCTTTCCCATTATTGCCATAATATTGATCTTTCTAGTGTAAATTTTTGTTGGTATAGCTGCCACCCCACGAGGATTGCTTTCTGTTGTAAATAAGTTTTGGGAACTGTCATTAGTTGTTCATTCCTCTGTTAACTGGTAAAACTTTGTTAACTGTTTCAGGTGGAATAGCGCAACTTTTTGATCTCTTGTCCATTAAAGGCTTGTTGTTGAAGCCATTCAAAGAAATTTTGAAGTACCATTAAATTAAATTATTCTTTTCTATCTGAAAGCATAGTATTGTTGAATTGTTGTTTTAAATTCGGAAACTTAATTGAATTTAGAGAACCTTCATATTTTCATATAAATTTCATTGTTTGTTTTAATTCTGAAACATTTTGTGAATAATTAATTTGGTTTGCAATAAATGGTGAATGACGATCGAAAACCCTACGTCCAGTCCTTCCAATAAAACCCTATTGGCGCTTTTGGGATGGCCACGTGGTTTTGTAACGCTGTGGAACCCTTAAAGATAATAAAGAGTGGATAAGCGTGTGAGATAAGCGGTCGATATGACAGAATACAGACTATACTAAAAAATGCTAACATTATTTTTAATACAACACGTAAACTTTCACGGTCGAGGTCATCTTCAGTAATAGTCTTTCGAGTGTGTGTCCACTTCACGACGTGATTGAAATACCGACGTTTCACCTACTGTTGCAGACTGCCTCAGCAGCGTTACTACGTGTCGTTTGTACACTAAACAGCCAAAGAAACTGGTACAAGTGTTTAATATCGTGTACGGCCCCGGCTAGCAAGTAGAAGTGCCGCAACACGACGTGGCGTGAACTCGACTAATGTCTGAAGAAGTGCTGGAGGGAATTTTCACCATGAATTCTGCGGTGCTGTCCATAAATCCGTAATAGTACGAGGGGGTCGAGAACTCTTGTGGACAGCATGCTGCAAGGCATCCGACATGTGCTCAATAATGTTAATATCTGGCAGTTTGGTGGCCAGGGAAAGTGTTTAAACTCAGATGCGTGTTTCTGGAGCCACTCTGTTACAGTTCTGGACATGTCGGGTGTCTCATTGTCCTGCTGGAATTGCCCAAGTCCGTCGGAATGCAGGTGATCAGACGGGATGCATAAAAAGTGTCACCTGTTAAAGTCGTATCTAGACGTATTAGGGATCCCATATCACTCCAACTTTACACGTTCCACACGAATACGGCGCCTCCACTGGCTTGAATAGTCCTCTGCTGACATGCGGGATCCACGGATTCATGAGGTTGTCTCCTTACATGTACACGTCAATCTGCTCGATACAATTTGAAACGAGATTCGTCCGTCCAGACAACTTGTTTCCAGTCATCAACAGTCGAACGTCGGTGTTGAAGGGCGGAGGTGAGACGTAAAACTTCGCATCGTGTAGTCATCAAGGGTACACGAGTGGTCCTTCGGCTCCGAAAACCCGTATCGTTGGTATCTCGTTGAATGGTTCGCACGCTGACACTTGTTGATAGCCCAGCATTGAGATCTGCAGCAATATGCGGAAGGGTTGCACTTCTATCAAAATGAACGACTCTCGTCTGTCATCGTTGGTCCCGTTCTTGCAGGATCCTTTCCTCGCCGCACTAATGTCGGAGATTGGATGTTTTACCGGATTTCTGATATTCACGGTACATTCGTGAAATGGTCGTACGGGAAAATCCCCACTACATCGCTAACTCTGAGATGCTGTGTCCCATCGCTCGTTTTCCGACTATAACACCACGTTCAAACTCACTTAAATCCTGATAACCTGCCATCGTAATAGCAGTAACCGATCTAACAGCTGCGCCAGACGCTTGTTGTCTTATATAGGCGTTGTCGACCTCAGCGCCGTATTATGCCTGTTTACATATCTCTGCATTTACAGACGCATGCCTCTACCAGTTTCTTTGGCGCTTCAGAGTTGTCATTGGTTCATAAGTATTATTTGAAAACGGATGGGCATCTTAGCATACATCCTGTACCGCAGTTCTTCGATCAGTTACTTGTACACCTTCCCGCGCTTCAGTAGCTGACAGTCAAGCGGTTTTCGTACGAGCTTCCTCCTTCTGAGAATATTTCATTGAATGTATTGTAAGCTGCAGTCGTCATGTGCTGCTACACACCCAAGAAATGGTAATTTTTTTTTGAAACCTCATCAGGATAGTATTTTGGACACATCGCTGGTCAGAATGGACAGGAAAATGCGTCTGGACGTCTCATGATTGGCGTGAATAAAAGCATCCCTTCCCTTGCGGCTTTTGTTTTCTCGTATTTTGCTGTCTAAAACGACATTCTGGAGTGCGATGTGCAATAGGGCAACCTTCTTAATGACCTTTGACACTATCTACTGTCCCTAGACGAGTCACGCCTTGTCTGAGGACATCAAAGTGCTGTAGCCTCGTTGAAATTGGCGTAACCGTAATATTTCCTCTTTTGTGCAGGGCGGAATAACTAAAGACATTTCAAAACCAGTGGATGCAGTTTGAACGTGATGTGAAGCAAAATTATGTTTCTTTTTAGTCCAAACTTTTCAATGACCTCCTGTTACAACACCCTCAGTGCCAATTGCAGGTCTTAGACGGGCACCTTGCAAACGTCTTTATACACTGATATCCATCAACCAATGCCTGTGGTTGTCAGGACAGGCAAACTTTCTTGAAACTAGTACCTGTTGGCGAAATGCGAAATCAGAGAGCTATCGAAACGGTTCCCTATATCGCTGGTGGGTATGGATCAATGGATGATGGTCTCTGTAGACAGATTTTTGATAAAGTGCGCAACAAAGATGAACAGGTTACACCGAGACTTTTTCAGAACTTGAGTATTTTCGAGTGACCCTTTGCCATTCTAACATACCAATTGGACAGAATTTGGCACGATATCCCTCAGTAGGATATCCAACAAATCTACGAAACATTTGCAAGCCCAATAACTTCTTTCGTGTGAGCAAGAGGTGAACCGAAGCGTTATTGACTTGGTAAATTTGTGCAGCTCTTTCTGTTGAACCGAAGCGTTATTGACTTGTTCAATTTGTAAAGGTCTTTCTGTTGAATAAGTCATCCAGTGGTACGAAAATGAAGTACTGCCTTTACTGACTTATAAGGGTAATATTAAGTTTACAGGAGAAAGAAAGAGTCCAGTAGTATCCGATTATAAGTTTAGTGGCAGTCTTCTACCGTAGTTCACACTTTTTAAATATTCAGAAATAATACAATTACGTGGTATGAAACGGGACGAAGGCGTAAAATCTATAGTTGTATGAATGAATAGAAGACTCAAATTTGCTGGAAGTATTTACGAGAAGTACGCCACAGAGAACCACAGATTATAGGCGAGTGCAGTCAGCTCCAGAACTGGCTGGGTGTTCGGAGTCCTTTTCAGGCAGGCATGGCAGCAAACACCGAAAGAATGTTGAAAGTACGAGTATGAAATGTAGGAAAAGTCATACAAAAGTATCACAGAAGCCCTCAGGGAAATAAAATACAATTATTTAAAAAGAAGGCGGCTTAATTCATGATTTTCACCAACATTTGCGAAGGAGAATAGCATTTCAGGATCTGTAGCTGAGAGACAAATTTCGTTGGAACAGCAGTTCCTCTGTTACAAAAATGTTTTTTTTATTATTACATGAGGAAAGAGAGTTCCTCACATTAACCGTATGGCAAAATATTCCCCTTTTTACGTGCTATCATTTGCCAAAATTCATTTCCATATCTCAAACCGTATGTGAGATGCGACTGGTATTACGGATAGTTAACTCTCGTTGTACTGTTACTGCGCACTGACAAGAGTAAGCGGGTACATAAATATATTTCTTAAGATATTAGATGTAGACCTCACAAGTTTTGGAAAATCTCTTGGCACTAATATGTTACATCCCCTCAAAATTCCTAACACTCGTGGATATCTCTCAATTGCTGCGGACATGGAACAAAGTAGTGTATTTTTGTTGCGTAACATATCCACACTCAGACATTAAACACTAATGAATTCCTCCGTTGTATAACTAACTGCCCACGTCGTGTTGTGCCGACTCCACTGTAGCTTGAATGGATTTTTAAGTTTGTTTTATATGCCCGACTTCTAATTTCACCACACAAGTCTCCAGGATTGAGCAGTTATTGCCCGATGACGACACGCAATACAGTTTGTTAAAGCGGAGTTCGCCGTTATTAATTATGTTTTCAGATTTAATTTTATTACTTGTACAGAAACTCAACGTTCCTTTGTTTAATAGCGCGTCGTCAAAATAAGTATGAAATGCTAATGTCCTTGCAATACATAATGTCGACTATTGAGTTAAAGTTCGTACCTATTTTGCCATTTTAAAGAAGAGAAAACTTTAAGCGCTTCTGCTTCTATAGTCTCAGTATCAAATGTTCAATAATTTCAATTTACTTCCTATCTCAGTTCAGTATTTAACACAGATTATTTATCAATGTCATTTCAGAGATATTACGTCGGTTCCACGCTAACGGAATGAGACATAATTGTCATTTAACATCACTTTTATTAATAATCCTTTTTCTTATGACGTAAATGTTAATGAATGATCACTATCTATGAGGAAAGAGGGATTGATCCTAATCATGAGATAACAGCTTTTAGTGAGCCCGCAATAGTTAATTAAATAAAAAGTCACGTTCAAGGATGATATGCGAACAACTTTCGTTACGTCCGTTTTCGCGTATCTTTTAAAACTAATCCTGTCACCCACAATTCAAATTAACACTGAAGTTAATCCCTTTTGTCCGAACATCGAATCGTAACTACTATGTGAAAGTTTATTATCGTCCCCCAATTAATTCCTTTCAGATACGCGCACGACCAAACAGCAGAACGGAACACAAACGACTAGTTTTAACAACCGAACAACGCAATGACGTTACATTACGACAATGTCCGCCCAATGAACATCTCTTTGCCTTTGTCTTCTCTACTCTGTTTAATTAAACTATTCCTGATTACAATTTGTTCAGCTATTTAACAAAAGCATCTAACAAAAAATAAAATAAATTAATCGCAACGTAAAAGATCCGTTATAGTTGTCATTAACATTGTTGAATCCTGGCAGCGTATGGGAAATTCGTTACTTCAGTACTGATTGATGTGGTAGTACTGTCAATGTGTAGAACTGCACTGGAACACAAAAGAACTGGTGAATTATAATGAGAAATAATGCATTCTGCTAGTAGATTATCTCTTGATAATGTTAGTCCCGAATAGGTAGTAGTAGAGAGAGAGACGGGATAAATACTGTGTATAGCAGAATGTGTGAATTTTTTAGCCACGAGATAGTGTTAGTAATGAGATATTAGTAATAGAAGAGAAAAGGGTGAGTGAATGACTGTGAAAAGATTAGAAGTGAAGATGTTATACCCTCCCGTCGTCTTGGTTACCAGTTACTGCAGGCCGGTAGGCCAACCTGCTGGCGGAGATGCCGCATAACGAGCCAAAACTCAGCATAGGCACCGCCGCCGACAGAAAGTGCTGGCAGGTTTCACAGACCATAGGTCAAAACACTGCCAACGAAACTAAAGTGTCACTTTTCTTACACAACTTCATTTTCTCACACTGCAACGCAGAAGGTCGGAATAAGCCTCAGTAAGGCTAAGCGCAAATTGAGACGAGTATAGCACGTGTAACGTGACACGACAGTACAGGGTGACGCGCACGTTCCGCACGTGTCGCGCTGGCCCAGCGCATATTACGACGCGTACACCTAACTTGGCACGCGCCGACTGGCGACACTCTGCGCCGACAGAACAGAAGCGCACACCCCCGGTTATCTTTCTCAAACGATTTTACAGAAACTATTCACTTCCGGTCATGGTGGCCGAGCGGTTCTAGGCGCTTCAGTCCGGAACCGCGTGACTGCTACGGTCGCAGGTTCGAATCCTGCCTCGGGCATGGATGTGTGTGATGTCCTTAGGTTGGTTAGGTTTAATTAGTTCTAAGTTCTAGGGGACTGATGACCATAGATGTTAAGTCCCATAGTGCTCAGAGCCATCCTCATACATTTTCTCTATCTGTTCATCTTCAGTTTGCGATGTCGGCATGTATACCTGAACTATCGTTGTCGGTGTTGGTCTGCTGTCGGTTCTGATAGAACAACCCGGTCACTGAACTGTTCACAGTAGCACACCCTCTGCCCTACCTTCCTATTCAGAACGAATGCTACACCTGTTATACCATTTTCTGCTGCTGTTGATATTACCCGATACTCATCTGACCAGAAATCCTTGTCTTCCTTCCACTTCACTTCACTGACCTCTACTATATCTAGATTGAGCCTTTGTATTTCCCTTTTCAGATTTTCTAGTTTCCCTACCACGTTCAAGCTTCTGACATTCCACGCCCCGTCTCGTAGAACGTTATCCTTTCGTTGATTATTCAATCTTTTTCTCATGGTAACCTCCCCCTTGGCAGTCCCCTCCCGGAGATCCGAATGGGGGACTATTCCGGAATCTTTTGCCAATGGAGAGATCATCATCACACTTCTTCAATTACAGGCCACATGTCCTGTGGATACACGTTACGTGTCTTTAATGCAGTGGTTTCCATTGCCTTCTGCATCTTCATGTCGTTGATCATTGCTGAATCTTCCGCTTTTAGGGGCAATTTCCCACCCCTAGGACAAGAGAGTGCCCTGAACCTCTATCCGCTCCTCCGCCCTCTTTGACAAGGCCGTTGGCAGAATGAGGTTGACTTCTTATGCCGGAAGTCTTCGGCCGCCAATGCTGAATACTTATCAAAATTTAGGCAGTGGTGGGGATCGAACTCGCGACTGAAGACGTTTTTGATTATGAATCAAAGACGCTACCCCTAGACCACGGGTACTGGCCTGGTATAATGTCTCTTACTACATACATATGCAAATAATGATAGTGAAACTTATGTACTTCATATCTCGGACGCTTTCAACCAGGAGCACAAAGGGGTCATACCTGTTGAAATTTTCGACTTTTTGTAACGGATTGTAGATGTACTCCAGAATAACCGGCAGCAAGTATATAACCTTGTTTTACTTTCCTGCCTTGCTTCTAGATCACAGGATTTTATAATATTCCTTACTTCCTTGTTCACTACCATCGCGATGAATCGTCTGCCCCTTTATACGATCTGAAAACATTGTGGAGACAAAAGATATACTTCCAGTAGGTAATAGTTCACCAGTTATTGAACTGTGCATTGTTCTTGACAAAGTAATAAGCAGGCAAAAAGTATACTCATATGTGTAACTGATAACTATTATGAATTAAGGAAAAGAAATGAAACGCTTAAACGGCGAAAAACGGAACACTACTCAGTGAGAATAATACTCAGTATACCGTAATTCTGATTATTCGCAAGGGTAATACATATACCGGATGAACAAAAAGTCAGTAGAAATTTGAAAACTTAATAAACTACGGAATAATGGTGAGAGGCACCTTGGCAAGCGAGAGGATTTATTCTTATTTATCGCTAAACATCAATGACTAAATGTAAGTGTAGGCTTCCGCGGCCGTTGTCATCTTCAATAAAATTCTTCAGGGTATCAGACCGCATCGTCATAATTTAAAATGCGCCAACGTTTCGGCCAGCGTTGCAGCTAGCCTTCATCAGGCCCTGATGATGGCTAGCTGCAACGCTTGCCGAAACGTTGGCGCATTTTAAATTATGACGATGCGGTCTGATACCCTGAAGAATTTTATTGAAGATCAATGACTGATTATGACCTCTGGGACTCACAATTAAGCTACAAATTATTCTCATGTTTGAACATTAGGCAACGGAAACGGATTGGTTGTTTTGGGGTAGGAGACCAGACAGCGAGGACATCGGTCTCATCGGATTATGGAAGGATGGGGAAGGAAGTCGGCCGTGCCCTTTCAAAGGAACCATCCTGGCATTTGCCTGGAGCGATTTAGGTAAATCACGGAAAACCTAAATCAGCATGGCCGGACGTGGAATTGAACCGTCGTCCTCCCGAATGCGAGTCCAGTGTCTAACAACTACGCCACCTCGCTCGGTACACGGAAACGGATAATGCACATCTGACTATTAGTAATTTGCACAACTCTAAATTTTCCCTACGCACTGGCAATACCACATTTTCTTTCTTACTCAACGGCTTTGATCAACACGTGGCCATCGCACTGAATGTGAATGGTGCACACATTATAAATTCTGAATATCATGACTACACACTATTTGAAGAACAAGGCCACCAATCTTTTTCTTTTCGCTATCTTTTTTTATTCCGATAAATTCTATTATTCTATTATTACATTTTTGTACAATAATTACACATGAGAAACTCCGCCCAGTGGGCATGGCTTTACATTGGTGATTCTCTATCTTATGGTCTCGTAATTATCTAACGCTACCGTGCACTTTCTGGATAGGATGGTGGATCTTTTGCTACATCTCACACTTCGACTCTCACACCCATCATCACAAAAATTTACTCCACACCGAGCGGTACAAAAAGGAACATGCATAACCCACTGCCTCCGAACCTATCTTGCTATTCTCCCATGCAAACCACACATACTTATATTACATGAAACACATCACACTGGCAACATATAATACAACACAAAGAATAGTCACAACGTTAGAATCACATCACTTTCAGCTTCCCACTTCACTCAGTATTCACCCCAGTTTCACACGACACTGCCCCACTTCGTAACTTTTCTTTCCTATTACGAACTCAGGAGGATATATTCACGTCTTCCTTTGCAATGCAAGCCAAGTGGCGTTGCTGGATAGACGGCTGACTCACCTTACTTCACTCTCATAGTATTAGTGTTTGAATCCAGCGTCACACGCAAACATAACACGCAAAGTAATATTAAGAACATATTCGTCACACACGCGAGTCCTCAACTGATACCATGGACGAGTACTTCTCTTTATCCTTTGCCTCATACACAGATTAAGACTCACACAGAACTCACCACGTGGAAGTACTCGTCTCTAATTTCAAGTCCTGCACACGCCATTTCTTAAATATTTCCAACTGATAGTCATACGCCTGTAATTCGGCTTAAATTTAGCACTCGGAAGTATTCCAAGTTAGTACTAGCACTCGCAAGTATTTCAACTTATTGCTACACGTGGTTTCACTGTGACCGTTGGTCACTTCCGAAGATTACTATGATCCCCTTAATATTACCTGCCTGTCATTTAATTCTCCCCCCAAAAGTTCCTGAAATAGAGAAATAATTATTCCAAACTACTCTTAAGTATTTGAAATGCATACCATTTTCTCCACTCTTTTGTCTTTACGGAGCACCCCTAAGACTGGTCTTACAAACACAAGATCCAGCACCAGAGTGCTGGAACATGGCCATTTCTCAGGTCATCTCGCACCTCAGCCAAGGTGAGGGAACACCATGCTACCGTATTGGTCAGCCACATCTCAGGCCCTCAAAGCTCAGCTAAATTTCATCTCTTTGGTTCCACCAAAGGTGACCAAAGGACTGTTTCAAGGATGATAATATATTGCATATTCACCATCTGCGGTTAGGAGACGACCATACATTTATTCATTTCACAAATCTCACCAGATTGGATGTAGGGACTTATTTTGTGGGAGTGCACGTGTGATCAATTAAATAAATAAATTGTCATTCTTTCTTACACTGGTATCCAGCTTCTGTGAATTAAGTGAAATTGAGCTATTATTACAAAAAACATGTTGTTCTGACAAGAATAACGAAGAATATTGTACCTATTTTCAATGTCGGGCGGTACTGTACCCTTCCAATGTAGATAGAGAGGTAAAAATTGACACACATGCTTGGAATGACATGGGATTTTATTAGAACCAAAAGAAAATGCTAGACGCGTGGAAGATCTCTTGCGCGATTCGTTTGGTGATCATCGTGTGCTCAGCCGTCACTTTTGTTATGCTTGGCCTCCCAGGTCCCCAGACCTCCATCCGTGCGATAATTGGCTTTGGGGTTACCTGACGTCGCAAGTGTATCGTGATCGGCCGACACCTCTAGGGATGCTGAAAGACAACATCCGACGCCAATGCCTCACCATAACTCCGGACATGCTTTACAGTACTGTTCACAACATTATTCTTCGACAACAGCTATGCTTGTCTTACCTTGTTATGCTAATTATTGCTATTCTGATTAGATGAAGCGCCATCTGTCGGACATTTTGTGAACTTTTGTATTTTTTTGGTTCTAATAAAACCCCATGTCATTCCAAGCATGTGTGTCAATTTGTACCTCTCTATCTACATTATTCCGCGATTTATTCAGTTTTCAAATTTATACTGACTTTTTATCACTGGTACATTCACTGACCGAGCATATTATGGCAGGAATGCGTTCCCACTCCCCCCCCCCCCCTACCCCTCCCGCAGTTTTCTCGTAACGCGCGGCGCGAGAAACTGTGCCACAACCACAACGCTGCGCGACCTGGCGCAGGCCCGTGTCGCGTCCCAGTAACACCGACTCAAAGGAAGGCCTCGGCACTTGTTCGTGACGTCACGTCAGCTAAGCACGGCGAACGCCCGATCTGTTGCAGGCATACTCATAATGGTGGTGTCTCCCTCTCTGACACAGGAAAATGTGAAACTATTGGCCATAGTTGACCAACACGCATTGTTCTGAAAGATTTCTGCAATCAATTAATTGCGCAATACATTACACTTCTTAACAAATAGTGTACTCCTGAACTTAAATTTCTACCTGTTGTAAGGACTGACATACAAAAACAACTTCATGGTCCAGCAGCAACAGAATTCGTGCTTCTTTACCTTATTTGTAAATCTGAGGAAGTTATGTTTGTACTGGGATGCTTTCACAAGAAACTGTGAACATATTGGTGCTCTTCTTTAGGTATCTTGCTTGATTATGGGGTGAGGAGCACTGAATGTTAATGAAATATCTTGCGATTGTACACGTTGGAGGGGAGGGGGCGGGGGACAGAAGAAGAGGCAAAAGAGAGATACTTGTTTTATCAAATAAAAATTTTTGTGTTATAAAGTTTGTCCTTTCAGCTGCAAGAGGGGAATATTTATCTTTTCTAATGTCCATGTTTAAAAAAGTTTAATCTCAGCAGTAATATTCGATGTATGAAGCTATTTTATTTCCTGTTTAGAATTTCTTTCGTTGAAAACGACTGTAATCTAATGACTGGCAACAGTCGGACATTCACACATGTAAATTAGTTCATATTTCCAGTGACGATGTCAAACGAAAATAAATAAATAAATAAAAGCAACGAGTTAATTGTAAGGGGGTTGGGGTAAGTTTCAATAGCAAAATAGCTCAAGTAAATATAGTTATTTGAATGTAAAATTTCCGAAGCTTGCAGTGGGGCAAAGCATCTTCTCAAACTGATCTAGGTTTTTTTCGACAGGATTCAGTAATACAGAACTATGAGCTTCATTTGTAGCTTTACGATAATAAGAAAACTGCAGAATCCAATACAATACCAAACATTTTGTCCAAAAATAAAGATTTAAAGTGATAAGCACGCCCAGACGCTTCTGCCTGCAACAGTCCTGGCGTTCGCCGTACCTAGCTGACGTGACGTCTCCAACAAGCGCAGAGGCCTTCCTTTGTGTTGGTGTTGGTCCCAGTCGCGTCGCGCCGCAATTTGCGCGGTCGCATTTAGACCTGTGATGTTACAAAAGCGCGCGCTGCGTCGCGCCAGACGTGCTAAACGCCTCTCGTTTTGCGCCTAGCCTAATGGTGTAATACCACGGCGCCTTGCGGCGTCGTCTTGGACACCACGACGCCCAAACGATGCCGACACGAAATAAAGAAAAAGGAGAAACTGAGCTCAAAACAACGTCGTGCCATGTGTAAGGTTCCCCCAATGCCAGCGAAGAAGTGTCACGCCGTGGGAAGATCGTGACACCTGTTCTTATCTACATCTGACCCCTTTTATTGGCACCTCTGTGACCGAGGTAGGAACCACGATGATCATTATTTGAAGTCACCTGGTTTTCTTATGTGTGGCTGAGGAAAGCATTCCGAATACACCACTGCCCAGAACTGAAACGAAGGAACTTCAGAAGGTGCCATAAAGAGCGTATATCTTGCCGTGGGGCATTTATTTTCACATATCCATAACTTGAAAACGATAGTTTGCAGGGGGTTCAGCCCTTATATAAGGACAATTCACTGAATGTGATCCCACCTCTTTGCAGTATAGTGCGACAGCAAGTTTTGGTTTGATATACAAGGTCGAACTACACTCTTGGCCATTAAAATTGCTACACCAAGAAGAAATGCAGATGATAAACGGGTACACATTGAACAAGTGTATTATACTAGAACTGACGTGTGATTACATTTTCACGCAATCTGGGTGCACTGATCCTGAGAAATCAGTACCCAGAACTACCACCTCTGGCCTCAATAACGGCCTTGATACGCCTGGGCATTGAGTCAAACACAGCTTGGATGGCGTGTCAGGTACAGCTGCCCATGCAGCTTCAACACGATACCACAGTTCATCAAGAGTAGTGACTGACGTATTGTGACGAGCCAGTTGCGCAGGCACCATTGACCGGACGTTTCCAATTGGTGAGAGATCTGGAGAATGTGCTGGCCAGGACAGCAGTCGAACATTTTCTGTATCCAGAAAGGCCCGTGCAGGGCCTGCAATATGCGGTCGTGGATTATCCTGCTGAAATGTAGCGTTTCGCAGGGATCGAATAAAGGGTAGAGCCACTGTTCGTAACACATCTGAAATGGAACGTCTACAGTTCAGATTGCCGTCAATGCGAAAAAGAGGTGACCGAGACGTATAACGAAAGACACCCAATACCATCACGCTAGGTGATACGCCAGTATGGCGATGACGAATACTCGCGATGGTGCCAAACACGGATGCGACCATCATGATGCTGTAAACAGAACATGGATTCATCCGAAATAATGCCGTTTTGCCATTCGTGCATCCAGGTTCGTCGTTGAGTACACCATCGTAGCCGCTCCTGTCTGTGACGCAGCGTCAAGAGTAACCGCAGCCATGGTCTCCGAGCTGACAGTCCATGCTGCTGCAAACGTCGTCGAAATGTTGTTGTCCTGCAAACGTCCCCATCTGTTAACTCAGGGATCGACATGTGGCTGCACGATCCGTGGCAGCCATAGGTATAAGATGCCTGTCATCTCGACTGCTAGTGATACGAGGCCATTGTGATCCAGCACAACGTTCCGTATAACGCTCCTGAACCCACCGATTCCATATTCTGCTAACAGTCATTGGATCTCGACAACGCGAGCAGCAATGTCACGATACGATGTACCGCAATCGCGATAGGCTACAGTCCGACCTTTATCAGAGTCGGAAATGTGATGATACGTATTCTCCTCGTTACACGAGGCATCACAACGTTTCACTAGGCAACGCCGGTCAACTGCTGTATGTGTATGAGAAATCTGTTGGAAACGTTCCTCAGGTCAGCACGTTTTAGGTGTCGCCATCGTCGCCAATCTTGTGTGAATGCTCTTTTGTGGGTGTCAAAGACCTATCTACACTCCTGGAAATGGAAAAAAGAACACATTGACACCGGTGTGTCAGACCCACCATACTTGCTCCGGACACTGCGAGAGGGCTGTACAAGCAATGATCACACGCACGGCACAGCGGACACACCAGGAACCGCGGTGTTGACCGTCGAATGGCGCTAGCTGCGCAGCATTTGTGCACCGCCGCCGTCAGTGTCAGCCAGTTTGCCGTGGCATACGGAGCTCCATCGCAGTCTTTAACACTGGTAGCATGCCGCGACAGCGTGGACGTGAACCGTATGTGCAGTTGACGGACTTTGATCGAGGGCATATAGTGGGCATGCGGGAGGCCGGGTGGACGTACCGCCGAATTGCTCAACACGTGAGGTGTGAGGTCTCCACAGTACATCGATGTTGTCACCAGTGGTCGGCGGAAGGTGCACGTGCCCGTCGACCTGGGACCGGACCGCAGCGACGCACGGATGCACGCCAAGACCCTAGGATCCTACGCAGTGCCGTAGGGGACCGCACCGCCACTTCCCAGCAAATTAGGGACACTGTTGCTCCTGGGGTATCGGCGAGGACCATACGCAACCGTCTCCATGAAGCTGGGCTACGGTCCCGCACACCGTTAGGCCGTCTTCCGCTCACGCCCCAACATCGTGCAGCCCGCCTCCAGTGGTGTCGCGACAGGCGTGAATGGAGGGACGAATGGAGACGTGTCGTCTTCAGCGATGAGAGTCGCTTCTGCCTTGGTGCCAATGATGGTCGTATGCGTGTTTGGCGCCGTGCAGGTGAGCGCCACAATCGGGACTGCATACGACCGAGGCACACAGGGCCAACACCCGGCATCATGGTGTGGGGAGCGATCTCCTACACTGGCCGTACACCACTGGTGATCGTCGAGGGGACACTGAATAGTGCACGGTACATCCAAACCGTCACCGAACCCATCGTTCTACCATTCCTAGACCGGCAAGAGAACTTGCTGTTCCAAAAGGACAATGCACGTCCGCATGTATCCCGGGCCACCCAACGTGCTCTAGAAGGTGTAAGTCAACTACCCTGGCCAGCAAGATCTCCGGATCTGTCCCCCATTGAGCATGTTTGGGACTGGATGAAGCGTCGTGTCACGCGGTCTGCACGTCCAGCACGAACGCTGGTCCAACTGAGGCGCCAGGTGGAAATGGCATGGCAAGCCGTTCCACAGGACTACATCCAGCATCTCTACGATCGTCTCCATGGGAGAATAGCAGCCTGCATTGCTGCAAAAGGTGGATATACACTGTACTTGTGCCGACATTGTGCATGCTCTGTTGCCTGTGTCTATGTGCCTGTGGTTCTGTCAGTGTGATCATGTGATGTATCTGACCCCAGGAAAGTGTCAATAAAGTTTCCCCTTCCTGGGACAATGAATTCACGGTGTTCTTATTTCAATTTCCAGGAGTGTATACGCACTTTGGGTGAAACTACCTACTGAATAGTAAACTAAAACAATATAATTGTTGATAGAGTAAAACACTTAAAAACAAAGAATAAGATACGTGAGATTGTGGCTACTCTGCTGCTTTAATTTATAACGACAGCTGCTCCCCTGCAGGGAAATGCCTAAGTTCGACAAGTAGAAAACATCACCTGTATCTGGCGTGCGATGCTACTTGCCTTCACCAAATCAGCCATCAACCGAAAGGAATAGAAGATGGCCTCAGAACCTAAGTGACAGGTCTCATTAGTGCCGACATGTGACACTATTAGCAGCTGGTTGTACCCAGCTCGATCGATAGCCTCTTCAGGCTATGCCTTCTCCACAACTCGGACGTGACCATCCAATAAGCGTGCCGGATGAGCACTGGTGTTCTCTCCTTCCACGTGTAAGTAATTACCAACGGTAACCGCTGAAACGCGGGATGTATGTACTGGTGCGGTAATATATTTCAATCAAGATTCCACAGACAACTCCTTTAACCACGAGCCACCATTAAATCCACGTTGCAACTGAAGTTAGTAGGAAATGGCACATTTCAAAACAATCTATGAATTATTTATGCGTTCACGTCGGATCAAAAGACGCAAATAAACATTTGAACGTAAAAAGAGTGAAGGCAATTGTAAATACTAGTACTCCTTCTTTAATATTAAATTGAATCCATAACCGCAAGAAACGTAGATTTGAAGTACTCATTGTGCAAAGGTTTTAACTACCCTCCTTCACAGTCACATCCAATAGCAGTATTATAATGAAGAACTTGTTTAGCAGTTTCGAACATAAAAGGAAATGATAGCATGATAAAACAGCATAAAGAGTGTTAATTCGTATTTCCTGCACCGATCTCTTTTCTGTTAATTTCAGATATCTGCATCGTGGAAACATTAATTCGATACGCCCATTAGTTCCGTAATCACGCTACATCAGTCCAAGAAAAAAAAAAGACACACCACGAAGAAATTATCTGAAAAACGGTAGATGCCTGTTTACACAGAAATAACTGATTATAATTTCAAAGATAATGTTTTGAACATGGCTGTGCTCAGCAACCGTAATTAATTACAACGTTAAAACTTCCAGCCAACCGATTGCAAACAGAATTTAAAATTCTTTAACTAGTTTTCAACGGCAACTAGGGGCGCCTTCTTCAGAAGAAACTGTTACCTTACCTAACAATATCACAGGAAGGTACATTAACAGCAGGTAGGCATAGAACAATTAGTTAATTTTTACAAGCTACATTGCATAAAAATACTCACATGTGGTTAAAATGAAAAATTGAGCGACATCGCTCTAGTCAAAACGTTAAAACCACAAATTAAACATTTTTCACATGGATTCATAAGAGATATAGTCAAAATTGTAAAACAACGCGTAAACAAAGAGCACTACAGTGGTGTAGGCTACGGGTAAGTAACAGGAACTGTGCGAGCAGGTTGTGTTAAATAACTACGTGAACATGATACAGATCGCGCCATCTGGTAGCAGAATTTTTAAAAGCTGAACAACATCTACACGGAACTAATACAATAGTGACTAACAGATTAATAAGATGTGAATTATACATGCAAGGGAGAGGAAAACAGTACTTTAGGGCTAACAGGTAAACGGATAAGCAACTTTAGCTGTCAAACATCTTTTAGTATCGGCTTTAAGCCATTGGAAAAATTTTTATTACGCGACTGCAGTTGATCATTTAATATGAGGCCATCCTTCAGGGAAAAATATTTGAAGATCTGTAACTCTTCGAAAATGTTTAGTCTAAAACCTCACACTGGGCTCACGCTTCTGAAAGGTAAGTCCCGTCCTACTGTCTGTCTCATGCTTCCCAAATCCTACTTTGGGCAACAAGGTCGCCGGATCTATCCCTTTTGGGAACGTTTGTAAGATTCTATGGTCAAAACAACTGCGTAAGCTGTAAATTACTTTTGTTTTTCTCGTTTATGAAAGTAGGTATAAGTAACTATAACGGACAAAGACAACCTAGACTAGGTCACACGCGAGTGCAATGAACTCTGACACACATATGTTTTAAGATTGAAGCTAACAACTGGAGCAGCACAAAAACTATTTGCAAAATTATTACACGTACAGAAAAACACTATCACTTTCAAGGCTTACACAAACTGAGTGGTCTTTACACTGTTAATATGCACACAAGAGAGACAAACACTTAGTAATCATGAACATATAATTTCCTACTATGCAGTTTTCCACTTTTACTACCGTGAGACACAATGTTAACAAATTTGCAAGAAACTGACTCACCTTTTAGAATTTACTACAGATATCAAGGTGATGTGATCATTAGCTAAGCAAAACTTTAGAAGCCTCAGTCTTAAGAACTTTTAATTTTGCAGTTGGCGACAGCACTTTAATAAGCAGTTTTAATAGGAAAATTATTTTCATCAAACAACATTTACTTTAACTCACTCTCTTGCCACATTTACTTTAACTTTCTTTTTACTAAGTTCAAGAGGCATTAATTAGCATAACATTGGTCATAAAAGTTCTTTCAATAGGGACACTCGGTGATTACTTTAGTTCAAACGGAAAGGAACCTGAGAGGTGTTATGATGAGGAGAAAAATCAAGGTTGGTACATAAATTCAGATATAAATTACCTTATATTTGCGCACAATAACACCTCCATTAAGCTGATCCTTCACTGTACATCATTATAGTATTACATTACAGTGATTGCGCAACGTGGTGGCAACTGCATGTTGGTAAGTGGACTCGCAGACTGAATTGCTGGACTCTGTCATTTCTTGGTGGCGATGATAGATACAAACTCCAGAATAGTTCCAGCTATTTATCCATCCACCCGAGGCCTTGGAAAGAAGCAGGAAAAGCCTCTCTCGGAATCAGTACAATATGCACACTTTGCACAGCAGTGCACAGTTTGGTACCTCATCTCTGACCCGTGGCTCGTCCCCGACTGACTATCAGTTACACCTTTTCCACCTAGGCCAACCACAATTTGCGCGCGCAACACAGTTCCGTTCCCGAGGGGAACCACAACAACTTTTACATACAAACTAACTAGGAACCCTAAGTGAGGATCAGCAGTTTACATAACAGTAAACAATCATTTTAAACAAACAGAACATTTGCACATATAGACATTTCTACAAAAAATTATTCACACAAAATTACAACTATATACAGTAAGTTTTGTTCCCTCCAAATGGGACAAAGCATTTAAACGACTGCATAGAACCAAACCATGACATCAAAGTTTTAACAAAGAAAGGAGTATACAATTTTGTGTTCTCTATTCTATCAAACACACTTACAGAAGTTCAATGGTGTAACCTTAAATAAAGCAAAAAAATAAAAAATAAATAAATAAATCCATACAGCATAAGCGCTATGGTGTTACACATGCCCCATGTTTCGTTGAAGTTTCCTGTAAGGGATACTTCAAGGAAACATCTATAACACCTAAGTGATGTTGGCTGCAAAAAAAAATAATTTATTTCATCCAACTTTAGTTGGGACATAAAAAAAACACATATTACAGACATACAGCATATACATTAAGAAATTTTATACTTTTTTCCAAAAGGTTTTCAAAATTGAGACATTTACACTAATTTTCATATTCACACTGGTTTAAGGAAACTAATTTTGCATCGTTACACAAGATACCTTTAAGCATGATCAAATAAAAGACAAAGCAGTACACAAATAAGCTTCATATTAGTAGAATAGGTATATCCTTCAAATAAAATAAAAGAAAATAAACACACATACAATAGCACAGAACACTTTAACTTGACAAAGCAGGAATTAGTCTTTCAATATTTTCAAAGACAGTAAGTATTCATGGACACCCAAACATACTCATAATCACAGTGCAATTTACAAGATTCAGTAATTAATGAAATATTGAAAATTTCAGTCTGCATCCACATATGTACCAATATTTTGCACAAAACAGCTATGAGAACTTTTTCCAACTGACTCTTTAAATACAAAAGTTACTCTTCAAGGTTATTATTTCAAAATTTTTAAATTTAAGGCTGCTCTTCATTAATAGCAGTCCAAAATGTTTGTTGCACATAAACATATTAACCTATTCAGACCTTATCTTTAATCATTACTGCTGTGTTTTAAAACAGACAGTCCAAAACTTTAAGTTATTCCAAAAAACCTAACATCAAAACATCTACATCCATTTGAATGAGAATGCATGTATATTTTTTAATATATTTTCATGGACTTCAGAAAAATAGTCCGTTCATAATACATTGACCAATAAACCTAACTAAGTTCACTGCTTGCTTCAGTACTAGCAGTCCATGTTACACATTCTGCCCGCTATTGGTTTGGCAGTCTTTATAAACATTTAGGCACAAAAGCACAATTTAGATTAAAAACACTAAAGAAACACATTTTTAAATTGACACACTGCCCCATCCTCTGGGTTTGGCAGTTCACGCCCATTTATCAGCTCCTTCCCCCACAATGGCAAGTCCTTTGGCTACTGCTCAACACAGCATATTTGGTAGCCCTCAACTTCAGGACCACAGCATTTTTGGTTGTTTTGTCTTGTTTTTCTGCCCAACAGCATATTTTTGAGCACTTTATTGTCTTCATCTTAAAGTTTTTCATCATTATGTCACATCTTTGGTAATTTTTGCTTTAATAACATAAAACCTGCAACTTTGAAACAGTAATTAGACACTGGCAACAAAACCATTTCTTTTCAAATCACAACATCAGGAAACATATACATTAAACAAGAAATTTTTAAGTGACATTTTTGGCAAAATGAGAATGTTCAGGCTTTATTTCAGTCCCTGATTTGTGGTTTTTCTCCCTACTTTCTTACTTAGTAATATTTCTTTAGAAGTCAATATTCAGTTTAATTATTTTTCACACATTTAGGTCATCAAATATGTCAAGATCAGAACAATAACTTTAAATCCTATTGCAACTGATTTCTGCCCACTTTTGGTGGCACTAAACACATATATCTCACATCTACTTTCCAGACATTAATCAGGTTTATCTCCTCAATTGTAAAACACACAAAGTTTTTCACCATCATAATTATCCCTATTTTCAAAAAAAACATTTACATTCAGTCATATTATAGTATTCATTTACCTTGTTTTCAGTATTCTTACCTTTTCTCATCCATAATTCTCTTTCCAATTACTATTCCATTACATTTTCTCTTTACAATATCCACTATACTTTCATTATTCTTAATCATTTTCTAGCGTACCCATATTATTTATCCATTTACTTTTCTCAAAAACATTTACCTTTAGTCATATTGCACAAGGAAAATTTAGCATTATTAAAATTTTTATCATCGTTCAAATTCACTAAAAAAAATTAAATAAATATATATATAGTTTGGGAACCACACTTTAAAATAACTTAGTTCTGGAGTTTGCGCCACGATTCTAACAAATTACTTCAAGCTTGGAATTCACACTAATTGAAAGTTATTTTAAAGCAAAATTTACATCTTGTATAACATGATTCAATATAAAACAGGGAAGAAAGAAAGAAGATAGTCAAAGTTCCGAATGAAGAAGGGGAAGGTTGCCAACACGAAAAGAAACGGAAGTAGTGCTGGCAGTGACTCGGGTCCCTGGTGCTCGTCAGGCACCTGACAATGCAAAGAGTGCATGTCCCCTGAGGGTTTAACAACCCTCATTTGAGGACATGTATCTTTAAGTAAACCACATTATGCACACATAAGCCTTTTCGGATTTTTAAGTATATTATAATTAAATTATTATCTTGTGGAGTTCTTTGCACTTTCATTAAGTTACCATAAGCATCATTAATCATAAAGTTATAAGGTTTGCCACACTACATGCCCCTATCTTCATAATTAGGCTGGCAATAATATGTATTCATTTCAAAATAAACAGTTCCTAAGCAAAGTCAAACAGTACACTACAGTAAATAAGCAACAACCTGCCACAGGCCTTCAGGTCAACAAATCAATAATTCACTTTCAGGTAACACTCAGATAAAATAATAATAGACATGCATTATATTAACAGTATATATACATACATCCTGCCATCAGTCTCTTAATTAACAAGGCAGTCTGTTATGGTTCATAAAACAGTCATTTAAATCTGGTGGCTTTTTAGGCCTCCTATCTTCTACGTCTTTCACTATGCTATTCAGATCTTGCCAACGTTTTGTTTCATCAGGTGGCTTTTTAGGTTTTGGAATTTCAAAGTCTTTAGCAGGGTACAACATCTCCTGCTCTGCTATCATTTCATCAGGTGGTTCTTTATGTTCCTGTAATTTACACTCAGTTAAAACATTTATTAAGGCTTGCCCCAGTATAGTATCATCTGGAGGTTCCTGCAGATTATGCCCCTGTGTTATATTACTGAATAATTCCTTCCGTTTTGGCCTATTTTCACTTTCTGTATCTTGCTTTGGAAAAATGTCACTAATTTTCTCATAGCCTCTCTCAGTAAATGTATATTCACTTTCGTTTACACCTGAAAATTCATCTTCACTGGAGTCGTCACTACTCCCTTCCTCACCATCAGATCCACTTAAGTACTCTACTTTTGAACAATAAGGGAAGTTAGTATATTCATTCTTATGTGTATTCGTATACCCTTCATCATCTGAATTATCACTGATTTCATTTTCGTCATCAGATTCGAGCAGGAAAGTAACTTTTAGACAGTGGAGCAGATTAACACTAGATGTTTCAGCCACTTCGTTTTTTGACTCATTTTCTACGCAGTACACATCGTTTGGACAGTCAGACACTTCTGCTATATCACTTTGAACGATTTCGGCCTTAACTTTATATTTAGTATAATCGTCATGTACTTCGATAACTTTCATTTCATTTTCTTCCATGCTGTCATTTTCAGGTAATCGTGCGAAATTCTTACTAGACCTTTCTACATCAGAACCATAAAACACCTTTCCATCAATGACAATTTCGTCTGCACTGCTTATAATGTCATGATTACTAACGTCCTCCTCTACATCATTTTCACTTATTTTTAATTGTGCACACGTCTTTTGCGTGGCATATTCTACCTCCCTTTCCTCTTTATTCATCATAACTTCCCCCACATCTACGTCTTTTACCTCATACACATCATTAACAGTGCCAATATTTCCCTTTTCACTCGCCTTTTCTGTCTCCCTTTCATTCTTTAATAAAGTCTTTTCGCACGATTCCGAAACTGAGTTATCTTTATCATTTGACATATTAACTTTATTTTCATTTCTACATTCATCTACTACTGAAACCGGCCATCGGAAGTGTCCGATCCCGCCTCTTCTGTTTCTCTCTACGGCAGCCATCTTGTTCTGACGTCTGCCATTTGTGTGAGCTGCCAAGTGCAATGTACGCTGCTCCTGCAACCGCTGGCCCGAGCACGAACGGTCACGTGACTTCGCACTGGGAACGCCACTATGTATCACTCCGCGCCCGTCTGCTATAGGCGCGCCCTTAACCTTCCTGCCCCGTAGTTTACATCTTTCCTTCTCGAACCTAACATTTGACATCTTTTCTTTGGGCCCAAAACCAGTTTCCGCGTGAATCTGGCCCGTAACACACGCGGTTTTCAGTTTTCCCTTTTGTCGCTAGTTTGGAAATTCCGCGCCATGTATCCTCTGCCGCGCGTCGTATAATTTCCTCTACCTCTCGCGCAACCTCTTTGAATCGTGTTTACACGAAATCTATCATTTTCCTGTCGTTCAGCTTGGTCATTACTTTCTCGCGAATAATTGTTGTTATTATGATGACGAGATTCGCGATTTCTTCGCCAGTGATCTTCATCCTCGACCCTTTCCAAGAACGCAGAAAAACTAATGTGGGTACTCCCAACATACCGTTTAGAATCCTCAGGCAGTTTCTACCAAAGAACCCAAACGATCTCAGCTTCAGTCCTTCTAGCCCTCAAATGTATCAGTTTTCTGCACCATGATTCGCAGAATTCTTTCATGGTTTGCCTACCTCTGACATCATACAGTCTGGCCATTAGAAATTCACGCCACAACTGGTCTTGTTTTCGATCTGACCAGTACTCGTCAATAAATTTTTGTTAAAGGTTTCAAAAGACATCTGGTTAGTATCAAGATTCAACCCCCACCTTTTTGCTTCTCCCGTTAGTGCACTAATTACAACATTAATTTTTTCCTGGTCAGACAAATATTCAGGAAAATTTCTTTCGCAATTCTTTACAAAGTCTAGGGGGTGCCAACCGTTATGTCTTTTTGCTGGGTCGAATTTTTCCTCGCCCTCTAATATCTTACTGAAAGGCATTTTTTCAGTAAAATGTATAGGTCATGATTGTAATTTTCTTTCCAAGTCATACATTTTGCCTTGGATTTGTGAAGTGTTATGTTCACACTTCTTTTCGCAAGTAACAATCTGTTTGGTTAATTCTCTACTTGTTTCTATTACAGATTGTTTAATCCGTGCAAATTCCACATTACATTCTGTTTGTATTTCGGATTTAATACCGAATACCTTTTCATCCACTTTAGTACAGACTAAGGGTTCTATTTGATCTTGAATTTTAATTACTTCCGTGTCAAATCTTTCGTTAATGTCATCAACTTGTCCCTGTATGTTGGCAATATTGCCATTGATGACAGTAATTTCGCTTTTAAGGTTTTTAATTTCATTACTCACAATGTCTAGTTTTACATCAACCTTCTCAATCTGTTTACTAAGATTTTTGCCTTGCTCTTGCATTTGTTTACTGATATCGCTACCCTGTGTTGAAATTAGCTGCCTTTGTGCTGCAATTTGATGCCCCTGTGCTGCGATTTGTGCCTTAATATTGTCACTGTGTGCTGTAATTTGTGCCTTAATACTGTCATTGATATTGTCATTTTGCGCTGCAAATTGCGCAGACAGTATTCTAAGTAAATCAGTCAGATCTGGTGTCTTTTCACTTTTGGTTTCTACCGCATTTTCAGGTTCGAGTCCTACTTCCTCTCAGTTTCTGGTGATTCGAACATATCCCGCAATTCATTAACATAGCCACTGTCTTCTACAACATCGCTCATATTGCCTTGCTTAGTACGAGCGACACACATAGCTTCGATCTGTTTATTGACGTCTGCGTGATAACGTACGTAATTTAACTCGCGCGTCATGCCATCTGTTGGTGTGCTGCTTGAACTGCTCTCGTTTGCATTCTGCTCTCGCGTGTCTAGATTTATTTCTAGTTTCCTGTCCATTTTAGCTATTATTAAGTACTGACACCTTTCATTTTTAATTTAAACTGAACTTTCACTACCAGTTCTGTCAAGTAATGTACAGGTTCGTGCCGCTGGACGTTTTATGTTCACACTTTGTTTGTAAAATGCTAACTACTTATAATTTTTTTCGTCTGTAGATACAAACTGAACAACGTCCTGTCACGCGGCGCCACGTATAACACTCCAGCTGCATTTACGTAGCTTACGTAATCAGATAACAAATTTGATTTGTTACGTACTATGCCCCAACAGAACAAATCAGTCCTGTCACGGAAAAGCCACGTATAACACTCTTCGTCCGCTACTGATCTACCTTAACCTCAAAACTGGAGGCAGTTTGCAAAACAGAATTATCTTGTTATAGCAATTATGGTATAAAGCAACAGAGCAGTGTTACCTTCTGTGAGGAATTTTGTTATGTTGACCGTGTTGTTCCTAACGGAGGTGGCTTATCGGAAATGAAAGTCAAAATTACGTAAATATTGGAGTAGTAACAAACAAAATTTTGCCTAGCTATATTGTTCACAGAATAAAGGAAACGGTCGCCAGCCTAATTAGGCAAGAGAAAGATTAACGTTCTCGTTTATGAAAGTAGGTAAAAGTAACTATAACGGACAAAGACAACCTAGACTAGGTCACACGCGAGTGCAATGAACTCTGACACACATATGTTTTAAGATTGAAGCTAACAACTGGAGCAGCACAAAAACTATTTGCAAAATTATAACACGTACAGAAAAACACTATCACTTTCAAGGCTTACACAAACTGAGTGGTCTTTACACTGTTAATATGCACACAAGAGAGACAAACACTTAGTAATCATGAACATATAATTTCCTACTATGCAGTTTTCCACTTTTACTACCGTGAAACACAATGTTAACAAATTTGCAAGAAACTGACTCACCTTTTAGAATTTACTACAGATATCAAGGTGATGTGATCATTAGCTAAGCAAAACTTTAGAAGCCTCAGTCTTAAGAACTTTTAATTTTGCAGTTGGCGACAGCACTTTAATAAGCAGTTTTAATAGGAAAATTATTTTCATCAAACAACATTTACTTTAACTCACTCTCTTGCCACATTTACTTTAACTTTCTTTTTACTAAGTTCAAGAGGCATTAATTAGCATAACATTGGTCATAAAAGTTCTTTCAATAGGAACACTCGGTGATTACTTTAGTTCAAACGGAAAGGAACCTGAGAGGTGTTATGATGAGGAGAAAAATCAAGGTTGGTACATAAATTCAGATATAAATTACCTTATATTTGCGCACAATAACACCTCCATTAAGCTGATCCTTCACTGTACATCATTATAGTATTACATTACAGTGATTGCGCAACGTGGTGGCAACTGCATGTTGGTAAGTGGACTCGCAGACTGAATTGCTGGACTCTGTCATTTCTTGGTGGCGATGATAGATACAAACTCCAGAATAGTTCCAGCTATTTATCCATCCACCCGAGGCCTTGGAAAGAAGCAGGAAAAGCCTCTCTCGGAATCAGTACAATATGCACACTTTGCACAGCAGTGCACAGTTTGGTACCTCATCTCCGACCCGTGGCTCGTCCCCGACTGACTATCAGTTACACCTTTTCCACCTAGGCCAACCACAATTTGCGCGCGCAACACAGTTCCGTTCCCGAGGGGAACCACAACAACTTTTACATACAAACTAACTAGGAACCCTAAGTGAGGATCAGCAGTTTACATAACAGTAAACAATCATTTTAAACAAACAGAACATTTGCACTTATAGACATTTCTACAAAAAATTATTCACACAAAATTACAATTATAAACAGTAAGTTTTGTTCCCTCCAAATGGGACGAAGCATTTAAACGACTGCATAGAACCAAACCATGACATCAAAGTTTTAACAAAGAAAGGAGTATACAATTTTGTGTTCTCTATTCTATCAAACACACTTACAGAAGTTCAATGGTGTAACCTTAAATAAAGCAAAAAAAAATCCATACAGCATAAGCGCTATGGTGTTACAAACTCGCGTTAGTATTTTGCAGCTGTGACTTATTAAACTAATAGTTTGGTCATTTTCACATCTGTCAACACCTGCTTTCTTTGGGATTGGAATATATTCTTCTTGAAGTCTGAGGCTATTTCGTCTGTTTCATACATCTTGCTCACAGCAGTACTAGCACAGCAAGGCAGTTTTGGTTATGGTTACAAGGCCAGATCAGTCAATCATCCAGACTGTTGCCCTTGCAACCACTGAAAAAGCTGCTGCACCTCTTCAGGATCCACACGTTTGTCTGGCCTCTCAACAGATACCCCTCGTTGTGGTTGCACCTACGGTACGGCTATCTGTATCGCTGAGGCACGCAAGGCTCCCCACCATCGGCAAGGTCCATGGTTCATACATAAAAGTCTTCAAATGCAAATATTTTTAAACACAATCGCAAAAGTTTCTCTTATTTCCGTTTGTTCGGATACTAGTCTGTCACAGACAGTACTTTCTCTTACATCTTTAACATGGTTCATTGAAATCGTCAGTTTGATTTTCATGTGTTTCGACGTGCTTCTGTCGAACATGGAATGGCGATCGGCCGTGAGCCTCGCTGCATTTCCTCTGAACATGGAATGATGGTCAGTATGCACCTCACCGCGTCTTCACTGAGCATGTAAATACGGTTGGGAGAGAGAAAGGTTTCTGAAGGTATGAGCGTGTCATGAGTGCGCGGTTGCTTTTGTTCCATTTCGCATGTGTCTATGGCGACGTTGTATTGGAGATCTATTCTTGGCTGCATAAATTTTTCTTCATTTGACGAATATTTATGTCGGTCCATCACTAGTCTATTCGTCCCCAGGATTTCATATGAGTAGTCATCTTCCTTCTCCCGGTATGGTATGTGAAGGAGTAGCAATTTGCCACAACGAACAGTGGATATCTGCTCTGCCAGAACAGTTAAATGCAATAATGGTCTCGTATGGGAAATGATTTGGAAACGTTTCTTGATCTCTTCTTGTCCAGGCTCTTCTTTCTTCGAAATCTTCTGCATTCCATCTTCTTTTCTTGGTGCATCTTGCGATCTTTGCATGCCGTTGTGGCCCAGCGGTTCTAGGCGCTCGAGTCTGGATCTGCGCTGCTGCTACGGTCGCAGGTTCGAATCCTGCCTCGGGCATGTTTGTGTGTGATATCCTTAGGTTAGTTAGGTTTAAGTAATTCAAAGTCTAGGGGACTGATGACCTAGGATGTTAAATCCCATAGTGCTTAGAGCCATTTGAACCATTTTTTGCTGTCTTCTCACTTGCGGCTTGGTTTTTCTCTGGACCAGGAGTTGGGATTGAAGACCTGTTGAACCTCATTATCGTTTAATCCATTCTTATGGCGTCTTCTTCGAGATTGTGTATTCTTTTATTGTACTCGGTTGTTCATCTAGGTAGATTGGAGATCCCATAGATTGGACAGCCTTTCATAGTTTTCTTGCTTCGTCCCATGAGTATTCAGGGGTTGTTTCGCAGTAGTTGCATCCTGTACGGTCTGATAACAGTTTCAGCGATTCTGCACATTGAGTTACAGAAACGCGTCTCTTCTTCATCCTGTGTTGAAATTAAACACCCGCTCTTCCTCGCTGTAATATGTCCGCCTTCGCTACGGTTCGTTGGAAATCCATCATCTCTCCATAGGCTGCTTTCAACAGTTCGCGATAGAAGTGCCAAGTATCTAACACTTTCGCAAAACCATTGTTATATCGCTTGCATGTGGATTTCGTATGAATAAAACTCACGTCAGGGTACATGTTGATTGTATCCAGAATGCGTTGTAGCTCTCCAAACTTTTCTCTCGGAGGGATATCCTATTGGACCATTGCTTCCACCAAGGCCTCTTCTTTCGTCATCTCGTAAGGTGACGTACCAGGCACTCTCAATCAGTGTCGCATCCTCTCACGCCTAACCTCGCTCCTCAGTCCTGCCGTCGATCTGGCTGCAATGATGGTGCATCTCGTCTGCTGACTTCGTAGCTAATGCAATGTTTGTCCTTGGTTTGCTCATCTTACTCCTCTTACAGCCTCACCTATTCTCTATTTCACATGATATCATTATCTATTTTATTCTAACCCTTACTGCCTTAAATTGCGTTCCTACTTCACAAACATTAAAATATTCTTACTAAACTTTACACAAGTTATCATTTCCTTTATAAAAATGTTTTTCTTATGACTGTCTTCATTTATTCATCTTTTATCCCCATTTACTAGATTTTCTTAATTACAGGTCATGGTTTCCTCATCTTCATCACGATGGATAGTAAGAGTAAAATTGATGGTGAGGACAGTTAATAAGTTAGTGAATTCCTTCCATTAGCTCGTTTTTGTTTTCTAACTACAAGTATGTATTGTTATTTTCAAAACTTAGCAGCTTGACTCCGACTCTCAAGTCTTTTCCTCTGCAATCTCTTCTTTTTGGCATTAGCTGTAACAGAAGTTCAAAAAACAATAAATCTCTCCTCTTTTCCTTTCCTTTTCAAAAATGTTTTCTATTGTTCTATTGCATTATTTTAAAGATTAAAATTTTTTTCTCAGTTCTGCTTATGTCTTTCTCCTATTTCTCGATAGTATACTTTTATCTTCCTTCCTTCCCCCATCACACGCTTCCTTCTTGAAATTTTTTCTGTGTTAATCTTGCTTCCGACTGTTTACCTCCTTCCACGAAATAACATGTTTCCTGCTTAGCTTAATAATTCAATCCTCTTTCCTAATTATTACCCCCTAAAGACTTTTTATATTTATTTCCCTCGTATTTTTATTTGAATATCAGTTTATGGTTCCCTCCACAAATCATATACGCTTTACATATTCCCCCGATATATCTTTTCAATTATTTGTTCACCGTCCTCGACGAAACTAATTAGAAATGATTATCTCCTTCCTACATATTTATTTATTTCCTTCCTACTTCTTTACTTTCTTCTCCTTTACACTACGTCTTAAGAGAGAATCTACTACTGTTTCTTCAAACTATCCACACGCTGATCTCTATCTTCTTCCTTGTTTTCTACTATTTCCCCGGAACGTATTTCGTTTGTAGAAGTGTTACTTTAGTTGTTACTTTTCTGTGTTTTCTTCATAACTATCTTTTACCTTCCTACGAAATTTTATTTATCTAACTGAGATAAGTACAAGTTAAAGGTTTTATCTGTGTATGTTTTGTAATCTTTCTTTAATTTCTGGCTATTTAATAAAACTACAGTGTGGTGTTGAGTTACTCTTTTTTCCTTTTGTTTACCCTTTATACAGTGTCAAATGACTCACATGATTTTCCTGTTTTTGGATTAATCAATTCGACTGCCTTATCATGTACTACTTTACTCACTTCCATGGAACTTTTGTGTATAGTAATAACTTTTGGCTTTGGTGTTTTTTTCCTGCTAGAGAGATGTTGGGTTTTTACTAGTACCTTTTGTCCTACTGAAAATACTCGTGAGTTTGCCGTTCTATCCGCTCAGTTTTTCTCTTTAACGCCGCATTCTTCAAATTGCTCAGTGCTGATTTTATTATATGCTGATGTTGTACTTCAGATACTGGTGGCACTTCACTTCTAACATGTGTGTCACTATTGGTGCTCTCAGTGGTGCTCTATACTCTTGGCATGCTATTTCTCTCTCCGTTTCGTATAAAAGAGCTACATCTTTTACAATTTGGTCATCATCAGTTTTTGTACTACTGTCTATATTCACCACTAATAACTCCTGTTCCTCATCATCGGTCGATTCCCAGTCAACTGAATCCCAGCATGCTGGTGTTTGTATCCGACCTACTTCAGAAACTTGCTGATAAAAACGAAGTCTATTGACATGTTTAATAATATAATTAACTACATTTTTCGATTGAATCCCTTGTGACTGCTCATTGCACCGTTCATCTCGTCAGTTCAGTAAGTTATCTGGGTTTGGTTGCCTCAACTCTATTTCCTGTACTGGGTCATTTCGCGTGCTTTGTCCTGCTGAAGCTTGACTTTTCCTGTGTTGCTGCTTTCTGGTCATTTCATTTCCACCTGAGTAACTAAGATTTTGTTGTTGGAAACCTCTAAACCTTCCTGCCTCGTTTGCTCCGAGATTATGTATCGGATCGTAGTTACCACCAAATCCTCTAGCGTAGTTCCGCGGCACAAAAAACCATAATTACTATTTGACCGCTGTGTTTCCAAAATCATAGTTAATATTGTTATCCCATGGGCGATTACCATTCTTTACAAAACGATTACCTCTTCTTATGTTATTATTGCCATTGTAACTATTATTAAAGCCTATTCCGTTGATATTATTCCCTTTACCATTGTTTTCTCACTGTGCGTTGTTTATTCGCGTCATCTTCACTGAAGATGAATTCAGGTTCTCTTAACATGGCTTTAAATGCTTGCATATTATCTCCAGCTCTGCAACCAATGACTGTTGAAACGTAACGGTAACTTCATTTAGCACATACGTACTGTTTCCCATCACTGTAAGGATTATCTACACACTGATTCTGTTTTGTCGTTTCTTCGAAAAATCTAACTGGTTTCTTGTCTCCTGAATTTTCGAACAACTCTTTCTGTAACAATTCTTACTTTATTCTATTTTGGGTTTCGGTGGACCAGTATCGCTTCAAGAATGCGGACTTAAATTGCTCATACGATTGACAGTTTGCAGCTACTCTTTGCATGGTTTCCGCTATTGCGCCTTACATATGCCCACAAATGATGTCAAGTTTATTTCTAAGTGGCCAATGCTCTGGTAAACCGATCTAGAATTGATTTATAAATGTGCATCGGTGTAAGCCGTTCCCGCTTTCTTTGTAATGTTGGCATATTCTTACTGTCAAATTTTTCTATTCCACCGTACAGCGTTTGTGTTTTCTCAACATTATCCGTTCCCTTCAACTGTATTATATTTTCTCGTGTTCGTTCTACAGCGTTTGGAACCTGAGATGACTGATTTACGTCCCATCTAGCATCGTATCTACGCAGTGGTGTGCAGTTACCTACATTGTGCCAGTCCTCGCGTATCGGACTGAAAGATTCGGGTATATTTCCCGTTACTGGACAAGTGTTTGATCCTCCTATTTGATTCATAACCTGTTGTACTATCCCTTGGAAATTGAGAAATTGGTACATGTACTTCGCAACTTACTCTGTTCTAGCGTCACTCGCGTAGTTTCGGAGTGTCGGCTGCCGCTCTGTTGGAGTGCGCGTGTTTACCGTTTCTGGCTCCCCTGTCTGCTGTGACCGCACATTACCTGTTTCGCTCACCTGTGTTAACTGTTCTCTTCCCATTTTTTTCTGTTTCCTTTCGGTAATTATTGACGCAACCTCTTGTGGATATACGATTGGAATCTCATGACTTTTTTGTGTTTCCGCTACTGCTACGGAAGGCTGCACCACTGACTTGTTTATTTTCCGGACTTCTGTCCATCACTATGTTAGATGATACTACCGATTCCATTGCCTCACTACTGCTTTCTATACGGTTCTCGATACACTGTTTCACTTCTCTACGAAGCTGTTCATACTGTCTCTGATTTTTCGAGGCGTTGTTTTCAATGCGTGTATCGAATCTTTTTAATGCGGCCCACGTGACACGTATTCTGACATTGAGCTCTTCCACGATTTGTTGCGCCTTACCAGACGTCTTACGTGCTAGCTTATTAATTCTATGGTTAACGTTAGAGACTGCTACCTGCACCTGGTCAACGTCAGAACGCATCTTTTTCTGGTCAGCCATTAACGATTGTATTAGCTGTCGCGAGTCGCTCGACTCTCTCCGGATTTCAGTAAACTGTTCACTAACTTCCGTTCGCAGACTTTTTCGAATCCAGCATAGGTTTCTAATTTGAGGCTTTTTAAGCCAGCATTTGTCTGTGTTTTTAAATTTGCCGTCTCAGTTTTTAAATCTTCTAACCCTGCATTTGTTTCTGTTAAATCTGCTAACCCTGCATTTGTTTGCTTGAAACGAATAGTGAGTTGCTTCGATATTGCGAACACGCTATCTGATTCTTCGCCATCGTCACCTGTCACTATTGGATACAAATTTTGCCGCTCACGTGTTTCACGTGGTGTCTCACCGACTTCCGTAAGTTTTCTGTTGGAGACTGTCCCGTATGATATAGAATCACTATATTTGGTTCAACGTACTGAAGTTGCTCGTTCTCTAATTTTACTTCTGACCCACTACATCCGTCATTTCTTTGTTTTTGTAAATTGTCATACTGTGATACCAATAGAAAAACAACCACAATTCCCTCTACACTATCACTACGTTCCTTTCCATGACTCGCACTCGATACTTTCTGTATCCTCTCAAGATCTTCAGTTATCAATATCTGTGATAATCTCCATCCTTCCGCCATATTAGATCGTTTAACTAACCTCTGTCTTTCTCGAATTGCTCCCTGCCGCCGTTGGATAAGCAGCTGCAGCAGCAAGTCGTATACTCCTAGCTCACTCATTTGTTACATAGTTTAATTCTTAATTTCTTTGCGTGTTTTTGGTACTTGCATTGTTTAATTCATAAATTTCGGGCGTATTATAGTATTCGAGAGTTGTAGCAACGCGTTTTAGTACCTGAATAGTGTAAATTCGCGTAGTCGTTTGTCTTCTGTTTTTGTTTTGAACGGCCAGTGTCGGTTGGTCACAGTCAGTGTGCTCTCTGCCGCCGTTGGATAAGCAGCTGCAGCAGCAAGTCGTATACTCCTAGCTCACTCATTTGTTACATAGTTGAATTTTTAATTTCTTTGCGTGTTTTTGGTACTTGCATTGTTTAATTCATAAATTTCGGGCGTATTATAGTATTTGAGAGTGTAGCATCGCGTTTTAGTACCTGAATAGTGTAAATTCGCGTAGTCTCCTTCCGCCGCCGAGCAGTGTCAGCAGTGCGCAAGTAGTAGCATTACTGCATTTACTAGGCAATCTTGTATTTTAATAACCGTTAAAATTTTGTCGATTTGTTTGCGCTCTCTGTAGATTAGTTCAGACGTTCTTTGCAAAACAGTTTTTAGCATGGATAGGGACTGCAACTGCTGTGTTCGGATGCAGGCTGAAATGGCATCCCTTCGCTCCCAGCTTCAGGCAGTGTTGTCTTCGGTCACACAGCTTGAGGCTGTTGCCAATGGGCATCACTGTGGGGGTCCGGATGGGGGTTTGTCGGGGACGGCCAGCTCGTCCCACGCATCCCCTGATCGGACTACGACTGTGGTTGCCCGGGATACTGCCCGCATTGAGGCTGATCCCTCACCTGTGGTAGAGTGGGAGGTCGTCTCAAGGTGTGGCAGGGGGCGAAAGACATTCCGGAGGGCTGAACGGAAGGCCTCTCCAGTTTGTCTGACGACCCGGTTTCAGGCTCTGTCTCAGGCTGATACTGATCTTCGGCCAGACATGGCTGCTTGTCCTGTTCCAGAGGTTGCCCCTCAGTCTGCAAGATCCGGGCAGTCGCAGAGGATGGGCTTACTGGTAGTTGGGAGCTCCAACGTCAGGCGCGTAATGGGGCCCCTTAGGGAAATGGCAGCAAGAGAGGGGAAGAAAACCAATGTGCACTCCGTGTGCATACCGGGGGGAGTCATTCCAGATGTGGAAAGGGTCCTTCCGGATGCCATGAAGGATACAGGGTGCACCCATCTGCAGGTGGTCGCTCATGTCGGCACCAATGATGTGTGTCGCTATGGATCGGAGGGAATCCTCTCTGGCTTCCGGCGGCTCTCTGATTTGGTGAAGATTGCCAGTCTCGCTAGCGGGATGAAAGCAGAGCTCACCATCTGCAGCATCGTCGACAGGACTGACTGCGGACCTTTGATACAGAGCCGAGTGAAGGGTCTGAATCAGAGGCTGAGACGGTTCTGCGACCGTGTGGGCTGCAGATTCCTCGACTTGCGCCATGGGGTGGTGGGGTTTCTGGTTCCGCTGGATAGGTCAGGAGTCCACTACACGCAACAAGCGGCTACACGGGTAGCAGGGGCTGTGTGGCGTGGGCTGGGCGGTTTTTTAGGTTAGATGGCCTTGGGCCAGCACAGAAAGGGCAACAGCCTCAACGGGTGCGGGGCAAAGTCAGGACATGCGGAGACCAAGCAGCAATCGGTATTGTAATTGTCAACTGTCGAAGCTGCGTTGGTAGAGTACCAGAACTTCAAGCGCTGATAGAAAGCACCGAAGCTGAAATCGTTATAGGTACAGAAAGCTGGCTTAAGCCAGAGATAAATTCTGCCGAAATTTTTACAAAGGTACAGACGGTGTTTAGAAAGGATAGATTGCATGCAACCGGTGGTGGACTGTTCGTCGCTGTTAGTAGTAGTTTATCCTGTAGTGAAGTAAAAGTGGATATTTCGTGTCAATTATTATGGGTGGAGGTTACACTCAACAACCGTAGTAGGTTAATAATTGGCTCCTTTTACCGACCTCCTGACTCAGCAGCATTAGTGGCAGAACAACTGAGAGAAAATTTGGAATACATTTCACATAAATTTTCTCAGCATGTTATAGTCTTAGGTGGAGATTTCAATTTACCAGATATAGACTGGGACACTCAGATGTTTAGGACGGGTGGTAGGGATAGAGCATCGAGTGACATTATACTGAGTGCACTATCCGAAAATTACCTCGAGCAATTAAACAGAGAACCGACTCGTAGAGATAACATCTTGGACCTACTGATAACAAACAGACCCGAACTTTTCGACTCTGTATGTACAGAACAGGGAATCAGTGATCATAAGGCCGTTGCAGCATCCCTGAATATGGAAGTTAATAGGAATATAAAAAAAGGGAGGCAGGTTTATCTGTTTAGCAAGAGTAATAGAAGGCAGATTTCAGACTACCTAACAGATCAAAACGAAAATTTCTGTTCCGACACTGACAATGTTGAGTGTTTATGGAAAAAGTTCAAGGCAATCGTAAAATGCGTTTTAGACAGGTACGTGCCGAGCAAAACTGTGAGGGACGGGAAAAACCCACCGTGGTACAACAACAAAGTTAGGAAACTACTGCGAAAGCAAAGAGAGCTCCACTCCAAGTTTAAACGCAGCCAAAACCTCTCAGACAAACAGAAGCTAAACGATGTCAAAGTTAGCGTAAGGAGGGCTATGCGTGAAGCGTTCAGTGAATTCGAAAGTAAAATTCTATGTACCGACTTGACAGAAAATCCTAGGAAGTTCTGGTCTTACGTTAAATCAGTAAGTGGCTCGAAACAGCATATCCAGACACTATGGGATGATGATGGCATTGAAACAGAGGATGACACGCGTAAAGCTGAAATACTAAACACCTTTTTCCAAAGCTGTTTCACAGAGGAAGACCGCACTGCAGTTCCTTCTCTAAATCCTCGCACAAACGAAAAAATGGCTGACATCGAAATAAGTGTCCAAGGAATAGAAAAGCAACTGGAATCACTCAATAGAAGAAAGTCCACTGGACCTGACGGGATACCAATTCGATTCTACACAGAGTACGCGAAAGAACTTGCCCCCCTTCTAACAGCCGTGTACCGCAAGTCTCTAGAGGAACGGAGGGTTCCAAATGATTGGAAAAGAACACAGATAGTCCCAGTCTTCAAGAAGGGTCGTCGAGCAGATGCGCGAAACTATAAACCTATATCTCTGACGTCGATCTGTTGTAGAATTTTAGAACATGTTTTTTGCTCGAGTATCATGTCGTTTTTGGAAACCCAGAATCTACTATGTAGGAATCAACGTGGATTCCGGAAACAGCGATCGTGTGAGACCCAACTCGCTTTATTTGTTCATGAGATCCAGAAAATATTAGATACAGGCTCCCAGGTAGATGCTATTTTTCTTGACTTCCGGAAGGCGTTCGATACAGTTCCGCACTGTCGCCTGATAAACAAAGTAAGAGCCTACGGAATATCAGACCAGCTGTGTGGCTGGATTGAAGAGTTTCTAGCAAATAGAACACAGCATGTTGTTATCAATGGAGAGACGTTAAAGTAACCTCTGGCGTGCCACAGGGGAGCGTTATGGGACCATTGCTTTTCACAATATATATAAATGACCTAGTAGATAGTGTCGGAAGTTCCATGCGGCTTTTCGCGGATGATGCTGTAGTATACAGAGACGTTGCAGCATTAGAAAATTGTAGCGAAATGCAGGAAGATCTGCAGCGGATAGGCACTTGGTGCAGGGAGTGGCAACTGACCCTTAACATAGACAAATGTAATGTATTGCGAATACATAGAAAGAAGGATCCTTTATTGTATGATTATATGATAGCGGAACAAACACTGGTAGCAGTTACTTCTGTAAAATATCTGGGAGTATGCGTGCGGAACGGTTTAAAGTGGAATGATCATATAAAATTAATTGTTGGTAAGGCGAGTACCAGGTTGAGATTCATTGGGAGAGTCCTTAGAAAATGTAGTCCATCAACAAAGGAGATGGCTTACAAAACACTCGTTCGACCTATACTTGCGTATTGCTCATCAGTGTGGGATCCGTACCAGATCGGTTTGACGGAGGAGATAGAGAAGATCCAAAGAAGAGCGGCGCGTTTCGTCACAGGGTTATTTGGTAACCGTGATAGCGTTACGGAGATGTTTAATAAACTCAAGTGGCAGACTCCGCAAGAGAGGCGCTCTGCATTGCGGTGTAGCTTGCTCGCCAGGTTTCGAGAGGGTGCGTTTCTGGATGAGGTATCGAATATATTGCTTCCTCCTACTTATACCTCCCGAGGAGATCACGAATGTAAAATTAGAGAGATTAGAGCGCGCACGGAGGCTTTCAGACAGTCGTTCTTCCCGCGAACCATACGCGACTGGAACAGGAAATGGAGGTAATGACAGTGGCACGTAAAGTGCCCTCCGCCACACGCCGTTGGGTGGCTTGCGGAGTATAAATGTAGATGTAGATGCAGATGTAGAGCATGAGCTCTTGTCAACATCAAGTTACATGATCTTACATTTTTACACGTTTCTAAGACTATGGACACATCATTAGCAACGCCGTTCACTGTTCGTAGGATTTCAAACCAACTCAACAATGCCGTGAATAACTTCGCGCCAGGAAGGTCATGCACAAGCTACTTTAACATAAACATTGTCTTATTTGTTAACACAACTTTTCTACTCTTTGGATCACACATTTACTGTATTCTGACCACTATATATACACATAAATTGGGTAACCTCATCACAAAAACAATAAAACAAAGAAAAAATTTCAAATTAATTGCTATCCTGGCAAGGTCGCCATTCTGTGAGGTTTTATGGTAAGAACTACGTGTAAGCTGTAAATAACTTAAGTTTAATGTTGCAATCTTATCTCAGATATACACGCATCCACACAGTTTACAATGTGACAATGTGTATGTAGGCTCTTTATGTGTTTGTATGTTGGCAGCGCCATGTAGTCCTCTGCATTTGTAACTCTGACAATGCTGTGCGCACTCAGTAAGAGACTCTGTGGCTGGTCAGACTTGCAGTTGGAGGGGAACAGCCCTTAGTGACGGAAGTCTGGAGTGAGTAGTCAGAAGTGATGGAGGTTAGAGGTTAATAGTTTGCAGTGTTGGAGGTTTGCAGTATTAGCGTGAGTGGACAGTCTGAATGTATATCCTTCATTGAGATTTATTACTGATGATTACATAATTTTTGAACTAGTTGTCACTTGATTAATGTAAAATTTCGTAAATACAATGTTTGCTCTGCAACAAAATATTTCCTTTGTTAACCACATGCCTAATAGTAGTTAAAGCCTTCTGTAGTTAGAATCTTTTATTTAGCTGGCTGTATTGGCGCTTGCTGTATTGCTGTAGTTCGTGTAATGAAGATTTTTGTGAGGTAAGTGACTTATGAAATGTATAGGTTACTGTCAGGATTTCTTCTAATTGAGGGTCATTCTTTTGTATTAATTATCTAACGACAGGCTATCAATTTTAAAGCAGTAGGATTGCGTTATCCTTCAATATTGTAATTAATCAATAGGAAAAGTCTGAGTTCTGTTTGTCATAGTAAATTCTGTAGGTCAGTCTTTAAAAGACAAAGAATAGCAAAGAGAGAATACGTTCAGTTTCACTCAGCAGTTTCAGAATTAAATTGAGAAGTTTCATCTTCTCAGTTATTTCAGTGCAAAAAAAAATTAAAATTCAAATAAAGAAGTTTCACCATTCGACCCTTAGCCGAAGATACATCGCTGGAACCTTCTGATTATTCTTGTAGTTAGAATAATTAGTGCATGATTAGAAATTAGCGCGAATTGTATACAGAATTTCCTTTGTTGTTGTAGTTTTTCATTGTTGTACACTACTGTAGTGAGCAAAGTAGTTGTGGTAGGCATGTGGATTTTGTTGTACACTACTGTAGTGAGCACAGCAGTTGTGGTATGCATGTGGATTTGCACCAAGTATCTCACAGTCACCTTTGCACTTAGTTAGATACTGATGATACTCAGTGTTATTTTAGTGTGTCTTCCTATTTTTTTGTTCCTTTTCAAATTGTTTATGTGTATTATCGTGTGAAATTCTGTGATAATCATGATGTGTGAAAAACTTAACATTCGGCTGCAAAGCAGATTGAGGAATGATAATGACGATGAGTGAAGCGTGTTAACACTACATAATAATGAATTAACAAATGTTCAACATATTAATTTGGCAATTGAACATAGGGAAATGGACCAGGCAGTAAATAATGGTGTAGGCAGTGAAACAATTAGAGAACAGGGAAGTATTGTCGAGCGGTCGACAGGTCACATTTCACCTCAGGAATGCGACATGATAGATCAAAACCTAGCAAATACTGAAGATTCAGGTTTTGCGTCATTACCCTCTTCTCAATTAAGTCAAGATTCACTCTGCTTTTAAAAATAAGAATATTACCGGTGCAAATTCACTGCTGTAAAGCACGGTGGAACATGTTGCAGACTCTAATACATTGTTATCAAAATTAATGCAACAAATGGAACGAACACAGCGACAGCTTCAAAAGTTAGACACAGTTGACGAAATTAAGGTAACACTTGAACAAACAAGTGAACATTTAACTTCTGAGTCAGTAAAAATCGAATCTAAATGTCAAAAGGTTTGTAAGGATGTAAAAACATAGATTTGTGAGCATTTTTAGCCTATTTTTTCGCAACATGAAAATGCATTACAGAATCATAAAGCAGCCACAAAGAACTGCAGATCATTGTGCACGAAAATCACGACACCTTGCAAGCTAAAACTGACTATATTGCATCTACCAATACGGTCGCGCAACCTGTATAAAATCAGGAAAACTTAAAGGACACAGTACGTAATCTAAAACTTGATTCAGAAAAACACATGGAGAAAAGTTGCACATTATCAGAAAAAGTAGTCGAACTTTCTTGTCAGCAAACTAATTTATCTACGAAGGTAGATGATCATCTGAATGATAAAAGACCGGTAGCCTTTACTGATACAGAGGAATACAAAGAAATTAGGAAGTTTAAGCAAAATCAGAAACAAATTAATATGTAACAAAATGGTTCAAATGGCTCTGAGCACTATGGGACTTAACTTCTAAGGTCATCAGTCCCCTAGAACTTAGAACTACTTAGACCTAACTAACCTAAGGACATCACACACATCCACGCCCGAGGCAGGATTCGAACCTGCGACCGTAGCGGTCGCGCGGTTCCAGACTGTAGCGTCTAGAACCGCTCGGCCACCCCGGCCGGCCTAATATGTAACATGAAAAGGAAATACGGGCAGTACAAGATCAGTTGGCACACGTAATACAATAACTACAGATTTCAGAGGATACTCGCGATCTGACATGGGAAGTGTGCTGGATCTCATCTGTGGTGTACCACATCGTTCTGTTTGATCTGCTGTATACAGATGAGCTCGCTGCAAGTAAAAGTCATTTCAGCCCATGTGATACACAAAAAGAGAAATTCCTCGCGCGAGAGACGGTTTTGGGTGCATCCTATGGTGGAACAAAGACGTACGAAAGGAGCGTTCGTCACATTGTATTCCGAATTGCGCAAAGACGAAGACAAATTTAATATATATTTTCGTATGTCTAGTCGTTGCTTTGACGAGCTTGTCGGTAAAATGCAAGACAACCTGACACTTGAAAGTTTCAGAAGGATACCTATTACTCCGACAGAACGAGCAGCAGTAACCTTAAGGTAAGAATATGAATATGTATACGGATGACGATTAATTATAATAATATATTTAATCAATCAAAGCTTTGCTACAACTATGTTATGTATTACATTCGTTTGGCAATAGACAATTTTGCATTCGTATTGTATTACTACTGAATTCCAATAATTTTTATAACATCTCCCAAGATGATGATGACGTTGATTGGGCTGGAGAGGGATGGGGAGTCGCAACTTGTGTCTGTACGGACGGATCCTCGCGGTACCACATTGATTGGTTAGGATGCTGCTGGGATGGTTCAAATGGTTCAAACGGCTCTGAGCACTATGGGACTTAACATCTATGGTCATCAGTCCCCTAGAACTTAGGACTACTTAAACCTAACTAACCTAAGGACATCACACACATCCATACCCGAGGCAGGATTCGAACCTGCGACCGTAGCAGTCGCGCGGCTCCGGACTGAACGCCTAGAACCGCTAGACCACCGCGGCCGGCTGCTGCTGGGATATTGAAGGTGGGGCGTAGGTAAAAGAGGTCGGTGGATAGTGGAAAGAGCTGATGGCAGCTGGGGGGTGTACGTTTAAATTAGCCTGATTTGTTTGCTTAATCGACATAAGCAGTTGAAGTAGCTGAGTACTCTGCTTCTACTGCGCGCGCGGTATCGGCGGGACTGTGCACGTACCAACTTGTTTCTGTGTATTGAACTGACGCGGACGGTCCGCGGAGCGCAAGGGCTGCGCGGACGGCTCCGCCGCTTGCGGACCGTCCGCGTAACTGTGTGGTGCCCCATTGGAATACGTGACTACCAACGGCGCGCGGAACGCGGAGCGCGGGCCATCCGCGTTAGTGTGCAACGGGCCTAAGAGTTTTTCTTGGTGCCTCCCTTGGTGCAGCCTGTGTGTCTGCCCACACTGGCTTGTTCACGAAACGTTTCCTCTCGCAGCTTAATTCACCTTCTGCTCACTGACATACATTATATAAGAGCGGTGTTTTAATACCATCGATTGAGTATCGTCCTTTTTGCATTACATACTTATAGGCAAATCGGCTCATTACTGCCGAAGTATGTAAGGTGTCGTATTCTCCTTCCCGTTACTATGTATAAAACTCTTAAGTAAGGTGCGAAACTGACCTTCATTTATTCTGCCACCTTACACGTTTAGAGCATAATATGCAGGTCATCCAACTAGCTCGTAAAGCTGAAGATCTAAAGCGCAGTTGGACAGAATTTCAAACGATATCCCTTAGTAGGACTTGCAACATTTCTACCAATCTACATCAAAGCGAATAACTGATTGCATAAGGGCCAGAGATGGACCAACGCGTTATTGATCTGCTGAATTTGTGAAGATTGTTCTCTTGAATAAATGATTCATTTTTTCTGAAACAGTAATACTTTATCTTTCTGTACATGTAAGACCCATGTACCAATTTCCTTTCCATTAGGTTGAGTGGTGCGTAGTTTCTATCTTTTTCTCTCTCCCTCTCTCTTTTATTTATTGATTTTCCTCTCTCTTTTAGAGTGTAAGCAACAAGTAAATACATATGATTCATTGTCGATGGGACATTGTGCAGATTAAAGATGGTTTACTGTTTTCATTGGAATCAATTTACTTTAATTCTTGTGAAGGTGGGTTCTTATCCAGTCATTGCTCGTACAATATTGCGTTTGTAGTTGTTGTGCACACTGCTTAAACGTCATTATTACTAGCATGAGTCATTTGTGTTCTCGAAATTCCTTACCCTCATTGTAGAAATACAGAGAATCAGCATTGCACGAGGCAATGCAGATTCCAATAGCTGAACTAAAAGTTACTACCTCCGTGATAATGACCATTACTTAGCAGTGATGCAAATTCAAACGGGTATATGATTTTGTCTCTACATTATGCATAAGCTCTCATTTCAGCAGATATATTCTAAAAACATACTTCCATTGTGTTTCTATAGTAGAAAATGTTTTCACTCGTGTACGCATAGAATCACACCAAATAAACTTTGCGAGGCGAAAGAAAACACTCGCTCACAGCCGTCACCTTTCCTCGTAGCCTGCTTTTTTTCTGTCTGTTTTTCTTTGCCTTCCTCGCAAAGTTTCCTCTCTCTCTCTCTCTCTCTCTCTCTCTCTCTCTCAGACACACACACACACACACACACGTGTATTTTGTCTTTGTTTACTTATCCGTCTTTCTACCTCTGTCGCCCGGAGTTGTTGTGAACTCTTGCGCTTTAGGTCCACGGTGCGAAATGGCCCGGTGCTGTGCTGTTCATGCCACACACGCACCAGACGCCAACTGGAAATATTCCAGATCGTCACGCAAATGGCCTTCCGCAGTACTTATATCTAAAACGTGTACCAAATAATGATTACCTTAACTTTCGTAAACTCACCTGTAGTGATGTGGACGTTTAATAAGCTGGCAATTTATTACCATTTATCGAGGCATTTGTGGACCAGCGTGAAAGTACAGGTCATCACAGCTTACTTTCCCATGTTTTCCTCTATTCCCCAGCCTTGTTTCATCCTTTCTCCTACCCCTCACAATTTCTAACATTATCTACGAGAGCCAATCTCAAACCTATGTTTCTCCACTCTTAGTCCATTTTACGATATAGTCCACAGCACTTACTTTTCAAAAGATACTTTCGTGCTTGAGGTTGTTTTTCATTTGAATCTAACACTTTATTTTAATTTTTAGTCTTATTCTGACTGGTCTGACGTGACTCTCCACGACGTCCTATTCTAGGCCAACCCCTTCATCTTACAGTAGCCCTCAAATGTATCTTCAATGTCATTTACCTCTGCGTCTTCGTCTAGGACTATAGGAGCTGTTCCATGACGTATCTGCACATGTTCTGTCATACTGTCGCTCCTTCTGTTCCAGTGGTCATCAAGCCTTCTTGTACAGTAGCAAATACTGACATTGTAGGGCTACGCTTCGGGCCACATGGTACCCATCTTATTATTAGTTAACAACCTACATAAATTAGTATGTTATGAGCCCCCCCCCCCCCCCCCCCCCGACAGACTGGCTATAATAAGGAAGTGATAAGTATACCGACGCCCACTCCCCATTACTATTTGTTAAAAGTCAGCACCATTTGGAACTCTTCGTGTCGACTGCTCTCTGTTCCAACGCATTGCCATCATCAGAGAGTCCAGAGCTGTGACACTAAAATTGTCAGATTTGATTGATTAGCGGTGTGTGCGGATGTATACCTAGTTAGTAACACTAATTGTGGTTATATTTAAATTGATTACAGGCAACTGGTTGGCTTTGTACCACTTCTTTATATTTTTCGAAAATACTGGACACAAAATAATTTACGCAACAGACATTGCACCATTTTAAATCTGTAGTTACCGAGGGGGATGTAAAATTTTACTTTTAATACTGGTATAAAGCTATTACACTGTCATCCGGGTTAACTTTACACCATGCTTCATAATCATAGTGTTTTTTCCTATATCGACCGCCCTTGTTAACTTTAGACCATCGAAAAGGGAACTAGGTGTTAATAAGAAGTGAAATCAAACTGTTAATTCTATATTGAAGATTTACTTGAAATCACAATAAATGTGTGTCGACCTGGCATTGTTCAGTTTCAGTCACATCCGTCGGATGCTCCTTCACAGAAATGTACTTAAGATCTTATAGGATGGTGGTAAGGCAGTTGAAATATGGAGTAAACACTATAGAGGTAATAAAACCGCTACTTTTAGTGCAAAATAAAGGAAGTAGGTGGATTACTACAGATATGAGACAAACGTAATAAGTAGTGAAAAAATATCCTGACTGCTAAAAAGGTACCCCAATTGACTCTATGCAGCACAAGACACGGTAAAGAATGCTTAATAAACATGTTAAATGCCTTTTTTTTTGCTCACTGCATTGTATTACAACAGCTTTAATTAATTCAGTATTCCTTGCTGCAGGTAGTTACAGCATTTGAAGATGATTGTCTCTGTAATGCGTATACACGAATACATGTTACTTCTGGGTCAAAATTTGTATTATAGGAGATGATCTCTCTTCTCAACTTCTACCATGGCAGTGACCGCGCTACTTATCTCTGTCTCTCAGACAATCGGCCAACTTACCTTAACTCACTGCCGAATTAACCAACGTCAATTAAAATTAAGAATATCATAAAATATGTCTCTATAAGTACTTCTGTTTGTCACTGAACTAGAAAGAGACACTCTTTAAAAATACAGAGTGATTCAAAAAGAATACCACAACTTTAAAAATGTGTATTTAATGAAATGAAATGAAAGAAACATAATATAACCTTCTGTTATGCATCATTACAAAGAGTATTTAAAAAGGTTTTTTTTCACTCAAAAACAAGTTCAGAGATGTTCAATATGGCCCCCTCCAGACACTCGAGCAATATCAACCCGATACTCCAACTCGTTCCACACTCTCTGTAGCATACCAGGCGTAACAGTTCGGATAGCTGCTGTTATTTCTCGTTTCAAATCATCAATGGTGGCTGGAGAGGTGGCCGAAAGATTCATCTGTTTCCATTTGAGCAAGGATAAAATCACAGAAATCAATTCTTTTAATCTTATCAGCTGCAGACAGTGCTTGAACCAATTTCAGACGATAAGGTTTCCTAACTAACCTTTTTCGTAGGACTCTCCATACAGTTGATCGTGGAATTTGCAGCTCTCTGCTAGCTCTGCAATTCGATTTTCCTGGGCTGCGAACAAATGCTTGCTGGATGCGTGCTACATTTTCATCACTCGTTCTCGGCCGTCCAGAACTTTTCCCTTTGCACAAACACTCATTCTCTGTAAACTGTTTATACCAACGCTTAATACACCACCTATCAGGAGGTTTAACACCATACTTCGTTCGAAATGCACGCTGAACAACTGTCGTCGATTCACTTCTGCCGTACTCAATAACACAAAAAGCTTTCTGTTGAGCGGTCGCCATCTTAGTATCAACGGACGCTGACGCCTAGTCAACAGCGCCTCAAGTGAACAAATGTACGACTAAATGAAACTTTATAGCTCCCTTAATTCGCCGACAGATAGTGCTTAGCTCTGCCTTTTGTCGTTGCACAGTTTTAAATTCCTAAAGTTGTGGTATTCTTTTTGAATCACCCTGTATAGATAATGTTAGTTGACGGTCCTGTGTTTGGCTGTTAGATCCTAGATGTACGATATTACAAGATATGGCTGAGGACCGCAAGCTGCACGAATATTTGATTCAGGGTGCCTATGGCTCGCAGGCCCCAGTTTGACAACTGTTCTAATCAGCTTTTCGCACCTTTTTGACATCGAGTCACGTGATCCCAACTCTTCTGCAAGGCATCTCAGATTGCAAAGGGCAGCCTGTTTCTCCAGGTGGGGCGAGACAGCAGTTTGATCCTCCTACAATAGACGTCCCAGACATAACAGGAACTACGAACCTTTATGAATCGAATGTCACAGGACATGGTCCAATTAAATATGCTTTAAAAGGTCATCGATTCATCTCCGCTTAACTGTTGCAGGATGCGATGCATACATGGCTTGCTGTACAACCTAAAACCGTATTTTCAGAGTATCTTGTGCGACTGTGGGGCGGTAGGTGGAAAATAAAGTTAATGTATTTTCTATCGTATGTTTGCCGTTCTCTACACAGGCTCTCTAACTATAATGTTGGCAACCAGAAATTGATTAGCAAAAACGTGATGCCTGTAATTAGTTCACGTTGCCCAATCTGATGACGAATAAAAGTTGTTGATTATTGAATTACATTACTCTGAGGATTTAGGATTATGTCTGGGATTCACAGAAAATGCAGTTTACTACAACAATTTTCACTATATTCCGAAAACGATAAAGTATAAAAGTCCAGACAAATGATAACCCAAATCACCTTTTGTACTATCAGAGCTGTTCAGAGTCTATTGTACAGATCATATTATCCCTAGATATCGAAACTGTTCAACAATAGATATCGATGTAAATGTTCAAAGTGAATGCTCGCCAAAATTTGATGTTAATACTCATCAAACGCCACGCTAGTAATGGTAGAAGGTCTGTCCTGTGCCGACACGTGGAAATACGAGACACGCAAACTGAGAATAAATCACTGAAGTCGTTCCACAATTAACATTTTACCCCAAAGTGAACTCATTGTTAAGTGCATACCGAGTTACGTAATACGGCATCCAAGGCTGTTCCTTGCAACTGCACAAAAGCGACGCAGCTTCCGACATGGAGTACGCGCTGATACGAATGTAGAAGAGAACTGGGGCCTTACTCTAGCTCGCACGCTCTTATTTATACAGCCACGGTGCGGACCGCATAAGGTGCAGCCGACAACATTTGCCTTACTGACTAGCCGCTCGGGCTAGTAAAACACCAGTTCAAGTTACTAAACAATTAATTTTTTCATTCGCTGAAGGCGAATGAAGCTCTCGATTTAATTGTGCGATCAGCACACAGGGAAGTGTCTGTAATAAAATTCTGATGTGGCTAGGCTAAATACTTTTGGCGAGAGAATTATTTTAGTTGTCTGCACGCAACAGATGAGCACTAAACTTGCCCTTTGGAGAGACGCTACAGCTATAGTTCTATAGCTACGGCTGGGTCCGCTGCCGGTCCCTACGCAGTGTCGGAGCGTGTGTGGAGCTGTCCGATAGCTACGAGATTCGTCGTTCACCGAACCAGACGTCACAGTTGAGTAGTGGTTTCAAGTACCCGAGAAACGTCCATTCATGTTGTGTGTTTCGTGTCGGTGGTTCGCTATTCACGATATTTTCTGTTTAAACTCTCATGTACCGACTGGTGGTAAGCCAGTCGTTTGTCGGTCGTTCCAGGGCTGTCCTCTGGCTGGGTTCCGACGGACCAAGTGTAGTTGGGCTCACCACCTGTCTCGCCTAAGTGAACGAGGGCAGACCGACCTCCCTGGAGGCTTCTGAGTGCCACCGGTGTTTAACCATCTGTTTTCAGCTGCTTAAAATTTAAGGCTAATGGTTATTTCTTTCTTAAATGTTTTGCAAAATTAATTTTTTATTTTATCTTTCAAAGGTTAAACATTGCGGCCTCCTGCTTTTAAAAGATTATGGTAATATATTTTAAAATTTCGAAACTTAATTGTGGCCTTCAGCCATTGGTATTGCACCTTGCTTTTTGGGTTTGAAATTACTTTATTGCTATCTTAATTGAATTTTTGATTTCTTAAAGGTTGGCCTTCTGCCAATAAAGGTCTATGGTAATGTATTCTAAAAGTTTGGAATTTAATTGTGCCCCTTAGCCACTTGTATTGCACTTTGCGTATTTTGGTTTCTGAATTATTTTTTGCTATCTTAATTGGATTTTTATCTTGTTAAGACTTCTTGTTGGAGGCCTGCAGGCGTTAAAGAGTTGCATTCCGTATAGATTCGGCTATGTTTCGCTTTGGTTGTAAAGGTTAGTGAATTACAATAAATGGCAATTAGAAGCAGAAGCTGACCTCAACCCTTGGCCCTTTCCGCAATCCTATTACCTGTTCTGACCAGCGGGTTCAGCGGGAGTATCACTAACCTCCGGACATGGCACACCTCCGTGCCCAAGGCAAGATTCGAACCTGCGTCTGTAGCAGCAGCGCGGTTCCAGACTGAAGAGCCTAGAACCGCTCGGCCACAGAGGCTGGCTATGTGTCAGTTCTTATGATGCAGGTCAGAGGTAGAAACTGGTGTACACGATTTTTTAACTTTTTGCATCTGCTAAAACTAAATCATTTTTGTTATGTGCCATTTCTTGTGGGGCATAGTAGAAGATTTCGGTGTATATGATTGTTTTATCATGATATGCAAACACACTGAGTTCTTTCTTTGTTATAGATGTTGAATAGTATATCGTGCATCGTTGGGCGTCCTGATCCAGCATGTGGCTCAAAGCCATGTATTACTTGTGTCGGTGTGGCCGAGCGGTTCTAGGCGCTACAGTCTGGAACCGCGCTACCGCTACGGTCGCAGGCTCGAATCCTGCCTAGGGCATGGATGTGTGTGATGTCCTTAGGTTAGTTAGGTTTAAGTAGTACTAAGTTCTAGGGGACTGATGACCTCAGAAGTTAAGTCCCCATAGTGCTCAGAGCCATTACTTGAGTGCTGGTTACGAATGTTGACTTCGGTCTGGTACGCCGCCTTCACGAGCAACAGCTGCCACTTCGTTTTCCCTACAGATTGTTACGATGACGCCGTGTCTATAAATTTTATATCTTGGTCTGGTCAGATATCGTGTGGTGTCACCGCCAGACACCACACTTGCTAGGTGGTAGCTTTTAAATCGGCCGCGGTCCGTTAGTATACGACGGACCCGCGTGTCGCCACTGTCAGTGATTGCAGACCGAGCGCCGCCACACGGCAGGTCTAGTGAGACGTCCGAGCACTCGCCCCAGGTGTACAGCCGACATTGCTAGCGAAGCTACACTGACAAATACGCTCTCAATTGCCGAGACGATAGTTAGCATAGCCTTCAGCTACGTCATTTGCTACGACCTAGCAAGGCGCCATTACCCGTTTATATTGAGATTCAAATTATGTACCATCAAGAGCGATGTTCTACAATTATGGATTAAAGTTAAGTATTCAATCAACTACATACTTTTCTTTATAGCATTCATTACGTATCCTGTTTCAGACCTCACGCTAGCCTGCGTGAGTTTAAGCGCGTGCCTTTCGGCTTCCTCTCATTGTGTCTAGGCTGTCTTGTCTAGACACAACATTTTTGGCGACTCGGCTACAAACGGTCGTATTGCCCTAATTTTCGTGTCATGGCTTCGCCACAATCTCCAGATGTACTGTCCGAATTTTATCGCTTGCAGAATCAGCAGACGCAGGCCTTATTGGATGCCCTTGGACAGCTCGTCCAGGGTCAACGTGCAATGCAAAACGATGCGGCCGCCGCCGCTTCACCTCTACCGCAGCCACAACATGCAGTTGCACCACCCTTTCGTCATTTCGATGTGGCGATGGAAAGCTGGACGGAGTGGTCACGCCAATTTGGATTCCATCTCGCCGCCTACAGAATTCAAGGTAATGAGCAGCAGCCTCACTTATTGTCCAGACGTACCATGTGATAGTGAAATTGTTTCCCCGACGCGACGTAGCAACTCTGTCCTACGAAGAAATTTTGTCTGCATTAGATGCATATTTCAAGGAATCAGTCAATGTAGTTGCAAAACGGTATACGTTCTTTTGTACAAAACGTACAGCCGGTCAAACTAATCAGGAGTGGTTTGCAACTTTGCAAGGCCTTACTAGGGATTGTGCTTTTGAGTGTGAATGTGGACTCCCTTATTCAGATGCTATGGTGCATGATGCAATTGCACAGAACGTTTCTGATGTTCGTATACGGGAGCAAATTTTGAAACTAGTCAATCCCTCCCTTCAACAAGTGATAGACATATTGGACAGGCAAGACACACTTGACTTTGCTCAGGAATCGTTTGAACCTTCGCCAGCCGTGTGTCACATTAACCGGCCCGTCGGGCGAGCTGCACGGAACAGTAAACAGCCCTCGCGCTCGTCCGCGCAGCTGCCACCACGATCTCAACCACGTGTCCCGCAGCAGCAAGCAAATGCAGTGAAATCATGCCCGCGGTGTGCTACTAGACATTCATGTGAGAATTGCCCGTCACGCCAAGCTATTTGCTTTTTCTGTAATAAAAAAGGACATGTTCAGAGTGTATTCCAGAAAAAGCTCAGATCGGACACTAACAACCATTCCAGGCCCTTTGCTTCGCGCCGGAATCGAACCAAGGATAATCAGGCTAGTGAACATTCGCCCATGGAAATTCATGTAGTTCATGCCACTCTGCCCAGTGCTACTCTCTCTAACAGTGACTGTGTTCGTCCCACAAAAAGTGTGCGTCGACGTCGCCGGAAATCACGTCAATTAGCAAGTGATTCTGTACCAGTGTCTGTTCAAATTGCACTAGACAGTCGCTCTTGTCGTCAGCAGGACTATAAACTTTTGTAGACTTGGACATTCTTGGCCACGTGATACCATTCCAGCTCGATACCGGAGCTGCAGTTTCATTGATCAATAAAGACACATACAAACAACTGGGCACACCTCCCTTGCGTGCCGCACATGTTAAGCTAACTAGTTATTCAGGACAGCATATCCCAGTGTTAGGACAGTGCAGCCTTCTTGCAACATACAAGGGACAAACAGAACTTGTGTCTTTTTACGTCCTTCGTTCTTCTTCTGCTGTGAACTAGTTTTGTTTAGATTTATTTCAGTTGTTTAACTTGTCTATAGTCAATCAGGTCCTATCAGTGAACCAGACTGTGCCTTCAGCCAGTGTTTCTCGTCTATGTGAAGAATTTGCAGACATTTTTGCACCGGGCCTTGGTTGCGCTAAGAACTATAAAGCACATTTGGAACTGAAAGTAAACGCGCAACCGAAATTTTTCAGAGCGCGCAATGTTCCCCACGCATTGCGTGATGAGGTCGCAAGGACTATACACGATTTGGAATCGCAAGGTGTGATTGAATGTGTGCAGGCTTCTCTCTGGGCATCACCCTTAGTAATTTTGTCAAAACCTTCCGGAAAATTGAGACTTTGTGTGGACTTCAAAACTACAGTGAATCCACAACTAGTGATTGCAACTTTTCCTTTACCCCGCCTTGAAGATCTTTTTGACAATCTGTGCCCAGGTAAATATATTTCGAAGTTGGACCTGGCAGATGCGTACTTGCAAATACCAGTGGACGACGAATCTCAGCGCGTCTTGGTGGTTAACACGCATCTTGGTTTGTACCGATTGAAAAGACTGCCATTCAGGTGTGCATCCGCCTTGCATTGTTTCAGCAATATTTACAAACTGTTTGTGCATCGGTCTCTACTGCAGCAAACTATCTGGACGAAGACGGAAGAAGAACATTTAGCCAATCTCAGAACATTATTTCAGGTCTTGCGACAAACTGGTCTTCGCTTGCGGAAGGACAAATGTGTGTTTTTTGCTCGGGACTTACCCTATTTGGGACATGTAATCAATGCCCAAGGCATGCATCCTAGTCCAGAGCACCTCCGTGCCTTACAAGACTTGCCTTCGCGGCAGAATTTGAAGCAGCTACAGAGTGTGCTGGGAAAAATTAATTATTATAAAAAATTTGTGCCGCGCGCTTCTTCCATTTCAGCTCCACTTCATCGCTTATGCCGTAAAGGTGTTCTGTTCATCTGGACGACGGAATGCGAACGCGCCTTCGCCAGTTGAAATCGGCGTTGCTTTCAAATACTTGCCATACGCTATTCGATCCCCAGAAACCCCTTTTGTTGATGGTAGATGCATTGGATTTCGGGATCGGTGCTGTGCTTGCGCACAAAGATGGTTCGCACGATCGCCCTATTGCCTTTGCGTTAAAATTGCTTTTGTCTGCACAAAGAAATTATTCAGAGATCGAGAAAGAAGCTTTGGCTCTCGTCTTTAATGTTACGAAGTTTCATGATTTATTGTATGGTCGTCACTTTACCATCATCACAGACCACACACCCTTGACATCGCTTTTTCATCCGAACAAGCCTGTACCTCCGCGTACAGCGCATAAATTCTTTCGCTGGTCAATTTTCGTCTCGCAGTACCGCTACGATATCTTGTATCGGTCCACTGCTAAGCACGGCAATGGTGATGCGTTGTCCCGTTTGCCTGTTGCTGAGGATAGAGCATTCGATTCTTTCAAACTTGCTTGCATGTTCATTGATGCGGAAACCGATGACTTGGTCGAATCGTTTCCGATTGATTTTCGTCTTGTGGCTACAGCCACAGCTGCTGACCCTGTCCTTGCTACCGTTTTGCGTTTTGTTGCTACGCAATGGCCCTTGTCGAAATCACGGATCGAGGATCCGTTGGTTCGCCGATTTTTTGCTCACAAGGAGAGACTATTTGTACGACGTGGTGTTTTGCTGTTGCGTTCTGATAATGATCAGTCCCGGGTCGTGGTCCAACATTCGTTACAGTCCTCTGTTTTACGGCTTCTCCACCAAGGACATTGGGGTGTAGTGCGAACGAAACAACTTGCTCGTCAGCACTGAATTGGTTTGGAATCGATGCTGCGATTACGAATATGTGCTGTTCTTGCATGGCATGTGCCAAACAACAATCCGCACCACCGCGGAAATTCTTTGCATGGCCGAAAGCCACTTCCCCTTGGCAACGCTTACACATAGATTTTGCTGGTCCATTCTGGAATGCTAGATGGTTGGTTGTGTTAGATTCCTTCAGAAATTTTCCTTTTATTGTCTGGATGTCTTCCACGACGTCATCTGCCACCATCCAAGCGTTATCTGCTATCTTTTGCATTGAAGGTCTTCCACAGACTATTGTTTCCGACAATGGCCCACAATGCATGTCCGTCATTCTGCAAGGCCAATGGTATTCAACATCTAACATCCGTGCCGTTTTCGCCTCAGTCAAACGGTGCCGCTGAACAATTGGACCGGACTTTCAAGTCCCAGATGTTGAAGGTGAATGAGTCGCATTCTCGGGAGGATGCGTTATTGCTCTTTTTGTCTTCGTACCGCTCTCAGCCCCGAGATGGTCGCTCGCCGGCTAAGTTGCTTCACGGTCGCCCTCATCGAACCTTGATGTCTTTGTTACATCTGCCATCTCAGGTTCCCGTGCAGCGGCAGCCACCTGCTTTTGCTCCCGGCGACGTTGTATACTATCGCAACTATCGCGGTTCACGGCGTTGGCTCGCAGGGCGCATTCTTCGCTGCCTCGGCCGCGCTATGTATCTGGTTTTGGGGGCCTCTGGTGAGGTGCGTCGGCATCTCAACTCAGCTGCGCCTCTGTCGTCGCACAGGATCTGCCGATCCCCGTCTGCTTTCAGCGACGGTGCCGTCCGGTCAGCGCCCTAGGGACCCATTTACTGGCTCGCCTCATCCCCCAGGTGTTACGGACGCTGCCTTCCATTTTGCCCCATGGCGACGCGCCGCCGCCGCCGCCGGTCCTCCCGCCGGCGCCGCCCGCAGTGGACGCTTCGCTGCAGCCGCCGGGCGCCTCCCTGGGTCACGCGCCGCCGATCGCTTCCCGTGACCAGCTATCCTCCGACATGGACCTCTTGACCGCAATTATAAATTTGGCCTTAAATATTTCTGGCTAATTAACTTGCTGTTTTCTGGAGTTACATTGTTAAAGTACCAGTGTGAGATTAAATAAGTGGTTGTTAGTGAAATCATAAGGCAAAGACCTAGTATCTTGCCACCTACTGATCAGTGTATCCAAGCTATCCTGTTCAACCGCATTTACTGCCATGACCATAGTATGGGAAGGACAGCATATATCTACTCGCTTACGTCGAATGGACTGTTCGCGTTCTGATCCATTGCTGAGTCATGTTCGTTTCAAACAGACACCTCGAGAACTGGCAGTGGGATAGACGGCGACCCAATAATTACGCACAGTCCATAGCTACAGTTAACAGCAGCCTCCTACACACCATGCTCATAATAACGATAACACAAAGCAAATAATCATAAAATTGTCATAAGCAGAATTCCAGAATGAGATTTTCACTCTGCGGCGGAGCGTGCGCTGATATGAAACTTCCTGGCAGATTAAAACCGTGTGCCCGACCGAGACTCGAACTCGGGACGTTTGCCTTTTGTGGGCAAGTGCTCTACCATCTGAGCTACCGAAGCACGACTCATGGCCGATCCGCACAGCTTTGCTTCTGCCAGTATCTCCTCCCCTACCTTCCAAACTTTACAGAAGCTCTCCTGCGAAACTTACAGAACTAGTACTCCTGAAAGAAAGGATACTGCGGAGACATGGCTTAGCCACAGCCTGGGGGATGTTTCCAGAATGAGATTTTCACTCTGCAGCGGAGTGTGCGCTGATATGAAACTTGCTCTCTCCTCTGCATTTGACAGTAGAATTCCCGTTGCACTCTTAATGTTACCACCGTTGCTTTTAATGTCACCAAAGGTTGTTTTGACTTTCCTGTATGTTGAGCCTGTCCTTCCGACAATCATATCTTTTTCGATGTCTTCACATTTTTCCTGCAGCCATTTCGTCTTAGCTTCCCTGCACTTCCTATTTATTTCATTCCTCAGCGACTTTTATTTCTGTATTCCTGATTTTCCCGGAACATGTTTGTACTTCCTCCTTTCATCAATCAACTGAAGTATTTCCTCTGTTACCCATGGTTTCTTCGCAGCTAAATTCTTTGTACCTATGTTTTCCTTCCCAACTTCTGTGATGGCCCTTTTTAGAGATGTCCATTTCTCTTCAACTGTACTGCTACTGCGCTATTCTTTATTGCTGTATCTATAGCGTTAGAGATCTTCAAACGTATCTGGTCATTCCTTAGTACTTCCGTATCCCAGGGTATTCGCTATTACTAGCTGAAACTTGTTACAGAACTCAATTAGTCTTTCTCCTCTTTCATTCCTAGTCCCAAGCCCATATTCTCCTGTAACCTTTTCTTCTACTCCTTCCCCTACAACTGCATTCCAGTCGCCCATGGCTATTAGATTTTCGTCCCTGTTTACATACTGCATTACCCTTTCAATATCCTCATACACTTTCTCTATCTGTTCATCTTCAGCTTGCGACGTCGGCATGTACACCTGAACCATCGTTATCGGTGTTGGCCTGCTGTCGATTCTGATTAGAACAACCCAGTCACTGAACTGTTCACAGTAACACACCCTCTGCCCTACCTTCCTTTTTATAACGAATCCTACACCTGTTATACCATTTTCTGCTGCTGTTGATATTACCCGATACTCATCTGACCAGAAATCCTTGTCTTCCTTCCACTTCAATGACCCCTACTATATCTAGATTGAGCCTTTGCATTTCCCTTTTCAGATTTTCTAGTTTCCCTACCACGTTCAAGCTTCTGACATTCCACGCCACGACACGTAGAACGTTATCCTTTCGTTGATTATTCAATCTTTTTCTCATGGTAACCTCCCCCTTGGCAGTCCCCTCCCGGAGATCCGAATGGGGGATTATTCCGGAATCTTTTGCCAATGGAGAGATCATCATGATACTTCTTCAATTACAGGCCACATGTCCTGTGGATACACGTTACCTGTCTTTAATGAAGTGGTTTCTATTGCCTTCTGCATCCTCATGTCGTTGATCATTGCTGATTCTTCCGCCTTTAGGGGCAATTTCCCACCCCTAGGACAAGAGAGTGCCCTAAACCTCTGTCCGCTCCTCCACCCTCTTTGACAAGGCCGTTGGCAGAATGAGGCTGACTTCTTATGCCGGAAGTCTTCGACCGCCGATGCCGATTATTTAACAAAATTTAGGCAGTGGCGGGGATGGAACCTGGGACCAATGACGTATTGATTATGAATCAAAGACGCTACCCCTTTTTTTATTTTTTTTTATTTTTTTTAAATTCGTGGAGTAAGCCACTTCGATATTGTTTTTAAATAAAGAAAATATTAAGCACTGAACAAGGTTAGAAACCAGAACCTTCCGCTTAGCAGCCAAACACTTTTTTTTTCTTTCTGATTTTTTTAATTTTATTTATTCATTTATTTATTTTGAAATTTCTTATTTTTTTAAATTCTTTTTTTAATTTTTTTAACAGTAAAAACAGTTTGAAATTTCTTATTTTTTTAAATTCTTTTTTTAATTTTTTTAACAGTAAAGAACTGAAATTTAGTAAGTGCACTCTTTGCGTCGAGTTGGGGACGCACATAACTAAAACCATGCTAATAGTAGTAGAAAAAGGCATAAAGAAAGAGAGCAAAGTGCGGGGCGAAGGAAAACATGAAACAAAACTGAAGGGTTGAATCCATACCACCATTAACCAGTGCTACATCTTGCACCGGATGGGAAAACTAAAACTGCGAAGACCTTTTCGCACCGGGGACAAAAAGAGGAAATGGGGCAAATACTGCTACAGAGTGTGAGGGTTCACAACGAAACTCTCCATCTGCTGTATCATCCAGGTATGACTTCTCGTAATGATGAAAGTAGATCCCATGTTGTACCGTGTAGTGTTCTATCATCGTATTGTAATTTTAGCTTCTATTACCCGTGATGTTCCAGCTACGTGGAGGGTCGTGGAACGCACTCCACAAAAAATTGGAAAAATATTGTCGATACTTAGGGTTACGGAGGATCTTGCAATGTCGTTCCTGCAAATAGTTCCAAAAGTCTAAAGTGTCCTTAGTGCCGTCTTGAAACAAATAATGCACTGCATGTCCACGAAGCCACGTCATTGCATTAGTTTTAGTGCGTGGGTAATACGTTTCATCCGGGAATAAGATAGTCTTGGGGTCGATATGATTCGGCGTTACCCGAAGGAAGTATGCTGACATTTGCCTCACTAAGTGCCACACTGCCGTAGACTCGCCACAGCTAAGACGGTGTTCATCGTCGTCTTGAACGCCACAGCTCGTGCACGTGGGTGAGTCTACCATGTGGATCGCATGTAGCCTTGATCTGGTCACCTGCTTACCGTTGACAGTGATATACCACATCGCCGTGACGTAAGTGTCCAGTGTTACGTGGTGAATTGTCCTCCACACTACTCGCCAGTTGACGTTCGGGTGCTTCCTCTCCACGACGTTATCGGGTTGTCCACGTTGCAGGACCCTATAAAGCGTCTTTGCCGTCGCCAGTTGAGTCGCTGGTAAGACAAGTCGAACGTAACTGAGTTCGAGGTAAAAGACACCGATGTAGAAGAGCGAGGAGGGGACGTGGTGTATCGGCACAGGCGGCAACAGGGAGGGCGGTGCTAGTTCTTCTATTAACAAACTGGTCAGACTGTCCGGACAATGGTGCCATAGTTTGACTAATGTGCTCACAAATAGGGCGACCGCTCTGTCATAAACGTGATAAAGGCCAAGCCCTCCCCGATCCGGGGGAAGGGTGAGAGTCTCATATTTGATCTTTAAAAGCATTCCTGAACTCACGAAGGACCCAAAAGCCGCAAGTATACGGCGAGCTAACATCACCGGTATAGGTAATATCTGGGCGATGTGCCGAATGCGTGACGCTAAATGTGTGTTAACATACTGGGTCCGTTGGACGATGTCCAGGGCTCGTAGGCGGTTGTTGGCAATTCCAGTCCGAACATTCCGTAAAAGCCGTCGAAAGTTGTGAGCAGCGGTCCGTCGTATATCGTCTGTAAAGTCAATGCCGAGACATTTCAAACTATCTCTGAGCTGTAAGGGGGTGACACTGTTCTCAGACAATCCGACCCCGATGTTCATCGCCACCGATTTTGCGACGTTGATACGACTACCAGTGGCCATGCCATATTTAGTTATACAATTTAGTGCGCTAGCGGTGTCGTCACCGTGGCGGATGACAATCACCAGGTCGTCAGCGTATGCTTTGCACCGGAAAGTGTGGCCTCGTAACGCCATACCCGTTAGTCGTTGGCGCAGGCCGCACAGGAGAGGTTCCATGGCCACAGCGTAAAGTAAAGTGGACAGAGGGCAGCCTTGGCGTATCGATCGAGAAATGGTGAGGGGCTGCGAAGTTCGGCCGTTGACGATCACCTTGGACGTCGCGCCACGGAGTAGTCGCATAACGACAGTGACGAATGGCTGTGGATACCGCATATGTTGGAGGACCGCTTCCAAATAGTGGTGGTCCACTCGGTCGAAAGCTTGACTAAAATCGATTGCCGCCAGTGCGCCCTTCAGACGACATGCCCTCGCCAGTGAGATTAAGTCACGATATTCACGGAGTGCTGTTTGAATATTATTGTCGCCTCCTAATGACGTTTGATCGGGTGAGATAACATTTCGTAGGGTCTGGCGTATCCGCGCCGCCAACAGTCGAGAAAAGATCTTAAAGTCGCAGTTCAATAGCGTCAACGGGCGGTAGTCCTGCAGTCGTGAGCCACCGGACGGTTTGTGAATAAGAATAATCATCCCTTCCACAAGGGCCGCAGGGAACGGCACGTCCGGGGATAGGAGTTCGCGACAGATGTCCGTCCATCGGGACGCTAATAGATATTGAAAAGTCCGGTAAAATTCCAAGGGGAGGCCATCAGGACCCGGAGACTTGTTGACAGCACCTTTTCTAATGGCGTCGATCACTTCTTCTTCTGTAATTTCTTCCATCAAGGCCGCTTCCATTGCCGGGGTGACGGTGCCGTAAATCGTCTGAGAGACGTCCTCCAGTGCTATCGGATCAGGGGTCTGAGCGGAATAGAGTTGGGAATAATGATTGTAGAACGCTGTGTTTATGTCTTGTTGCGTGGTGAGGCGATGACCGTCCTCCGTGTCGATGAAGCGTATCAGCGCTCGTTGGCGTCGTTTACGTTCACGAAGGACGTGGAACATTGACGGGCGTTCGCTCGGTATCCGATCCTGCGTCCTCGAGCGGATGACTACCCCCTCTAGGTGGCGTCGCATATGAGCGAGGATCTGAGCCTTAGCACGGTGGACCGCCGTTTGACGTTCCGGAGACGGCGCCATAGCATCGCAGTCGCGCTGGACCCGGAAGTAAAAGTCGAGTGTATGTCTTCGCCAAGTAGCGTGGTCACGACCGTAGGTTATCAACGTTCGCCTCAGTGCCGGTTTGGCGCAGTCCAACCACCAGCGGATCGTTGTGGGATATGCACGGAGGCGATTTTCACACGAATGCCACTTATCCTCAACGGCTTGACGGCAATCCGGGTACGACAGGTGAGCGATGTTTAATTTCCACGGGCTGCGGCTTCTCCACACTTGTTGCCGCCGCAGGGTGACAGCACAAATGTAAGCTGAGTGGTCCGAGAATGCTGTAGGCCACAGTTCCGCATCCTGTGTTCCAGCGGCGAGAGAGGGTGAGACATAAATCCGATCGATACGACTGGAAGAGTGACTTGTGAAGTGCGTGAATCCCGGTCGGTGGCCGTGAAGATGTTCCCAAGTGTCCACCATCTGCAGGTCTCGAATTAGCGTCCCGAGTTCTGGGCACGGATTATGTCGTGGGAGTTGATCTCTGGGCGCCAGTACGCAATTGTAGTCACCTCCAAACACCAGGTGGTCGTGGCGGCCTTGGAAGAGCGGGGCGACGTCTTCCGCAAAGAATCGTGAACGTTCGCGACGTTTGTCCGTCCAGGAAGGTGCGTAGATATTGATAAGGTGGACCCCCAGTACCGTGAGTGCCATTCCTCTTGCCCCAGGCAGAAACAGGATATTGCCCGCCACTATCCCTTCCCGAAGAAGTACAGCGACACCGCTGCCTGTTGGGGAAGCTGGAGAGACGCAAGCATCGTAACCGTACATGCCTGGGAAGTCGTCGACGTACACTTCCTGGAGAAGGGCTATGTCGATGGAAGCAGAGTTCAACATATCCTGAAGCTAGGATAACTTAGCGCGCGTCCGTATAGTGTTGATGTTTATAGTTGCAACGCGATAAGTTTGAGGTCTATCCACAGCATCCGTGTTGGCCATCAATACCCTGGTAAGGCTGTCTCGTCACTGTAACTGACGGCGGGACAGGATCAACACTGGTGGGGTAAATTTCCCCCCGTGTCGTCCGACACGATGGGCAAGGAGTGTTCCTCACAGTCGTCCGCCCAGTCGCCATGAAACACCATCGGCTGTTGGTGGCTGTTAGTGGCTGCTGCGGCACTCGGCGCTGACTCCATCGGCTTTGCTGGCTGGGAATCGGCAGCGGTTGTCTGCTTGTGATCCTGCTGTGCTGTGGGGTCTGAGGGGCTGAAGCCGTCATCACGGCGATCTGTTGAGTTTGAAGTTACAGCGGCCTCTGTACCGCCGGTACCGTCGTCGGAATTTCCACAATCCATGTCAGACGATCGCTGCAAACACTCGTCCGATGGAGCACGCCGCCGTCTCTTGTGTTTTCGCGGGGAACGCTGTTTACGGTAGTGTGTTTCAGTATCTGAATGTGGGTGGATTTCGTCAGCTGCTCCGGTGTCTGGAAGAAAAGTCGCTGTCGGCACAACCCGTGGGTCAATGTCCAACCTGGCATCCACGCCTTCTTGCAAGTTCGGTCGGTGATTATCTTCAGGTGGGGGCGCCGTTGTAGAGGCCGGATCCTGTACTGCAGAAGCCATTTTGGTCTCTCCATCGAGGGCGGCTATCGGACTACTGTCGTCAGCATCGGAAAGAGTTGCTGCCCGTGTAACTTCGGCGTAATTGAGAGGAAGGGTCGTCACCGTAGAAGGAGTCATAGATTCACTTGTCGGGATTTGAGTAAGCCGTCGTCGGAGACAATCCGACCGGACGTGCCCTACTTGGCCACAACCAGAGCAAGTGCGTGGATGACTGTCATACATAATGATCGCCCTACATCCGCCGATGACAAGATATGACGGAACATGTTTGGTCAGTTCAATTTTAATCTGTCGTACCCCGTTAAGAACGGGGTACGTTGTAAAGGTGGTCCATTTTTCGGCCATATGGCTGATCACTTTGCCGTAGGGCTGGAAAGCCGCGGTGACTACGTCCGGTGGTACTTCGAAAGGGAGTTCGAAGACGCGTATCGTACGGAGGCGAAGCCCCGCGTGATCGATAGAGACCGCCCCAATATGGCCATCAGAATGTTTGAATTTAAGATCGTTCGCATGTGCGCTCACGATTCTGTTGCACACCTCGTCACTTACTAGCTTGACGTGGACAACACTACGCGTGATAGAGAGATGGATACCAATTATGTCTCGCGGGTCAATTTTAACGTCGTCACGTAGAAAACGTTCCACTTCAAAAGCTCGCGGTCGTGCATGATCGGTTTGAAAACTGATCTTGATGGTGGTTTGTCTGTATGAATGTGCCATGTTGCGTCGGTAGTGATGGACTCTAAACTAGCGGCGACGAACTAGTATACAACTACGGGCACTCGCGACCGCGCGGACGGGACGTAAACAAGACGTCCTCACCGCAGCGCTGCGGAAAGCAGACTGACCTTAGACCACGGGTCTCCCTCTTTAATTAGATAATGAATATACAGCCACACCGAATGCATAAAAATTTTGTCAGTTGACCATGGTTTTAATTGTACTAGAATAATCTTCATCAGAATAAAAAATTACGTGGGATACGAGTGATCACACCGTGGTCAAAAACGTCTGAGCAAAAGTACACTCGTCAAACGGAGATATCATAGGAATAAAAACCAAAATTTAAAAGTTTAACAAGATTGTCAATTAGATAAATACTTCACAGAATACAATGACAGTCGCAAGGACTCTTAGGGCCGAGAGCGGCATAACACAGCCGCTACCGTCAGACTATGAGTCAACATCTCATGTTGTTGTTGTGGTCCTCAGTCCTGAGACTGGTTTGATGCAGCTCTCCATGCTACTCTATCCTGTACAAGCCTCTTCATCTCCCAGTACCTACCGCAACCTACATCCTTCTGAATCTGCTTAGTGTATTGATCTCTTGGTCTCCCTCTACGACTTTTTACCCTCCACGCTGCCCTCCAATACTAAATTGGTGATCCATTGATGCCTCAGAACATGTCCTACCAACCGATCCCTTCTTCTAGTCAAGTTGTGCCACAAACTTCTTTTCTCCCCAATCCTATTCAGTACTTCCTCATTAGTTATGTCATCTACCCATCTAATCTTCAGCATTCTTCTGTAGCAGCACATTTCAAAAGCTTCTGTCCTCTTCTTGTCCAAACTATTTATCGTCCATGTTTCACTTCCATACATGGCTACAATCCATACACATACGTTCAGAAATGTCTTCCTGACACTTAAATCTGTACTCGATGTTAACAAATTTCTCTTTTTCAGAAACGCTTCCCTTGCCATTGCCAGTCTACGTTTTATATCCTCTCTATTTCGACCTTCATCAGTTATTTTGCTCCTCAAAAAGCAAAATTCCTTTACTACTTAAAGTGTCTCATTTCCTAACCTAATCCCTTCAGCATCACCCGACTTAATTCGACTACATTCCATTAACCTCGTTTTGCGTTTGTTGATCTTATATCCTCCTTTCAAGGCACTGTCCACTCCGTTCAACTGCTCGTCCTAGTCCTTTGCCGTCTCTGACAGAATTACAATGTCATCGGCGAACCTCAAAGTTTTTATTTCTTCTCTATGGGTTTTAATACCTACTCCGAATTTTTCTTTTGTTTCCTTCTCTGCTTGCTCAATATACAGATTGAATAACATCGGGGATAGGCTATAGCCCTGTCTCACTCCCTTCCCAACCACTGCTTCCCTTTCATGACCCTGCCATCTGGTTTCTGTACAAATTGTAATAGCCTTTGGCTCCCTGTATTTTACCCCGGCCACCTTCAGAATTTGAAAGAGAGTATTCCAGTCAATATTGTCAAAAACTTTCTCTAAGTCTAAAAATGCTAGAAACGTAGGTTTGCCCTACCTTAATCTAGCTTCTAGGATGAGTCGTAGGGTGAGTATAGCCTCACGTGTTCCAACATTTCTACGGAATCCAAACTGATCGTCCCCGAGATCGGCTTCTACTAGTTTTTCCATTCTTCTGTAAAGAATTCGCGTTAGTATTTTGCAGCTGTGACTTATTAAACTGGTAGTTCGGTAATTTTCACATCTGTCAACACCTGCTTTCTTTGAGATTGGAATTATTATATTCTTCTTGAAGTCTGAGGGTATTTCGCCTGTTTCATACATCTTGCTCACCAGATGGTAGAGTTTTGTCAGTACTGGCTGTCCCAAGGCCGTCAGTAGTTCCAATGGAATGTTGTCTACTCCGGGGGCCTTGTTTCGACTCAGGTCTTTCAGTGCTCTGTCAAACTCTTCACGAAGTATCGTATCTCCCATTTCAGCATCATCTACATCGTTTTCCACTTCCATAATATTGTCCTCAAGTACATCGCTCTTTTATAGACCTTCTATATACTCCTTCCACCTTTCTGCTTTCCATTCTTTGCTTAGAACTAGGTTTCCATCTGAGCTCTTGATGTTCATGCAAGTGGTTCTCTTATCTCCAAAGGTCTCTTTAATCTTCCTGTAGGCAGTATCTATCTTACCCCTAGTGAGATAAGCCTCTACATCCTTACATTTGTCCTCTAGCCATCCCTGCTTAGCCATTTTGCACTTCCTGTCGATCTCATTTTTGAGACGTTTGTATTCCTTTTTGCCTGCTTCATTTACTGCATTTTTATATTTTCTCCTTTCATCAATTAAATTCAATATATCTTCTGTTACCCAAGGATTTCTACTAGCCATCGTCTTTTTACCTACTTGATCCTCTGCTGCCTTCACTACTTCATCCCTCAGAACTACCCATTCTTCTTCAACTGTATTTCTTTCCCCCAGTCCTGTAAATTGTTGCCTTATGCTCTCCCTGAAAGTCTGTACAGCCTCTCGTTCCTTCAGTTTATCCAGGTCCCATCTCCTTAAATTCCCAGCTTCTTGCAGTTTCTTCAGTTTTAATCTACAGGTCATAACCAATAGATTGTGGTCAGAGCCCACATCTGCCCCTGGAAATGTCTTACAATTTAAAACCTGGTTCCTAAATCTCTTTCTTACCATTAGATAATCTATCTGAAACCTGTCAGTATCTCCAGGCTTCTTCCATGGATACAGCCTTCTTTTCTGAGTCTTGAACCAAGTGATAGCCATGATTAAGTTGTGCTCTGTGCAAAATTCTACCTGGCGGCTTCCTCTTTCATTTCTTAGCCCCAATCCATATTCACCTACTACGTTTCCTTCTCTCCCTTTTCCTACTACTGGAATACAGTCACCCATGACTATTAAATTTTCGTCAGCCTTTGCTATGTGAATAATTTCTTTTATTTCATCATACATTTCTTCGATTTCTTCGTCATCTGCAGAGCTAGTGACATATAAACTTGTACTACTGTAGTAGGCGTGGGCTTCGTATCTATTTTGACCACAATAATGCGTTCACTATGCTGTTTGTAGTAGCTTACCCGCATTCCTATTTTCCTATTCGTTATTAAACCTACTCCTGCATTACTCCTGTTTGATTCTGTGTTTATAACCCTGTAGTTACCTGACCAGAAGTCTTGCTCCTCCTGCCACCGAACTTCACTAATTCCCACTATATCTAACTTTAACCTATCCATTTTCCTTTTTAAATTTCCTAACCTACCTGCCCGATTAAGGGATCTGACATTCCACGCTCCGATCCGTAGAATGCCAGTTTCCTTTCTCCTGATAACGACATCCTCTTGAGTAGTCCCCGCCCGGAGATCCGAATGGCGGACTATTTTACCTCCGGAATATTTTACCCAAGAGGACGCCATCATCATTTAACCATACAGTAACGCTGCATGCCCTCGGGAAAAATTACGGCCGTAGTTTCCCCGTTTGCAGTACCAGCACAGCAAGGCCGTTTTGGTTATTGTTACAAGGCCAGATCAGTCAATCATCCAGACTGTTGCCCTTGCAACAACTGAAAAGGCTGCTGCCCCTCTTCAGGAACCACACGTTTGTCTGGCCTCCCAACAGATACCCCTCCGTTGTGGTTGCACCTACGGTACGGCTATCTATATCGCTGAGGCACGCAAGCCTCTCCACCAACGGCAAGGTCCATGGTTCATAGGGGGGCAAAATCTCATATATTACTTTTTTAATTTGTCATTGGCTACATATCTGAAATAACCTTTTCTCATGGTGATGTAAGAAAGCTGCACGGTGAAGCTAAACATTGGAGTTTCTGTTGGTAGCGCCGAGCGCCGATTACGTCAGCGTTCCCCTCACACGTATCCAACCGCCGCTAAAGACCAATCTTGTCACGTATATTTTTGTTCGTCATTTTCAGCACCTGTTTCTGAAGAATGCCGGTGTAAAGGAACAGCTCACTAGTTGCTTTAGAAATTTTCTTTTCTACATCTACATCTACATCCATTCTCCGCTAGCCACCTTGACGGTGTGTGGCGGAGGGTACTTTGATTACCTCTATTCGTTCTCCCTTCTATTCCAGTCTCCTATTGTTCGTGGAAAGATAGATTGTCGGTATGCCTCTGTGTGGGCTCTAATCTCTCTGATTTTATCCTCATGGTCTCTTCGCGAGATATACGTAGGAGGGAACAATATACTGCTTGACCCCTCGGTGAAGGTATGTTCTCGAAACGTCAAGAAAATCCCGTACCGAGCTACTATTTCATTGAAGTGCAAATATTCACGTCATTTGTTGAGAAGTGAACTTTAAAATATTTTCGTATTACGACGCAATCTTACAAAGACTGAATCAAAGAGTATCTCTTGATCTAGCTGCATACCAGCACAACAATTCCATAGCAACGAGACAACAGCGTAAGAAAAACTGTTAACTAAAATATTTCCTCGCAATCAGTGGTGTGTGCTATGCGAACGAGAGAAGAATTAATAACTGCTGCAAATCCGGACACGTAACAATACAATATTAATAATAAAAAGCATCAATTATACGAGTTCGCATAAGTGGAAACGCTGCGGAATTGTAATTGAGATACAACGACTACGCGAGGAACGCCTTTTCGGAAGTTTTTCAGGTTTTTTTCTCCCGTTAATCTACGGGGACTGACGTTATACTGTGCAATCTGACTTCTTCTTTTGTGCAACCCACACTTGCTTCGCACAGTCAGAGAGAGACTGGACGTGATTACAGCTCAAAAAGCAGTACGACTCCTTGACACAGTGAAAGTAAAATTATCTTATACTACAATTAAAAATATTTTGCGAAGATGTGAATAAAGTATAAAATAAAATAAAAGTATTGGCACTTGAGTTTGCCATTTTGATGGTGACATATCGTTATATCGGGGAAAAGAATAATCTCCTGGATATGTCGATATTTCCTGCGGGAAATATCGATGTGTCGATCACCAGCCCTAATCCAGACATGTGTTGACAATCGTAATTCTAAAGGAAATAACGAGTGCACACTTCGTTTTTATATCTTTTAAGTTACGGCGTTGTCAAAGTTGTCCGAGATTTTTTGGTATTAGATTAGCGTCATTCATGATCATGTCAAATTTTCGGACAAATGCCTTTAAAATACGTATTCCTTGAAATTCAGTTTCTTGCAGGATATACTGAAGCGATGAATTAAGCACTGATGTAGACAGTTCATTGATGTTATAATCTAATATGTCTGTGCTTTTTGTTGTTATTATTACTAGAAGCGCAGACATTGATAGCACGTTAGATGAGAGCGATGGCAAATTATACCTAGAAGGGGTGGATTATAGGGAAAGAAGCTTCTTTTCAAAAACAGAATGCAAGTCCTCGCCAGGAGGAAGAGAAAACAGAACGGTTTGCTAGTGATTGTCTTCGATGTTGAATCAACGAAACACTGAACAATGTGCTGAAATATCAACTTAAAAGAATTGAGAACTTATAGCTAGTGACAAAGCTGCATTATAGTGGTGTACAGACCGTGACGTTGAGTGCTTAAAGTTTGAGATTATACTCCTGGTTGTAGAGGCACTACCGCATGAGCTACAAAATAATGAGGAAAGTTGCTCTGCCGCAGCATGTTTTAATGAATTAAAGTGAGAACAGTTTAATTTGTAACCAATAAATGAGTGCATAGCCCACCAAGTTTCTTGGTGAACATATGTGATTGCTTTTTGCCCGTTTCTGCTCTACAAACAATCGGTATTCAGTAAGTATCGACCGTAGCGGGCAAATCAGACTGAAGTATCGGCATTTGTTGGCAAAGAGAAAATATTAATCCATAAAAACAGGTCCGAATTCATTTGCACTCTTCAGGAAAATATCGTGATTGAGGCCAATTTGTCGTCTAGCAGCGACAATAATATTTTCACAAAAGCCGCTACGCCCCTTTACCATTTTCACAGAACGAAACAGACATGCAAACTACACCCGTCCAGACTGGTCTACACGAGATGAGTGGGCGCTGTGATGCATAAATTTTTGGAATAGAATACAAGCAGAGGAGAGTGCCAACTGATAAAAATGTCCTTTCGGTACAGTAGTGTATTACTTTGTGCTATGATTTCAATGCTGGTTTGACAATATTTTACAGACAAAGTGTCCATGTGCTCATCCTACTCGAAGTCTGCTTGCCACAAAATTTTAGGTGACCTCATTTTCATTTAACGTGCTTATACTCCCTACCATTATTCAGTCAAGCCCGAGTAGGATTGCAGTTATACTTCGACTTCGTGTCAGTAACATCTGTCTCCCATAACAATGATTCTGTGTAACCAGCAGGTCTTTACTGTATTATAGCTTTAGTACTCCAACAGAACAAAACGCAAAATTACGCAGGCTACCAAGAATAAAAAGAGCAGAATTTTTAACACTTCCGCTCTTCTACATGTAATGTTGCTGTTGTCCCAAACTGCACTTAGCGACATTATTATTGCGAAGTTTAGTGTCCATTCTGAAAATAATTAAATGAAACTTAGGAACCTGGATGATGACAGTCAGCAGTTGCTACATATACCGGCTTAATGTAGATCGAATTTTAATGAAAAATTTTTTTGACAAAACTGCCTAAAAGAGAATACTGTGTGTCATACTACGTGAAGTCGCAGAAATATCCTTTATGACTTATGAATTTTAACACGTTCAAGAATAATATTTTTTCATCAGCGTGAGAACAATTCTAAGTGTACGTGACTTAGGCAACATCCTGTGTTCCTCCTGTATAGCCAACACCACTAGAGCACAATATTTCCCATTGTTATTAGCAACTGTTACGGATTTCTCTAGTCCGCTGCAGTATTATGCCTGTTAACATTAAGAGGCGTAGAGCAGTAAACTACCAAAATGGTTCAAAGGGCTCTGAGCACTATGGGACTTAACATTTGAGGTCTTCAGTCCCCTAGACTTAGAACTACTTAAACGTACCAAACGTAAGGACACCACACACATCCATGCCCGAGGCAGGATTCGAACCTGCGACCTTAACGGTCACGCGGTTCGAGACTGAAGCGCCTACAACCGTTCGGCCACACCGGCCGTCTCAGTAAACTACAAAGAAATGTTGTAGAGGTAAGGGTATTTTCATGAATTACATTACCGTAATCTATAAGAATCCAGTGAATGTTAGAAAGCTAATGTAAACTGTGCGTTCCAACCCTAACACAAAGCTTTCACGCTATAGCAAACTGTATGCTACTGTTACGTTTACTGACTGAATGATTAAAACTATGTCCTGTATCGGGATACGATGCATTCCAATCACAAGCAATTTCTCACCTTTCGGCAAAGATTAGGCATCAAATTCTGATCCAGCACAAAGTTTTAATATTTCTGGTTGTAACACAGTTAAACTCTCTTCTAGTTCCTTGTGCAGCTTTCCCTTTGAACAGAAAGACAAAAGTAAAGTCCTAGACTTTTTGTTCTTACTTTCTTATAAGTTTCTTTTTTTTTTTTAATTTTACACTTGCCTTTTTCTCACGGAACTGAACTGTAAACGAAACTAGAACTGCCGAGTGTCTTGTTGGATCCATTTGCTCACATGAACTAGCTACATTCTCGTAGCTCTGCGTAAGAATAATACGCTGACACCTTGACACAACCGTGCGTTATTTTTAATGGAACGTCTAATGAGTTTTTTTGTTTATAATGTGATTAACGGGATCTAAATCTGGCTGATTTACTATAAGAGCAAAACTGAGCACTGTCTTTGTATCTTCGCTCAAATTCATTAACGGAATGTGTTATGAAGGTTTACTACTCGCCTTTAGTGGGCAGAAGATCTGCTCGTTACGCGCACCAGCCATCGAATGGAGTGAACTACTTTTTGGCAACAACTGACTGCTAACCTGTTTTTGCGTTGCGCACAAAGGCAAGAAAAAGACACCTGACTAATAGATGCAGCGCTACAGTCACTACTATTGTGAATGAAAACCATGTTCATAAATGAAATGTAATAGCGGAGAAACCTGTCGATGCTTAAGTACATACTTGAATCTGTGCTTCCACACCAGTACCATGCAGCGTCTGGCCTTGTGCTTGATATTTATGCCGTAATAACGTTCTAAGAGTCACGGCGTGGAACGTCAGAAGTTTTAACATGGTAAGGAAGCTAGAATATCTGAAAAGGAAATGCTAGTTCTCAATCCAATTGTAATGGGGTCAGTGAATTGAAATAGAAAGAAGACAAGGATTTCTGGTCAGATGAGTAACTTGTAACATAAACAGCAGCAGCAAACAGTATAATGGGAGTAGGATTCCTTATGAATAGGAAGGTAGGGCAGAGAATGAGCTACTGTGAATAGTTCAGTGACAGGGTTGTTCCCATCAGAGTAGACAGCCAACCAATACCGGCAAGGATAATTCACGTGTACATGACGACGAAGCAAACCGAACGTGAAGAGACAGAAGAATTATTTGAGGAAACTGAACAGTTAATTCAGTGCATAAAAGGAGATGAAAATCTAATAACCATGGGAGACTGGAATCCGATTGTAGGGGAAGGAGAAGCAGAAAGGGTTACAGGAAGACATGGGCTTAGCGCTTCTACTGCAAAAAATTTCATTTCGTAATAGCGAATACTGTGTTCAAGAACCACAAGAGCAGGAGCTATACTTGGGAAAGGTTGGGAGATACCGGAAGATTTCAGTTTTATTACATCACAGTCAGGCAGAGAGTCCGAAATCAAGTACGAGACCTTAAGGCATACCCAGGAGCAGATATTCTCAGGTACCAATTTAGTAATGATGAAGAGTAGGCTGAAGTTTAAGGGATCAGTTAGGAGGAATCAGTATACAAAGAAGTGAATACGAAAGTACTAAGGAATGAAGAGGTACGCCTTGAAGTTTTCTGAGGCTATAGATACTGCGATAAGAAATAGCTCACTGGGCAAATAGTTGAATAGGAATGGACATATCTAAAAAGGGCAGTCACAGAATTTGGAACGAAAATCGTAGGTACATATGTGTCTGGCGATATGCCATATGCCTTTCGAAAAAACATCATCCACCCAATTCCAAAGGCTGCAAGAGCGGACAACTACGCGAATTATCGCACAGTTAGCTTAACAGTGCATGCATCCAAGTTTCTGACAAGAATAATCTACAGAAGAATGGAAAATAAAGTTCAGGATGTGTTAGATGACGATGAGTTTAGCTTTAGGAAAAGTAAAGGAACCAGAGAGGCAGATCTGACGTTACGGTTCATAATGGAAGCAAGACTAAAGAAAAATCAAGAACGGTTCATAGGATTTGTCGACCTGGAGAAACCGTTCGACAATGTCGAAATGATGCAAGGTTTTCAAAATTATGAGAAAAGTAGGTGTAAGCTATAGGAAGGGTGGCTAATTACAGTATGTACAAGAACTAAGAGAGAACAATAAGACTGGAAGACCAAGAACGAAGGGCTTGTATTAAAAAGGGTGTAGGACAAGGATGTAGTCTTTCGCCCCCAATGTTCAGTCTATACACCGATGAAACAATGACGGGGATAAAGGAAAGGTTCAAGAGTGGGATTAAAATTGAAGGTGGGAGGACATCAACGTTAAGATTCGATGACGACATTGCTATCCTCATTGAAATTGAAGAAGTATTACGTGATCTGATGAATAGAGAAACGGTTAATGAACACAGAATGTGGTTCGAGAGTAAACAGAAGAAAGACGAAAGTAATGAGAATTAGCATAAAGGAGAACAGCGAGGATCTTAAAATCAGAATTCGTGATCACGAAGTAAATGAAGTTAAGGAATTCTGCTACTTAGACAGCAAAATAATCCATCACGAAGGGAGTAAGGAGGACATAAAAAGTAGACAAACCCGGGAAATAAGGGAATTCAAAGCTGCTAGTATTAAATACAGATCTTAATTCGAGAGAGATATTTATGAGAATGTACGTTTCGAGCACAGCGGTGCATGGTAGTGAAACGTGGACTGTTGGAAAACCGGAAAAAGAAGAGAAATAATTTGAAATGTGCCACTGCAGACAAATGTAAGGTAAGGAATGAGGAGGTTCTCCTGAGAAACGGCGAGGAAAATAATGTATGGAAAACAATGACAAGAAGGAGAGACAGGATGAGAGGAGTTCTGTTAAGACATCAGGGAATAACTTCCATGGTACTAGAGGGAGATGTAGAGGTTAAAAATGTAGGAGAACAGAGAGATAGGAATGCATACAGGAAATGATTGCTGACGTAGATTGCAAGTGCTACTCCGACATGAACAGACTGACCCAGTATAGGAATTCGTAGCCGGCCGCTTCAAACCAGTTAGATGACTGACGACTAAAAAAAATTATTTGTCACTTTGTGATATAATTTTGAAGGTACAATCAGCGGCATATGTGGATACTACCTGCGAAATTGATTGCGAATAGGGTTAGTAGGAAACTAATAATAAATGTAACATCATGCTTAATGCTGAGTTTTCCACGCATCTCGTTACTGACGACGTAACATATCATGAACTATGTCTCGTACAATGATATAACTTAGCACTTAAATTCAGAGATATATGTGCGTACTGTCCGTAAAACGTGTCGCGAATACAGTTAATAGTAAATACGTAATACATCATAGCGTCAAGCTTCACGCCCTGATAATACTGCTTCAATGGTGGAAAAGTAGTAAGCGATAAACATTTTTCCTTTCATCATTTTGTAGATGTTGACAACGGGAAGAAATTTCATAAAGGTATGAAATTCTGTGTAAAGTTAGTTTCAAGTCTCTAAGTGTTCTCATTTTAAATGCTGGACGAATAAAGTCTGGGAATTGACGAATCTTGCGGTACCTTTATTTTTCACCCGTCCACCTCACCCTTTTGATAGTTAGTGGGTTCTTACCCCCAGAGATACTGTCGCCTGATAGTAGATTGTATGTATACAAAGTTTGGTTGAAATTGGCCCAGAGATTTAGGAGGAGATAAAGCACATACACAACACACACACACACACACACACACACACACACACAAACACACACACATACGCTCACGCGCGAGCTCACATGCGTACATCCATTTCTATAATGTGTATGGATTATCCATCAAGAAGTCATCAGTCACTTGCACACACATCGTTTCGATAAAGCAAATTATTATGCACACATCATATATGTGACGATATACGAGGTTTGGAACTTAAATAGTGGCTACTACTTATTCGCAACCGATACAAAAGAGTACATGTTCGCACCTGGTGCCGTCCTGCAAAGTAGTCACCAGCGTTGTGTAAAGCCCGTTGCCAGCGCTATGGAAGGCATAGGATACTGTTAGCAGAACCTGTTATGTTGATGGTGCGAATGGAGCGGTTTAACGTTATGGTTATTCTCGTGTACGACTGTAATGGTGTTGTCCTAACGCATTACGTTCCTCCACCGCAGACTTTCAATGCCCAGTGTTACTGTTCGTTTTTGGAGCATCACCTGTAACCAGCTTTGCGTAAGATGCGGCGCCCATCACTTTGCACGACAATGTGCGCGCGCATACAGCGCAAGCTGTTGCTGCTCTGTTCGGTCGATGGGACTAGCAAGTACTGTACCAACCACCATACGCCCAGGGCTTAAGTCCTTGTGACTCTTATTTTATTCCCAAGATTAACTGCGCCAGAGATTCGACAGGCAGCAGACAGCCCCAGAACAGGCTCTGCTAACGGTATACTACGCCTTCCACATCACTGGCAACGGGTTATGCACAACTCTGGTGACTACTTTGTAGGACAGTAACAGGTGCAAACATGTAACTCTTTTGTATCGGTTGTGAATAATTAGTTGCCACTATTTAAGTTTCAACCCTCGTATAGTAAATAATTTGAAACTATGTCGTGCATCCTACTGTAATTTGTGTTTAAGAAATTAGGAGAATCCAATAAGCTTAAGCTTTACATTACAGAAGAAGGAAACGCTAAAGAAGAAAATTAAGAACGCTATTGAAATTTACAGCACACTGAAGTAAAATAATTTTAAATAAGGCAGTCACACGAGACAGTCGAGCGGAGTGAGATAAGGGACGAATGCCTATCTATTACAATTCGCTAAGTTACGAATAGAATTCATGTTTTTTACACACGAAATCTATATTTGTGCCGTGATACAAACTTAACTGGCGGCACTATATGCGTTAAAAATGCTGAACAATGGCGCAGTCGCACACGACAGGAACGTCACAGCGCCTGAGTGGGGGCGATGTTAGCTGCCCCGACGAGTTAGCTTCAAATATTTGCACTACTTTGCGTCGGCCAGCAGTTCACTTGTACCCATGATCGACTTTCGATAGTGCAGGCGAAGTTACCGCCGCACGAACTACCGTACACCCCCAGTGTTAGAAGGTGTTTCTAACGCATATTTCTATTCACTTACAGAAGTAGGCATGATGGAAATCTTTTCAGCATTGCCCGCATCAAGGCCAACACCAAAGTAAATACAGTTGTTATTCTTGCGTTGTTATACACAGACGATGTAGCTCTGGTAGCAAAAACAGGAAATGAGCGGCAGTATCTAATTAACGAAACATCAAATACAAGGGAAAAAAGACTAAGATCACATACCAGGCGCCACCCATATTCGTTCGTCATCACTGACGAACATTCTCTGCGGGTATTTGATGACTTTACCTACTTGGATAGTTTCGACAAGAAGAGAATAGAAGCTTCCGAAATGTGGTGCTACAGAAGAATGCTGAAGATTAGATGGGTAGATCATATAACTAATGAGGAGGTATTGAATAGAATTGGGGAGAAGAGGAGTTCGTGGCACAACTTCACTAGAATAAGGAATCGATTGGTAGGACATGTTCTGAGGCATCAATGGACCACCAATTTAGTACTGGAGGGCAGCGTGGAGGGTAAAAATCGTAGAGCGAGACCAAGAGATGAATGCACTAAACAGATTCAGAAGAATGTAGGCTGCAGTAGGTCCTGGGAGATGAAGAAGCTTGCACAGGATAGAGCAGCATGAAGAGCTGGATCAAACCAGTCTCAGGACTGAAGACCACTACAACAACAACCTACTTGGAATCTAAAGCATGCAGCAACTTGTATGTGGACACTGAGATTACTAATAGAACCACAAAAGCATCACCTATCGTGGCTAGATTGAAAAACACAGTAAGGAATATATGGACTGGTCGCAATAAAAACTAAATTACAAGTATACAGCGCTTGTGTTATCAGCACCCTTTTCAATAGCTATCAGACATTGACAAATCTTGCTAAGCACGAATATCCACTGTACAACTTTCAAATCTCTTGGAGAGACAGAGTACTCAACATCGAAGTCTTACAGCTCGCAGGCACAAACAGCATTCATGCACTCATGAGCTACGGACGTATAAGAAGGCTGGGATATGTTAGGCGCGTGGATCCTGAGCTGTATGGAGAACTCCAGGAGGGTGTGAAGTCAGTGGGAACAATGTATCTTCGTTTTAATGATGTCTGCAAGAGAGATCTGACCAAACCCAGTATTAACCAGTGGGAATAACGTATCTTCGCTTTAATGATGTCTGCAAGAGAGATCGGACCAAACCCAGTATTAACCGAAGTCGCTGGGAAAGTGATCCCGATGGCTGTATCAAGTGGCGTCCGACTGTGCAAAAGACGTACAAGCTTGCGGAGGAAGAACGCACACGAGAACAAATCAGAAAAAGTACAAGACGGAAAGGGAAAGCGGCTTATGTTCGAAGCCCGCCATGTTCCACGTGCCCACACTGCAATAGACACTGTCACTTTTCAGTGGGACTTCTCAACCACAGAAGTCGCAGTTTCTGAACCAAGCATGCTGTTGTTGTTGTTGTTGTTGTTGTGGTCTTCAGTCCTGATACTGGTTTGATGCAGCTCTCCATGCTACTCTATCCTGTGCAAGCTTCTTCATCTCCCAGTACCTACTGCTACCTACATCATTCTGAATCTGCTTACTATATTGATCTCTTGGTCTCCCTCTACGATTTTTACCCTCCACGCTGCCCTCCAATACTAAATTTGTGATCCCTTGATGCCTCAAAACATGTCCTACCAACCGATCCCTTCTTCAGTCAAGTTGTGCCACAAACTTCTCTTCTCCCCAATCCTATTCAATACCTCCTCATTAGTTACGTGCTCTACCCACCTTATCTTCAGCATTCTTCTGTAGCACCACATTTCGAAAGCTTCTATTCTCTTCTTGTCCAAACTGGTTATCGTCCATGTTTCACTTCCATACATGGCTACACTCCATACAAATACTATCAGAAACGACTTCCTGACACCTAAATCTATACTCGATATTAACAAATTTCTCTTCTTCAGAAACGATTTCCTTGCCATTGCCAGTCTACATTTTATATCCTCTCTACTTCGACCATCATCAGTTATTTTACTCCCTAAATAGCAAAACTCCTTTACTACTTTAAGTGTCTCATTTCCTAATCTAATCCCCTCAGCATCACCCGATTTAACTTGACTACATTCCATTATCCTCGTTTTGCTTTTGTTGATGTTCATCTTATATCCTCGTTTCAAGACACTGTCCATTCCGTTCAACTGCTCTTCCAAGTCCTTTGCTGTCTCTGACAGAATTACAATGTCATCGGCAAACCTCAAAGTTTTTACTTCTTCTCCATGAATTTTAATACCTACTCCGAATTTTTCTTTTGTTTCCTTTACTGCTTGCTCAATATACAGATTGAATAACATCGGGGAGAGGCTACAACCCTGTCTCACTCCTTTCCCAACCACTGCTTCCCTTTCATGCCCCTCGACTCTTATAACTGCCACCTGGTTTCTGTACAAATTGTAAATAGCCTTTCGCTCCCTGTATTTTACCCCTGCCACCTTCAGAATTTGAAAGAGAGTATTCCAGTTAATGTTGTCAAAAGCTTTCTCTAAGTCTACAAATGCTAGAAACGTAGGTTTGCCTTTTCTTAATCTTTCTTCTAAGATAAGTCGTAAGGTTAGTATTGCCTCACGTGTTCCAACATTTCTACGGAATCCAAACTGATCGTCCCCGACGTCTGCTTCTACCAGTTTTTCCATTCGTCTGTAAAGAATTCGCGTTAGTATTTTGCAGCTGTGACTTATTAAACTGATCGGTAATTTTCACATCTGTCAACACCTGCTTTCTTTGGGATTGGAATTATTATATTCTTCTTGAAGTCTGTGGGTATTTCGCCTGTCCCATACATCTTGCTCACCAGATGGTAGCATGCTGTACATCATTAATCTTCTCGCTCTCAGAGGGTATGTGTGGCTTAACCAGACACAGGCGAAGGGTTGCTACGACTATGTCAGAGAGGTACCTTTGCAGATCATGGGCTAACAAAAGGTAATGGAAGGACAGTAAACTTTTTAGCATTTTCTGGGACAACGGTCTGGTAGATTGTCAGACCTGGCCTTGTGACTTGGCCTTGCGGCGTTGGTACTGTGGCACAGTTTTATGGTTGCGAATGGTACAGCATTCCTTGTAGACACATCTGCTTCGATAAACCAACTACGGCGCCTTCATTTACGGTGTGGTCACGGGCACATCTAAACACAATGTCTGTGACGTTATGATGTAGACTCTTCTTGTAAGCAGCTCGTGGTCTAGTGGCTAGCGTTGCTGCCTCTGGCTCACGTGATGCCGGGTTAGATTCCCGCCTGGGTTGGGGACTTTCTGTGCCCAGGGACTAAGTGTTTCTGTTGACGTCATCATGTTATCGTCATTATCATCGCTAGTGATAATGGCTATATTGAACTGTGTGAATATCGGAACCTTGCATGGGCGCTGATGACCGCGTAGTTGAGCGCCCCACAAGTCAAACAACATCATCATCGTCGACCCATCTCACGAACCATTTGACTTCTCTTTCATATTCCATACAACAGACAGGCAAATATTCGCTGCTTGGCTTGTCAGCGAGCGTGCATCACATAACTGGCTGGTGACAGACCTTCATCATCTACAGAGCTCCTAAGCTATCATTGGGCTCTCTTATAGGGGCTGTTAATATTCTATCGAGTATGCTCACAAACGATGAGGAAAACACCAAGTAAACAGTTTACCTCAAAAAATAATTACAGTTCTCGTGAAATCACTGTCAACTAATTGCCTTATCAATAGTGGAGCGTTCAGTACACGCACAAAAAAGTTAAAAACAAGAAAACCGACAGCTTCTTCGCAAACAAGTCAAATTTTCGTAACTGGAATTCATTTCTTAACCTATGACTACCGCAACTTGCTTCCCTCTATCCAGGGTGATTCATCTGCCCATACCGCTGCCGTTTTATGCAAACCTCAACGTTGTATCTGATCTGCCCATGGTTTTCATAGTCTCTCACTCACTACGCATGAACTAGTAGTCTTCCAGGAAAATAATTAGTTTCCTGTGGGCATTTTAATGTAGTTAAATTTTGTGCTGGGATACGTTTTCTCTGGAAGCCACAGTTTTAATGTTACTCAAGATAAACCTAAAAAGTGACCTTCAAACGGACCTGCACTGCCACACTCATTCCTAACCAGTCATGATTTCTGGTAAGTTGCTCGTGGCACACCCTTCTACCACTGTGCTAGAATTTCCGATCACACAAATTTTTCCGGATATTCGATCTTATTTCGATGTCTATTGATTGGGCACTTACACCACCAGCATAGCTACTTTTGTGAACGTTACTCTAAAACTAATTACGCTGACCATTCCATCCAAACTCAAAGCTTACAGGAACAGGAGTTTCGTAGTCAGAACGCATGACGAATACAAGTAGCTAATTAATTATTTTATACTGTTAAAATTCAAATAACTCTTTGGTAAAATTTACACAAACATCAGTTTTACAATTTGTATGTTCTCGACTAAGCTGGTGGACTAATAAGACCAGTCGATGAAAACCAAAAAAATCGAATGTTGAAAACAATTACACTACTGGCCATTAGAATTGCTATACCAAGAAGAAATGCAGATGATAAACGGGTATTCATTCGACAACTATATTATACTAGAACTGACAAGTACGTTTTCAATTGGCGAGAGATCAGGAGAATGTGCTGGCTAGGGCAGCAGTCGAAAATTTTCTGTATCCAGAGATGCCCGTACATGACCTGCAACATGAGGTCGTGCATTATCCGGCTGATATGTATGGTTTCGCAGGGATCGAATGAAGGATAGAGCCACGGATCGTAACACCTCTGAAATGTAGCGTCCACTGCTCAAAGTGCCGTCAATGCGAACAAGAGTTGACCGAGACGTGTAGCCAATGACGCCCCATACCATCACGCCGGGTGATACGGCAGTATGGCGATCAAGAATACACGCTTCCAAAGGGCGTCGCCAAACACGGATGCGACCATCATTATGCTGTAAACAGAACCTGGATTCATCCGAAAAAATTACGTTTCGCTATTCGTGCACCCAGGTTCGTCGTTGAGTACACCATCGCAGGCGCTCCTGTCTGTGATGCAGCGTCAAGGGTAACCGCAGCCATGGTCTCCGAGCTGATAGTCCATGCTGCTGCAAACGTCGTCGAACTGTTCGTGCAGATGGTGGTTGTCTTGCAAACGTCCCCATCTGTTGATTCAGGGATTGAGACGTGGCTGCACGTTCCGTTCAGCCATGCGGATAAGATGCCTGCCATCACGACTGCTAGTGATAGGAGGCCGTTGGTATCCAGCACGTCGTACCGTATTACCCTCCTGAACCCACCGATTCCATATTCTGCTAACAGTCATTGGACCTCAACCAACGCGAGCAACAATGTCGCGATACGATAAACCGCAATCGCGATAGGCTACAATCCGACCTTTATCAAAGTCGGAAACGTGATGGTACACATTCCTCCTCCTTACACGAGGCATCACAACAACGTTTCACTGGGCAACGCCGGTCGATTGCTGTTTGTGTATGAGAAATCGGTTGGAAACTTTCCTCATGTCAGCACGGTGTAGGTGCCGCCACAGGCGCCAACCTTGTATGAATGCTCTGAAAAGCTAATCATTTGCATATCACAGCACCTTCTTCCTGTCGGTTAAATTTGGCGTCTGTACCACGTCATCTTCGTGGTGTAGCAATTTTAATGGTCAGTAGTGTATCAGCAGACGCGAAGTTTTGTACAGTGGTGGGAGGGAGCGCCGAGAACAACATACAAGAAATACTGACTGTAGGGGATGAGTGTGGGTGTGTAAGTGCGTTTGAAGGTCGATTTTGTAGGTTTTTATTGATTTACTCAGAAACCATGGCGTCCACCGAAAACGTATCCAAGCACAAAATTTAACTAGATCAAATTTCCAACATAAAAGGTTTAGTCGATTTTTTTTAGGACTCTCGTCCGTTCTGAAATGTAACACTGCGGTTTGCATAGAACGACAGTGACAGGAACGGCTGAATCACCCTGCACTTGCTGATACTTAATCGAAGAAGTATTCTTTGTGGAGATCGCACAAGAGCAGGGGATGGTTAACAGAAGAACATGCTTTGTATTAACCCTGATGGCGTTACAATAAACGAAAACATATATCTTTTCTTAACGAATATTAACGTTACATATTCGTTGATTTAAGGCAGGTCTGGGAAAACATCGCTCTTACCTGGCACTTTGAGCGCAGTGGTGAGTGGCTCTGAAGAACGAGGAGGAAGAGGACAACGAAGGCTGCAGCTGAACGCCGCTAGAAGTAGGCATCCGCCTTGTCAGAGGCCAAGCATTTCGCCGACAATGCTATTTGGGTTAAGTTAGATTTATGTTCTGCATTAACAATATTGTGACATATAAGCTCTTTTCCAAAGAAGAGTGCCAAACAGGATTTGTCTTACTTCTCGTATCGTTTATATGGCAAACAAATGGATTAATATGTCACCGCGTTATTATCACCTACAAAAAAAAAGAAAGAAAAACATTTATTCGGACGTCTTTAAAGTACCAGCTACAAAGGCGATACGAATGCTAGGTGAACTAGCGAAAGACATTGAGGAATAAAACTGACATAAATCTAACTAGAGTGGTCACAAAATTTTTTATTTACGACGTCACAAATTATTCACATTTTGTAAGTGTTCTAAATCAAAGGAAGAATCATTTGGTAACACAAGGCTGATGCTGTCAAGTAACAGCTAATTCAGTGGAAAAATGAGCTTCGAGTTCATGACATGAGACGTTTCTCACAACTCAAGGCAGTCGTTTGTTAACCAGACATTCTAAACATTCTGCGTGGTGTCTGTTTGTTCTATATCGTGTCTCCCTACCACTTTCGCGCAACGACGCTCTGAGCGTGTTTTTTTAGGGAATTGACTAGTTTGAAACTGGGACCTGTTGCTGGTAAGGAGACGCCTGACCACACATGACATGTAGAATTCTGAAGAGTTCAGTGAGACTAGCGATGATATAACCAAATACTCAATGATTTCAGTGTCAGCTCCACTGCACTCCCTGTAAAAGAATCTTAATACAAACTAAATTTAGTGGAAGGGGTTCAAGGCTTTCCAATTTATAGTTATCTGATAAAATAACGTCGAAACACCAGTTAAGTTTACCATTGTCAATTTTATTCTACTCACAAAACACTGTTTGTAAATTGCACTATTGATAAAAGGAAATGTTTTAATACAGGATGGTAAAAACCAACCGCGTTCAACAAAAATGTGAACGAATATTCCCTGAATGGGTTTCCTAGTTCTACAATGGATTGAAGGATGACCAATGCCATATCACATCTATAATCTAGATTTAAATTAAGTTTCACAAAAGAGGAAACTATGAAAATGGTCTACAGTGACCCTCAATTGTCTTTAATTACTTATCTAACTTGTCATAAATTTCAGTGGCTGATGTGGCTTCTCAATAACTATATAACAGAAAAGTCATCGCGTTTCAGATTTTTACTTCAAGTGGCAAATGTGAACACCATGAGCTTTAATTGACGATCGACACTAGTATTACGCAAAAAGGGGGTGTCACAGATGAGACTTCTGCAGTTCTGAGTGAAGCTTTATGCGCTGTTATGCGGCATCGCGTGCATTCATTACCTTGTCGGTGTTCGTCAGGGGGCGGCGGCCTGCACAGCCCCGCTCACCTCGCCGTCTCTGAAGCAACTCTTTTCTAACTTCTCCTTACCACAATTTACTGAAGTTGGTTTAAAAAAACTATCTGTCTATGTTTTAATCTGACCAATCAGGGTCAAAAATTCTGTCTATCCAATGAAAAACGTTATACTTTTCATGGTGGGGCAATGTTTTTTAAAGTTTGCAATGTAACAGAGACGCAAAAAAGTCTCACGCTAAAACTTGTAGCTGGGGTGGTCCTTATAGCGTTATCGTAAGATCTATACTGTTCTTCTGGAGGGCTCTATCTTTTAACATGGGCTGTGGGTGGTCCTGATGTAACAGAGATGCGAAAAAGACTCATGCTAAAACTTGCGGGTGGTGTGGCCCTTTTTGTGTTATCGTGAGATCTATACTGTTCTTCTGTAGGGATCTAGCTTTTAACATTGGCTGGGGGGTGGTCCTTACGTACCAGAGACGCGAAAAAGTCTCACGCTAAAACTTGCGTCTGGGGTGGTCCTAGCGGTTAGCTGGCCACTTGGGTGTCCGTCCCTTATCGTAGGGCCTTCTCGCTTAACACGGTTCTGCTCTCGGCTTCTGTTCTCGTTTCTCCCCTCGGAACCGCGTCTGTCTAATGGTGGGAAGGTATGACATGCATTTAGGCATTCTTGTGTTAGTCTGTGGTATTCTATTTGCACACTCGTTACTCGTATTACTTTGGTTAATTTAATGTCACGAAATATTCTGAGCTATGTGACATACTACTGGATTTGCTTATCATGTTAGGGTTTTCATGGGAGGTGTTGGATTTGCCTGACATCTTACAACATGACTGAATACATATCATTAACTGCAACATTTGATAGTGAGTTCTTAAAGAAATTGAAAGACATTGCGCAAGTAAAAACGGATTTCAATTTGTATGTCAGACCACTTTCGCTTTTCGTTACTAATGTTCCTCATTACTTCCAACTTGAGGTGAATGACGCGCAGTGGAACAAGAGCTCAACGACCTGTTTGTCCAATCCAAGAATTTGCAAGACTCTTATAAAATATTACCCCAAAAGCAATATCCTTCACTGGAGAGATAAACGCTGAAGTTATTTCAGTGTTCGGTTCAACAATTTGTGTGAACTTTTCTTTTTACTTATGAAGTCTCGCCAGCATGCGGTTTAGCAGATTATAATCTACGTAACTCAGCGTGATATTAAATGCCTGTATGTATTGCTGTTAATAGTCATACTCACCATATTAGCACTATATAATGCATTTATTTAATAGATTAATAAAATTAACTGCTTTGGCAGAAAAATAAAAGTTTAAAAGTACAGACCTGTAATAAATGCCTGCTTACAAAAGCATCATGCAGTATTCGTCTCGTAGAAGTAGCCACACGTGTTGCTAAAAAGTCTTACAAAGTTTCCAGTGTGCGTAGCAGTCAGCATACAGCCGTCTCACTCACAAGTGCTCGGAATAGCGCAGTGGTGGGGGAAGCTAGTTGGCACCCATGGTTTAAGCGAAAAGGCTGCTTTGCAATGATAACAGTTCATACCATTTACTTCATTTATTGGATTCGTAAGGAACAAACGCTCCAATGATGATTAGACCCAACCGTACTCAAATTTAGTTCCACTCTTACGCTGAGTTTGTCATTGCTGCATCGCTTTTCCAAATTAATATGTCGCACTGCAACCATGAACGGGAGCCTTTATGACCTATCAAGTAATAATATTGTCTGCCTAAGTATGTTAATGTTGTAACGTCTCCTAACAAAACACATATTATATGTGGTAAAAAAGGAGAAAAGAGTAATTGAAGTGGATTATTGTAATTGTGTGGACAACGATTGTGTGAACTTTATGTAATAAAGAGAAACCATTATGTGCCATGTTTTATACTTGTATATAATTATGTACCAATTTTTTTAAAGATAATATATGTGTCGGCGAATACTGAAACCGCCACAAACGATACTTATTAAATATCAAACAAAGATGAGAATATGTCACAACGAGTATAAATAGTAGTGACCGAGCATTAATTTCTCTATCGTCTTCTTGGAGTTACGTGAGTAGGAAGAGCCTGTGACGTTATATTGTACGCTTGTGTAGCATTCTTTTGTCAAGATTGAGAGAAGCACGCCTGTAGGTACTGATTTGTAAAGGTGTGTAATAATTTAATCTATCTGAATGTTTTGAATAGAGTTACTTAGTGAAAACTTGCATTATGATTTGTAATAAACTTGCATGGTATTTTACCCCATCCTTTCAAGACATTTTCAGTTATTTAAATATTATTCGTGGTGCAGAGCTGCACTACGAACGAAAATTCAGACTGCATTAAATGAAACCAATCAGACCGCAAAGAAGAGGACAGGTAATATTGAAGTAAAATAATTTCTTTCAGCTTTCGGAATTGCAGAGCAGTGCAGCATATTTTATGATGTGTTTTACATGTGGACGCGGGCTGCGGATGATATATTATTAACAGTGCAAAAGGATAATTTACCTTCATAACATAAAACAAATCTTGCTGTGCGTAGTTTTGGCCTGGCAAACATTATAGTAAAAACATATTTTTCTCTGATAATAGTCGCATGTTCTCGTGTTAGTCGTGGTACATATTGGTGTTTTACTGTTAGCAAAAATCCACTGCAAAATTTTGATATTGAACAAACATTGCGTACTGTAACATCAGTGCTGATAACGAAATAATTTTCAGTAGCCTTTTCTATAAATGTAAAGTGAGGAAGACATGTTGAACTGTATAGCGAGTTACAGTAACGAAACAATGTTCCTTTAATAGAAAGACAGATCCAGAATAATAAGAACATAATATATTTTGTTTTGTTGAAAATTAATGATCCAAAGAAATTCACAGGACAGCATCACTAAAAAGTATTTCACGGCTCTTTTCGTAGCAACATATTTTATCTCATATATTTGTTGTTACGCGAGCAGTAATAAAGCAAAGAGAGAGACGGCGACAATGCCTAGGAATGAAGGTACTAATTTGGGACTGATTAGTGTGTAATTATGGATACCATCTGCGAATAAACCTATAAATGGCTCACAGTGGCCCTAAAATTCGACGAACACTACGAAACACACATTTTCTCAATATCTGTAACTCATTCACAGTGTTTTAGTGGGACTAGACTGCATACAAGCGTTCACTGGAAACCTTGAGAATGACCGTCCTCGCCATGCATAAAGTTTCGTGAACGGTAGCGCTTGGGCATCGTTGAACTAAATAGTGAAACAGTGCCACTTACCAGAGAAGGCTCGCGGCTACGAATGTATCTCTAACATTGCATAAGAGGAAATTGTCAGGGCAGGCAAAAAGTAAATTTAAGTAACATTTTACATACGTCAAATTTATTTGGCGATTAGTTTCCAATCTAAAGGTAAGATCTGTCAAAGCAAAACTGTACGTCGCTCCAGGATAATACAATGCAGATGCCGGTAATACACTCCTGGAAACTGAAATAAGAACACCGTGAATTCATTGTCCCAGGAAGGGGAAACTTTATTGACACATTCCTGGGGTCAGATACATCACATGATCACACTGACAGAACCACAGGCACATAGACACAGGCAACAGAGCATGCACAATGTCGGCACTAGTACAGTGTATATCCACCTTTTGCAGCAATGCAGGCTGCTATTCTCCCATGGAGACGATCGTAGAGATGCTGGATGTAGTCCTGTGGAACGGCTTGCCAAGCCATTTCCACCTGGCGCCTCAGTTGGACCAGCGTTCGTGCTGGACGTGCAGACCGCGTGAGACGACGCTTCATCCAGTCCCAAACATGCTCAGTGGGGGACAGATCCGGAGATCTTGCTGGCCAGGGTAGTTGACTTACACCTTCTAGAGCACGTTGGGTGGCACGTGATACATGCGGACGTGCATTGTCCTGTTGGAACAGCAAGTTCCCTTGCCGGTCTATGAATGGTAGAACTATGGGTTCGATGACGGTTTGGATGTACCGTGCACTATTCAGTGTCCCCTCGACGATCACCAGTGGTGTACGGCCAGTGTAGGAGATCGCTCCCCACACCATGATGCCGGGTGTTGGCCCTGTGTGCCTCGGTCGTATGCAGTCCTGATTGTGGCGCTCACCTGCACGGCGCCAAACACGCATACGACCATCATTGGCACCAAGGCAGAAGCGACTCTCATCGCTGAAGACGACACGTCTCCATTCGTCCCTCCATTCACGCCTGTCGCGACACCACTGGAGGCGGGCTGCACGATGTCGGGGCGTGAGCGGAAGACGGCCTAACAGTGTGCGGGACCGTAGCCCAGCTTCATGGAGACGGTTGCGAATGGTCCTCGCCGATACCCCAGGAGCAACAGTGTCCCTAATTTGCTGGGAAGTGGCGGTGCGGTCCCCTACGGCACTGCGTAGGATCCTATGGTCTTGGCGTGCATCCGTGCGTCGCTGCGGTCCGGTCCCTGGTCGACGGGCACGTGCACCTTCCGCCGACCACTGGCGACAACATCGATGTATTGTGGAGACCTCACGCCCCACGTGTTGAGCAATTCGGCGGTACGTCCACCCGGCCTCCCGCATGCCCACTATACGCCCTCGCTCAAAGTCCGTCAACTGCACATACGGTTCACGTCCACGTTGTCGCGGCATGCTACCAGTGTTAAAGACTGCGATGGAGCTCCGTATGCCACGGCAAACTGGCTGACACTGACGGCGGCGGTGCACAAATGCTGCGCAGCTAGCGCCATTCGACGGCCAACACCGCGGTTCCTGGTGTGTCCAGTGTGCCGTGCGTGTGATCATTGCTTGTACAGCCCTCTCGCAGTGTCCGGAGCAAGTATGGTGGGTCTGACACACCTGTGTCAATGTGTTCTTTTTTCCATTTCCGGGAGTGTATAAAAGGCAAAAGGCTTCTGAAGATTAATCACTGATATTACAGCCAACATATCCATTTATTTTATAAACGAATATTTGCATACCAGCTGTGGAAGCTGACCAAACTGAAAAGACTCACTGTTGTAATTCATTAGGATAATCACCACAATTAACGTTATGTTTACATTGCGTAAATTGTCAGTGTCTAAATCTGTACACCGCATGCCACCTAACGGTTTGTGGCGGTGGGTACCTGGTACACCACTATCGCTTCTCCTGTTTCCTATGCCAGTATTGTCTGGTGCGCGGGAATAATGATTGTTGGGAAACCTCCGTGTGAGCTCGAGCCTTGTAGTTCTTCTGCATGGTATATCTGTAGATATACAAAAGATGAAGAAATATATTTTTGACTCTTCTAGGCAACAAAACTCGCGGAAGCCTTAAATTAAATAACATTTGGCTGCAGAGTTGCGTAAGCAACAGCATTTAGTTTTGTCTTTCATCTCACGAGCATCTGTGGCTGGCTCTGAGCACTATGGGACTCAACTGCTGAGGTCATTAGTCCCCTAGAACTTAGAACTATTTGAACCTAACTAACCTAAGGACATCACACACATCTATGCCCGAGGCAGGATTCGAACCTACGACCGTAGCGGTCTTGCGGTTCCAGACTGCAGCGCCTTTAACCGCACGGCCACTTCGGCCTGCTACGAGCATCTGTGAATAAGTGAATATTATATGTGCATTCAACTGTGCTGGCACGTTCGATTAACTTATTCTAAGTGTTTGCCTATTTTAGAGCATTAATGCCATGAATGATCACCTTATAGTGTAGTGATAACCAGGACTGAAGAAGATGGTCTGGGACTGCACCTTTTGTGTACAGTTGCAGGGAGGAACGGGCACCGTCCAGAAATGAAAGCTGTTTTGACCACAGCCGACGGTTTTCGGGATGCTGTCCTAGACTGCGGTGACTCTGGTACAACTTAGACGAATGCTTTGGCATCTAAGGTGCCTGTATCGTCGCCTGGGATTCCTGCTGTCGCAGCACCTTCCGATTAACTCATCATGGTTAGTCGACATTCATCTGACGGTGATTTACGAAAAGTGACGTGGTCACAACTCTCTGAGGGGATGGCGAATGTTAGCAGTGGCCTCACGGCTGTCGCCTTACGGCTTAAAATAGGCAAGATGTATTGCTCGTGCCAGTTGTATGTCTGGGTCAACACGGGACACCTCGTGTATTGGGACTGGGCCTGATCTTGATGGAAGATCCCAAAAAGGGCAGAAAATAGGCTGCTAGTCATTGCGACCCCAAACTGTCGATGGGTGATGACACCCCTTACAGACAGTTGTCTGGGTCAGGTCCGAGATGCGGGAAGGCTCTACCAGCAGCAACTGACCACAATGGACATGCTCATATGGCTCATGTCGCAAAGAATGACTCTTGCCGGTTGGTTTCAGACGATCTCCTCATTTCCTGCATTGGTGAAGAATGCCAGCGTAGAAGGTGGAGTGAAAGCAAAGCCAGGGTGGTTCAAATGGCTCTGAGCACTATGCGACTTAACTTCTGAGGTCATCAGTCACCTAGAACATAGAACTAATTAAACCTAACTAGCCGGCCGGTGTGGCCGTGCGGTTAAGGGCGCTTCAGTCTGGAACCGCGTGACCGCTACGGTCGCAGGTTCGAATCCTGCCTCGGGCATGGATGTGCGTGATGTCGTTAGGTTTAAGTAGTTCTAAGTTCTAGGGGACTTATGACCACAGATGTTGAGTCTCATAGTGCTCAGAGCCATTTGAACCATTTTTGAAACCTAACTAACCTAAGGATATCACACACATCCCTGCCCGAGGCAGGATTCGAACCTGCGACCGTAGCGGTCACGCGGTTCCAGAGTGAAGCGCCAAGAACCGCACGGCCACACCGACCGGCCAAAGCCAGGGTTTTGCGCCATTATTCCTCGATACTATGGTCTGGAGCTGACTATTCTGTGATGTTCTTGATCGGGAAATTCTCGATATCCGCTGTCCGGAGTATAATTCTAGCTTCCCCTTTAAATGGGTATCGCCGCACACAGAAAGTTGTTACTGGAGTGCAAGAGTACCAGTGGCTTGAAACATATGGTTATTTTAGTAAATATAAAAACATCCACAAAATACTTTTTAATTTCAGACGTGGAGATTATCAGCCCTATTTATTAAATGGGGTACCATCCGTCACGCCACATCCAAGAAACAACATATTAACCGGGTATTAGTTAACCACTGAAGCGCCCATGGAAAGATAGAAAAACTGGCCACTTATAAACTGCAATAATTCCCATGTAGTACTAAGGATAAAATGGTGGCTGAAATTAGGTGTTAACAGCATGAAATTTTAAATTCCCTTCGGGACATGTATCTGGAAAATATGTTGAACGCTGGGGGTACTCTAAAGCAGTGTTATACCACACTGTCCAATCACAGTATTCTGACCACCACCTATATTCGAAATCAACGTCCAATGACCACTCAAAGACGGCAGGTGGTAGCACCAGCAGTGAAGGGTATATAAAGCGTGTCGGGGGAACTTGGAAAAATGGTGCAGTCGTTGTCGTAATGCAGTAACGGTGCGTTTTATATGACGTCCTAACGAGCATTGTCGTTACCTTTTTGGACAAGAGTGGAAGCATTTCCGAAACAGCTAAGTTTTTAAACTGTTCACGTGGTGCTGTGATTGAACTATACTGTGGACGTCAAAATAGCACAATCCAAACGCTGCGCCAAGCCCACTGTCGTGTACCACGGGCCATAGATCACAGGGGTGAGCGAGCCCGGTCAACATGCTTACAGGCGGAAAGACTTGAAACGGTTGAGCAACTGTCCGCCACGATGAGCCCGAAGTCTATCAATGGTGTCTCCTCAACGACCGTTCAGCGGATGTTGGAGCGTATAGGCTTTCTCAGTAGGCGTCTGGTTCCTGCACCATTGCAGCAGACGGCGTTTTCAAATGAATCGATCAGGCGGCGGTTTCAGATGAATCCAGTAGACTGATGGCTGCCAACGTTTATGGTGTGAAAAGTCCGAGAGTACAAATCCCGCAACACTCGTCATAAGGATCCAGGCTGTAGGCAATTCCCTGGGTGGTCTCAAGATTCTGGAGGCTCAAGAGATCAACACGAGTATGAACGTATCCTTGGGAACCAGGTATCCCCTACATGCAGATGTTTTTCCTCGGCACAGGTGGATCTACCACCAGATCAATGAAACGTGTTACACAGCTCACAGTGCTCATGCGTGGTTCAAAGAGCAACACGATGACTTTATTGTAATCCCCTAGACAGAAAACTCCCTGGATATAAGCTGAACTGAGAATCTGTGGGACGACCTCGATCGTACTGCTCACGACGTGGCTACCAGACGACAAACCTAGTGCAGCTGATCAAGGCTCTGGAGTTGGCAGGGCTCCAAATTCCTGTCGATGCCTTGCAGAACCTCATTTACACTCTTCCTGTGCATATCGCAACGCTCCACGCTCCAAAGGGTGGCTATTAAGCCTTTTGGCACGTGGTCACATTAATGTTGCTGAACAGTGTATAACACGATTGACTGGTGTTGTGTCTTAAGGACAAATGTCACCTTTCTCTTCTTCACATGAAAGAGCTAATAACATATTTTCCTTTACTGGTAATTTTTGTAAGTGGACGATGAAAGGCGCGACCGACAACAGTTAGCAGTGGTTACCTCACTGTACAATCCATTACTGAACTTAACATTCATTTCAAACCGATATCACTACGCTCAATTTCAGCAATGTCTCATGTGCCATAGTGCAACGATAATCACTTGGCACTGGAAAGTGAAGACCATCAAAACGCTTCATTAATAACTAGCCTGAAAATATGTTAGCGACCGCAGCCTACCAACGCAAAATCACTAGAAGTAGAGTCCACCACTAGGGACACGGCACGCCACGAGCAATAAGCTTACAAAAACTATCACAAAATATAAGAAATATAGCAACGTGGCAAGATGTGGGACCCTCACTCATCGCAGGACCTGAAAAAAATAAATGTCACCTCGAAATTTATGGCAACACAAAGCTACAATGTGAAATTAATCAAGAAAGAAAGGCCCCAGAAGACAGGAAATAAACCGTGTAGCGTCGCAAGTTGTTCCAAGCGAACGTTTGTTTTTAGGACAGCTTACTGTATGTAACTTCAGGTGCTTACATCTAGCGACCTACCCGGGAGACACCCGTGCATCTGTCACTGTCTGCCGTGGAAAAGCTATTCAGTGTCTCTTACTGAACGCGTACATTCACCATCACCTATAAGAATGTAAGAAAAAAGAATAGTAGTTTTTGTGCAATCGGTTTCAAAATTTGCGTACTGCGCATTGTTATTAATAGGAAGGTGGTGTGAAAAACTCAGCTTTCAATGGGGCATATTTTCGGAGATAGAAAAATTTACTTTAAAGTTAGGAAAACTATACTTAAGAAAGGAAATTTATCTAGGAACATTTATGACGTGTTTTTGGTTGACAGATGAAGTATCCACTTGAAAAATTAGGATATAGAATTATTTAGTTGAAAATTAATTTAAAAATTTCAAATACCTTACAATTTTCGTAGTATGAAATCTAGAATAACTTCAGAAAGAACTTTTAAAATCAATATTTATTTTATTATGTGGTATGTGAGTCTGTGAGTAAATGAGAGTGTGTATGTGGGACATTCATCAAATTTCAATATTGCGTTATATACCGTCTTAAGTAACGTGCAAGAGTTAGACAAGCCTGTAGTAGGAAAATAATCCTAGGGGATTTACCCACTTTGCTGATGCCTTATATCTAGGTGTGATTGCTGTTGTAATAGAGCAGCCAGAAAGTCAGCTGGAGTAAAATGTGTAAGTAAAGAATACTTCTATAATGATTGTTTTTTCGTTTTCGTTTATTAAACATGACTATAATATTTGTATGGCAGATTGACGCAAATGAGTCTGTGTATAACTGGTGTGGACCAGTTTTGGCGCGAGTATTAGCACGAGCGAGTATTCTGATGGTCAGTCAGTATGCTTAGCCAATCAGAATTTAGACGGTCCCCACTTGTTACCAGATAGATATACTGGGAGTGAGGCTGGAAGAAGGAGGTCGCTCGCTAGCTTTCAATGCGGACTGTCATATCACTGGTGTCAAATAATGTGTAGGATGAAGAATTACTTAGTGTTTGAGTTATTGGTGAGCTAAGTCGATAGCAGTTGTTGTTGAGGACTGCTTGGCGAAATTTCAGAGGTTTGACTAAATCTGTTTGGCAGATAGTCACGTGTGAAATATTGGCTTTCATAGAATCTGTGTGGCATGTTGCAGCATTCAATTACTGAGCATTTTTGGTGAGCAGTTTCTTTTTTAGAAATCCACAAGAAGGACCGAACTAAATCACGTCAGTGGTGAAATTAATGACTGTGAAAACGTTGTTTCATTTGGTTCGGATTTGGACAGATTTCTGGTTGCCATGCTTGTGAAATGTGTGTATGAATCGTTAACTAGAAGGAAACAGCCAATAGTTTAAATGTGGACTGAATATTACCTTTTCTTTGGTTTTCAAGGACAAAATAAACATTATTGTATAGAAATTTCGGAAATTATTTTTCAGAAGCCAATCCATTTTCTTACTGCCCGATAAAATTGGATGACAATATTTCTACAGAACTTTCTTTCATAACTAGAGTTGTGCGTGCTCAGAAATTGTAGAATTTAGGTGGTGTTTTTATCAGTGCTGCTTCTTTATTATCTTGTAAGTATCTACATTGCCGAGTGGAGGGACATTGAACAGACGCCGTTCTGAGGTGGGTGAATTATAATTTGCAGCCTACAGAGTTACGACGACGAATAGATATGAGAAAGTAAACCTCTACCCACCGCAATTGGTGCTTTATCGACCGATAAAGACATTAATCGATACCGAATGTGTACGGACTCTGAAAAAGCAGCAGTATTTGAATGGACTCCTAAAGTGTTCACACATCAGCGAAAAATAAAATTGTATGACAATATTCATGTGTACTAATGATTTGTAATTGGAGTGTAGCATCAAAGAACTCGAGGGCACAGTCACGAGTGAAGTGCACCACGCAGCGAGAACAACAGACGGTGCGCTGTAGCAGACGACGTTCCGACAACTGACGATCGACAGGCGCCGTGCTGCTGCAGTAAACAAACCGGACGAGTGGGAGCAGTCGGTAGCTGTTGCGGAAGCGGTGACCCGTATTCTGGACCAACGTGGGCAGAGCCTGGTGTAGATTTGGGGAATGTAAAAGATGGAAATGATTCCATGTTTGGTAATTTCAGTTTTGATGTGTCACAAGCATGCGTTAGTAATAGTTTTCCAGATTCACTGTATGTTAATTGTGGTACCGACAGTGAACAAATCATGATGGGTGACAAAGTTGAAAATATACCTGTAACTGTAAAATAAATACAGCAGGAACAAATGTCAGTGTCTTGTGAACCAAAAGATAGTGTTTCAGATATGTTTGCGTTCTCAATCATATGAAGGAGATGGGTTCACATATGAAATCTTCATTAAGTTGTGATATAGACACAAACATTAATAAAATGGGGTCTAATATCGACATTAAAATGAATAAAATTGGTAGCGACATAAAAACTTCCTTAAGTTCTGTAATAAATGAGTTATGTACTGAAGTTGATCAGGGGTTTAATATCTTGTCAATAGTAATCGAAGCTAGGATGGAAGATAAAATATCGAATTTCAGAGGTACTTGGAAAAATGATATGACCTTGTTATAACATGAAATGTGAACTTAATCAGATAAAGCGAGTGTGTAACCAGGCTGTTGTAACAGTAAAAGATGATTTGACGGTTCAGATTAAGCAAGTTGCTGAGGATAGACAACAATTGGAAGCGCAAGTAAATTAAGAACTAAATAAAGTTCATGTACAGGTTCAGAATATAGAAAAACACTGTAAGAATAGCCATGTTGCATTAGAAAGTCAAGTTAAACAGTGAAAGGATGTGTGTGCAAAGTTGGGTATGAGGGTGGCAAGTAAAATTACTAACATAGAAACTAATATCCAGTAATTCAATACCAATGTGAATGGGCAATTGTGTGAGCATGAGGGTAGGCTAACCCAAGTAGAGCAAAATGTTAACAACCATAGTGGCTGTGTAGAAACTAACAGTGTAGTAGAGTCATATGAAATTGCCTATGTAACACATCGCGTATTTTTTAGATTTGATCCTAGTAAAGATGTTCATCCAAAGAATTCTGGAGTGATTTTTAGGATGTTTTGCCTAAATCTTGAAATAATAAACAAAAGATAGGAGTCATTACATCAGATTTTATGAGAGTGGCAAGAATTTGGGGAAACTTAGCCTCAGATAAATATGACCGATTAGTGGAGTTCAAACAGGCTTTTTTCGATGAGTATTAGGGGAAAAGAAAACAAATGGAGGTTTTAAATAAATTTTGGTCAGGGGAAAAGTATGATCCAGAGAGAGGGGGCTGGAAACGATTTGTACAGAAATGCGTAACTACTTCGTCATATTTAAATGCAAAAGTAGAATCTGAGCAAATAAATATGGGGATAGAAAATAAGCTGCTATTGTGCTGGAGGAACAAAATAATTTCAGCTTCTAGAGATTATCTTGATAGATTTATTCACTATCTGGAAAGGGTGGAAAGTATTTTAAAGGAAGAACAAAATTCCAGGAGAGAATATAGGCCTCCAGTCAGACAGAATGATAATAGAGCTGAAGTTAATGTAATCAGAATCAGTGTCCAAAGAGATAATGGACACAGAGGTAGATTTAGAGGATGAGGAGGTACTAGTGGGAATAGGTTCAACGAACGGGTTCAGTACTACAACTGCCGTCAGCTGTCGGCTGATGACGTAACAGAGACGCGGTGCCCGCCTGATGACAGGAATCGTAGACATAATAATAACACCCGGCAGGAAAACTTTTAGCGGTTTGTGGTGAAGCTGGCGCTCGCAGACGAAAACATTAAAGGTTAAACCCGCTAGTGACAACCTTTTTAAGGAAGGCGCCTACAAAACAACATATTGCTAATAATAATTTAGCCACTAAGAGAGCAGAAGAGACTGACACGGAGAAACTAAAGCTATTTCCAGTAAATAACGTAGCATTATATGACAGAGGCAGTGCAAATAAAGATCATAAGGACCATAATGTTAATGAACAAGTAAATTTAAGTACAGATTCAGATCAGGAAATAGGGTGAATCAGCACTGCGAAACAGGTGAGAGGCTACCAATGAAATGTGGAATTAATGCGGGAATAAGGGTCGAGGAAGTTTTGATTAAATTAACTGAAGTAATTTCAGAAAGTGAGAATGGAGAATCGGAAGAAGGGGGAGAAGCAAGTGGTGAGGAAATTTCTGACAATACCTCGGAAGGGGTTGCAGAATCAGAGGAAAATTATGGTGAGAAGTTGGAGGAGTATTTTAAGTTGTCAATAGTGGACAGATGTGTGTAAGCTGCCACTACTAATAATAAGCAAAAGGAGGACCCAGTAAATGTAAGTATGATTTCCACAAGGGAGGTAGGATTCGACATAAGAGAGGTGGTGCACGATTTGTTAGAGGAGCCTAAGACTGTAATCAGGAAAGAGCGTGTAGGACAACCGATTATTGAAGTAATGATGTTTGAAGTAAAAGTTCCTTGACTACTTCATACCGGTTCGGAAGAGTGTGCAGTATCATAGAATATTGTAAATGGTCTCTCAAAGAATAAATAAATAGTTGTAATGCCAGTGAGTAGTCTAAACATTATTGTAGGTACTATAAAAACTAATAAAGTGGGTAAACAAGAAGTACTATTACCCATAACTCTATGTGGGGTAGCAGTAAAACAGAAGTTTCTAGTGATAAATGGACTCAGTGTGGAAATGTTGGTAGGTGTTCACTTCTTGCATAAATATGGAGGATGGGTATATTTTGGATCCAATGATGTAATTATAAGAATAAGCGGAAAACCTGTAGTTATTCCATTCACTGGAAAAATACAGAGTGTAAACGAAGAACAAAGTGGCATTCCAATACGACACTGCAGGGCGGCTACATTGACAGAAGGCTACAGTGAATGTGGAGAAAGAAAAGAAGTGGATCCTTCTGAGCTAGAGAGTGTTAGAATTAAGATCGAGGAGAAATTAGAGGAACTTACAGAATTAACTGAAATACAAAAGGACGATTTAAGACCAATTTTGATTTAACATTGTGACGTATTTCCAGATCAGCCTGGATTAGTTCGAAATTACGAATGCTATTTAACCTTGAAAGAAGATGCACATTTTTTTTCAAAAAACCATTTACCGTTCCAGAAGTGCATAAAGAAGCCGTTCCGAGACTTAACAGAAAATGCTCGATCGGGGATAATCGAAAAAGCTGTTAGTGTATACGATAACCCATTGGTTGTAGTACCTAAGAACGACAGCTCAATTAGGCTGGTTTTAGACGCTAGGGCGTTGAATAACATTGTTTTAGCAGAGAGTGACAGGCCATAAAGCATTGAAGAACTATTACAGAAGTTTAAAGGGGCTACATTTTTTACTTCTATGGATGTAACGTGTGGATACTGGAATCTACCTGTGGCTAAGGAATCCAGAAGGTATACAGCGTTCCTGTTTGAAGGACGACGTTTAGCAGTATAAGGTTGTGCCATTTGGGTTGAATATCAGTGTTCGTGCATTTGTCAGTACAATGTCTCAGGTTTTAGATGTCAGTTATTGAGGCGAATTACTGTTTACATTAACAGCGTATTGATTCCGACTCCCACTTGTGAAGAGCACTGTTGGTTGTTGGACAATGTGTTAAATGCTATGAAAACGGGAGGGATGAAATTGAAGTTAGATAAGACAGAATTAGTCAAAAAAGACATTAAAATCCTGGAGCATAAACTGTAGAAAGCTGGGAAGTAATTATGCCCGATCCAAGTTAAATAAATGCTATTAGGGACTATGCAGCACCGACCACACGTAAGAAATTATAAGGAAAGTTCGATTTGTTTGATTTTATCGCAAATAGATGGCAGGACAATTATTTAATGATCCTTGTTCAAGGGAATTTTTGAAGAAAACCGTTCCCTATAAGTGGACCCCGGAATGTGAAACCGCTTTTCAAAAACTTACGGAAGCATTAATGAACATCCAGACTTTGAATCATCCTGACTTTTCAAAAACTTTTTCTTTAGGATCAGAGGCCTGCGGTTACAGACTGGGGGTAGAACTGTTCCAGATTGAGATGGTTGGAAAATAACAGGTCCACAAAACGATCGCATTTGCTAGTCTGTCGTTACAACAAGAGGACAAAATCTACAGCATCTCTCAACTGGAAGCTTCAGCGGTTATTTTCGGTTTGCAAATGTTCGAGCAAAACCTGTTACGACATAAAGTGATCTTTTTACGGATCATAGTGCTGTAACTTATTTAAATACTTGTCAGCTCAAACGTGGTAGATTCAGGAGGTGGTCTATGTATTTGCAACAATTTAACTATGAGACGTAGTGTACAAAGGGAGCAGAAAACGTAGTGGCAGATGCGCTATCCAGAAGTGTAAAGCATAAAGAGCAGGGTGTGGATCCTGTAACTAACCGGTATTGTGATGAATTATTGATAGCAGTATTTCAACTACAGGAAGAGGGACTGATTAAACGCATCTGCAAGGAACTTAGACGAGAACAAAATCAGGATCATAATCACAAATTGCTGAAAAGTAGATCACCCCGATTTTTCAAAGCTAGCAGAATATTTCCAAGTTTACAGAGATATTCCTTTTAGGCGGAGAAAGAACACCAACGAGGATTGGCGTATTTGTTTTCCTGAAGAACGTGTGGATGTGTTAACTGATTTTGTACATAATAAATATGGGCATTATGGAGCCCGTAAATGCAGTGCCAAGCTAAGTGAAGTTGTAATATTGGACAACGTGTGGCGCAGAGTGCACAAGAGGCTGGAATACTGTGACAGGTGTCAAAAGATGCGAGCTAGTAACAGAACTACACAGGGACAGATGTACTCTGTGGACCCAAAAAAAAAAAAAAATAGATTTAGCAGCAATAGATCTTTTCGGCCCACTACCAGTTTCAAGTAGAGGTTGTGAGTGTGTGTTCGAACTTGTGGATGGATTTACTAAATATGTGAAATTTTATCCGCTTAAGAGGGCTAACTCTAAGGTAATTGTAAGAAAATTAGAGAAAAACTATTTTGTCAACGCTGGTGTGCCAAAAGTTATTTTGTCAGATAGTTGTCCACAGTTTGCATCTAAGCGTTATGAAGAAAGTCTAAGAGAGAAAAACATGGAGGACAACAAAATTTCGGATTATTTTCCACAGGGAAACACGCGTGAAAGAATCATGAAAGAACTTAACCGCCTGTGTAGGACATACTATCAAAAGAAGCACACAGCATGGGCTAATTACTTGGGGTAATTAATGATTTAAAACACGAAGCCACAGGTTTTTCTCCAGTAGAATTAATGGAAGGGATTAGACCTAACAGCTTAGCAGAATTCCCTAAAATTACGGAATTCGCTATGGAAGAAATAAAGAAGGTAGCTCGTGCCTATATTAGAAAAAAGGCGTTGGAAAGAAAAAGGAGACATGATGCGAGAGCTATTCCAACGAGCTTTCAGACTGGTGATCTACTGTTAGAAAAGACTAAGGGAAAGTCTAAGAAACTTACGGCTGAAACTATGAAATTTACAGACGAGTATGTAGTGCCCTTTAGAGTTATAGAGAAACCACATGCAAACGCCTGTAGACCGGAATATGTGGAGTCACCTAAACCATTTGGATTAAGAAACATTATTGATTTAAAGAGATACATTCAGAAAGAGGTATAAAACTGTAGTAAGTACACGGGGTTACTAGCCTATTCTCCGTCCTGTCTTATTCCTCCAGGGTCGTCTGTCTTGCACGTTGCGGTTAGCGTCCGCAGAGTGTCCAGCTGATCTGTTTATTCCCTCAATTTTCGTTTACGTAAATCGGTCGCCTACCTGTCTCTTTAATTTATGCGTCTGTGCTTCACCCCCTTTGGGAGTGGGGATGGAATACTTTTCTATCTAGCCATTGCAATTCCTTGTATTGCCACTCAGCACTACCAACGGGTTACGGACCTGTTGGGTGATGTGAACAATGCAGCAACGGTGCTTCCTTCTTTTTCCTGGCGTGAGGATGAAGCAGAACCGATATCCAGCACTGTTTTTGGTTAAACCATTGACAGCGACTTGGATGGTCTTCTCATTCTTGTGCAGGCCCTTGAATGGACTCATAATGATACCGTCTGGTTACAGGCTTGTTGAGTATTGAGGCGACTGAGACGATGAAGAACCACAGTAACTGACTGGTGTTAGAGGTGTTTTGAGAGCCACAGTAATTGGCTAGTGATTTCAGTACTTTACTATAAGGACTTATTGTATTTTTCTCGAATATTGTATATGACAGGTACAGAGCCACAGAGGCTGTATGAGTTATGTTCAAATTTTCTATATAGATTTCTAGTATTCCTTGCCAATAATAATATCTTCCTTACGTAATATGTGTCCAATGTGAGGATTTTGCTAAAGCCACAGAAGCTAGCGAGATTACTTTTCAGTAATTTTATAAGGACTATTCATTAGTTTGGTATTCGTGTGTATAATATGTGGGTGAGATGTTCTTTCGGAACTACCAAAGCTGGCATGAGTAATTTTCAGTAATTTTATAAAAATGCTTTCCGTTTTTATGTCACGTTTGTGGGAGGTGTTGTACAACTGTTGAAGGTGGCCTGAATGATGTTCCGTATATTCAATAATCTTGTATTCCTTACGTCATGTATAATGGGGTTTTACATAGCCGCAGATGGTGGCAGAAGTAATTCTCAGTAAATTTAATGATGTTCTGTTTTTCTTGAGGTATGATAGTTCAAAACTTATGGATTTTAATTAATAACCAAACAAATTTGCTAAAGGAAAAATACCTAGAGAAAAATATTTGTGGAGTTTTGAATCAACAATATCTGTAACAGCAACTTACTTAATGATTAAAACAGATTTTGGAAAAAGAGTTCAGTGGTGGTACCAAATTTGGGTACTGCTGATTTTTTTGAGGGAAACAGTTACTTCACATTTTACTGAGACGATTAGTATTAAATTTAATTACTGTATATAAGATCACGAATTTTATCGGAAAATAAAGAGATGAGGGAAGTAAATTTAAAAAGAAGAACTGTAAATTTTTGAAAAAAAATTTTCTTGGAGTTCTTTGCTTTTCAATTGAGAGCACCGATTTCTGACTAAAGTATATATGTGTGTTAGGTTAGGATGTAGATATTAAACATGGAATCTTAGACGTACTGCATTTTGCAGGTAAGAAAACACTTTCCAGAACCCGATACGAGGCTGAGAAATAACACCAATCTGTGACTCAGAGATGGATTATGTACCCCAGTGACGAGAACATAATGCTACCCGTATGTAAGTGTTGAACTAAAATTATCTGAACCCCAAAGTTTGGTGAAAAAAGTGTTAGGATCTATAAACGCCATTCTTACCGAGTATTATATATTTGAACTCCCTCCACAGTGTCGAAGCCATAGTGTGTTGAAATTTAATGGACACACCCCACACCATAATTTCTTAAAACAAAGAAAATATTTAAATAATTTCTAGTCATTAATTTGTTGATTCCGGTTTTGTGGGAAATGTTCAGTTAATTTTTTTTTTGTTATTTTGGAAAAAGATGGAATTTTTCTGTTTGGAAAGGCTTTGTGCTATTCAGTCCCAGCCTTTGATATACGTGTAACTGTATATAATACTGTCATTTAGTTTAGATATTTGGTTAATTGGGGAAAAACAAAGTTTGATTAATTGTTTCGTGGTAATTCAAGATTCAACTTTTGGACACAGTAAGACCCATAAAATGTAATCAAAAGGAATTTTACTTTCTTAGAGGGCGTCTAGCGTCGCAAGTTGTTCCAAGCAAACGTTTGTTTTAGGATAGCATCCTGTATGGAACTTCGGGGGCTGACGTCTAGCGGCCTGCCTTGAAGACACACGTGCATCTGTCACTGTCTGCCGTGGGAAAGCTATTCAGCGTCTCTTACTGAACGAGCACATTCACCACCCATAAGAATCTAAATAAAGGATAGTAGTTTTTGTGCAGTCGCTTTCAAAATTTGTACACTGTACTTTGTTATTAATAGGAGGGTAGTGGGAAGATCTCAGCTTTCTAGCGAGCATGTTTTCGGAGATAGAAGAATTTACTTTAAAGTAAGAAAAAAAAACACTCAAGGAAGAAAATTCACTTAGGAACTTTTATGACGTGTTTTTGGTTGTCAATTGAAATACTCACCTGATTTATTAGGGTATAGAATTATTTAATAGAAATTTAATTTGAAAATATGAAATACCTTACAATTTTCGTAGTATGAAATCTAGAATAACTTCAGAAAGAACAGCTAAGACCAACATCTATTGTATAACGTATTATGTGAGCCTGTGAGTACTTGAGAGTGTGTATGTGTGACATTCGTCAGATTTCAATATTTCATTATATACCTTCTTAAGTAACGTGCTAGAGTTAGACAAGCCTGTAATGGGAAATTAATCCTAGAGGATTTACCCACTTTGCTGATGCCTTATATCTAGGTGTGATTGCTGTTGTAATAGAGCAGCCAGAAAGTCCGCTGGAGTAATATGTGTAAGTAAAGAATACTTCCATAATGATTGTTCTTTCGTTATCGTTTATTAAACATTACTATAATATTTGTATGGCAGAATGACGCAAATGAGTCTGTGTATAACTGGTGCAGATCAGTTTTGGCGCGAGTATAGTCACGAGCGAGTATTCTGATGGTCAGTCAGTATGATCAGCCAATCAGAACCCACTTGTTACCTGATATATATATACTGTGATTGAGGCTGGAAGAAGGAAGTCGCTCACTAGCTTTCAATGCGGACGGTCATGTCACTGGTGCCAGTAAAAATAATGTGTAGGATGAAGAATTACTTAGTGTTCCAGTTATTGGTGAGCTAAGTCGATAGCGGTTTTTGTTGAGGACTGCTTGGCGAAATTTCAGAGGTTTCACTGAATCTGTTGGGCAGATAGTCGCATGTGAAATATTGGCTTTCATAGAATCTGCGTGGCATGTTTCAGTATTCAAGTACAGAGCATTTTTGGCAAGCAGTTTCTTTTTTAGAAATCCACAAGAAGGACCGAATGTAATAACTCAGGTTAGTGCTGCTTCTATATTATCTTGTATCTACATTGCCGAGTGGAGGGACATTGAACAGACGCGGTTCTGAGGTAGGTGAATTTGAATTTGCAGCCTGCAGAGTAGCAACGACGAAATGACACTAGTAATTAAACCTCGACCCGCCGCAGCCGTATTTGCGAGTGGTGTTTAATAAGGAATGCAACACATGTCATCTTGAAAGCGGGTCAGTTTTATTCAGGATTTTAATGCACTATATTATTCTCCACTCTTTTGTTTGCAAATCCCGCTACTGTCATGCTGCGTCGGAGTATAGGGCTTGCTGAATAAATACCCCCTCCATCATCGTCATATTGCTCCCTGCAGAGAGCATCCTTTGTTAGCCGAAACACATGGAAGTTAGAAGGTGCGAGGTCCAGGCTGTAGGGTGGATGAGGAAGAAGAGCCCAATAAAGTTTTGTGAGCTGCCCTCATGTGCGCAGACCCTTCTGAGGTCGTGCATTGTCATGGAAAAGGAGAAGTTAGTTCGCAGTTTTGTGGCGACCAACACGCTCAAGTTGTTTCTTCAGTTTCCTGAAGGCAGCGCAGTACACTTCAGAATTGATCAATGCGTCATGGTGGAGGACCTCAAACACAACAACCCCTTCAGAGGCCCAGAAGACCGTCTCCATGACTTTACCGGCTTAGTGTGTGGCTTGTAACAATTTCTTTGGAGAACAGGTAGTCCAGCGCTATCAAATGGATTGCCGTTTTGTTTCCAGTTCGAAGTGATGAACACATAATTCATCGCCTGTGACTATGCTTGTCAAAAAATGACCAGGATGAGCCTCAAAAGACGCAAGAAATTCCCTACAGATTGTCCCTCGTTGCTCTGTATGGTCTTCAGTTGAGCAGCGAAGCACCTAGGTGGCATACACCATTAAATATCTCAACGGATAGACAAGTGTCAGCACTACCGACACAGACGTCCAGTTGAGCAGCGACGTGTTTAATTGTGATCTGTTGATCACCTTGATTGAGAGTGTCCGCATTTTCCACCACTGAAAGTCACAGCTGTATGCAGGCCGCCGGCATATGGAAGATGGGACGGGTTTGTGCACCCTTGCTGCGACAATAACACACGCCTATCCCAAGGACCGCTCTTTTTCACAGGCAGGTCTCCGTAGACATTCTGCAAGGGCCTACGAATATCTGTGATGCTCTGATTTTCTGCTGAGAGAGTTTAAGGGACAGCCCTCTGCTTAGAACGCATCTGCTCGTAAAACTACAGAATGTCAATCAAACATGCAAATGGGTCATATACACTACATGAAAACGTATGTTCAAAAAGTGAGAAGACTTGATATAAGAATAAAAAATCTTGAAAATGTGGTGTTCAAGATAGGTGTGAACAGAAAAAAGGCAAAAAAGGCCTTTAAAGAATACATTCATCACACAGAACTATAGCAATTAGTATGACGGTAACCATTGCATAATAGGCATGTTCGAGTGTAAAAATATTTAACCGTTTCTTCATAAACCAGCTGCATTATTCGACTTTTAAGAAATGTTGTTATTCATTTAATGTTAGTATCAAAATACTTGAAGATATATATGAAATTAATATGTTGTTGTTGTTGCTGTTGTTGTTGTTGTTGTGGTCTTCAGTCCTGAGACTGGTTTGATGCAGCTCTCCATGCTACCCTGTCCTGCGCAAGCTTCTTAATCTCCCAGTACTTACTGCAACCTACAGCCTTCTGAATCTGCTGAGTGTATTCAACTCTTGGTCTCCCTCTACGATTTTTACTCGCCACGCTGCCCTCCAACGCTAAATTTGAGATCCCATGATGCCTCAGAACATGTCATACTAACCGGTACCTTCTTTTTGTCAAGTGGCGCCAGGAACTCCACTTCTCCCCCGTTATGTTCAATACTTCATCATTAGTTATGTGATCTATCCATCTAATCTTCAGCATTCTTCTGTAGCACCACATTTCGAAAGCTTCTATTCTCTTCTTGCCCAAACTATTTATCGTCCATGTTTCACTTCCATACATGGCTACACTCCATACAAATACTTTCAGAAACGACTTCCTGACGCTTAAATCTATGCTCGATGTTAACAAATTTCTCTTTTTCAAAAACGCTTTCCTTGCCATTGCCAGTATACATTTTATATCTTATCTACTTTGACCATCATCAATTATTTTGGTCCCCAAATAGTAGAACTCCTTTACTGCTTGAAGTGTCTCATCTCCTAATCTAATTCCCTCAGCATTACCCGACCTAATTCGACTACATTCCATTATCCTCGTTTTGCTTTTGTTGATGTTCATCTTATGTCCTACTTTGAAGACACTGTACATTCCGTTCAACTGCTCTTCCAAGTCCTTTGCTGTCTCTGATAAAATTACAATGTCATCGGCAAACTTCAATGTTTTTACTTCTTCTCCATTGATTCTAATACCTACTCCAAATTTTTCTTTTGTTTCCTTTACTGCTTGCTCAATATACAGATTGAAAATCATTGGGGAGCGGCTACAACCCTGTCTCACTCCCTTCCCAACCACTGCTTCCCTATCATGCCCTCGACTAATAACTGCCATCTGGTTTCTGTACAAATTGTAAATACCCTTTCGCTCCCTGTAGTTTACCCCAGCCACCTTTAGAATTTGAAAGAGAGTACTCCCATCAACATTGTCAAAAGCTTTTTCTAAGTCTACAAATGCTAGAAACGAAGATTTGCCTTCCCTTAACTAAATTAATATACTCTTTAGTAATGGCATTTAAATGATTTATCACAGTAAAAACCGATAACCTCCAGGTCAGCACATTCTAGTCTATCTCGTCAACTCTAGTCTTCTTTTACAAAAATTTACTATGAACAAAAGAATGTATGTCTCTCATGATGACAAACATCAACTTAATGCATAGCCACGTAGCTAGTGTTGTAAAAATACATTGCACTTCATTCACATAAATGATGACAGTAAGTGTAGAAATGAAGAAAAATCTAAAAGGGCACACAGTTTACGTAAGTAGACACATGCTTGTAGATATCAGTAATACGCTGATACAATAGTGCGGTAAGCCAAAATTTCACGAGTTTCAAAAGATTCCAAGCCGGGTCTACCTGCACTATTACAAGCAACGATAGCTACAGTAAGCCATCCGTTACCCAAACTGGAAGAAGAAGAAACTTTCATAATAGAAAAGTTTAACCTCGCGCCACAAAACAAAGTAGGTCCATTAAGAAGTACAAATTGAGCAGTTTTACCTACTGCCCTTACTTCGTTCTTTTTGCCCTTCGCGGAAGATGTCGAAGCACCAAGAGTGCCGTCCACATTTACAAGTGTTTTGTAAACAAGCAATCGTCGGCGCCAGGACTGATGCTATATAAGTAGCACACTGTCCTGCCAGCGCATTCACTCTTGTGTGAGTGAATAGCCACTGAGGCACTGCTTCTTACAATGGTTCGTAAACGCTGTTATCGTCGTCGCCGACGATTGCTTGTTTACAAAACACTTGTAAATGTGGACGGCACTCTTGGTGTTTCGACATCTTCCGCGAAGGGCAAAAAGAACGAAGTAAGGGGAGTAGGTAAAACTGCTCAATTTGTACTTCTTAATGGACCTACTTTGTTTTGTGGCGCGAGGTTAAACTTTTCTATTATGAAAGTTTCTTCTTCTTCCAGTTTGGGTAACGGATGGCTTACTGTAGCTATCGTTGCTTGTAATAGTGCACTATATGATCTTAATCACTTCCAGCACTCCCTGGTACTTTGCTTTGTAAACAACCTCACCGGCTCTTGGTTCATCACGCTCAAGTGAAGTCACGTGTCATGGAAAAGAAACCGATTCATACCGGCTGCAGTGAAGAAATTGAAGTACAGTCTGGCCTGCGCGGTGTAGATTGGCAGTTCCACTCACCCGAAGGGACAGCAACTGTTGAGGCCAACGGGAAGTGACGTCAGACTTGTCCCATAAGCCACTATTTCGCATGATCTCTGACAGTGCATCACTTGCAAGTAGAAACAAAAGGTATCGCTCTATCAAATAAACACAAAATTCATACTGTCCAAGTCGTCGAGCATGCAAATAATCACGCTCAATTAATGTAAAACGGTATCAAACCATGATTTTGTACAGTCAACAAAACTAGTACGTATTGTCACTCGTAAGAAAATACGCTCGTACACAAAACATATATGTAAACTAGTCCATCTACATCGACATGTACATGGTTACTCTGCAGTTTAAAATTAATTGCGTGGCAGAGGGTTCATCGAACCACCTTCAAGCTATTTCTCTGATGTTTCACTCTCTAACCACAAGGGAAAAACGAACACTTAAATCTTTTTGTGTCAGATCTGATATCTCTTATTTTATCATGACTATCGCTTTTCGCCATGAAGGTCTAAGCCAACAGCATATTTTCTCGTTCGGAGGAGAAAGTTGGTGATTGAGATTTAACGACAAGATTCTGACGCAACGAAAAACGCCTTTGTATTACTGACTGCCACCCTAATTCACTCATCATGTCCGTTGCACATTCTCCCCTGTTTCGTAATAATACAAAACGAGCTGCCTTTCTTTGAACATTTTCGACGTCCTCTTTCAGTCTCATCTGATTCGGATCTCACATCTCACAGCAGTATCACAGAAAAGGGCGGACAAGCGTGGTGTACGCAGTCTGTTTAGAAGATCTGTTGCATTTTCTCAGTGTTCTACCAATAAATCGCAGTCTTTGGTTTGCTTTACCCACAACATTATCTATGTGATCATTCCTCGTTATTCGTAATTGTAATCCCTAAGTATCTGGTTGAATTTATGGCCTTTAGATTTGTGTGATTTATAGTGTAACCGAAATTTAGTGGATTTCTTTTATTACTAATATGAATAACTTCACACTTTCAATTATTTAGAGTTGACTGTCACTTTTTGCGCCACAGAGATATCTTGTCTAATTAGTTTTCTAGTTGGTTTTTGATCATCTGCGGACTTCACAAGACGAAATGACAGCATCAGCTACAAACAATTTAAGAGGGCTGCTCAGATTGTCTCCTATGTCGGTTACGTACATCAGGAAGAGCAGAAGGCCTATAACACTTCCTTGGGGAACACCAGATATTGCTTCTCTTTCACTCGATGAGTTCCGTCAATTATTACGAACTGTTACCTACCTGATAGGAACTCACGATTCCAGTCGAACAACTGAGACGATACTCCTTGAACTTGATTAGAAAACGCTTGTGAGAAATGGTGTCGAAAGTCTTCAGGAAATGTAAAAATACTGAATTTGTTTGACAATCCTTGTCTGTAGTACTGATTACTTCATGAGAGTAGAGAGCCAGTTGTGTTTCAGAAGAACGACTTTTCCGTGCTATTAGTCAGTAAATTGTTTTCTTCGAGATAATTCATTATGTTCGAACTGAGAATATGTTGCACAATTCTATTGCAAATCGTCGTTGCTAATGCACAGTTCATTAATCAAATTACAGGGAGCATGCTCAGTCAGACTTTTGCTTTAAATCACTGGGTAAGATATTCAACGAGTTTGTCATGTCCTCATATAAACACGATTTCATTTCAACCACACAATTCATTTTCATTCTCCTTCATGCGTCAATGGTACACCTTAATGTTCTCCATATGATAAGGCCCATAACATTTTTCGTCCAATCCGACCGAATTCCGTAGCAGTGCTACTCGCTGCGTTTCTTGTGCTATCATTTCATTTCATGGTAGAAAATCAACAACTTCCTCGAAAAAACTGTTGAGCTACTTACCATGTAATATTGTGCAGGGTGGTAGAATGGTGCTTTCATCAGGCAAACAATTCATCGCATTCTCAATATTGGACAACTTTTTAATCTTGTTCTTGTGTTTCTATAAGTAGTATACTCAGAAGAGTCTTCCTAATTGTTTCACGCTAAACCCAGCAGTATCAGACGCTGGACAACATGTCGGCAAAGAATGAACTTCACATTTTCGAGTGAAACTGCATTTGTTACCAGAGAGTGAGGCCGGATGGTATTCATAAATTAATCTTCTATTAGTTTTTCAATTACAATTTCCTATTATCTTTTCTCAGTGGAAAGAGGGGAAAATCTGAAGACAATTCCACTACAACTAAGACCTGCGAGAAATTTCCATGGCATTTCGGGAGCAGTCCTAAAAGATCGAAGGGAATGATATTACTCATTTTTTGTGGGCAGTATTATGCTTTAACCCCCTATGTTGCGTTGTAGACATCTTGGTATCCTGACATACTTCACATTGAGACATGTTATCGAAGATTAGCTGTGCGAATCTGGTTTATATATGTTTAACTATGTCACCATTATTACGTTTTGGTATGCAGTCGTCATTCTTCGGAGTACACAGTCTACAGTACGAGATATCATCTAGGATTAGGTAATATTCCCAAATTTTATCTTGGAGCATTGCTCTTGTCATTTACAAAATCTCATATTCCTACTGCACTGTTTTGATACTGCGGATGAGAATCGCAGTTTTTGACTCTCCATCCACGTCTTTTATAAAATTAATCTTGATTTCCTTGATACATGGTGTCTCAATCCACATATCGTTTAAATTTTTTGAAAATAGTGATAGCGGATTAGGTTGGGAGTGGGTTGTTTTGGGAAGGAGACCAGACAGAGAGGTCATCGGTCTCATCGGATTAGGGAGGGACGGGGAAAGAAGTCGGCGGTGCCCTTTGAAAGGAACCATTCCGGCATTTGCCTGGAGCGATTTAGGGAAATCACGGAAAACCTAAATCAGGATGGCCGGGCGCGGGAATGAACCGTCGTCCTCCCGAATGCAAGTCCAGTGCGGATTAGGTACCACGATTGTTTCGACAGGAAAGTATTGAGTCCCAAAGCTAAATTCATGTAGGGCGAGGGTTCACCTAGCAAGCCGATTAAGCGTCAGTTAAAACTGAAGTTTGAAGGATAATGTTCAATTATCTGTCTGTAAAATTGTGTGTCTTCCGAGCAGAGTATAACGGAACTGAACAAAACCCAAAACAATTAAGAGCGCTTTGAACTCTGTCTTGGTGTATTTCCTTTCCCATGCTTACAAAATACGACTAGGAAAGCTATTGTGATATGTTGTTCCTTACAATTCTCAATGACTGTTTCATATAAGAAGGCACCAAGACCAAAGACGCTAAATTCGCCCCAAGATACAATGATTTACTAACAGTTCCAGTAGTGAAGCTTCAAAAAGTTGCCACTTTATTTAATCAAACACGCCATGTTGTTCAGCCCCCATGTCCAAACAGATTTCTTGTAAATTAATTTCAATGAAACATTACAATCAATGTCGTTTAACAAAATGTCAGTAGTGTCCACAACAACCGAATATATGATTCATGTGGTCTTTTACAGTTTCATACTTGAAAATTTCGCACTCCTCTACATTTCTTGGGATTAGCTTCAGTTCCTGCGGAGAAGATGAGTCGCATTAAAATTTTTAGCATGAAATCCGATATTGGCAGACTGAAGGTGGCTCCAGCTGATCTAAATGTAGTCAGAACTTTATATAGCGTGTCTGTGTGCACTCTCCATGTAGCAGACTCCACCGGATTATCATCTATGCAGACTACTATGTTCTCTAAAAACTTCTCCCCAAGAATCTCATCAAAAACAGAAATGCTGCCGATGAAATTCTTAAACTGATTGCATTCGCTTGATGTGACAGTAACGTCCAATTAATGAATTACCGGCTTATCTCCTTATGCTGCAACTACTAAATACTGATCGAAATTCATATTTGCTAACAACTGCTATTAAATGTCTCTAAACCTGTTCTAGATATTTTTGCCGATCTCTCTCAGTCAAAATAACGCACCTGGTAGCTCGGGCATCAGAAATTAGTATGAACGAGACGAACTTGGATTGCAGTATTCTCTGTCTGATATCTCAGTTATTCCATTTTCCATCACACATTTGGCAGCTAATCTTCTAGCTAATGGTACGGAATATAAATTAGTCCTGAGCGGTTCATGCACTCGCACATTGACACAACCTTCCACCAGTCCAGATCTATCTGAAAATACTTCTGCTTGTATACATTAAACTTCTCGCAGTTGTTATCTGTAAGGTATGGGCAAATTATTCAAAGCATTAATCTTCCCCTTAATTATTTTTGTATAATCTTCCAACCATCTCTTACTGTGGACACATTATCCTTCATGTAACCTGGCACACACGATCTGTCTCCTTCTTAGTAATCCTAACTCCTAAACATGCAAAACTTCTTCTTCTTATCTGACAAATCCGACCAATTTAGCCTCCAACACTTCATTCTTATAAGCTTAAGAATCCCCTTCTAAAACAAATTCTGCATCTTGTCTTGGTCAACGAATCATTACGAACAGTACAATGCACAGTTATTAGAGATTCAGTAATAATCAACATAGTGACATGAAAGCATCTTTATAAAATCTTGCACCTAGTGAGCGCTTTTCCAGCAACAGCACAACTTTTATGACGAGTTATGCTAACAATATGCACAATATTTTCAGGAAGACCAGGTATCTTTTCTGTTTCCTTAAACCGTTGTCATAACTTTGTGGATTCTGAGATAGCGTCACTTCCAGAAGCTAGGTTGGCCGCAATTTTACAACCATTTACTCTAAGCTCAGCCACTGGAATTACAGTGTCACCTGTAGACTGTACTTCTTTCCTTAGAAGTTCAGCCTTAATGCCTTCAGTATCAAATTTCATCATCTGTGTTCTTGACCGATTAAACTGTTCCCATGTTTCTGAGTGGTTCTCGCCCTAAACTACTTTTAGTTTAACGGTGTCTGTTCGTTTTATCGGTGCCTGTCTTCTGCATCCCGTAGAGGCGAACGATCTCAAAGTTTTGTGTCCGTCTTTCAAAGTCATTCTCCTTCTTATCGTCATTTGTAACACGATCATCAAGAACTCTTACCTCTGTGAATGGTCGTCTCTTTGCACCTCATCGCACTTTGACCGATTACCGTTTCATTGACTCCACAGCAGGTGCCCATAATTATCTTGCTAAGATGTCGCTCGTCGTTGAAAATGCTGAATGCAGCAACGTGATGTGCTTTGTTCGCATTCACCTGATGCTGCTTCATTGTCAAACTACTTTAAATGGTCAACAAGTCATAACAGCTTGTCAGAATAATCGAAAGTTTGTGAAAATAACTGTCTTCTTACTTTCCACAGTACATGTTCTATCAAAATGATAAGCATATAATTTTTGCTCATGGGTTCGCCTAAATATCTATTCCATTCTCACTGCTTCAAACGGAGTTACACATTGATCCTTCTAGCCATCGTAACTCAACACCGAGTATAAATGTTCTATGATGCTTCAATGTTTCTCTCCCTAGACCAGTACCTAAGAAGAAACATATTTTTGGCGCCTACAAATGTAGTGTACTGATTACATACACAGTTCCCACATTTTACAGCACCTCAACACGTTTAGTATGCACAAAACTCCATTTTTCTGACCCCTTTAGCATTAGTGTATACGCAAGTCCACATTGTTTCATGAAATCAACTGCTTGTAATTGGTGGTGTGCGTCAGACTTATTAAAATGTCCTTCACCGAGCAGTTTGTCGAAGATAATACTTGTGCAACACACCGGGTCCCGATTTCTTCCATTAGTGTTTCTGTTTCTTGTCGGACAAAGTTCTTATCAACAAGCGAGTTGGAAACTTAACATCCTTCATTAGTTTTTCCTATTTCCTGTGCCTTCGATTCTAATTAGGAACATAGTATTGTCGCTGGAGACCCGATGACAGAATTTTTATGTTGTGTTCATGAACTGTCTGTACAAACTATCTCGTTATTCGCTGCTGTGTGGCCAACTAAAAATTTTTTTCTAGTTATTCATTGTGATTGTACTTCGGTCTATATTTTAGATACATCTGCCTCGATCTCCTGACAGCGTATCCTACGTCGCACACGAATTCAGACTGAAGCACACTGAACAATTTGCTACAATACTTCGTAACACTGTTGAACTGATCGTGCATGTCTTTGCAAATCTATACTGCATTTTGATCCTACGTTCTGCCCAAACTACTCCCACTCTTTCATTATCTGGCTGGAATTCTTGACTCAACAGTCAATAATTATTAGCCATCAAATCTCTCCACTTTTTCTCACTATCATCTAGTTTTGTGTTAATATCATATAGTGTTAATCAAATGTACTATCATTCCTACCTTCACTCACTTTTTCTAAAAATCGCTATATCACATCCTCCCTTTCTACATTATCAACACGATCGCTGGCTGATCCTGACATGATTGAATGTCTGCATTCAAATGTGATTTTCATTTTCAGCTGCTTCTAAATTTATAATTCTATTAATTAGTATCGACTCATTAATAACATCCTCGTCAACACTATCTTGGTCGATACTGTCCTCCGTATTTACGCCATGATTTTCACTTTGAGTAACACTGATATTCGCACATGCAATTTATAAACGATGCAATAGGTCACTATCTATTTTACTGCCCCCTGTTGGTTGAAAATTCGAGGCACCAATAAACATTTCAAATTCACTCATCACATGTTGCTGCTGGCGATCGGGCGCCGAATCCAAAGACTGTTGCAGAATGCGATATAGTTGTCACTGGTCTCCAAATATAAATGGTGTGCTACATTGATTAATGTTGCCTTCCTCCTGTTCACTTCAAGGATGTAATTGTCTACTTCCTTCTGCCGGTAATTTGTAAGAAATGTACGATGATAGTTTCGATAGATAACAGATACTAACAAATCACCGATCGTTATTCACTTCAGAGAATGTAACTACTGTCAGTTATAGTAACATCCCTTGTGCCAAAGTACGATATTAATCACTTCACATTGAAACCTTCAGACCGTTAGATCACGCCCGTTAATATAAGGTCCTCGAAGACATTAGTGAGTACGGCCAACCTCACCTGTGCGCTCTCTAAATGCTCTACACGTCTGAACTAGCAGCTACTGCAGTGGTATAGTAATATGGTAATATAGTAATAACAGCCACAAAATACAACAATGACTCCGACGGGAAAGGACTGACTGAATCATTAACTTTTACAATACACATGAATGTTGTAGTGGATAATGTCGGACGTTCCCTGAGGCTTTTCGAGAGTGATGCTGTTATACAGGGAAGCCATAATGGTAGGAAATTGTTGCGAAATATAGGGAGACCTGTAAAGAATCAACGTTTGGGGAAGAAAGTTTGAAAGATATGTGCTGCATATGAATTTTTGTGTTTCATATGTTTTGTGCATTTTAGCTTTAATTGATACATGTATCTATGTTGCTGAGGCTTCTTATGATTCTGTTCACTAGTTTTTGAGTTGCTTACACAAAGTAAAAGTCACCAACTTTCCTTCTTTTAAACATCCTTGTTAATTGACTTGGTATCTGTTGTATAAGCATTAGTTGGACTCAGTCGCAAGAAGGTAGCCAGGATTTTCTTAAAGGAGGTAGTCCATTACGTATACAGGGTGGTCCATTGATAGTCACCGTGCCAAATATCTCATCAAATAACCATCAAACGAAAAAAACTACAAAGAACGAAGCTCGTCTAGCTTGAAGGGGAAAACGAGATGGCGCTATGGTTGGCCCGCTAGATGCCGCTGCCATAGGTCAAACGAATATCAACTGCGTTTTTTTAAATAGGAACCCCCATTTTTTGTTACATACTCGTATAGTACGTAAAGAAATATGAATATTTTAGTTGGACGAATTTTACGCTTTGTAGTAGTCACAAACGTGTAAGTACGCGGTATCACGTAACATTCCGCCAGTGCGGACGGTATTTGCTTCGTGATACATTACCCGTGTTAAGATGGACCGTTTACCAACTGCAGAAAAGGTCGATATCGAGTTGATGTATGGCTATTGTGATGAAAATGCCCAACGGGCGTGTGCTATGTGTGCTGCTCGGTATCCTGGACGACATCATCAACTGTCCGGACCGTTCGCCGCATAGTTACGTTATTTAAGGAAAGAGGAAGCGCTCGCCCACATGTGAAATGTCAACCACGACAAATGATGATGTCCAAATAGGTGCTTTAGCTGCTGTCGCGGCTAATCCGCACATCAGTAGCAGACAAATTGCGCGAGAATCGGGAATCTCAAAAACGTCGGTGTTGAGAATGGCACATCAACACCGATTCCACCCGTACCATATTTCTATGAGCCAGGAATTGGAAGGCGACGACTTTGAACGTCGTGTACAGTTCTGCCACTGGGCACAAGAGAAATTACGGGACGATGACAGATTTTTTGCACGCGTTCTATTTAGCGAAGAAGCGTCATTCACCAACAGCAATAACGTAAACCGGCATAATATGCACTATTAGGCAACAGAGAATCTACGATGGCTGCGGCAAGTGGAACATCAGCGACCTTGGCGGGTTTATGTATGGTGCGGCATTATGGGAGGAAGGATAATTGGCCCCCTTTTTATAGATGGCAATCTAAATTGTGCAATGTATGCTGATTTCCTTCGTAATGTTCTACCGATGTTACTACAATACGTTTCACTGCATGACAGAATGGCGATATACTTCCAACATGATGGATATCCGGGACATAGCTCGCGTGCGTTTGAAGCGGTACTGAATAGCATATTTCATGACAGGTGGATTGGTCATCGAAGCACAATACCATGGCCCGCACGTTCACCGGATCTGACGTCCCCGGATTTTTTTCTGTGGGGAAACTTGATGGATATTTGTTATCGTAATCCACCGACTACTCCTGACAACATGCGTCAGTGCATTGTCAATGCATGTGCGAACATTACGGAAGGCTAACTAGTCGCTGTTGCGAGGAATGTCGTTAAACGTATTGCCAAATGCATTGAGGTTGACGGACATTATTTTGAGCATGTATTGCATTAATGTGGTTTTTACAGGTAATCACGCTGTAGCAGCATGCGTTCTCAGAAATGATAAGTTCACATAGGTACATGTATCACATTGGAACAATCGAAATAAAATGTTCAAACGTACCTACATTCTGCCTTTTAATTTAAAAAACCTATCTGTTACCAACTGTTCTTCTAAAATTGTGAGCTATATGTTTGTGACTATTACAGCGCCATCTGTCACAAAGCGAAGAACGTGGTCCAACTAAAACATTCATATTTCCTTTCGTACTACACGAATATGTAAAAAAAAATGGGGGTTCCTATTTTAAAAAAACGCAGTTGATATCAGTTTGACTTAAGGCAGCGCCATCTAGCGGGCCAACCATAGCGCTATCTGGTTTCCCCCATCAAGCTAGACAAGTTTCGTTCTTTGTAGTTTTTTCATTTTGCGCTTATTTCGTGAGATATTTGGTCCGGTCACGATCAATGGACCACCATACATATACATATAAATACAGCAGAGTCCCGCTAATCCAAACCCCAGTAATCCGAACGTTCGGTTAATCAGAACATGGAAAATGTTAGTCTAATTATGGAAAACTGTGCAGCAAACTGCTGTACATAAACACTATTTTAATAGTACAGTGAACATGTATTTGAAAAACTGGCATGAAAACATTACTTTTAAGCAATGCATAACAATGAAAGAAAAGCTGTCGAACTTACTAAAATACAGCGGTCATTTTATCCCTGCTTTTTAGATGGCAAAAACTTATTGTTTTATGGCCTAATGAAGACAGGCTGGTATATGACGCATTGCACCACTGTGTGGCGCCAGCTCTCCTTTGTAGCTTTCAGGCTCATTGTCAATTCTGTCACAGCAGTCCACTTCTTCGTGGTCTTGAGTTACAGCAGGAACTAAATCAGCGTCAGTAAGGTTCTCCACACATACCCGTCCGCTACCATCCACTCATCTACGTCTCCTTCACTAGCTTCTTCACATCCACGAATTCTCTGTATCATTTGTAGTAGATTTTCCTCTTCATTTTCGACTAGGTTGTCCTGAAATTCAAGAGATGTCTACAGTCTTCTCCACGATTTTCTCACAGTATTTTCTGAAATATTCTGCCATGCCTCAGCAGCCCAATAAACAACATCCTTCGCATTGGTGTTTTTTTTTTTTTTATTTTGTCTGCATTCTTAAATATTGTTTCCTGTAAATCAGTTTCAATGTTTGCAGTACGCCCTGGTCCATCTCCATCACATTATTCCTCAGTGCTGGGGTGAGGATAAAAAGGATTGCACGGGGAAACAAATGATTTTCCTTAGAAAACTGTCGAAAAGAGGGAACAAACTGGCCGTGAAACCATTCTTTGAACAGCTTACCATCCATCCACGTTTCTTTCCTGATTGCGAAAATATACGGCCAGGGACTTCATGTTGCAGTTTTTAAAAGCTCTGAGTGTAGTAGATTTGCCGATCAGCATTAAAGGCAGCTCGTGGTTACCAGCAGCGTTGGTGCACGCTAATAAAGTCACACGATCTTTGCACATTTTAAAACTAGTAGCAGGGTCTTATGCATTAGATGCCAGGCTTTTTGTTGGCAATAACCTAAAATTAAAGCCAGTCTCGTCAGCGTTATAGATTCGTTGGGGAGAATACTTTCCCTCTCTTACCTTTTGTTTCAAACTCCCCCAAGTATTCCTTCGCTGCATCACGGTCAGAAGAAAGCATCTCTGCAGTAACGAATACAATAAAACTGTTAGGCGTGCCAGCGATCGATAAGTAACATTACCAAGCGCTTTGCAAGCCAACTGGCGGTGCACTGACCTCAGATACGACAAAGGTCTCAACAATGCACAACAGCAAGGGCAGCGAGTGAGAATGAGCCATTGTTCCCACACTTGTTATCATTTGTTACTATGCTGTACCTACTTATCTGCTTGATATACTTCATTCTAGGAATTCGTCACCGTAATTGCGGCTAATCCGAACAAGGTCCAGCCCCAATTGCTTCGGATTAACGGGACTGTACAATACACGGTACGGCAGTGTTCATAGCGTAATTTGACTTGCGTAGTACAATGACGTACTGCAGGAATGCGCCCCAGCTCGTGCCCCATTCGTGTACTAATGAGCTGCCATTTCGAGTGTGACAGTGATATCGAGCAGTGGAGTGTACAGCATCGTGCCTTTGCTCTTGAAAGTTATTTCAAGAATAACGACTTTGTTATTGCTACCAAGTGTCTATTTCGGCAACATTTCAACTTGGGACGTCATGGGGAAGTTCCAAATGGACGGACATATTGTTAGGTGGGTACATGCGTTTCGAACAACAGGTACTGTTTGCAATGGTAAACCGGGAATAAGTGAAAGATCTGTGCATACACCAGAAGCCGTGGAAAATGTTCGTGTTGGATCACTGCGTAGCGCAAAAGGATCTGCTCGTCCTAATGTGCTAACTGTGCATATGTCCGATCACTCATTCATGAGAATATTGCACGAAGATTTCCATTTTCACCAATATAAGCTGCAGATTGTTCAGAAAATTAGGGCTCGCGATAGGGTTTCACGCGAAACATTCTGCCTAACCATGCGTGATTTCCTTTGCCAAAACCCACGCATGTTCCACACCATCCTGATGTCAGATGAAGCTCATTTCGAATTATGACGTCCAGTGAATAAACAGAATATCCGTTATTGAAGTGATGTAAGCCCACATGAACTGCACATCAAGACCTTGCACAGTTCTCGTGTCACAGTGTGGTGGGGAGTTGCTTCCTTTGGAATTATTCGCCCTTACTTCTTTGAGGATGACAGCAGTGTGGCTGTAACTGTCACTAGTGACGCTACCTAAAGATGCTGCAAGACTTTCGTTCTTCTCCAATTAGGTATGGTCGATGTGGATGTGGAACAACTATGATTTCAACAAGACCGAACTACCTCGCATAGAGCCAGAATTTGCAAGGATGTCTTGCGACGGACATTTCATGTGCAGACTTTTTCTTCGGGGCTACCTGATGCAAAAAGTGTTCCGAACACGTTGTGCACCAATCCTGAGTTGAAGGATCGCATCAGAACTGCCGTCGGCAATATCCCAGGTAATACGTTACGCCGAGTTACAGAAAGCTTCCAACGCCGCCTAGATGAATGTGTTGTGCAGAGAGGGCATCATGTGACAGGAGTCATATTCAAAATGTAATCCACGCAATGGACAACGACTTACACTTTAGTAAATGGCATACCTTTAATCATTATTTGACATAAGAGGTAATAAATAAATTACAGATTGCAGTTACTGCCTGATGTGTTTTTAATATCCTACTATGAACGCTGCTGCACCCTATATTTACTATATGATTTCCATATATTTAAACTATGTGACTGGTTTGTAAGGCGAACCAAGGAGCAGATACAGACTCTGATCACAATTTACGAGGGCAGTTCAATAAGTAATGCAACACTTTTTTTTTCTCGGCCAATTTTGGTTGAAAAAACCTGAAATTTCTTGTGGAATATTTTCAAACATTCCCGCTTCGTCTCGTATAGTTTCATTGACTTCCGACAAGTGGCAGCGCTGTACGGAGCTGTTAAAATGGCGTCTGTAATGGATGTGCGTTGCAAACAACGGGCAGTGATCGAGTTTCTTTTGGCGGAGAACCAGGACATCTCAGATATTCATAGGCGCTTGCAGAATGTCTACGGTGATCTGGCAGTGGACAAAAGCACGGTGAGTCGTTGGGCAAAGCGTGTGTCATCATCGCCGCAAGGTCAAGCAAGACTGTCTGATCTCCCGCGTGCGGGCCGGCCGTGCACAGCTGTGACTCCTGCAATGGCGGAGCGTGCGAACACACTCGTTCGAGATGATCGACAGATCACCATCAAACAACTCAGTGCTCAACTTGACATCTCTGTTGGTAGTGCTGTCACAATTGTTCACCAGTTGGGATATTCAAAGGTTTGTTCCCGCTGGGTCCCTCGTTGTCTAACCAAACACCATAAAGAGCAAAGGATAATCATCTGTGCGGAATTGCTTGTTCGTCATGTGGCTGAGGGTGACAATTTCTTGTCAAAGATTGTTACAGGCGATGAAACTGTAAGTAGGCTGTTTATGTTTTCTCTATGTAAGTAGGCTGTTTATGTTTTCTTATTGGCAACGTTACGTAGCGCTCAATATGAAAATCACTGGCTGTGCTGTGTGCAGTCTGTGGCTAGTTTGCATTGTTGTCTGCCATTGTAGTGTTGGGCAGCGGCAGCTGGGCTGTTAACAGCGCGTAGCGTTGCGCAGTTGGAGGTGAGCCGCCAGCAGTGGTGGATGTGGGGAGAGAGATGGCGGAGGTTTGTAATTTGTCATGAACTGATATATATATTATGACTTGTGATGATATTAAGGTAAATACATTGTTTGCTCTCTATTAATATCTTTCATTTGCTAACTACCCCTATCAGTAGTTAGTGCCTTCAGTAGTTTGAATCTTTTATTTAGCTGGCAGTAGTGGCGCTCGCTGTATTGCAGTAGCTTGAGCAGCGAAGATTTTTGTGAGGTAAGTGATTTGTGAAAGGTATAGTTTAATGTTTGTCAGGGCCATTCTTTAGTAGGGAATTTTGAAAGTCAGATTGCGTTGCGCTAAAAATATTGTGTGTCAGGTTAAGCACAGTCCTGTATAATTGTTCAAAGGGGGACGTTTCATATGGCGACCCTTAGCCTAGGATACCTCACTGGAATCTTCTCATTTTTTTCTTGTAGTTTGTGTATTTAGTGTAGCTTTTGTTTATTGCTAGCGCGTAGTTGTAGAGAGAATTTCCTTTGTAGTTGCAGTCTTTCATTGTTGTATAGTAAAACAGTTGTGGCATGCATGTAGATTTGCACCAAGTATTTCGCAGCTGCGCTTGCAATTAACTAGATATTAGTTTCAGTGCTATGTTAATGTGTTCTCTTATTTTTGATCTTCAAATTGTGTTTTTCTGTGTTGTCGTGTGAAATACTGTGACAATAATGGCGTGTGAAAAACGTAACACTAGGCTCCAAACTAAACTGAGAAATAATAGTGATGACGAGCGTAGCATATCAGCGCCGCCGAGTAATGAATTTACTAATGTTCAAAGTAGTAATTTGGTAACTGTGCACAGGGAAATGGAGCGGGCGTCAAACAATGGCGTGGACAGTGAAACAATTAGTGAAGAGGGAAGCATTATCGATCGACCGGTCGGCAATAGCTCGCCTCAGGAAGCCGAAATGACACGACACGATCTCGCAAATACTGTAGATTCAGGTTTTGGATCCTCACCGTTTTCTCGAATAAGTCAAGACACATTTTCTGCTTGTCAAAATGTGAATGTTTCCGGTGTAAATTCACTGCCGAAAAGCACTGAGGAACATGTTTCAGACACCAAGGCATTGTTATTACAATTAATACAACAAATGGGACAGACACAGCAAAAGCTTCAAAAGTTAGACACAGTGGAACAAAATCTCAAAAAGTTAGACTCATTGGAACAAACTCTCGAACAAACACGTGAGGATTTAACTGCTGAGTTACATAACATTGAATCGAAATGTCAAAAAGTCTGTAATGACGTAAAAACTCAAATTTGTGAGCATTTTCAACCTATTTTTTCGCGTCATGAAAATGCATTACAGAATCACGAAGCAGCCATAAAAGAACTGCAAACTATTGTTCATGAAAATCACAACACCTTGCAAGCTAAAATTGACGCAGTTGCATCTACCGATTCGGTTACGCAACTTGCAAAAAGTCAAGAAAACTTAAAAGACACAGTAGATACGATTTCAACACAAATGGACACTCTGAAACTTGGTTCAGAAAAACACACTGAGGAAATAAGTACACTATCGGATAAAGTAGCCGAACTTTCAGATCAGTTCACTAACTTATCTACAAAGGTAGATGATGATCTGAATTACACAACACCTGTAGCCTTCACTGACACAGAAGAGTATGAACAAATTAGGAAATTCAAACAAAATCAGAATCGAATTAATACACAACACCAAAGAGAAATCCGGGAAGTACAAGATCAGCTGACACAGGTAATACAAGAATTACGTATTTCAGAGAACACTCGCGCTCCAACACGGGAAGAGGGACTTAGAAACACGGAAAAGACACAAAATAACAACACAGGGCACTTCGGAAATTGTGAAAGAAATTGGCAAGGCGCATTGGATTTTGAGATGGAACCGCCGAAACGAAGTAACAATGACCGACATGCGACTCGCCGACATGACGATTTTGACTATAAGCTGTTCATTACTACACGTAAATTCAAAACATTTAAGAATTCTGGCAACGACATTCATCCACAAGCATGGCTCCATCAATTCTCTCATTGTTTTCCTCCCTACTGGTTGTTAGAACACAGATTAGAAGTTATGTGTGGCTACTTGGAGAATGAACCAGCTGTAAGAATGCGATCGGTAATTCACGATTGCCACAGTGAAGGAGAGTTTTACCATGCCTTCCTCTCAGCATATTGGTCTCAAGCTACACAAGACCGTGTAAAACATAGCATCATGATGATGAAACACTTTGAACAATCTGAATTTTCCAGTCTTGTCAAATATTTTGAAGACCTGTTGCATAAGAATCAATATCTTTCAAACCCATACAGCCCCTCAGAACTCATCCGCATTTGCTTACTCAAATTGCCTGAACATTTACGACATATTATTTTGGCAGGGCGTTGCAAAGACGACATTGAAACATTTCAGGGACTCTTACAAGAATTAGAAATTGACACTGACAATCGCGGAACGCGAAACCAGGAACACAGCAATTACAGGTCACATCCGTCGCAATTCCGCGGTTAAAGAAGTAATAACTTTACACGACAAGGCTATTCTCACAACACAAATCGTGACCAAAACTGACACCACCCGTATGACAACCGCTGGCAGAGTAATAATAGTTACAGAGAAAGATCGCATTTCTGCAGTAATGACTATTACAGAGACAATCAGAGAAACAGACAATATGGGAACCAAAACAAGTATTATCAAGGGAGGCAGAATAACTTCAGACGCAACAGTTCGGCGCAGAGTTACGATTCAGGGAGAAATTCTCCACCACATGACCGACAAACAAGAAACTATGTAAACTACCGACAAAACGACAGACGTGAATTTCATCAGAACTGGCGGGATTCTAACAGGGCAGGGCCCTCTCGAGGAGGTGAATTTGTAGAAGTTAGGTCTCCAAATCCCAATAACGACGCGCGCCAACAAAGAGACAGACAATGACTCGCACCGCAGGCATACATGTGCGCCGGCTGGCTCCGAGAAAAATAACATTATATCTGGTACTGCTAATGAGATTTTAATGCAACATTTTGGTTTACTTGAAAATACATTCTGGGTTTAATGTACTTTCTGTGAGATACCAGACGACACAGTGGTTAGTTTAAGTGACAACTACACGGTTTTATCACGACGCTACTAATGAGTGACAATTTACAATGTTGCTTTTGCAGTGTATCTGTTTTATATCTGCACAGTTTTCTGAATTCTTCTAGGAAGAAAAACATGTTTTAGTAGTAACTTTTGTGGTATAGCTACAATGAGATTGCCTTTTCCGTAGCACAACAATACGTTACAGCACAGTACTTTCTTCATCATGGCAATAAGCGTAATAACTAAGATATCTATACGCAAAGCATTTCACTTTTGTTTATCATGAGGTAAGTACATTGACTTCTGCAGAACTTAGCTTTCGGAGGACGATAACTACGACACTTCCACAGAGATTATGTTACAAGACGCACAGTTTAGCGCTACAGGACACGCATTTCAGTGATTAATGTTGTACTTAAAACATTTATTTTTAAAGATTTTTGAATTACAAAGAAAGTTTTCCGTGATACATTTCATTCCATTGCTGTAATTTGTAACACCTGAGGGTATAATTACATTTATCCTCAGGGGGGTACACGCTTACTTTGTGTACCATGTGTGTGGCAACCACAAGGAACCCTAGCTAATATGGTATTTTGCTTATACAACTTTACACATCGGTACCATATTTCTCTAAAACACAGAATTACACAGCTATCCGATCATTTAACTGAGAGAGACAAACATTTATTTTTACTACATCAGTGACACATGTTTACGCAATACACAGTTGGGTAACTTCACACTTATGAAATTGTATTTTGTCTGTACTTTGTGAAATGCTCATATTTTTTCGGAACCATTGTGATACTATGAGAGCTTTGAATGATGTATTTGGTATGAGATCATGATTTTTAAAGTACGTTTGAGGCAGCTGACACTTTTGAAATGAGCAGAGAATTTTTTTAGGCTTAGAAATTATTGGAGGAAGCTACGACGATTTTGAGATTTGACTGAGGTGTTATGATGTTATTTTTACGACGACGATGTGTATTATGCTGTTGAGATATGTTTATGTCAATAAGATGATGCTGCCATATATGAGGAATGTGATTACGTGTTTATATGTATATGAATAATGAATAGAAGTTAGAGACTCTTGACTTGTGAAAAAGGATGTTGGAAACCGAGAATCGTACTTTAAGAGTTATGAAATGTGTGTGTATATGCATGAATGTATTACAATGCAGACGAAAATTTTTTGGACACTTATATTTATAGGATTTTGTCTCTACAGATTTGCAACGCTAATTCTTGACCTGTGAAATATTTTTATATGAGACTGCCACGGTAGCAGAAACTGCTGTCGTAAATATTTTCGTACGAAAGTTAAGTGACCACCTGCACGTAATGCGTCGCGGGCACCCATCTGTGTCAGATGCCTGGAGGAAAAGCCATTATTGCGAGCCCTTTTCAGCGGCACAGGTAGAAAAAAAAAGGGGACGTGGGACGTGTCAAACACCTGGAGAACAAGCCATTAGGGTGTGCCTTTCATCGCTAATGCGACACCCTCGTTACTTGAAAACATATGATTACTCGCACTTTGTGCTAATTACTGAAATGCTTATGAATTGATGGGAAATATTCGTACATCTGCACACCTGATTACGACAAGCGTCTTTCTACGAGAGTTGAGAGAATTTCTACTAACTTATGAAATGTCACATGACTATTGAATGATATTTTTGTGCTTTGGATTGCGTAATTGCTTATTTCATTTGATACCTGTTGTTCAGCTGTGTTGCAGCATTGCTTTTATAAAATAAAATGCATTTGCTAATGTGAACACTTTCTGTCAACAGATCTATTAAATAATTATTTTATGATCCACTTTCTTTAAAAAAGGAGCACTTGGAAAGGAAAGAACAATAAGAAGGAACTAGTAACTGCATTCATAATTTTCTTTTCAAGTAATTGGTAACTTTTTGGTAAAATAACTTCTTGTGGTGCACCACTTTAATTACATAGACATTAAGATGGTACATTTCCCTTATCTGCATTGTTGTTTAGTGTAATATTTTTTTCTGCTTGCGCTATGTCATGTTTAGGTATAAGTTGCTGCTGTTTGCCAGGCATAGTGTTATTGAATTTGACTTTTGCTCATTTATGCTGCTAGCTTTGCCAATCTGTATTTTTTTGTCATTGCTGCTTGTGTTAATTGTTTTGTGCTGCTGCATTGCCTCGTTCCTTAGTTTAGCATCTGAGCTCAGTAGATTTAAGTTAGCTTAAGAGGGGGTAGCCTCTAAGAGAATGAGTTGCGATGAATTGGAAGAAATGCATTGAGAAAACAGGTTTAGGTAGGATTTTCTTGGAAATAAATAATGAGGTAAGAAATATGTGAAATAAATACAGAAAGCATGCTTGGATAGGATTTTTTTGGTGGAAACAAAGGATGAAATAAGAGGAAAGATATATGAAGTTTTGGGTTGGACTGCAGTACCACATGTTACACTGAAAACGAACCCTGTCCTTTCCCATTGGTGTTATCCCACTATGTGTGTGTGTACCCTCGTGTATTTGTTTTCTTCCTGTCTCTGTGTAGTTTCATAGAATTTTTTCTTCTTTTAATATTAAGCTACATTCACTATGAGGAGGAATACTGTTATCCTCAAATATAAGTTGCATTAATAATATGTTATTTTCTTTGTAAAGTTGTTTACAATTCTGTTCTGTTTCAATGTTCATGTGTGAAATTAATGTTTCGAAAACTATTCTCATTATTTTATGTATGTACTTATGTCACTATTTTTGTAACACTGATGTATATGTTTATTTCTATTCGTTTGTAAAGCCTGTACTACAAATGTTATCTGTATTATTATGTTTTTAATGATGCATTTTGTACCTTTGTTATTGTATTTTTATGTTATCAAATTGTAATTGTTACCAGTTCTTCCAATTAAGTTACATTTCACTGTACACGTTTCTGTTGGTCATAGTATATGGACAATATGTGAGAAGTAGGGACCGTTAGTGTTTGCACGTGTGTTAATAATTCTGCAAGGGACTGGATAACAGCATTGCTGGTTCTAAGGACAATTCCAAAAACTTTGTGAGTGCACAAGTGGTGGTTTATGGACTTGCTATATTCTCCGCAAGACTCTTCGAGGGTGATTGTGCACCTGCACAGTCGCAACAGATGGCTGCTGGCCGTCTCTACAAGGACTCCAGTGGGTCTGCACCTCTGGTGGCCCACCAATACCATTATCTCTACAAGGACTACAGTGGGTCTGCACCTCTGGTGGCCCACCAATACCATTATCTCTACAAGGACTGCAGTGGGTCTGCACCTCTGGTGGCCCACCAATATCGTAATCTCTACCAGGACTACGGTGGGTCTGCTCTGTGATGACCTACCTACCAATATTCGTCAGAACTTCGAATGACTCTGCTGTGGGTTTGCTCTGTTGTGGACCATTACCTGTCTGCATGTCGAGAGTCAGCACTGTCTTTCCATTGGAAGGACAACACTACTTCTTCAAGACTGCATGGAAATCCACTACATCTATGAGCATTTTCTTTTACTGCTTGGACTTTGAGAAAAACTCTGCATTTTTACTGTGATGAACAATGTGGACTGTCTTTATGGACTGTGAGAAATTTTGATCTTTTGACCAACATAATATCAATAAGTGTGTGCATTTGATATCTTTGTTATTGTAATTATGAAAAATTTTTTTCAAATCTGTATTGGGCACTGCCCAAACCAATTTGTAAAAATTTTTGTGGGGAGCATGGGGGCTATGTAAGTAGGCTGTTTATGTTTTCTCTATGTAAGTAGGCTGTTTATGTTTTCTTATTGGCAACGTTACGTAGCGCTCAATATGAAAATCACTGGCTGTGCTGTGTGCAGTCTGTGGCTAGTTTGCATTGTTGTCTGCCATTGTAGTGTTGGGCAGCGGCAGCTGGGCTGTTAACAGCGCGTAGCGTTGCGCAGTTGGAGGTGAGCCGCCAGCAGTGGTGGATGTGGGGAGAGAGATGGCGGAGGTTTGTAATTTGTCATGAACTGATATATATATTATGACTTGTGATGATATTAAGGTAAATACATTGTTTGCTCTCTATTAATATCTTTCATTTGCTAACTACCCCTATCAGTAGTTAATGCCTTCAGTAGTTTGAATCTTTTATTTAGCTGGCAGTAGTGGCGCTCGCTGTATTGCAGTAGCTTGAGCAGCGAAGATTTTTGTGAGGTAAGTGATTTGTGAAAGGTATAGTTTAATGTTTGTCAGGGCCATTCTTTAGTAGGGAATTTTGAAAGTCAGATTGCGTTGCGCTAAAAATATTGTGTGTCAGGTTAAGCACAGTCCTGTATAATTGTTCAAAGGGGGACGTTTCAAAACATGGGTTCATCACTTCGAACCTGAAACAAAACGGCAATCAATGGAGTGGCGCCACACCTACTCCCCTACCAAGAAAAAGTTTAAAGCCATACCCTCAGCCGGTAAAGTCATAGTTACAGTCTTCTGGGACGCTGAAGGGGTTATTCTGTTAGATGTCCTTCCCCATGATGAAACGATCAACTCTGAAGTGTATTGTGCTACTCTTCAGAAATTGAAGAAACGACTTCAGCGTGTTCGTAGGCACAAAAATCTGAACGAACTTCTCCTTCTTCATGACAACGCAAGACCTCACACAAGTCTTCGCACCCAAGAGGAGCTCACAAAACTTCAGTAGACTGTTCTTCCTCATGCACTCTACAGCCCCGATCTCGCACCGTCGGATTTCCGTATGTTTGGCCCAATGAAGGACGCAATCCGTGGGAGGCACTACGCGGATGATGGAGAAGTTATTTATGCAGTACGACGTTGGCTCCGACATCGACCAGTGGAATGGTACCGTGCAGGCATACAGGCCCTCATTTCAAGGTGGCGTAAGGCCGTAGCATTGAATGGAGATTACGTTGAAAAACAGTGTTGTGTAGCTAAAAGATTGGGGAATAACCTGGTGTATTTCAATGCTGAATAAAACAACCCCTGTTTCAGAAAAAAAATGTGTTGCATTACTTATTGAACTGCCCTCGTAGTATCGATGAAGAGTAGGCTGAACTTTAAGCCCATTGTCAGGAAGAACAAATGCGCAAAGAAGTGCGATACGGAAGTAATATGGAATAATTACAGACGCTCGAATTTCTCTGAGCCTAAAGGTACCGAGTAGCTCATCAGGCAATTCACCTGAAGAGCAATGGACATCTCTAAAATGCGCAAACATAGAAGACGGAAAGAAAAACATAGGTAACAGTAATTGCGAAGAAGCCACAAGTAACAGAAGAACTAAACACATCAAAAGAATTTTGCGTCACCTCGATTCCGAGAGTCCCGGAACCCGTACAGAAAATTCGAATAGAGATCAACGTAAACATCGTTTCCGCCCTATTTATTGCTCACGAAAACCACACATTGCGTGTTGTACCACCATACAGCGAGACCTTCAGAGATGGTGGTCCAGATTACTGTACACACTGGTACGTCTAATATACAGTACCACGCCCTCTTGCACTTTTGCATGCCTATATTCCTCGTGACGTACTATCCACAAGTTCATCAACGCACTGTTGATCCCGATTGCCCCACTCCTCAACGGCGTAGAGCCCTCAGAGTGGTTGGTGGGCCACGTCGTCCATACACAGCCCTTTTCAATCTATCCCTGGCATGGTCGATAGGGTTCATGTCTGGAGAACAAGATGGCCACTCTAGTCGTGCGATGTCGTTATCCTGCAGGAAGTCATTCAGAATATGTACCCGACAGGGGCGCGAAGTGTCGTCCGTGAAGACGAATGCGTGGTCAATAACCTGCCGATATGGTTGCACTATCGGTCGGAGGATGGCATTCACGTGTCGTACAGCCGTTACGGTGCTTTCCGTGACCACCAGCGGCGTACATTGGCCCCACATAATGCCACCCCAAAATAGCAGGGAACCTCCACCTTGCTGCACAAACTGGACAGTGAGTCTAAGGCGTTCACCCTCGGGTTGCCTCCAAGCACGTCCCGGAAGATTGTCTGGTTGAAGGCGTATGCGACACTCATTGGTGAAGAGAACGTGATGCCAATCATTAGCGGTACATTCGGCATGTTGTTGGGCTCATAGCCCATAGTGTCGTGGTTGCAAAGATGGACGTCGCCATGGACGTCGGGAGTGAAGTTTCGCATCATGTACCCTATTGCACACAGTTTGAGTCGTAACACGATGTTCTGTGGCTGCTCGAAAAGCATTATTGAAAATGGTGGCGTTGCTGTCAGGGTTCCTCCGAGACATAATCCGTAGGTACTGGTCATCCACTACAGTAGTAGCCCTTGGGCGGCCTGAGCGAGACATATCATCGACAGTTCCTGTCTCTCTGTATTTTCTCCATGTCCGAACAACATCGCTTTGGTTCTCTCCGAGACGCCTGGACACTTCCCTTGTTGAGAGCCCTTCCTGGCACAAAGTAACAATGCGGACGCGATCGAATCGCCTTATTGACCGTCTTGGCATTGTCGACCTACAAACAACACGAGCCGTGTACTTTCTTTCTGGTGAAATGACTTGAACTGATCGGCTGTCGGACCCCCTCCGACAAATAGGTGCTGCTCACGCATGGTTGTTTAAATCTTCGGGGGGCCTTAGTGACATCTCTAAACAGTCAAAGAGACTGTGCCTGTTATACAATATCCACAGTCAACGTCTATTCAGGAGTCCCGGGAACCGAGGTGACGCCAAACTTTTTTGGTGTATGTATTTCAGCTGATCGACGAAAAAATGAAGTACAAGAAGTACAGAAACGTTCCGGTAATACAGAACAAGGAATACACGTCACTTAGGAATGAAATGAATAGGAAGTGCATGGAAGCTACTGCGAAATGGCTGCATGAAAAACGTGAAGAAATGGAACAAGACGTGTATGTCGGTCGAAATGACTGAGTATAAAGGAAAATCGAAACAACCTTCTGTGAAATTAACGGCAAGGGGGGTAACATTTAGAGTACAACGGGAATTCCACTGTTAAATGCTGAGGAGAGAGCGGATGGATGGGAGTACATTGAAGGTGTCTACGGGTGGAAGAACTTGTTTGATGATGTGATAGGGGAATACAACGGAGTCGATATAGAAGAGAATGGGAATCCAGTATTAGAAACAGTCTTTAAGAGAGTTTTGGACGTCTTAACATCAAACAAGGCTAAAGGGATAGTTAACATTAAAATGGAATTCCTAAAATAATCGAGAGAAGTTGTATCAAAGCAACTATTCACGTTGGTGAACAGAATGTATGTGTCTGACGATCTATCAGCTGACTGTTGGGAAAAAATGATCCACACCATTTGAAAGACAGCAAAATCTGACAAGTATGAGAATATCGCACAATCAGCATAACAGCTCACGCATTCAAAATTATATGAAAAATACACAGAAGAATGACAAATAAAGGTGATGATCTCTTAGATGACGATAAGTATGGTTTTAGGAAATGTAAAAGCACCAGGAAGGCCGTACTGACGTTGATGTTTATGACGGAAGCAAGACATTAAAAAACCAGTACACATCCACAGGATTTGTCGACGTGGAAAAAGCGTCATACAGTGTAAAATGGTGCAAGATATTCGTAATTCTGGGAAAAATTTGGGTAAACTATGGCGATAAACGGCTCATACGCCATGAGTATAAGGACCAAGAGATCGGAATAAAAATTATGTATGGTAATGGTTAGTCCTCCACCCCTACTGTTCGATCTGTACGTCGAAGAAGCAATGGCGGAACTAATAGAAAGATTGAAGAGCGGGTCTAATATTCTAGTGAAGGGATATCAATGGGAAGAATTTTTTGTGACACTGATATGCTCAGTGAAAGTGAAGAAGAATTGCAGGACCTGTTGAATGCAGTGAAGATTCTAATTAATACAGAACATAGATAGAGAGTAAATCGAAGAGAGACGAAGGCAATGACAAGTAATAGAAACAAGGCCAGCAAGAAATTAACATCAGAATTAGTGATCACGAAATAGTAGACGCTAATGAATTCGGCTACCTAGTCAGCAAAATAATGGAGACGGACGGGATAAGGAAGACAAATAGTAAACTGACAAGGGAAGAAATCAGGAGATTTTTTGCAGAATAGTTGAGGAAAAGTATATATGCAAAACAATGACAAGAAGAAGAGAAGGGACAGGATGCTAGGACATCCGATATCAGGGATAACCTCTATGGTACTACAGAAACCTGCAGAGGGTATAAACTGTAGAGGAAGGCAGACGTTTTGGTATGTCCGCAAATAATTGGTTAGCACCGTAGTCTAGGGGTAGCGCCTTTCCATACTTATCAGAAAATTCTAGTTCCCGGGTTCGAAATTCGCCACTGCTTAAATTTTGGGTGAAATGCAAAAGCAATGGCGGGCGAAAACTTCCGGCACAAAAATTCACCCTCGTTCCGCCAACGACCCTGTGAAAGAAGGCATAGGAGCGTACAGAGGGTCAGGGCATCTCTTGATCTTTAGGTAGAAATTGCCGGCAAAAGTTGTAATAATCAGCAATGATGAACGACATGCAGCTGCCGAAGTCAATGGAAACCGGTGAGTTAAAGTTATATCCACGGGACATGGGGCCTGAACTGAAATAAGTTTTATGGTGATGTAAGTAGGCTGTTTATGTTTTCTCTATGTAAGTAGGCTGTTTATGTTTTCTCTATGTAAGTCGGCTGTTTATGTTTTCTTATTGGCAACGTTACGTAGCGCTCAATATGAAAATCACTGGCTGTGCTGTGTGCAGTCTGTGGCTAGTTTGCATTGTTGTCTGCCATTGTAGTGTTGGGCAGCGGCAGCTGGATGTGAACAGCGCGTAGCGTTGCGCAGTTGGAGGTGAGCCGCCAGCAGTGGTGGATGTGGGGAGAGAGATGGCGGAGTTTTGAAATTTGTCATGAACTGCTATATTTATATATGATGATATCAAGGTAAATACATTGTTTGTTCTCTATTAATATCTTTCATTTGCTAACTATCCCTATCAGTAGTTAGTGCCGTCCATAGTTTGAATCTTTTATTTAGCTGGCAGTAGTGGCGCTCGCTGTATTGCAGTAGCTTGAGCAGCGAAGATTTTTGTGAGGTAAGTGATTTGTGAAAGGTATAGTTTAATGTTAGTCAGGGCCATTCTTTTGTAGCGAATTTTGAAAGTCAGATTGCGTTGCGCTAACAAAATATTGTGTGTCAGTTTAAGCACAGTCATGTATAATTGTTCAAAGGGGACGTTTCATATATCGACCCTTAGCCGAGGATACCTCACTGGAATCTTCTGATTTTTTGTTGTAGTTTGTGTAATTAGTGTAGATTTTGTTTATTGCTAGGGCGTAATTGTAGAGAAAATCTCCTTTGTAGTTGCAGTCTTTCATTGTTGTACAGTAAAACAGTTGTGGCATGCATGTAGATTTGCACCAAGTATTTCGCAGCTGCGCTTGAATTAACTAGATATTATTTTCAGTGCTATGTTAATGTGTTCTCTTATTTTTGATCTTCAAATTGTGTTTTTCTGTATTGTCTTGTGAAACACTGAGACAATAATGGCGTGTGAAAAACGTAATACTAGGCTCCAAAGTAAACTGAGAAATGACAGTGAAAATGAAAGCAGTGTGTTAGCGCCACCGAGTAATGAATTAACTGATGTTCAAAGTAGTAATTTGGTAATCGTGCATAGGGAAATGGAGCGGGCGGCAAACAATGGCATGGACAGTGAAACAATTAGTGAAGAGGGAAGCATTATCGATCGATCGGTCGGCAACAGCTCGCCTCAGGAATCCGAAATGACAGGACACAATTTTGCAAATACTGTAGATTCAGGTTTTGCGTCCTCACCGTTTTCTCAAATGAGTCAAGACACATTTTCCGCTTGTCAAAATGAGAATGTTGCCAGTGCAAATTCACTGCCGAAAAGCACTGAGGAACATGTTTCAGACAACAGTGCATTGTTATTACAGTTAATGCAACAAATGGGACAAAAGCTACAAAAGTTAGACACAACGCTTGAACAAAATCAGAAACAAATGGGACAAAATTTTCTTAAGTTAGACACAGTGGAACAAAATCTTAAAAAGTTAGACTCATTGGAACAAACTCTTGAACAAACACGTGAAGATTTAACTACTGAGTTACATAACATTGAATCGAAATCTCAAAAAGTCTGTAATGACGTAAAATCTCAAATTTGTGAGCATTTTCAATCTATTTTTTCGCGGCATGAAAATGCATTACGGAATCATGAAGCAGCCATAAAAGAACTGCAAACTATTGTTCATGAAAATCATGAGACCTTGCAAGCTAAATTTGACTCAGTTGCATCTACCGATTCGGTTACGCAACTTGCAAAAACTCAGGAAAACTTAAAGGACACAGTAGATACTCTGAAACTTGGTTCAGAAAAACACACTGAGGAAATGTGTTCACTATCGGAGAAAGTAGCCGAACTTTCGGATCAGGTCACTAATTTATCTACGAAGGTAGATGATAATCTGAATGACACAAAACCGGTAGTCTTTAATGACACAGAAGAGTGCGAACGAATTAGGAAATTCAAACAAAATCAGAATCAAATTAATACGCAACACCAAAGAGAAATCCGGGAAGTACAAGATCAGCTGACACAGGTAATACAAGAAATACGTATTTCAGAGGACACTCGCGCTCCAACACGGGAAGAGGGACTTAGAAATACGGAAAAGCCGCAAAATAATAACACAGGGCATTTCGGAAGTTATGAAAGAAATTGGCAATGTGCACCGAATTTTGAGATGGAACGGCCGACACGACCTAACAATGACCGATATGCGAATCGCCGACATGATGATTTTGACTATAAGCTGTTCATTACTACACGTAAATTCAAAACATTTAAGAATTCTGGCAACGACATTCATCCACAAGCATGGCTCCATCAATTCTCTCATTGTTTTCCTCCCAACTGGTCGTTGGAACACAGATTAGAATTTATGTGTGGCTACTTGGAGAATGAACCAGCTGTAAGAATGCGATCGGTAATTCACGATTGCCACAGTGAAGGAGAGTTTTACCATGCCTTCCTCTCAGCATATTGGTCTCAAGCTACACAAGACCGTGTAAAACATAGCATCATGATGATGAAACACTTTGAACAATCTGAATTTTCCAGTCTTGTCAAATATTTTGAAGACATGTTACATAAGAATCAATATCTTTCAAACCCATACAGCCCCTCAGAACTCATCCGCATTTGCTTACTCAAATTGCCTGAACATTTACGACATATTATTTTGGCAGGACGTTGCAAAGACGACATTGAAGCATTTCAGGGACTGTTACAAGAACTAGAAATTGACACTGACAATCGGGGAACGCGGAAATAGGAGCACAACAATTACAGGTCACATCTGTCACAATTCCACGATGAAAGAAATAATAACTGGACACGACAAGGCTATTCTTACAACGTAAATCGTGACCAAAACAGACACGACCCGTACGACAACCACTGGCAGAGTAATAGTTACAGTGAAAGATCGCACTTCCGTAATTATGAATATGACAGAGATAACCATAGAAACAGACAATATGGAAACCAAAACAATTATTATCAAGGGAGACAAAATAACTTCAGACGCAACAGTTCAGCGCGCAGTTACGACTCAGGGAGAAATTCTCTACCACGTGACCGACAAGAAAGAAACTATGGAATCTACCGACATGACGACAGACGATATGATCGTAACGACAGACCTGAATTGCATCAGAACTGGCGGGATTCAAACAGAACAGGGCCTTCTCGTCACGGTAAATTCGTAGAAGTTAGGTCTCCAAATCCCAATAACGACGCGCGCCAACAAAGGAACAGACAATGACTCGCACAGCAGGCAGCCGCGTGCGCCCGCTGGCTCCGAGAAAAATAACATAAGACGCTAACCTTGAGTAATATTCCAGTATTCTTTACCGACGTATACCGCACGATAACTGGGTTGATGTTGAAACTCTGAGTACTATGAAGAGTAAAAGATTGTACCACATTTCAAATGTAAAACCGTTTATTGAAAGATAATCTGTTTTTTAACTTTGTCTTTGCCATATAACTTTTCACTTTACATTACTAGTATGCTTGTCAGACTTAGAATCTGTTAACATGCAACAATGTTTGAAGTTAAATATCCAGTCAAGAACCAAGAGAACTTATTGAAACAGAAATGACGAATGCATTGTTATAGTGAACAGACGTCACAGTGTTATTGTGTGTGTACATTCTTGCTTGTTAGTTGCATGATTATGGAACGACTATAAGGCTTACATACTTAGAACATTTACCAGTACTGCTAATGAGATTTTAATGCAACATTTTGGTTTACTTGAAAATATATTCTGGATTTAAAGTACTTTCTGTGAGATACCAGATGACACAGAGGTTAGTTTATGTGACAGCTACACGATTTTATCACGACGCTACTAATGAGTGACAATATACAATGTTGCTTTTGCGGTGTTTCTGTTTTATATCTGCACAGTTTTTCTCTTTTATTCTGGAAAGTAAAACATGTTTTAGTAGTAACTTTTGTAGTATAGCTACAATGAGACAGGGTTTTCCGTAGCACAACAATACGTTACAGCACAGTACGTTCTTCACCACAACAATAAGCGTAATAACTAAGATATCTATACGCAAAGCATTTCACTTTCGTTTATCATGAGGTAAGTACATTGACTTCTGCAGAACTTAGCTTTCGGAGGACGATAACTACGACACTTCCACAGAGATTATGTTGCAACAAGACGCACATTTAGCGCTACAGGACATCTATTTGAGTGATTGATTATGTACTTAAAATATTTATTTTTAAAGATATTTGAAGTACAATGATACAAAGGTTTTCAGTGATACATTTCATTTCATTGCTGTAATCTGTAACACCTGAGGGTATAATTACATTAATCCTCAGGGGGGTACATGCTTACTTTGTGTACCATGTGTGTGGCAACCACAAGGAACCCTAGCTAATATGGTATTTGCTTATACAACTTTACACATCGGTACCATATTTCTCTAACACACAAATTACACAGCTATCTCATCATTTAACTGAGAGATAAACATTTTTTACTACATCAGTGACACATGTTTACGCAATACACAGTTGGGTAACTTCACACTTATGAAACTGTATTTTGTCTGTGCATTGTAAACTGTTCATATTTTTTCGGAATCATTGTGATACTATGAGAGCTTTGAATGATGTATTTGGTATGAGATCATGATTTTTAAAGTACGTTTGAGGCAGCTGACACTTTTGAAATGAGCAGAGAATTTTTTTAGGCTTAGAAATTATTGGAGGAAGCTACGACGATTTTGAGAATTGACTGAGATGTTATGATATTATTACAACGATGATGTGTACTATGCTGTTGAGATATGTTTATGATCAATAAGATGATGCTACCGTATATGAGGAATAAGAAGTATGTTGGAAACCAAGAATCGTACTTTAAGAGTTATGAAATGTGCATAAATGCGTGACTATATCACAATGCTGACGAATATTTTATTTGGACACTTATATTTATAGGATTTTGTTTCTACAGATTTGCAACGCTAATTCTTGACCTGTGAAATATTTTTATATGAGACTGCCACTGTAGCAGAAAGTGCTGCCGTAAATATTTCCGTACGAAAGTTAAGTGACCACCTGCACGTAATGCGTCGCGGGCACCCAGCTGTGTCAGACGCCTGGAGAAAAAGCCATTATTGCGAGCCCTTTTCAGCGGCACAGGTAGAACAAAAAAAAAGGGGAGGCCATTATCCTCGGAAATAGTCTTACATCTGCAAACCTGATAATGACAAGTGTCTTTCTACGAGAATTGAGAGCTACTGACTTACGAAATGCCACATAGCTATTGAATGATATTTTTATGCTTTGGTTTCTGTAATTGCTTATTTCATTTGATATCTGGTTTCCAGCTGTGTTGCAGCATTGCTTTTATAAAATGAAATGCATTTGCTAATGTGAACACTTTCTGTCAACAGATCTATTAAATAATTATTTTATGATCCACATTCTTTAAAAAAGGAGCACTTGGAAAGGAAAGAACAATACGAAGGAACTAGTAAAGTAACACATAATTTTCTTTTCAAGTACATGGTAATATTTTTTTTACAATAAGTTGTTGTGGTGCACCACTTTAATTACTTAGACATTAAGATGTGATTATACATTTGCCTTATCTGCATTGTTATCTTTAGTGTACTATTTTTTCTGCTTGAGCTATGTCATGTTTCGATATAAGCTGCTGTTTGCCAGGCATAGTGCTACTGAATCTTAAATTGTGTTACTCTGTTAAGCTAGTTTTACTACTGACTTATTTTTCTTGTTACTGTACATTGGCTCATATTCGTTGTAATATTGCAATTGCTTTGGCATTTGTATTTTTGTCATTGATGTTTGTGTTAATTGTTTTGTGCTGCTGCATTGCCTCGTCCCTTAGTTTAGCATCTGAGCTCAGTAGATTTAAGTTAGCTTAAGAGGGGGTAGACTATAGAAGAGAATGAGTTGCGATGAATTGGAAGAAATGCATTGAGAAAACAGGTTTAGGTAGGATTTTCTTGGAAATAAATGTTGAGGTAAGAAATGTGTGAACATATAAACACAGAAAGCATGCTTAGATAGAATTTTTTTTGGTGGAAACAAAGGATGAAATAAGACAAAAGATATATGAAGTTTTGGGTTGGACTGCAGTACCACATGTTACACTGAAAACGAACCCTGTCCTTTCCAATTGGTGTTATCCCACTATATGTTTGTGTACCCTTGTGTATTTGTTTTCTTCCTGTCTATGTGTAGTTTCATAGAATTTTTTCTTCTTTTAATATTAAGCTACATTCACTATGATGAGGGATACTGTTATCCTCAAATATAATTTGCATTAATAATATGTTATTTACCTTGTAAATATGCTTAGACATTATTTATTCTGGTTTGTTGCTCATATGTGAAGGTGATGTTTCAAAAGTTCTTGTGATCTTTATGTATTTACTTACGTCATAATTCCTGTAACACTGACGTATATGTCTATTTCTATTCTTTTGTAACGCCTGTTTTACTACAAATGTTATCTGTATTGTTATGTTCTTTAATGATGTATTTTGTACCTTTGTAATTGTATTCTCATGTTATAATATTGTAATTGACACCAGTTCATCAAATTAAGTAACTTGTAAGCATTCCTTTCACTGCACACGTTTCTGTTGGTCATAGTATATGGACAATATGTGCGATGTTGGGACTGTTAGTGTTTGCACGTGTGTTAATTATTCAGCAAGGGACTGGATAACAGCATTGCTGGTTCTAAGGACAATTCCAAAAACTTTGTGAGTGCACAAGTGGTGGTTTATGGACTTGCTATATTCTCCGCAAGACTCTTCGATGGTGAATGTGCACCTGCACAATCGCAACAGATGGGTGCTGGCCATCTCTACAAGGACTACAGTGGGTCTGTATCTTTGATGGCCCTCCATTACCATTATTTCTACAAGGACTGCAGTGGGTCTGCACCTCTGATGATCCACCAATACCATTATCTCTACAAGGACTACAGTGGGTCTACATCTTTGATGATCCACCAATACCATTATCTCTACAAGGACTGCAGTGGGTCTGCACCTCTGGTGGCCCACCAATACCGTAATCTCTACCAGGACTCCAGTGGGTCTGCTCTGTGCTGACCTACCTACCAATACTCTTCAAAATTTCGACTGACTCTGCTGTGGGTTTGCTCTGTTGTGGCCCATTACCTGTCTGCATGTCAAGAGTCAGCACTGTCTTTCCGTTGGAAGGACAACACTACTTCTTCAAGACTGGATGAAAATCCACTACTTCCGTGTGCATTTTCTTCTACTGCTCAGACTTTGAGAAAAACACTACTATTTTACCGTAATGAACGATCAGGACTGTCTTTATGGACTGAGAGAAAATTTTAGCTTTTGACCAACATTGTGTCAACAAGTGTGTGCATTTGATTTCTTTGTTACTGTAATTGTGAAAAATTTTTGTCAAATCTGTATTGGCCAGTGCCCAACACCATTTGTAAAAATTTTTGTGGGGAGCATGGGGGCTATGTAAGTAGGCTGTTTATGTTTTCTCCATGTAAGTAGGCTGTTTATGTTTTCTCTATGTAAGTAGGCTGTTTATGTTTTCTTATTGGCAACGTTACGTAGCGCTCAATATGAAAATCACTGGCTGTGCTGTGTGCAGTCTGTGGCTAGTTTGCATTGTTGTCTGCCATTGTAGTGTTGGGCAGCGGCAGCTGGATGTGAACAGCGCGTAGCGTTGCGCAGTTGGAGGTGAGCCGCCAGCAGTGGTGGATGTGGGGAGAGAGATGGCGGAGTTTTGAAATTTGTCATGAACTGCTATATTTATATATGATGATATCAAGGTAAATACATTGTTTGTTCTCTATTAATATCTTTCATTTGCTAACTATCCCTATCAGTAGTTAGTGCCTTCCATAGTTTGAATCTTTTATTTAGCTGGCAGTAGTGGCGCTCGCTGTATTGCAGTAGCTTGAGCAGCGAAGATTTTTGTGAGGTAAGTGATTTGTGAAAGGTATAGTTTAATGTTAGTCAGGGCCATTCTTTTGTAGCGAATTTTGAAAGTCAGATTGCGTTGCGCTAACAAAATATTGTGTGTCAGTTTAAGCACAGTCATGTATAATTGTTCAAAGGGGACGTTTCAGTGATACCTCCATTGGCAAACGATTCCAGACTAGTCCCCGATTCGGCTCTCTGAGAGGGGACTGCCTAGGGGGTGGCGACCGTAAGAAAAAGACTGAATAACGAACGAGATGACCACGTTCTACGAGTTGGGCGTGGAATGTCAGACGTTTGAGCGTGGTAAGAAAGAGACATAATCTGAATGGGGAAATACTGAGGCTTACGCTAGATATAGTGGGGAGGCAGTGAAGTGAAATGGAAAGAGGCAATGCTAGTCAGACGAGTGTTGGGTTATATCAACAGCAACAGAAAATGGTACAACGGTAGAAGGGTCAGGTGTACATGTCGACGTCGCAAGCAGAGGAGAAGAGACGGAGAAAGGAAATTGGGGTAATTCAGGGAGAAGAAGAACTTAAAAGTTATGGGGGATTGGAACGCCGCTATAGGGGTGGGAGTGGAAGATGGTTCTAATGGCTCTCAGCACTATGCGACTTAACTTCTGAGGTCATCAGTCGCCTAGAACTTAGAACTACTTAAACCTAACTAAGGACATCACACACATCCATGCCCGAGGCAGGATTCGAACCTGCGACCGTAGCGGTCGCCCGGCTCCAGATTGTAGCGCCTAGAACCGCACGTGGGAGTGGAAGAAAGGGTGCCGTGAGAATATGGGCTTGGTAGGAAGAGCAAGAGAGGAGAAAGAATAATAGAGAATATATTATTCAAGAATCGCAAGAGGAGGAAGTATACTTGGAAGAGACCGCGAGATACGAGAAGATTTCAGTGAGAGTACATCATCGTCAGGCAAATATTCCTAATTAAATATCTGATTGTAATACCTATCCATGAGCAGATACTGAGTTCGATCAGAATTAAGTAACGTTGAAGGGTATGCTGAAGTTAGGACAGAACAGACACGCTTGAAATTTTCTAATTATAGATACTGAGATCATAAATTGCTGGATAGGCAATCTAGTTTAAGGGAAAAGAACATCTATCTCTAAAAATGCCAATGACAGGAGTTGTAAGGAAAGCAATAGGTCAGGGCAGCTGCGAAGAAACCATGGGTAACAGAAGAATGACTTCAGTTCCTTCCAAGGTTTGCTGGTGTACTACCGGATGCAATCGTCAAAGGTCCACGATATTTCGGTGAACAGCCGTTCCGCCATCATCAAGTGGCACAGTCCATCAGTAGCACCTGATGATGGCGGAACGGTTGTTCACCGAAATATCGTGGACCTGCGACGACTGCATCTGGCAGTACACCCAAGAATCTTCGAATCATCATATACGCCGGTAAAGCCTCAGATAGGAGAAATCTTTGGCATAAGAGAAAGGCGTGTTTCGTTGCGATGGAATCTTCTCGCGAAATATAAATCACCAGCTTTTCCTAAGAATGCGAAAATATTTTGTTGGTACCGATCTACATAGGGAGAAACTATCATAATAATAAAATAAGGGTAATCAGACCTCTCACGGAAAGACTGAGATAGGTTTTTTCTGCGCGCTGTCCGTGATTGGAATGGTAGAGAGTTGTTGTCAAGGTGGTTCGATGAACTCTCTGCCAGGCACGTAAGTGTGATTTATCAGAGAATCCATGTAGATGTAGATGTAGATGATGACTTCACTTGAAGGAAATACAAAATGTTTAGGTAAATTCAGGAATGCACAAATGCAGGTCACTTAGAAAATAAATAAATTGGAAGCACGTCGAAGCTAAGGTGAAACTGCTGTGTGAAAAATGTGAAGAAACTGAGAAAGAAATGATTATCGGAAGGACAGAATCAGCATATGAAAAAGTGAAAACAACCTTGAAAGCAAGGGCAACAATATTAAGACCGTAATGGGAATTCCGCTTTAAAATCCAGAGGAGAGCTCGGATACGTGTAAAGAGTACAATGAAGGCCTCTAAGAAGGGGAAAACTTGTGGGATGACGTGGCATAAGAAGAACAGTAGTCGAAAGACAAGAGAGAGGGAATCCAGTATTAGAATAAGAACTTAAAAGAGCAATGGACGAATCAACATCGTTCAATGCTGAAGGGATAAATAACAGACCATGGAATTTCTAAAACAATCGGTCCAAGTGACAACGAAACGACTATTGTCGTTGACGTATGGGATGTATGGGACTGGCGATATACCAGCCGACTTTCGGAAAAACATTATCCACACAATTCCGAAGATAGCAAGGGCCGAAAAATGCGAAAACTATTGCACCATCACCTTAACAGCTCATGCATGCAAATAGCTAACATGAATAATATACAGAAGAATGGATTAGAATACTGAGGATCTGTTAGGGGACGATGAGATTGGCTTTAGGAAAGATAAAGGTACCAGAGAAGCAATTCTGACCGTTGTGCTTGATGAAGGAAGCAAGAATGAGAAAAATCAAGAAAAAGTTTTAGACAATGTAAGATGGTGCAAGATGTTCGTCATTCTGAGAAAAATAGAGATGAACTACAGGGAGAGAGCGGTAATATATAATTTGTACAAGAACCAAGACCGAATGATAAGACTGGAAGACGACGAACGTAGTGATCGGATTGAAAAGTGTGTGAGGAAGATGTTTATTCTTTCTCTCATTCTCCACAATGCATACATCGAAGAAGGAACGAGGATACTAAAAGAAAGTTTCAAGAGTGGGATTAAAACTCGGAGGGAAAGGTTGTCTGTGATAAGATTCGCTATTTACATTGCTGTGCTGAGAGAAGGTGAAGAAGAATTACAGAATGTGTTGAATGGAATGAACAGTGTAATAAGTACAGAATAAGGACTGAGAGTAAATCAAATAAAGACAGACGTATGAGGAGTAGAAGAAAAGAGAACGACGAGAAACTTAGTATCAAAACTGGGAATCACGAAGTATACGAAGTTAAGAAATACTGCTACATAGGCAGCAAAATAACGCATGACGCACGGAGGAAGGAGGACATAAAAAGCTGACCATCACTGCGAAAAAAGCGATTCTTGTGGAAGAGAAGTCAAACATAGGTCTTAACTTGAGGAAGAAATTTCTAAGAATGGGCTCTGGATCACAGACTTCTAGCTTGCGTTCAGTGCTACTGAGTTCCGCCTTTGGTTTGTTTTTGCGTCAGTGTCAAACGCAAATTGTCAGTGACATGCAGTGGTGTAGACAGGTTTGCTACTGAAGAGTTGCTTGATATGCATCTCGTACTGGGTTCTCTGAATGCAATGGAAGAGCAGCAGAACAACGCTATCCTGAGCAGTTTCCACAACGACGCAACAGCATGCCAATACTTTTGTATCTGTGTATAGGCACCTACGAGAAGCTATTTCCTTTGGTGATAGAATGGAGGGTACTGGTGGTGTGAGGTGCGCCAGAACACGTGATTTGGAAGAGAAAGTGTCTTCAATAGTGGAACGCCTTCCACGAGCAAAAGCACTTTTTTACAATGAACAATAATTACAACTGTTTCATCGACGTCTCCAGTCCTTACAGCCAGTAGACCTTTCATGTCAAATGGGGTTTCTATGTTGGTTCGTGCATCATCTTGAAGAAAACCACAAGTTTCATTTATCCGCGTTTTTCATGAATGGGGACATGTTTACGAAAGATGGCATGTTCAACAGTAGTCACGTATTTACCCTGTCAAAAGAAGTTCACTATGGATGTATGGTAGGATGGTGTTGTCCACGATTATGTAACTGGAACTTGAGTACTTTTCGATATACTGAGAGGAGTATAGAGCAAAACGTTGCTTGAACAAGTCCTCCCAAAGTTACTAGAAGATGTGTCGTTGAAAAGTTATCTGCTTATCCTGTTCCAATAAGGTCATTAGCCCAATTTACAGTTGACGGTAGGTATTACACTGATGTAAAGTTTGGGTAGCACGGAATATTTGCGGTGATTCTGTCCCATGTTAACTAAACATCACAGAAGGTAGAGAGCTGAGAGTGGAAACTCTTAGGCCAAGAAACCATTTATTCCAAAATAGTAATAATAATAATAATAATTACTTCTGAAGACAGTACCGCACGAAGACAATAAAAGTGTACATCTAACTGCCATGGTGCTTAACAATAAATACGAAGAATTAATTACTTTCCAGTCTGACACTTTAAAGAATTTATACCAACCTCATAACTCCATTGGCAAACACGACAGTTACGAGCAACAAACTGGCAATATGCACGGTAGCTGCATTTTCATTACACACAGATATGAGTGAATTGTATTAGTTTCTACGTGTCTGGGTGACGATGAGTCCGCAACCGTTCTTACAATAATGAAAATCCACTCCAATTGATTAATTAGAACTTATTTAAGTAAATACGACTGTTTTAGGCATTTATATTAGGCAGTTTTCAAGTGTATCTGAAACAAACAAATCTAATACTTAATATGATAGGTATAGAGATATTTTTATAACAAGAGATATGAGACAATGCTAGTATATGTACAGTAAAACTACAGAAGGAGTATACAACTCAGATATGGTGAAGAGAAGCTACCTCACACGACAAAAACAGTAAAAGTCAAGTGAAATAAAAAACGTTGCAAGCTCAATGAAATCATGAGAAAAATGGGTGTGTCGTAATTGCCAAAAATGTACAACCCGGTACATTAAAACTGTTAACATAATTTAGCTCAAAAAGCGTTACATGACGTATTTGGAAATTACACTGCATGTTTTCAAATAAAATGCTGATAGCAAACGATAAAACACTAATTACCAAATGTATTAAAAAAGTTTCGAGCACAACGACGTCACCAGAAAAAAAGGTGTGTAGTAATTATGAAAACTGGACAGCCCGATGCATTAGAAGTGTTAACGTGCTTTAGCTTAAAATTACTTACATTATGACGTGTTTCAAAATTATAAGTGCTTTGGTTAAAATGCTGAAAGTATTCATTTGGAATTGATAAAAATGCAACGAACGAGGCGTTTCTCATCCCCTATTGTAAAATAATATATATATAGCCATCTTATCACGTATTAACATTTGACGGTTTCAGACACACTTGATAATGGACTCAGTAAAATTTTAATAAACCAACCGGAGCGACTTTTCATTAAATGAATAAAAAATACGCAACAATAAAGAAATGAAAACGGACAACTTCAGATTACACACAGATGACGGCAAGCGACAGAAGTATCAGAGCTCTGAACAAATATTTCGGGAAATATAATTATTGATAAAAACAAATAACTATTCACATCCACAGAAAACTCAGTACTCAGTGCAGAGACCAGAACATAACTAACATCATACGTAGCGTATCTCGAACAGGAATACATGACAGCCAATGACAGTTATTTGTAACTTCCAAAACTGTATTAAGATTACAACTAAAACAAGACACCACGGCCCTGACACAGAAGAGGCAGCCGGAGCCTGGCACCTTAAATAATTGTAGCCGTGGAGTTTAGTCTGCAACTCAAAGGTCACTGGTTGTGGGACTCTACATAGCCAAAAGCGAGTGTTTTAAAAGGCTTCTCACCTACATAGCTTGGTTTGTCGCATCCGTGGACGAATTACTCGTAACTACTGGTATTCGTGACCGTGTACGGTAATCGATGGTGCCTCGCTGCGCACTTTTCTGCCCTAATTGTCGACATTCTGAGCAATACCTGTAAGAGAACAGTCGTGCAATTGTTAATTTTCGTACTACATGCTCACACAACACACTGTAATGAAAGCGGATATGTTTCGTCTGGAGTAGATCCATTAATCCACCCTTCTAGTTGTACGTATTGGTGATTGAGCTTAGAGCCTTTTTCTTTGTTGTGTAAGTGTTTTCTCGGAAGCAAAGCTAACTTGGGTAAAGAAATACGTTATTATTCCAAATTTAACCAAAATACTCAAAGGAAATAACCCTGAACAGGCACCCAAATTTTCTCTGTAAATTTCGAAATTATCCTGTGGACCTTCATCCAACAAGATTCATGTCAGTTATTCTTCTAGCGTTCCAAATCCCCATCTAATACATACCGCTTCCCAAAAATATTGCACCATGCAGTTTTGTCAGTCTTCCAGTCCTCAAAACATTTCCTTAACTTTACAACTGGACATAAATCTTCTAAAATTGATTACAGTACTGGTACATAGAGTCAGCAGCGAAATATCGATTACAGATCCTCTTCATATCGGTATTCTACATCTAAATGTACATGGATACTCTGCAAATCACATTTAAGTGCCTGGTAGAGGGTTCATCGAACCATCTTCATAATAATTCTCTATTATTCCACTCTCGAACAGTATGGAAGTGAAATATGGACGATAAACGGTTTAGACAGGATGACAACAGAAGCTATCGAAATGTGTTTCTACAGAAGAATGCTGAAAATTAGATGCTAGATAATGTAACTAATTAGGATGTACTGAATAGAATTGGGAAGAAAAGGATTTTGTGTCACAACTTGACTAGAAGAAGGGGTTGGTTGATAGGAACGTTCTGAGGCATCAAGGGATCACCAATTTTGTATTGGAGAGGAACGTGGAAGGTCAAAATCGTAGGGGGAACCATGAGATTAAACGTTAAGCAGATTCAGAAGGATGTAGGATGCAGTAGTTATTCCGAGATGAAGAGGCTTGCGCAGGATAGAGTAGCATGGAGAGCTGGATCAAACTAGTCTCTGGACTGAAGACCAGAACAACAATAACTCCTACTATATTACTTGAATATTAGCGGGACCTCTGGAACTTTCGTCTTTGGATACGGATCTTTCGTCGAGCAAGCTGTTGTATGTCATTGTAAAGTATCGAGCTACTGCATCAACATACAGTGAAAGATACCTAATTGGTATATAGTCTGGACCAGAAGACTTGCTTTTATTAAGTGGTTTAAGTTGTTTCACATTCCGAGGATATCTGCTTCTAAGTTACTTAGTTCGAATTCTGGAATATTTACTTCGTGTTATTTGGTGAAGGAATTCATAAAGTCTGTGCTTAGTAGCTCTGTTTTCGCAGCACTGTCGTCGACAGTATTTCCACTGATATTGAGCAGAGAAGGCATTGATGGTATCTTGCCGCCGGTATAATTTGCATACGACCACAATCTCTTTGGATTTCCTGCCACCTTTAGACATAAAGTTTAGTTGTGGAAAGTATTATAAACATTTCGCATTGATGTCCGCGCGAAATTACGAGTTTCTGTAAAAGATAGCCAGTCTTCGAGATTTAGAGTTTGTTTAAATTCGGTATGCTTTTTTCAGTGTTTCTGCAGCAATGTTCTAACCCGTTTTGTGTACCAAGGGCGATCAGATCGACTTTTTCAAATTTATGTGGTATAAATATCTCAATTGTTGTAAATACTATTTCCTTGAATCTGAGCTATATCTGGTCTACACTTATACTTTTAATTTGGGAGGAGTGGAGATTGTCTGTCAGGAAGGCGTAAAGTGAAATTTTATCTGCTTTTTTGAATTGGTATATTTTTCGTTTATTTTGAAGGGGTTACAATATTTAATCTCGCTGCGACGAACATGTGTTCATTTGTCCCATAATCCGTTTTGATGCTCATTTTTAGGATTATTTGTTGCTAAGAGGTCAAGTGTGTTTTCACAACCGTTTACTACTCGCGTGGGCTCCTGAACTCACACCAAGAAATAATATTCAGAGAATGCTTTTAGCACATTTTCGGATGATGTGTTATGCGTATCTCCAGGTTCAAACACGTATTTTCGCCAACATATCGAGGGTAAACTAAAGTCATCACCAACTACAGTTGTAGGGCACGTATCTGAAATCAAACTCAAGTTTTCTTTGAACGTTGCCAAGAATGACATCTGACCACAATAATTCGCAGGGATTATTTGCTTCAGTTTCGCTACAGGATAAACTACAACTAACTACAACAAACACTCCAACGCCCACTTTGTTTAGCCTATCGTTTCGGAACACCGTTAGATCTTCGAAAAAACTTTGGCGGGACTTATCCCCGGCTTTAGCCAGCTTTCAGTGCCTATAACGATTTGAGCATCAGTGTGTTGTATTACCTCTTGGAGCTCTGGTACATCCCAACACAGCTACGATAATTAACAACTGTTATGCCGACGGTTCCTGTATCTACGTTATTCCTATGTCCAACCTCAACCCTTTGAGGCTGAAGTCCTTTATGTATTTTTTTGAGGCCCACTAAACTAAAAAACCGCCCAGTCTACGCCACACAGTCTCTGACACCCGTGTAGTCGTCTCCGCGTGCAGTGGACTGCTGACCTTTTCAGCGGAATCCGAAACCCAACCAACCTATGGCGGAAGTTGAGGTATTCGTAATAATAACAGGTACACAGGCACTGTTTCCACGCTGGCGCAGCTTAAATCTGTTGTACTGTATTAAAACGGGCCTGAAAATGTCCAAGTACTTTCATTTTACCTAACTAAGGTACGATTCGTACTCGATTTCTCGTCCTTGACCATCCGCCCCTTCCCCTCCACCTCAATACATTCTTGGCTTTCCCAACAGTAAACTCATCAAAAAATCAGTAGTCATAATTTAAAATAAATATTTTATTTATGAAATAAGGAGATTTTATTGGTGAACAAAAGTGATTAAATATTCAAATACGCCTGAAAACGAAAACATGTTCCATACGGGTCGCTACTTATAAAATTAAATAAAAAGTACATATAAAGTAATTAATAGCAGTGAAACACAAAATACTATTTCGCAGTCAATGAATCTACACTATGGTGAACAATAATAGAAAGTAAAGTTCTATGTACTGACTTGGCACAAAATCCTAAGAAATTTTGGTCTTATGTCAAAGCGGTAGGTGGATCAAAACAAAATGTCCAGACACTCTGTGACCAAAATGGTACTGAAACAGAGGATGACTGACTAAAGGCCGAAATACTAAATGTCTTTTACCAAAGCTGTTTGACAGAGGAAGACTGCACTGTAGTTCCCTCTCTAGATTGTCGAAGAGATGTGAAAATGGTACATATTGAAACAGACGACAGATGGATAGAGAAACAATTAAAATCGCTCGAAAGAGGAAAGGCTGTTGGACCTGATGGGATACCAGTTCGATTTTTCTCAGAGTACGCGAAGGAACTTGCCCCCCTTCTTGCAGCGGTGTACCGTAGGTCTCTAGAAGAGCGTAGCGTTCCAAAAGACTGGAAAAGGTCACAGGTCATTCCCGTTTTCAAGAAGAGACGTCGAACAAATGTGCGGAACTATAGACCTATATCTCTAACGTCGATCAGTTGTAGAATTTTGGAACACGTATTATGTTCGAGTATAATGACTTTTCTGGAGACTAGAAATCTACTATATAGGAATCAGCATGAGTTTCATAAAAGACGATAGTGTGAAACCCAGCTCACGCCAATCGTCCAAGAGGCTCAGAGGCCATAGACACCCGCATTCGGGAGGACGGCGGTTCAATCCCGTCTCCAGCCATCCTGATTTAGGTTTTCCGTGATTTCCCTAAATCGTTTCAGGCAAATGCCGGGATGGTTCCTTTGAAAGGGCACGGCCGATTTCCTTTCCCATCCTTCCCTAACCCGAGCTTGCGCTCCGTCTCTAATGACCTCGTTGTCGACGGGACGTTAAAACAACACTAACCTAACCTAACTAGCCATAGACACCGGTTCCCGGGTAGATGCCGTGTTTCTAGACTTCCGCAAAGCGTTCGATACAGTTCCCCACAGTCGTTTAATGAACAAAGTAAGAGCATATGGACTATCAGACCAATTGTGTGATTGGATTGAAGAGTTCCTAAATAACAGAACGCAGCGTGTCATTCTAAATGGAGAGAAATCTTCCGAAGTAAGAGTGGTTTCAGGTGTGCCGCTGGGGAGTGTCGTAGGACCGTTGCTATTCACAATACACATAAATGACCTTGTGGATAACATCGGCTTTTGCGGATGATGTTGTAGTATATCAAGAGGTTGTAACAATGGAATAATTGTACTGAAATGCAGGAGGATCTGCAACGAATTGACGCATGGTGCAGGGAATGGCATTTGAATCTCTATGTACAAGTGTAATGTGCTGCGAATACATAGAAAGAAAGATCCTTTATCAATTAGGTACAACATAGCAGGTCAGCAACTGGAAGCAGTTAATTCCATAAATTATCTGTGAGTAGGCATTAGGAGTGATTTAAAATATAATGACCATATAAAATCAATCGTCGGTAAAGCAGATACCAGACTAAGATTCATTGGAAAAATCCTAAGGAAATACAATCCGAAAACGAAGTAGGTTACAGGACACTTGTTCGCCCACTGCTTGAATATTGCTCAGCAGTGTGGGATCCGTACCAGATAAGGTTGATAGAAGAGATAGAGAAGATCCAACGGAGAGCAGCGCGCTTCGTTACAGGATCATTTAGTTATCGCGAAAGCGTTACGGAGATGAGAGATAAACTCCAGTGGAGGACTTTGCAGGAGAGATGCTCAGTAGCTTGGTACGGCTTTTGATGGTGTATCGACAACATACTTTCACCGAGGAGTCAAGCAGTATATTGCACCCTCCTACGTATATCTCCCGAAGAGACCATGAGGATAAATTCAGACAGATTAGAGCCCACGCAGAGGCATACCGACATCTTTCTTTCAATGAACAATACGAGACTGGAATAGAAGGGAGAACTGATAGAGGTACTCAAAGTATCCTCCGACACAGACCGTCAGGTGGATTGCGGATTATGGATATAGATGTTGATGTAGATGTAGAATAATAATACCGGACGTTTCGTGGTACATGCAGGTGTAACCTGACTGGGGTTTTCGTGTGTATTCGCCGATCTGAACATCTTTAAGATCAACTGTTTACACTTAGAAGAACTCAAATAAAATATATTTTTTTCCCGAATTTAAGGTAACTGCTCTTTGAAGGCGATTCGTTTATCACTACAGCACAAAGTTACAGATTTAAAAGCTGTCGATTATCAAGAACGAGGAGTGGCCACGTATGCGACGTCGTTTCAGTGGTGACTTGCAGTATCACAAAATTTTGCTCTCGCAATGATGATAAAATAAATATGGCAAACTAAAAATGACAGTCACTTTTCACCAACATAGCCCACCAAATCTCATATTGTAATGGGACTGGGTGAACTAAGTTTGTATTGAACTCTCAGGATTCCTGCGTATACAACCGCCATGACGCTGTTTGATATTAGTCGGCACTTTACAGACTTCCCTAGCAGTGTAGTGGTCTTCTACGCGCAAGCTTTGTGCAGCAGTATCTCGACAAATATAAAAGAAAAAAAGAAAACCGGTATTCCTATTTCATCTCTTAATTAGGTGGTCACAGAGCAACGTTCAGACGGAAAGGATTTCAATTCTTTTTGATGTTGGACAGCCAATTAACTAAAGGCTTGAGGGAAACTCGATCTGCAGTTCTTTTTGCCTCAAGTCGGATCTGTTTTAATAAGAATAATTCATTTTTGTTCCTCTTTTTTGTTTCTTTGATATTCCTTTAAAACTAAAAGTAGGAAGTAATGAACACGTTTAAAGTAAACCAAGTATAAGCAAAAAATGTTTTAGTGAAATTTTTTGTACATGGTTCATTATGATAATGAGATACTGTACGGCTGTTTATCAGGAAGAGAATCTACCTTCGAAACAGTTATTTTTCGTATTTCTTAAACAGATGATTACTAGACTAATTTGGTATTGTTTAACAAATGATGCAAAATACTTCGCCAAAAAAATTTTGGAAATCTGAGCCGGAACCGAAGTTTTACCGAGAGGAACGTATCAAAACATATACCGATTGGACTTCACGCTGGAATTGAACTCGTAAAAAGCTTTCCTTCATCTCCTCTCTCCCCAACCCTGGTAATCACAGAAATGGAGCCACTTTTCCTTCCAGTCAAGCCGTCAACGTCTAATTAGGTTAGTCCAATTCTCTTGCTGCATACTTGACCACGATTTGTTGCTTATTTATATATGATACTATTATACCCGGAAATATTAGTACCTCCAGGCAATGTGTCATATCTTTCCTAAGTGATAATAACGGATATCATTCTTAACATTTGATACAGCTCATATACTATACATATCGTAATTTAGAGTCACTAAGGATGTTTGCACGAGAAAAACGTTCATAAATAAATGATTATTAATAATAAATCGTGAGTACTTGTTATTACAGCAATTTAAGTTTCATTAACAATTTGTTACGTAATTTTGTCGTAACATACAGTTCCTGAGAATAGAATTAATGACAAGCGAACAAAAATTCATGTCATCAGTGCAACTCAGATAAAATCGGGAGACATACAGCCATGAATAACAGGATAGAGTTACCAGATGAGACGGAAGAAATAACTACATCGAAGTAGGAATAAACAATTGGCGTATGGAGAGGAAGAAGACAGCTTAGAATCTCTGACGGAAATACAGCGCTGCTAACATGTAGAGTTAAATGTTGTGTTTAATAACAAGGAGTTTTAGGTGATACACAGGTGTGAATACTATACTTATATTCCATCTGTAGGATGATGACACATATTTGAGTAGCGAAAAGGGCTATTTATTATTTGCGGACACCTGTGACTAAGAAATGACTGAAGGAAACAGAGAGCGTAAAATTCACGTCGTGTATCTGGTCATACCCGTCCTGTGAGTAGGAAGGACTGATGTCATCAACAAAATGTTGGACTTATGCAACAACCCTGCATTCGTGGCTGTATCAAGTCGTCGGCAGTTTTCTGTTTCTTTTTTTTTTGTGGTCTGTTGAAATATATCACAGTAAAAGACAGTCGGCGGGTCTAAAGGAATTAGTTTTATTTATACTGAATTTATGTTTCTAATTTTTTGAGTGGCCTTTAGCTAAGAAAATGATTTCCTATTGGAGTGGCATTTCATTCTCGCCAATTCACGAGCTACCTACCTGAGACATACTTTCTTCTTTTTCTTTTGAAAGGGTAACTGGATATCAGTAAAGCTTTTACAGCAGGGGAAGCGAGATTTCGTCTCGTGGACTGTGGTCGGGCGCGAATACCAAAATCCTCAGCCTTGCTTTACAGTTCCTCCACCTCCACTGCACGCTGTCTGAACGCGAGGAGAGGGACGAGGAGGAAACTGAGAACGCGCCACATTTCAATGGCAGTACAGTCGCACAGCATACTACTTGGTTTTATTTTTCATCATTCTCAACGACGTATATAAGATGAAAACGAATTTTCAGTATTATTTAATTAATTTTGGTGCGCTGAAGGCATAATACAAATGTTATCTAGTACACACTGTTGGCTTACAGACAGATGCAGACCATTTCACAGTGTTCCGAACTCAAGTTACCTCGTAATCGTGTCTTACTTATTTTCATAATGGAGAAAAAATGTGTTTCATACTAATATGTCAATCGAAATATTACACCACTTTTGCAACCTCATTACGCAGATTGGATATTCTACACGGTCTCGAAAATAGCTGGAAAAAAGTTGTAAGATTTCAGTGTCCTCAAAACGATTAGGAAAATATCTTTGCAATTCTTTCAAGGCCACGATGAATTCTTCAGACACTACGTTTTTCTTTGTATTTTTTTTCAACGGCATGTAGCTTAGGGAACTGGACTGTGTTTATCAAAATGTGATCCTTCCATAACGAGATCTGGTTTTCAAATGCATCCCAATAAAATCAGAAAGAAGTTGTTCAGCACCACGCAGTGTTTTACAGTGAGCAGTTTGTGGTCAAGTCCACTTAAAGTACTAGGCTTTCAATCCATCTCGAATGTTGTAATTTTCGTTCCCGTACTCGCTTTTCTTTCAAGAATTCAGCAATGGCGAGTTTTAAATCAAAAAATTTTCCACGCATGCCTATTCACTAAACCAACATACTTAGTAGTAAAATATGAAGTATTCATACTCTTTGTTTAGTTCCACTGAAAACTGTTGCAACTGCCAATGGAATGTGTGGGACTTAATAAATTCCACTGTTCTTACCTACAGTTTCTTCACATATTACTGCCTGCAAATTTAGCACACAATGTTTTCTTACGTACAAAACAATGAACCACCTGTGTCGATTGTTGGAATTGTTTGCTCTTTCACTGCCAACTAATTATTTAAATTGTTTCTCCATAGTCCTGCAATTTCGGTTCACAGCACATGTGTAATACATGTCGCTTACGTCATGTGAGAACATTCGCCCCTCTCTTCTGACATTCCCATTCATATTGAAGGATTGCGAAGATAGATCACTAGATTGCCGCTTTTTATGCGAACTGCCGCTGGACTTGTAAAAATGCTTAGCGACGGTTGAACAGTGCTGAGAGTACGAGTCTGCAGGGCTGTACAGACCGAAAAATGGCGCATCGCAACGTTAAATGAAACCTTGCGTTGTTCCGTGTACTTCCGAGAAATACCAAGCAAAGTCGAGTGACTGGCCAGAGCTTTGCCCAACCATAGCCAACACACGTGGCCAACACCCAAAGTTTGGCATCCCTGGCCGCCACTTGTTTAGGAATAATTGTTAGCAAAATCTTCGGCGATCAATGTTCACACAGTATGAGGAGCATTTAGCGTTTACTTTAAGACACAACTGGAATAGTGATTTAGATCGTAACTGACAAAATGATTAGGTCTGGCACATAGATAGAGACAGATGTGATAGTTACTAGAGGGTGACACAAATGTTACAGCACTTATATTCGTTATGCCTGTTGTCGATAGGCCAAGATCTAAGGCCGCGAGCAAGGTTGTGTGTGCTACGCCAACGCCTCGCTAGAAGGCGGCCGAGTCACGCGAGCTAGGATGAAGGATCGCAAGCGGTTCGGCTGCGTGAGGAGTCACTGAGTGTGCCATCCGCCACATATTCTAGTAGAGCTTATTTTTGTGTCACGCAAGGCGTTGATAATTACGCTGTTTCCTCATGACTGCCTTTTGGAGTAAGTCTTCTTGAAAGATTCTAGTTAGGCTGCAAATTCAGAGTGTTTTGGATCGGCTGATTATTGTCAGTCGAGAAAAAGAGGGGCAGGTTTTAAATTTGTTTACTCGTAGTATTTTAAGATCTGTTTTAAAGAAATCCCGTACTAAAGGAATTTTAATTTCCTTTTAAAAGTCACGCGATTTTCGCCTGCAGTTCTTTTACTAAAGATTACGGGGCTTACTTACTGAGCGTCAAGCTTTATTAATTACAAATTTCTTATTTACGGCAAGATATTCGACTAAGTACTAATCCTTCTATAGCAGTTTTCTATTATTTTCAGTTGCGGCGTTGTCGACATAGGGACAGACCCATGTCACTTCTTGGTACTGGTTGTTCTGTTAACGTTTAAGAATTGAGTCTCCACCACGGTCAGTGCTGAGAGCGTTTGAAGAAAGCCTGATATGCGAACTTCCGATTCTGGAAGCCTCGATTGGAGTTACCTTTTCCGAAATTGCCCAACGATTGCGGGGGATCTTCGCAAAAGCTGCAGGGAATGTGAGCACCGCTTGCACTCTTTGCGCTAGGCTGTTGTGTGATGCCGACGGAATGTTGAAATTTTAAAGCAAATGCGTCCCTCGCGGTCGCAGGTTTTGCGTGTGCGGTCTTAGTGTTACCGTTCATATTATAGGATCTTGGATTTGAGTATTGAAAATGCAGAGGTCGCCCATGGTAAACATGTTCAACAATCGCAATGTATATGTGTTCACTACAGCAGAGAGTTGCTTTATTGATCGAGTTAGGGGGGATGGAATTTGACGTTCCGCAGTAACTTCCCGTGCGGTTTAGCAAACTCAAGGTAGGCAAACTAATTTTTGGCGGGATTGTGGTAAGTTACCTAATCCGTCACTTCAGTTACGAGTAGTTATAAAATGTTTCATTGGAAAACAGTGAGGAAATCGTAAAATTTCTTTTGTTAATTGTCAGATTAGAAGCCGTTTTACGGCTCTCACATGGTTTTATGTTGCAGGTGTTTATCCAGTGGTTGTAGCACTCCACGAAGCCATTGAGAATGGGACTTTAATAGGGGTTTTCGTAGCAGAATTATTCAAGGGAACATGGGTATTCATATGAGGAAACATTTGAATGTAAGACGCGCAAGAAGGGCTGAAACTTGTATTCGTACCGCCAGTATTGTTTTACCTATTAAATTATCAGAAAGTGAGATGGAGCGCGTATTCCTTCCAGGAATGCGTCCGCGGGATTGGTCCTGCACGGTGTTCTGCAACACACAGACACTTCGTTTGTCGATGTGCGTGAAATGATTCCAACATTCAGGAATATTAGGTATGCGGACGAAAAACGTAAATTATCGTTGCTGGCGGACCGCCGGGAAACAGTAGGAAGTAGGCTATAACCAATTAAATTCATGCAATGACACCGTTTCAGGAGTCTGTCTGTTGCCGTTGCCGTCGACCCGGTCATAGGGTCGATGACTGCCAATAACGATGAGAAGCTTGAAGGAACGAATGACGCTGACGGCTGGTGGTGCGGTACCAGACTGGCTGCGAACCATCACTTAATGTTCAGAAAGTTCAAGAGTTGCACTTGAATCCATTACCTTTTGTGCCTTCCTTTTCCATTCTGTGTCGGTCTGCGCACCGGTTGTTTCCGGCAGTTTAGTATCTTAATTACTCAGCAACTACTACTATGTTTATCGTAACGGGTGAGGATTTGGGGCGATAACCTATATTCTATTGCCAATGATAGTTTGCTGTCGATATTAGCCCTGTGTCGTTTGAAGGTTGAGTGTGGTTAGTATTCGTGGCCTCTCTAGTTTTTAATGGTCAAATGGGTAGCAACACAAGTAACATAGCGGTGTGATTTTTTATTATGTGCGGATGTGTGTTCAATTATGGTGACAAACTTTACTTTTATAAATTTAAGGAGCTAAAGTTTCCCTTTGGTCAGCATGCGGTTCAGCGGAGGCTTTTTGCGGCTAGTCGTGAAGCCAGCAGGTTTATCCTGAGTCATTTGAGTGAAGAACAAGCTGAGTGGGTGCTTCGTTTTCTTCAGCAATTCCCGGATTTTCTCCACCACATCATGTTGACTAATTACACCGAGTGACACAAACCCTGTATGGTTATCAACACCTAAAATGGAGGAGCTACATAAGAGTGTGGACCATCTTCTGAAGGAGAGGTTAATAGGCTTTCGGTCTTCCCTTACGCTTTACCTATTCCTCTGGTTCCTGATGCAGATGGGAAGTGGCACAGCCCGATAGTAAAGTAACGGGCCTTAAACTGAAAAGTGATGTTGGAATCAGTTCGTGAGCCTGGTCTCCATAGCTGTTTTTCTTAGTTCTTCGTAGCTCGTATTTCAGCGTTGTTGTTGTTGTTGTGGTCTTCAGTCCTGAGACTGGTTTGATGCAGCTCTCCATGCTACTCTACCCTGTGCAAACTTCTTCATCTCCCAGTACTTACTGCAACCTACATCCTTCTGAATCTGCTTAGTGTATTCATCTCTTGGTCTCCCTCTACGATTTCTATCCTCCACGCTGCCCTCAAATGCTAAATTTGTGATCCCTTGGTGCCTCAGAACATGCCCTACCAAACGGTTCCTTCTTCTTGTCAAGTTGTGCCAGAAACTCCTCTTCTCCCCTATTCTATTCAATACCTCCTCATTAGTTATGTGATCAACCCATCTAAACGTCAGCATTCGTCAGACGCACAAAATTTTGAAAGCTTCTATTCTCTTCTAGTCCAAACTAGTTATCGCCCATGTTTCACTTCCATACATGGCTACACTCCATACAAACACTTTCAGAAACGACTTCCTTCAATTTCAGAGTTATAAATTTCAAATTTACTGTCAAATTCCTTTGACAGAAGGAACAGTGACGGCTTTTGACTTCTGTACCATTTACAAACTCGTCGAGTTCAGTTATGTTCCTTCGCTTTGGTCATGGGAGATTTGGTTCTGACTAGGTTATTGGAAACGATTATGTGGAATTTAAAATTCTATTGTTTCTACAACTCTCATTTACAACAAGACTTTTGACAAATACCTTGTACACCTAAGTCAGCCTTTACATCGACAGAGAGAAGCTGATGTAATTGTTAGGACGTGTGGCAACTGCCCTGATGAGGAATTTGGCCGGCGCTCCAGTTTTGGGGATACCTGACTTAAATAAGGACTTCATGGTGCAAATCTGAACGTTGAATGGTGGTGTTGCTGCTGTGTTGCTTAATGGGGAGGGAAGCTAGTGCAAGCCACAGGTTTACGTGTCTCAGTGTTTGACAGAGTCGGGGCGAAGGTTCTCCTAATGTTAGAGTCCGACGCAGTTCTCTTTGCATTGATAAGTTCAGCTTTTTCGTTGAGCATAAAGACTTTGAGCTGTAAACTGATAACCAGGTGTTTAGATTGGTGCTGGTGAGGCCTCGGACGTCTGGCCGTTTTGTCCGTTGTGTAGTACGAATTTCCGCTTTCAGGTTTCGGGTGAATATACAGGGTGTTTCAAAAGTGGTAGTCAATATTGAGGGATACGACATGAATGACGATTTGAAACAAAGAAGTCAAGTAAACATGGTGTCTGAAACACATACCTTAAGATCTATTAGCAATTTCTGATCTTTGATACTGTGAAACAAATCTCTTCTACTGCAAGCTCATTGCTTTCCACATTTTGGGAAGTGGAAGCATGGACCAAAACAAGAAAAACAGTTTCAGTAATCATGTGCTCTAAAACGCGCACCTTAAAATTTGTGAGCATTGTTCATTAGAGGAGCTGTTTCAAAATAGCGAAGATGAAAAAGTGCTCATAGCTCTTAACGTATTCATTTTAGAGCACGTGTTTACTGGACATTTTTTTCTTGTTTTGGTCCATACTATCACTTCCCAAACTATGGAACGCAAAGATCTTGCAGTAGAGGAGATTTGTTTCACAGTATAAAAGATCAAGAATTGCTAATAGCTCTTAAGGTATGTGTTTTGGACCCCAAGTTTACTTGAATTTTTTGTTTCAAATTGCTGTCATATCCATGAATATTGACCATCATTTATGAAACGCCCTGTATATGTGGTTCTGAAAAATCAGATGGCGGACATGCTGACTTGGTTGTTTCAGGAGGAGTCACCCAACTCGAATTCCGATAGCCTAGAACAGTCGCTGTTGTTGCGAATGGGATTCAGTTGCGCTTTGGTAATTTGAAATAGGATCAGGAAGAGGATTCTGAGATCAGCAATAGTTTTGAGAGAGCTGGTAGTGGAAAGATAGTTGATTGACATTTGTTTGTAGGAGACTTTTTCGTTACTGGATTCGGTATGATAAACGGATAAAGATCTGCTATCCTATACGTCTGATACCCAGTTGTGTTTAATAATTTCCATGTACTTAGTCTGCCCAGCATCTATGTGCTGCGAAGACCGCCCAGGAGATTATAGAACACCTTACGTGGAGCGATCTTCTGATTTTGATTGGGAAATGTAAATTGTGTAATACTACTAAACCCAACTCCCGTACCCGCCAGGGTTTGTTGTGCTCTTCCTAAGAAAATAGTCTCATAGACGAAATCTTTATGGACTACGTAGGACCCATGCTGTATAAGATGGATGGCCTTGATATATATTTGTCCCAGTAGTTGTGTTCAGTTGCTTTGTATAGTTGATACCTAGTAGGTCAGTCATTTGCACTGTGGACATTCAACATCTTGTGGGTATTTTCACAATTTTTGGCACGCTCAAGGTCTTGGTCTCTCATGATGTGGCACTATTTCTATTCATGCCACTTAAGAGATTTTAGTTTTGATCATGCAGTCTTTCATGTGACTACGATAACTTATCTCCCAAAGACGCATCAACCAGAATCTGAAGTTCACGTTAATTATCTACCACTCTCATAATCAGTTGCGATGGGATAGCTCTGTCAGGTAGTTGGCCTACGCTTTTAATAATGCGGTTCGTGAGATGTGTAAGACCTCACCAGGAAAGCTCATTTTGACCTACACCATTAATTCTCCATTCTGTAATCTGTGGAAGATCGGCTACCTCCAACCCGAGAAAGTGGACCCGACTACTATGAAGAAGAAATGTGACGCAGCTCGTTTCAGTATCTCTCTCGCGCATTGAAACAGGCAGAGTTGAAGTATCCCCTCAGAAAAATTCACAAAATGACAGTGATGGAAAATCTCATACGTTATTTGATTTTCAAATATCTGAGCGAAACTGAACGTACTCAGAGATTTCTCTCTTTACTTATTCTGATCAACACTAAACTGACACACAATATTATTTTTAGCGCAACGCAATCTGACTTTCAATAATCCCTACAAAAGAATGTCCCTAACAATAACCTATACCTTTCATGAATCACTTACCCCACAAAACTCTTCGTTACTCAAACTATTACAATACAGCGAGCGCCAATACTGCCAGCTGCATAAAAGATTCTAACTACTGAAGGCACTAACTACCGATGGGCATAGTTAGCAAATGAAAGATTTCGATGGAGAACAGACAATGTATTTACCTTAATAGTGGTCATAAGTCATAATAGATATATCGGTTCATTACATCTTGTCTTACAACTTTCCTTTTTCTGACGGACACACGTCCAGATCGTCCGCTCTCAAAACTCTGCCATCTCTCTCCCCACATCCACCACTGCTGGCGGCTCACCTCCAATTGCACAACGCTACGTGCCGTTCACATCCAACAGCCAAACAGTACACAAGCGAACATTCCAACAACGAGTCCAACCAGCCACAGACTGCACACAGCACAGTCAGTGATTTTCATACAGAGCGCTACGTGGCGTTACCAACATAAAAACCTAAACAGCCCACTCACAAAGTGTCGAGGATTTGGTGTACGTGAAGAAAATTTGGGCACACAATACACGAGCACGGGGCATTACGAAGAAGTTGCCACAATTTATAGGAGTTTCTAAGATCGTCTGAAAGTTTACCCCACTCAGCTGTTTGATCTAGAAACCAAAACCAACAAACGGATGCGCATTTATCTGAGCCAAATTAAGTTGATAATAAAGATGATTGGTGATGGGGAACCTCGTAACGGCTAGCCGAGTCCACTTTCGCTTATCTGTGGTTTAATCGTGGGAGGCACAGAACTGCAACGGCTCTCGAGGCTGCGCTACGCTATCACGGTGCCTCTCTAGGAGGCGGTCGAGTCACATGAGTATACGGGAATTAAGGCTGGATACTTCAGATGCATCATTTATCTTTTTCAATAATGAAAACACATTTGCCTATCATGGTCAGGTAAACCGCCGAAACATGCACTATTCATCTGTTGACAATCCCCATTGCCTTCGTCAGACGGAACACCAGCGTCCATAGGGTATAAACGTGTGATGTGGGATGGTGAACTATCAGCTCCTAGGCCAATCATTCATTGACGGAACACTGAACGTGCACGAAGTATCCTACCAGACCATCTTCCACAGACGCAAAAAGACGTCCCTCGGCATACTAGAAGGATCCTTTCGTACCAACATGATGGCTGTCCAGCCCAACTGCACGAAGTACTACAGCATTGTTTCCATGTACTTGGATTGGACGCAGAGGACCTGTACCTTGGCCGGCCCGTTCCCCGGATTTGATGCCTGAAGACAAGCCGAAAGAAGCTGTTTACGAAGGACATACCAACTACACAACATGATATGCAACGATGAATAACTTCAGCCCACTCGGAGATCTACGCTGAAATGCTAGCACTTGTTCCATATCAGAATGGAAGCGTCTGTTGCCACTGCCGTTGCTCACTTTGAACAGAGCCTGTTACGGTGAATTATCTCGTTGCTGGTCCGAATAAACATAACTACTGTGTGCACTTGCCTCTTTATTTGTCGTGTGCTACCACAGGTATTGTAGGAGTGTCGCTGCCGCAACTTTTCATAGCAAGATATCCCGTAAACACTCGCACTAGAATCCTGCAACAAACTCCACTGACATTACAATTTCAACCTATTTTTGGTTTGTTGATGTCAATAATCATTGTTGCATTTTAGAAAGTGTATGTATGCACAAAAATACACTTTCTAAGTATTATTACAATCTATTGATTTTCTAACTGTAAGTGCCTGGACAATCTATTATGTGAAAACCGAACATCAATAGCACTTTCCATTTCCGCAATGTTTGCGGTGCAAATTTTAGGTGATTAAACTGCACAAAGTGTTTCAAAGTGTTTACATAAAACATCTGGAGATAATGGATCAGATCATTAGGAACAACTTTATTTAGAGATGAAATGTTCACTGACACTTCCCGGCCTTGTTAAGCAACATTTTATTAAATTCGCTGGCCCTTGGACTACAAGGTTATACTGAAGTAACTGGACGTAGTAACCATGCGTACCGTACCTGCTCATTAACTATCCGAATAAACTGATAGAATGGGTTTCAACAAGAAAATCTTAGGAATGACTGCCTCTAAACGGAAACAGGTATAAGCGGCGATCAAAAAGTTTCCGTTCGTGTGAGTTGCTGCAGCGTATATGCAACTTAGTGGGACTACGAGGCGGATGTTTAAGCATTCGTGTCATTCCGACGGGCGTGTGGTAAATGCAGAAACGTGAACTATGACGACAAATACGTCCAAATAGGACGAACGTGTTGTTATTCTTTTCTTGGTAGCCGAAGAACAAACACAGCAGACATCCACGGGGCTGCATGCCTGTCGAAAACTACCATTGTGGAATGCTGTGCCAATTTCCATTCCGATATCTAGAAAGTCCCAACGCAGAGGTTACCCAAATCAATTGTGAGACACATTGTGGAATGCTGTGCCAATTTCCATTCCGATATCTAGAAAGTCCCAACGCAGAGGTTACCCAAATCAATTGGGAGACATTCGAGCACTCGAACTCTATAACCCTCATCTCTGCATTATTTTCTCGCCCTCGGTTCCCTTAAAAAGTCATGAAGGGTCAATGATTTCTTCCGTACGGGCATGTGCGGTAGGCAGTTACGGACTTCTTCATCCAGTATTTCACGAAAGGGGTACAAAAAGGATATCTTCAATCCAGGGCTTCGGTGGGATGATTACCTCAATGCTCATGGCTAGTTTATAGGTTCTGTTTTGTGAGGCTGAAGAACGAAAACTTTTTGATCGCCCCTTTTATTAAAAAGCGAATCATGAACTAGCCCTATCCTTATCGACACAGAGAATATGACTGAGTTGTTATGCAACACACCTTACCCAGGCACCCTTCACACAGCCCACGCCACAGCGTCTCTGAGGTGCATAACCGAGAATAGCAGGCGCCTAAAGTCGCTGAGAAGCGTCATCAGTTTTACCTCCAACAAAAATTTTTCTCTCTGACCCACAAAATTTGAAGTATCCTGTACGTACACGATTAAAATTTTATGTAAAAATTCCGCATGTTAAACTTGCTTCTGACTCTTATTGTAACATGATATTTGGCAGCATTAGACATAGAAATTCAACTATTACACTGCATATAAGGCTCCTTATATCGCAATTGCGTTTATTAATTTAGTAGCCAGCATACTCAAGTATGAGAACTTCTCATAACATAAGATAAATCTGACCATGTTGCCTGATACGAGTATGTGTCTCTTAGAGTTCAGTTATTGAAAGGAAAATGTCACTTTGAAATAATAACAGTAAAAGTCAGTATCAGTTAGTTTCATTATCATATGGGAACAGAACACCCTCCCTAATCATACCTAGACTCATTCACTTTTGTATTTACAGGTTAGGCTCATTTCATGGTCGCGATGAAATAATCTATGCTGGACTTCGTTTTCACATTAATTTAACAGTTTATCACTGTTCACGGCTGTTGTTTACTATCTGTTCAAGTATTAATATCTTCTGCCAACGGAAAATATTTACTAATAAATGTCATAAATAACAACGCGCGCATTTTTGAGAATAAAAAAAAATTACTAAAATTGTTTTACCATACAATACAACAGAATACTTTTAACTTTTCCTATTTTCTACCAGATTCTTCAAACGAAATACGTAGGACAGGGCGATAGGCAACCAATTTCCTTTTGTAACCTTTTCATCTCAGAGAAGCAATTGCCACCTACGTTCCCAATTAGTTTTTAGATATTCTCCAATCTCCTTCTTCCTCTACAGTTTTTACTCGTGACATAGTTTTTCGAAAAACAGTGACTGTTTGCTCACTTATAAACCTATACCCAGTAGCGCTTAGACGTTGTCGACGATAAATAGCCTACAACGCCACCATAAGAGAAAATGCAATTCCGCACAGAGAATTTTAGAAGCCAGGAATGTGTGAGGAGACGATTTTATTATGTCAGATTACCAAATATAGCAGTACTCCTTATATTCATATAGAGTAGGGTAAAGCAATATAGATTGATCATAAATGCTTACTTTAGCTATCTACAGGTTCCATGTATCACAACTGGAACCTCTCGACATGTTGTTCCACGAGTAACTTTTTGAATTGCAGTACAGTTTCTCACTGAAAAATACAGTTTTTGCTGCAGATTTACACATCCTCATTTCTATTATCCAGTGATTTATGCTTTACCTATGCTGCGCTTATTACATCTTCCATTCCTTACATCACTGTCGAAAAGGTTCAAAGATTTTTGTGACTGAATGCCTCAATTGTTTTCGGGCCAAACTAAGACTGAATCATGGCCAGTGTAAATCATTTGTCCTTCTGCTAATATAAAGTACCTGGAAGAAAGTCATAGATAGAGATGTCTAATATGAAGACGAAAAGTATATGACACGGGAATATTGTAACTAGATGCAGCGCAAAGCACGAGTGTAAACACTACACTCCTGGAAATTGAAATAAGAACACCGTGAATTCATTGTCCCAGGAAGGGGAAACTTTATTGACACATTCCTGGGGTCAGATACATGATCACACTGACAGAACCACAGGCACATAGACACAGGCAACAGAGCATGCACAATGTCGGCACTAGTACAGTGTATATCCACCTTTCACAGCAATGCAGACTGCTATTCTCCCATGGAGACGATCGTAGAGATGCTGGATGTAGTCCTGTGGAACGGCTTGCCATGCCATTTCCACCTGGCGCCTCAGTTGGACCAGCGTTCGTGCTGGACGTGCAGACCGCGTGAGACGACGCTTCATCCAGTCCCAAACATGCTCAATGGGGGACAGATCCGGAGATCTTGCTGGCCAGGGTAGTTGACTTACACCTTCTAGAGCACGTTGGGTGGCACGGGATACATGCGGACGTGCATTGTCCTGTTGGAACAGCAAGTTCCCTTGCCGGTCTAGGAATGGTAGAACGATGGGTTCGATGACGGTTTGGATGTACCGTGCACTATTCAGTGTCCCCTCGACGATCACCAGTGGTGTACGGCCAGTGTAGGAGATCGCTCCCCACACCATGATGCCGGGTGTTGGCCCTGTGTGCCTCGGTCGTATGCAGTCCTGATTGTGGCGCTCACCTGCACGGCGCCAAACACGCAAACGACCATCATTGGCACCAAGGCAGAAGCGACTCTCATCGCTGAAGACGACACGTCTCCATTCGTCCCTCCATTCACGCCTGTCGCGACACCACTGGAGGCGGGCTGCACGATGTTGGGGCGTGAGCGGAAGACGGCCTAACGGTGTGCGGGACCGTAGCCCAGCTTTATGGAGACGGTTGCGAATGGTCCTCGCCGATACTCCAGGAGCAACAGTGTCCCTAATTTGCTGGGAAGTGGCGGTGCGGTCCCCTACGGCACTGCGTAGGATCCTACGGTCATGGCGTGCATCCGTGCGTCACTGCGGTCCGGTCCCAGGTCGATGGGCACGTGCACCTTCCGCCAACCACTGGCGACAACATCGATGTACTGTGGAGACCTCACGCCCCACGTGTTGAGCAATTCGGCGGTACGTCCACCCGGCCTCCCGCATGCCCACTATATGCCCTCGGTCAAAGTCCGTCAACTGCACATACGGTTCACGTCCACGCTGTCGCGGCATGCTACCAGTGTTAAAGACTGCGATGGAGCTCCGTATGCCACGGCAAACTGGCTGACACTGACGGCTGCAGTGCACAAATGCTGCGCAGCTAGCGCCATTCGACGGCCAACACCGCGGTTCCTGGTGTGTCCGCTGTGCCGTGCGTGTGATCATTGCTTGTACAGCCCTCTCGCAGTGTCCGGAGCAAGTATGGTGGGTCTGACACACCGGTGTCAATGTGTTCTTTTTTCCATTTCCAGGAGTGTATATTTGAGCAGTTTGTAACATACAAGAAGATAGCAGATATGGCACCATATCACGAGTTATCGGAATTTGGTCGTGGAATGGTATTCGATGCTAAATGAATCGAGTGTAGCAAATCGGAGTTCTAAGGTATTCGAGTTTGTTAAACAACGTGAACAGCCACACAGGACGAGGCCAAGTGTTTGACGAATAGACCTCACGGCTCCTCTGTGGAACCATACGTGGCGGTATCGGTTTACTGTGAATCATATTCCCACCGAATTGCTTGTTAGAAAACGCCTCTATTGGGAAAGAATGGAGCAAAATGTCACGCATATGCTTTAGTATACGACGAACAACATCGTACCCAATGCCTTCCCACTACTTTAGGACAGTGTCTTCACGAATATTGTTCTCGTATTGCGTTATAGAATAAATTCATTAGAGGGTAAACTAGCTGTTGAGTTTGTTATCAGCAAGTTTTAGAGGGATTTTTACAAGAAATTCTGGATTGACAACACTTATTCTACATATTATACGATTCTGCGCACCAGACATACTTAATCTTCCACAATGACGAGCTATCCAATACCACTATTCTCTAAGTTACTAGAGAGTGGAAACAGGAATAGAAAGTAGACTTAATGACTTTTCGTCTCCAGAACGGTATTCTTTTCCTACCAGTACATGTACCTAATCATTTAGAATACGTAGTTCCATTTGTTGCTTTCCACTATGCATTATTCATTATGGTCAGGTCAGACTTCGTGCAGCACAACTTTTCATGTATTTGTCTGATTTCAGGTGTAGTTCATTTGTAGAGTTCAAGATTTTAATCTCGACGAAAATTTCATTACATTTTAATAGGTTTGTCTATTAGTCTTGATTATAAAATCTGCGTTCTCTGAAATGACAAGTTTCTGTTTCTCTGATGTATGATGACATTTATATGTAACAAGAACTATAGCGGCCACGTTATCGAGCACTATTGTGTACATTTACTGTTAATTCCAATTCCTAAAGCTGCTCTTTCACTCCATGAACTCAAGGGGTTTCTTAATGAGGCACTTTGTGTCCCGTTGAAATAAAACCGTTTTGGTTACAAATTATTTTATCTATTAGTTGGCAATAAGGCGTTCCTTTCTTGTGGGGAATCTTCAGATTAACGTAAGGAGTAGTGTGGTGAGCCAACATTCGTCCTTTATCGCCAGCACATGACATCAAGATAAAAATTTCAAGTAAATATTGTCCTGTACTTAATTTCCCTATAACGTTTATCTTAATGTGTACTGGTATCAAAAGATGGGTGCTAGCTCACCACATTACTTCTTACGTTAATCTGAAGATGCGGCACAAAGGCGAAACGTATCATTACGAATAAATAGATAAAACAATTGGCAACTACTACTGTCTTATTTCAAGATATTTATAATCGGTTACTGTATTAGGGACCCAGCATAGAATGGAAACAGTCTCACTTTTCATCCTTTTAATCATACAGAAGTATGATCAATTTCTCCGTTATCGTAATACGTGATATTATTCACTAGAGCCTACAGCAATCTTCCCAGCATTGCGACTAGCGTACGCATGGAGATTTTGGACTCAGCAGAAGGCTCTGCCTACCGCCAAAGGTCAGAGCCTCTCTCGTGTCAGGTCAGGTATGGGGAAGCCGGTGTGCTGTTGCTCTCCTAATGAGCGAAGCCCCAGGGTACGAGGCAGACACTTGCAAGACATGATGGGCCGTGCTTCTCTCCAAAGTTTTCTCGTAGATTTTTTTTCAGGAATACGCTACGTTATTGATGAGAGATTAAAGTAACTTCTTCGTAAGAGCTACCTGTAACGAACACATCGACGCACATAACTTAAATTTCGTTACTTGTCTGCGTGCAACTTCAAGTCAAGCACACAATTTTAATGTGCCAATAAGTTTCAAAACAGCGCACATTCCGTTGTAATATGAAAGATTCAATCTGGAAACAGTTCACTAGACATTTTCCAAGCCATTTCAATGCAGCAAACTTTAATTCGGGAGTACTGCTCTAGCAAGGTACACTGTAGAGTTTCTGCGAAGTTTTGATGGAAAGAGGGAGTGTGTGTATGTGCGTGTGCGTGTGTGTGTGTGTGTGTGTGTGTGTGAGAGAGAGAGAGAGGGAGAGAGAGAGAGAGAGAGAGAGGGAGAGAGAGAGAGAAAGCTCTGGACTTTGGTCCTACATACACAGCTCAGTTTTAAGAGAATGCTTGCAAATGAAAATGTTGTCAATAATTGAAACATTATTTCTAAAATACTGAAGACGCGTCATAGACCCTGTTGGCCTAGGAAGCTAGAACTCTTGTGCGATGCCACTCATAATACGTGGAACATCTTCATATGACAAAACCACGTGAGTCTTGGCCACTTAGTTCATATACAGGATACGAAGGCGAGAAATTTCCTGATACCGAATAATGCTACGCTTTCTATTTGTCTCAAAGGTGCGCTTATGATAATAATGGTGTCTGCAGAACTCTTCTTTAAGAGCAATTCTATTATCCGGAGTCTTATTTGCAAACATGCGTTGGGGAGACAAGCCATATGTTATTGTTCCATAAGGACAACGAATCTCCAACGAACAACGTAGATGAAATTGTTCGATCTGCATCAGCCAAGAGAATACACAATGTATTTCTGTCAAAAGTCTCCTAGCCAAACAAAGAATGTGTATAGATAAAGTGGATATCAATATTAACCAGCGTGAGATTTAGTTTTGCAAAAAATGGCTTTAACTGCATTAAAGGCGCCAGATAATTAAGACAACTTAATTAGTGATTTGAGTGAAAACATTTGTCCAGGTTTTAATAGCGAAGTTGTGGGAAATGGATATCAAAGTGAGCAGCGTAAGGTCAAGTTTCGTTTGAAGGTAATACGTTGAGACAAATTTAAATAGGGATTTCAGTGAAAACTGGAAAACTTGACGAACAGCTACTGCTGGCTATGTAAAGCCAGTGTGAAATATGTCAAATCTAAGTATAAATTGATACGTTTCAACTTTCTCTTGATATCGTAAAACGATGAAATTATTTTGAAATGTCTAAAAGTAGGAAATAAAATAGATTAGAGAAGCATTTTACAAACCTTTGATTGATGCACAAAGTTTTGTGCAGAAAATTTAAAATTCAGTGTTCAGCTTCGAATTATGAAGAGGGCTCGAGGATACTTCTCTGGTGGAATTTTACTCAGTGGTCTGCTTTGTATCAACGAGCCCCTCTGTTACTGTAAGTGATTCCGAGTATCTTTCAAAGACATGTGAAATGTTTCTCTAACCTGCTCCATTCCTTACTTTTAGAAAAATCATATGACTATCCTTTTGTCAAATAATTTAATTTTTGCCCCTACTTATTCGTAGTAATAATATGGGTGAACGTGCTATAGAGTTCAGGAGGTATCAAAGTCACCATAGAGGTAAACGGAAAAACTCTAGTTAACGTTCTCTATATTTGTCTGTGACCAAAAAGCGTTCTTCTGTTGTATTGACGCAATTGTTATATCAAGGTAGAACCTAAAGAAATGGCTGCATTTCCCTTTGTTCGAAATATAGACACTACGTTTACTCAGGCTATGTCAATAGCTTCTTCTCCATGAAGAATGAGTAAAAAACAGCTCCAGAATTTTCCCTATCATAGCTTTGTTAACTTAAGCTGTCAACGACGGAAACTACCACAACATATATTTCTCTGAGCTGAATCTCCTAATTTTATTATACGTTCAGGTTGTGAGGAAATGATAGATACACTTGTCGATATCTCAGCAACTCATACATGTCGTAAAAAAACTTAGTCGGAAATTCTTCACGTAGGTACTTCATGTAGAGAGACACACTATATGCAGCTTGTTTAAACAATAATTTTCTTCTGAAATTGTATTTAATGGGCTAATATACAATTGACTCACTGTTTTAAAGAAATTCGTAACAGTAAAGTGGAGAAACTATTTGTTGTACCTTATCTCAAAATATCTGACGAATCTCTTGAGTGTTATGTACACCATTCATCGACATAAATTGTTTATTACATGGAGCTGCATAATTTCGTGGAACCAGCAAAACGCAAGTGCCTCAGGGGCACTACCAACAAAACGCTTGAGACACGTCAATGATATCCTATTTCAGTGACCACACACGCTCACCACCACTTAACTTACAGTGTGACGCGTCAGTGAAGCGTTGAACTAACACATTTCCTTGCTTTTGATTCGTTTTATCGAAATCCGTAATATGTCTCTACCAACTGACGAAAAATCTGGTGATGAAAATACGCGTGATATTAGCGACTGCAAAGATCGGGCCCTGTCACATTTCTTTATTTCTCTCTAGTTCTGCAGCTAGATTTTGATCCTTTCTTTCTAGTGGGAAGCTCAACGCCTGTTCATAGGGGGAAAAGTGCGATGTCTTCACACAGTCCGAAGTAGAGTTCTTTTGCAAGCCAGAAACAAAGTCCATTATCTGTTAAAAAAAATTAACTGGGAGCTCAGAATGCTGTTTGTTAGAAATTTACGATGTGGGAGAAAAGAGCACTAGGAAGCAATGCTATTTGATATCTTGCTAGGTGGGTCGTCAGATAGGTTTTTAGAATAGATATATCGTAGGTCAATATATTAGGGAGCCTTCTGACTGGTTGAGTGTTCTTTTACTTGGGGCACACAAGAAACATGAAATTTTTGGGCACTCTGGAGGACAACACGAAAGACACAGAAGCCGACGCTCAGGGATTAGAGACGTAGAGAGGCCAACATTGTGACTTAGAAGCCACAGCAGGTACAACTGCCATTACTGGGCAGCCGAAAACCGACACGAATGTGTTGAGAAAGCACAGAGACGTCAGAACGTGACAGTGTAGTGCGGTATCACGTCATCCTAAGTTGCTGATCCTTTTTTTCTGCGAAACACAATGAATGGCGAAAGATACCTGGAAATGCATCAAGATCGTGTACGCCCAGTAGTTCCACACTGGAAGGACCCGAAACTTCATTTAATGCAGGACCGAGAAACTGTACATTTGGCAAATGATTGCTGCGAATGAATGCGTGATCGTTGGATTTGCAGAAATGGTGCACATGAATGACCTACCCGCAGCCCTGATCTAACACCTTGGGATTTTTTTGACTTGTGGAAATGGTGAGGGGGGGGGGGGGGGGAGCGGGATTAAGGAGAGGGTTTAAAAGAGAAAGCCACGGAACTTGGATGAATTGGAAGCAATACGAGTAATATCTGATGTGTTAGCCAATGTTGCAGGCATCAGTATTGTACGTACCAGTTCGTTAAAAAAAAGTTGAAGAATGCTGGAGCTTGTGTGGAAGTTGAAATGATGTACAACACAAAGAGAACTGTTTCTCACAAAAATAGTTCTTAAAAAATTCGTTGATAAATAATTGAATTATGTTTAAAAATAGGGAGTGACTTAGCAGACACGCTGTAGATAGTATACGATACAAGATTATATTGTGAATCTCCCTCTTTCTCGGTTTAATAGAGGTACAAATTTTTCATAGCTAAATAGTCTGAGAGTATTCTGAGGACTACCGTTTTTAGTCTGAGAGTGTTCTGAGGAGTACCGTTTTGTACGAATCTCGAATAATATTTAACAATAAATGGATAGGGATAAAAAGTAAAATGTAAGTATGGTATTTTTGGCCGCAGGTCAGCTTTTGGGGATTTAGGTCACCTGGTAGATGTATTTATTTTTTATTTGACTCCACTTCGACGATTTTCACTTCGATAGTGATGAAATGATAATGAGGACACCGCCCCCCCTCTCACACACACACACACACACACACACACACACACACAGTCCCGAGCGCAGAAAATCCCTGACCTGGCCGGGAATCGAAACCTGGGCGCCGTGATCGAAAGCAAGCAACGTTGACCAAAAGACCATGATCTGCTGACGGCACGGCGAAAACGACACAATTCACTGATTGATAGACAAGCTTTAAAAGACTGGTAGGACATGTCAGAAGAATGGAAAAAGTGATAAACACATTAAATGATTTTGGGATACTAGGTAGGTAAAATTAATGAAACGAACTACCAAGTTTAACAGCGATACTTAAGTAGATAAAACGTGGAAAGACGAAGAAGATGGAGACAACATTCACGACTGTTAGTAAATGCATACCAGTAATTCTGCATTGAGAGTACAACATTTACCAAAGAGTTAGTGGGAGACAGATAACTTTACGAATTTCTGTCGAGCTACACGGTAAGAACTCTCAAGATCGACAAGCGCAAAACGTATGTTAAAATCTCGAGTAATACATCTGGAAGTGGAGAATTCTGACTTCATTCGACGTGGAGTCAATGATCAATGCAATGCTTGGGAAGGGTATGCTCGAACAAGCAGCCGATGGTTCAAAGTCAACAAGGATTGAGCTGAGAGAATCAGCCAGTGGAATGTATGGATCAAAGTGGAGCTGTCACGTAAGACCGATTGCAGGAAAGTCAGATGCCAGTCTTAGATTTACTTCGTGAAATGTATTCCACATAAGGAGGTAGCTTACAAAAGCTTTGTTGCACCAGTGTTTGAGTTTTGGTTTTATGGAACATTGAAAAGAAAGGTCACAAAGATAAAACAGAAAAGATTTGTATAAGAGAAGTACGTTCCGTCGCAGGTTCGTTCAGTGGCCGCGAAAGCGTCACGAAAATACGGGTAGTCACTGGTTTTCAACTGCAAACGCCACAAAAGACGCGCTTTGCATCACGCTGTGTCTTCCTGTAAAAATGAAGAAAGCTTATTTTCCTAGAGGAATCTCTATGATTTATACAGGATATTCGAAAATTTCTTTTACAAACTTGTAGGATTTGTAGAGGGGAGTGAGTACATAACATTTTTAATAGGAACTCTCTTAGTAAACGTCATCCAAGAACGGTATAGAGCGTCAAAGTTGTAGGTGCCGGCACCAGTAAATGTATGTATATGTAGGATGATTCCGTGAAGGTGTTAGAAACTTTGGAGGATGATGGAGAAGGATAAATGTATCAGTTCGAGATAAGGGTCACCACGAGTCTAAAGGAGGAAACGAACGAGTCTAAAGTTCTGCCGCGCGGAGTGGCCGTGCGGTTTAATGCATCATGTCACGGATTGGGCGGCCCCTCTCAAAAATGGTTTGAATGGCTCTGAGCACTTAACTTCTGTGGTCATCAGTCGCCTAGAACTTTGAACTAATTAAACCTAACTAATCTAAGGACATCACACACATCAATGCCCGAGGCAGGATTCGAACCTGCGACCGTAGCGATCGCTCGGTTCCAGACTCTAGCGCCTAGAACCTCACGGCCACTCCGGCCGGCGCCGCCCCTCTCGCCGGAGGTTCGAGTCCTCCCTCGGGCATGGATGTGTGTGTTGTTCTTAGCATGTTAGTGTAAGTTAGTTTAGGTAGTGTGTAAGTCTAGGAACCTATGACCTCAGCAATTTGGTCCCTTAGGAATTCATACACATTTGAACATTTGAATCTAAAGTTCCAAGCAAAGTCATTAGGTGCTGTTGTTGCTAAGACTGTAGGGTAGGAAACTTTCAGAGTTGATAGTATGGGGCGAAAAATAAAAAACCGTCCAGTAAACATGGACTCTAGAATGCATACCTGAGTATTATAAGCACTTGTTCACCTTAGTTAGTGTGAAATATACATCCTCTACTGAACAAGTGCACATAGCTCTCAAGGTATGCAATTTAGAGCCCATATTTACCAGAAACTTTTCCTTAATTTGGTGCATACTACAAACTCTGGAAGTTGCCTACCCTTCAGTTTCAGCAACAATAGGAACATAAAATGCATTCCCCTGTTAAAGGTATCAAAATTACTAACTGGAGACCCTTACCGCAAATTACTACATTTAGCAGACTCCTTCATTCCTGAAACTTTGTAACATCAGCACGGAATCACCCTGTACATACATACATTTACAGGCACCGGCGTCTATAACTCTGACGTCGTCGGATGACGTTCCCGTACATGGGTTCCTATTAAAAATATTTTGTGCTCACTCCCCTCTACAACTTGCAGAAGTTTGTAACGGGGCCACGCAGAGTTTCCTCGCTGTAGGAGCCGCGATGTCACTGGCGGCGCGGCCCCTCCCGCAGGCGGTTCGAGTCCTCCCTCGGGCATGGGTGTGTGTGTGTGTGTGTGTTGTTCGTAGCATGCGTTAGTTTAAATAGTGTGTAAGTTTAGGGACCGATCACCTCAGCAGTTTGGTCCCTTAGGAATTCATACACACACATTTACAACGGGAACTTCAGATCCCCCATTATTTCGAGAGAAAACCGGGAATAGAATATTGGAGGTATTCAACCTTGCATGGTGGCTTACCAACAATTTTATATAGAGCGCAAGAATAGAGACTGGACTAGGGAAGAGGAATTGACAGCGCTAAACGATGTACCCACACGGTGACTCTGCGGAGGCTACATGTAGAAGCAGAAAGTATAGTTCTGAATAAAGAATTTTGTGGCATCCAGTGGTTGTGGAAGTCTAAAGTGAAGGAAAAATACTGCATGAGTGGCGACCGAAATATCAATTTTATATTATTTGCATTCGTGGTCTGGAATCTTTGCTGAACTTTCGGGGAACCTCTGAGTCCAATTGGACATAATCAATGAATGAAATATATGATAAGGGAGGAGTGACATAAATTGTACCGGCCGCTGTGGCCGAGCAGTTGTAGGCGCTTCAGTCCAGAACCGCGCTGCTGCTACAGTCATGTAATGTGTGTAATGTCCTTAGTTAGGTTTAAGTAGTTCTATGTCTAGGGGACTGCTGACCTCTGATGTTAAGTCCTATAGTGCTTAGAGCCATTTGAACCATTTGAACATAAATTGTTAGAAGAGTACTTTGTCTCTACCAGCAAGCTACATGCGTACGGAGAATCTGGCAAACTTTCATCCGTGAAGTCAGAGAGTATCTCAGGCAGTTCGACACTATTATAAGAAAGCAGAATATTAAATGACGATGGTCAACAAAACCTGTAATGTTTATTGCTTCTGAGGGAAGTAGAGCAACCTGAATAGTATATCTATGTTGTTAGTTGTAATGACCGCGCAAGTCCTTTACAAATGTTTTTTTTTTATATTTGAGTACTCCTCAGCGGAGGGTAACTATACCTCCTCCTTACGTGACAACCGACGGCTTGTGCGTGCTCGGCCACGGTGGGATTACTGCGCTTCGTGGCCGTCTGTTAAGGGTCGTTTCGTGGCCACCTGTCCCGTGAGGGCACCAGGACACGGAAAGCTCGTTACCGGGGTCCGTCTGAGGCCTCTGGTGGCCGTAGCAGGCCCCTTACGTAATAGCATGCTCACAGTCCTGTGACTTACCGGCTCACTACAATCGACTTCAAACGGATATTTAATTAATATTTAACTATCTGTTTTGATTAGGTGATATGCTACGAGTTTCTAATTATCCTTCACTTTTAGTGTATTTTTAAATATACTGATTGACCTGCTTCTGTTAATACAGATTTGAATTATCTACGTCTGTACTGTGGTATGTAAAGCTCTTGTTCCTGAAAATGTGCTTACCGTGAATATCTGCATAACGTAATAATTTATTGTAAATCGATTCACGTTCTACTGTGCGCTTCTACTTGCACGAAACAGGAGGAAAAAGACAGTGGGGAGTAGAATGGTATAGTGGAATCAATGTACGTGGGGCTACGTGGTTTTTATGTCATTCAGTAAAGTGAAAACTAGAAGGAACAATACTTTTGATTGCTTAAGTAAAAGGGGTAGTAAATGAGGTGTTTGTCGGCACACAGCAGTAAAAGGTGATGTTCTATTGTGGAGATACTGTCGTGTACGGAAAGTTTCGGTGGTGACAGCACTACACGGCGACGTCTCAGGACGGTTCGATGAACATTTTATCGAGCTACCATTTGCTGGATGGTGGATGTGCTGAAGGAAGGCACACTAGAAGACTGAGAAGTTGAAGAGTGGAGAGAAGTAATTTCATACTTAAGATACGCGATCAAAAAAGATGAGCCGAAAATATTTCTGGAAATGTTAAGGGCGGGTAATATATGAGGCTTCTACAAGTTTCGTAGCTGATGCTCCCAACCGATCTAGATGTACGAACGTAAGGAATTTGAAGGAACGGTTTCTGTCCAGCATTAATTATTCTTTTAGCAAATGACCTAGAGTGTGTGTGGGCTGTGAATACTGAACGATAATTTACTATCGGAACATTTGAAATGAGCACTTAATTTACATCTATATCATGTTCTGCAAGCCACGTAATGGTCTGGTGCGGAAGGTCGTTTTGTACAACTAATTGTTCCCTCCAACCCTGTTCTCTCGAACAGCGCTTGGGACGAATGGTGGCTGATAAGCCTTTTTTTTACCTCTAATTTCTCGAATTTTCTCGTCGTGGTCTTTGCACGAGACGTATCTGGATAGAAGTAATATGTCGTCCGAGTCTTTCCGGTAAGTGCTCTGTCGAAATCGCAACAGTTAATCTCTCCGTGATGCACAGGGCCTCTCTTACAACGTATGCCAATGCAGTTTCTTGAGCATCTCCGTAACGCTCTCGCTCCGACTAAATAAACCCGTGACAAGCGAGCCGCTCCTCATTGGATCTTCTCACTCTCTTCTATCAGTCCCTTCCGTTAGGCATCCGAGACAGGTAAACAACACTCAAGAATCGATCGAACAAGCGCCATATAAGCCATTCTGTCGTGGATGTGTTGTATTTCCTAAAAATCCTTCCAACGAATCTTAGTGTGGCATCTGCTTTTCTAGCAATTTTTAATGTGGTCATTCCACTTAAGGTAGGTACTCCTAGATATTTTACCGTAAATACTGTTTTTAGCGGTTTGTCGTCAGTAGTGTAACTGTACAGTAGTGCATCTCTTTTTTATGTTAAATTTATTTATGTTCATGGTCAACTGCCATAGCCTGCACAATTTACCAATTCTCCCCGTAGCTTGTTCATTTTCATTAGCTCCCGACCCTCCTGCCAATAATCCAGGAATATTCTCTAATTGGTCATCACTTTCGTAATTCTCAACCTCCACACGGCTACGTCTAGTATTTAGCCTAACCATGTTGCTAGCTGGTACTAATCAGTGCACACAAAAAATTCAAACTATAACTACTCAACCCTCCCTACACTAATAGTCACAATTGAAAAACTAGAAGAAAGCTATGAGTACAGATTGCTTTAATTGCATGCGTCCAGGTGCTACTGACTAGTTTTAATTAGAAACCTGGTCGTGTGCATTCGGTTCCTTACCTTACGGTCTATGTCAGATGTAAGAAACAGCGTTGGTCTGCGATTACTCGTTCAGTTTTCCATCAGCTTGCCATAGTTCCCGTGCGTATGGTACACAAAACGGAAACGTTTAATGCATTAATTACAATTCACTATTTCTGGTATACATACAGCTAATCAATTACAACAATGGAGGTAGGTCGTAGGATTCGAGTTTCGATTTAGGCCCCACGTTGGACGCCAGGTGTAATGTAATAAAATAAAAAATTTTATTTCCTTTGTGACAATTAGTGTAATGTAATAAAATAAAATATGAGCCGTGACTTCTATAAAAAGGAAACACACATTGATGCAATGGCTCAGCATAAAAGAAAAATAACTAATGTAGGACGACAATTAACAGTGCAATGTGTTGTTTAATTTAGCCCGACATGTATAAGCACTCAGTAAACTAGCTCAGTTCTCAGGATAGTTACGTAATCGTCTATAATTAATTGTCCTTTTCTTATCTATCCAACCCTAGGCTCGTGAGAAATCGTGTGGTTATTGCATCAGAGAATATTTGCCAAGTCTGCTCGATTTACACTACCGTAGTACGTAACTTAATGTCGTGGATTCGTCTCGATTCCCCAATATAAGATAACAAGAGTACCATTTACATATGAAACCCTATAATGGAACTGGAATCCTGTGACCAGACCTTTTCTGCCTGGGATGTTATCTCGTTATATAAAGAAAATCTGTAAATAAAATTGTTAAATTATTAGTAGCTGGCTCTGGTCTCGTGGGATCTGAAATAAAGTTAATTGTCCTAACCGACGGCACGTCTCGTAGATGAGCTAAAAGAAAAATGTTAAAGATTTTTCTAAGATGGCGCCTAACAATGAAAATTCTTTGTTAAGACCCATATCTACTCAAGACAGTCCAGGTATCAGACGATCAATTAATTGACCACATACACAAATTCTTTTGACGAAATAACCATTATATTTTTCGAGTTTTAAGTACAACTTACATTATAAGCTGGTACAGCAAGATGAGCTTTACACAAGAACGTCCTCTTAGGTCCGAATCCAAGCAGAGAAGATAAGCGAATGACAAAGAAAAGATAGTTCATGCATAGAAGCGCAAGAGTCCATAGAATAACATGTCCATTGTAGTTCTCTCTCTTCTTCTTTGGCGTACCTGTCGATTATTTACAAAATTTATCTTAATATTTATTTTACAGTTTCTTAAACCCAAGTCTACCCAGGAGAAACAGTACAGCGACATTGTCTACGGCGCTGTGGATATCATGGGCGAACAGAGCGAGCTGAGTTTTGCAGGATCTCTGTTTGCAGAATCCGTGCTGATTTTTGTAGAGGAGACTATCACTCGACAGAAAGTCATAATTCTTGAGAATAAAACATATTCCATAATTCTGCAACAGATTGACATCAACGATGCATAGGTCTATAATTGTTTGCCTATGGCCTACGGCTCTCCTGAAAAACAGGAGTCACCTGCGCTTTCTTTCAGTCGCTTGGTAAGCTTCGTTGCTCAAGCGATCTACAATAAAATACTACTAGAATGGGAGCAAGTTCTTTGGTATAATATTTGTAGAATCTTATAACTCATCTGGTCCTGACGCTTTTCCTTTACAAAGCGATTGTCATTATTTTTCAGTTCCATGACCGGCTATCTCAATACCTGCCATTTCCACTGTAGAGGAATGTTGGACGAGGATGGGCTGTCAGGTTGCGCTGTATTAAAACATCCGAGTTTCCAAAGTGATTTATTATTTCCAACTACACTGCACCCCATTCCTCTCAGTCTGCGTCACCAAGTCCCACAATGCTGAGGCCACCACTTCATTGTGTGCGAAATGGCTTGGCGCGGAATGACTGCCTCAGCAACCCATGCAGCGCACTTCTGTGTGTTGGCCTTGTACAGCCACAGAGTTCTGATGACATCAGGATGCGCCGGCAGTCGACTCAGTGGTCTGCATCCCTGCCGCTTCAGGTCTGCCCACTGGGAGCTACAAGGTGGCCCACAACGAGCTTCCTCGCCATCATGGCTAAGATCACGGCGACAACAAGCACCCACAATCTGGCGTCTGAATCTGCAGCCCTCGCCTCGGGGTGCATCTGGTGTGTGTTGGGAGCCAACAAGACTGCCCACAGTAGTTGGAGCCATGGTGTGGCCCGCCGAAGGCTTGCTGCAGACACCATGTTGGCCTCCGAGGGTCGAACCAGCGACCTGTCATGGACTGGAATGCTGGCGCCCCATCTGGTGCTGCATGTAGCTGGTGGTGTGTGACACCCCACCATCTCAAAGAGCTTTCACACTTGAATGCCTTGTTAGTGAACCGGCACCTTTTTATATGCAGCTGTGCGCCTCTGTTTTGCTAATGTGCTGCTCTGAGTCATGCACTCATAACATCTGGGTTGGGCCAGTGGGGCCCTTCCGTCTGTAACTTGCGCCATGCACACCACTGTGTTTACTCTTTTCAGCGGGCCTGCAGCCCTGTGGCCTTCATTCTACTTCGCAACTGCTTGTAGCGTAAATTAATGTCAACAGGCCTGAGCCTGGCTTTAACTAGTGCACTCAGAAATATTGCACCGAAGCAAACCTTTTTCCCATCTTAAACGGTGGTGCCGCTACACCACATTCGTACAATGATTGAAATAAGGGACAGTGTTACACTTTTCCACATAGAAACAATTTCAGGACACTTAGTTCAGTATTTTGTCCTTCTCTCTGTGATCTATCGTTTCAGTGACAATATGGTCCCCGAGTGATGACTAGATGATTCTGACCCACTTACTGATTTTACATATGACCAAAATCTCTTAGGGTTTTTACTCAGATTGTTGTGGTCTGAAGACAAATTGAAACAGCAAAAGAAAAGGTTAAGTTTAAATTCCCGTAATCCACTCAGATTTTTCTGAGCAAATATATATTTAACTCTATCTATTTAACTTTATGTATGTTTAGCTGTTCAACTTTCACCTGCCAGAAAGCTTTGTGTTATCACTATATCAGACTGAATATATCGCGTAATTAGACTTGTAGTACCTCTCGTTGTTAAATCTCTCTGCGAACAGCCAGTTACATTAAAACATCTGCTGAAGCATCAAGTCAGTTTTGATCCTCTAATGAATTGATAATGTCTCTCACCAGGATAACTAATAACTATGTTTGTGTCAGTTTTGCGACAGATCGCTCATCACCTCCAACTATTTGTTACTATTTTGCCAGTAAGTCCCCTGAAATTTTTTCGTTATCGTTACTCCCCAAACTTCATGACACCATCGATAGTTGCGGTATGAAGGAAATTCTGCTCCTTTTTTGTCGTCGTCTGCTGCAAATGGTGGCCCTCAACTGACATTTCCCAAATTTTGTAGAAAATTATTACACACCAACATCTTGCTCCTGAATGGCATCGGATGTGGAATACAAGTTTTAAATAAGCCACACGGAATCCTGCATGGGATTTGACTTTCCACGAGAAACAAGGCTGTCGTAACAAAGCGTCCATGGCAGTTTGTGTTTCTTTGTTTTCTGCATGAGCATTTGTTAGTTAACTCACTTCTCTTAAAGCTTCGTACTGTTGCGGCCTGGGAGCTGAGGTCGCGTTGTGATTGGGATACAGGTCACAGAGTGTAGGTGAGTGGTCCAGTTTATGCCCGGAGGTGTCAATGACACAGTGGTATCTGCAATAATATTATTTATGATGCTGAGTTTACAAAATTATCGAGGGCACAGTGACAGTCGGCACTCGGATGAAAGTGCGTGCCTCGAAAATGTACTCATGCCTCGTCATTGAGACGTGATACCGTCCCTCAGCTCAGTGACCCACGGCCACATAATGTGCTGGCAACAGCTGGGGTATGAAAATACGTTATCTAGCCAGACGTTTTTCAATACAATGCGCCTATCATTTCAGGACTGTCGTAGATAGCACATCCTTCATTCGGGTGAGGGCAGCCAACAGAGGTCAACGGTTGATCTGTAGACTAAGCTATGGTCATCCACCATGGATTGACCAAAACTGCAACCACGAGGCCACGCAACGTGGGTAGATGCCGAGATGGTAGTTGCAGATCGTCCGCAATGACCTGTACTGGAGGAAGTAGGAAATTTTTGATAAGGTCTTATGGGACCAAACTGCGGAGGTCATCTGTCCCTAAGCTTACACACTACTTAATCTAGCTTAAACTGACTTACGCTAAGGACAACATACACATCCATGCCAGAGGGAGGACTCGAACCTCCGACGGGGGAAGCCGCGCGGACCGTGACAACACGCCTCAGACAGCGTGGGTACCCTGCGCGGCTGTTCTGGAGGAGGGGTGTGTGGCACACCAGTCTTTTCGACCATGAGGTCCCAGTAGACAACAATGGGAGGCTATCGCTGTGGTGTGCGTCGGTTGGCTGTGTTGTGGGGCTGAAGTCAGGAGCCAGATCATCATTGATCAGAATCTCGTGAATTCTCAATAGACTGTCATTCTCTCCGTCATAAGGACAGAATGGTAGCATAACTGAATGTGTGTTGGAGCTCTGAAAGCCTCGTTATTTAAAGAGCCGACCCTGCACGGTCTGACTGCATGAGCGCCATAGGTTATCGGTCCTGTCAGCCCTCCTTGCCATGCTTTGGTGATTCTAAGTTGCTAAGCTCTAGCATTTCCGCCTACGTTTGATTTTTCTGTGGCGCACTGAACTTTGCATATCTCCTTTGAGTTTGTGTGACAACACTCGCCCCGCTCCCCGACGGCTGTTAAATCTGCGGAACGCCTTGTTGACATTCCAACTGGCTAAATTTCTTTGCTCAAATGGCTCTGAGCACTTCTAAGGTCACCAGTCCCCTAGAACTTAGAACTACTTAAACCTAACTAATCTAAGGACATCACACACATCCATGCCCTAAGCAGGATTCGAACCTGCGACCGTAGCGGTCGCGCGGTTCCAGACTGTAGCGCCTAGAACCGCTCGGCCACACCGGCCGGCTAATATCTTTGTTCTTGACAAGCCTGGTAGTACTTTAAAAAATTTATATATGTACTATACAATTATTCTGCTGAACTACAGTCCTCACAATGTTGGGCCAGCAGCAGATTTTCCTGCCCAGTTCGGACAATCCAGAGGGTGGGTACGCTCCAACGTTAGGCGGTTGATGGAGTCCCTCGGGGGTATAGCACTCACGGCGGGAAAGAAAGCCAGTGTGCACATGGTATGTTAGTCCCTTTGCAGGGGTAGGGGTGGGTGGGGCTATCGAGTGCACTGAGTGTAACCGGTTGCATCTAGTGGCACATATCGGCATGAAAGACGCGTGCCGCTTGGGTTCTGAGGGCATTCTCGGCTGATTTCGTGAACGCAACTAGCATCGCACGCAGGGTGCAGGCTATCTATTTGTAGCATCGTACCCGCGGTTGATCGCAATCCTCTGGTTTTAAGCAGAATGGAAGGTCTATACAAGAGGCGCAGACGACTGTGCGACGGTATCTGATGTGAATATCTCGACCTCCACTATCGGGTAACAGGCCAGGCCTGCAATACACGCAGGAAGTAGCTATTAGGGTAGTGGAGTACATGTGGTGTGCACATGGGCTTTCTTAGGTCAGAGACATCCTCCCTTGAGATCAAAGACGATTTGCCTGATAAAATAGCCACAATTACCTCAGATAACGTTCGTCGTTGCAGATCGGAGATTCAAGAGGTTAATATGATTTTAGGAAACTCCAGGATCATCCAAAGAAAATTCAAAGAATTATTATCGCTTACTGAAGGTTATAGTGCACAGGTCATATCAGAAACAGGAAGTTGGTTGAAAACGTACGTTAATGACAACGAAATCTAAAGTTCAGCTTGAAATATTTGCCGTAAACATTGGTTAGACACCAATGCTGGAGGCGTGTTTATTGTGGAGACGTGTTTATTGCAGTAACGAATTCGATAAAATATAGTAATGTTATAAAGGATTCTGATTGTGAATTAATATGGGTGAATTTAAGTGTCAAAGATCGGTCAAAAATGGTAATAGAACGCTTGTATAGAACGCCTGGGTCAGGAGCTCTAGTGGTAGAGCGCTTCAGACAGAACTTGCAGAATATCGTTAGTAATTTTCCTGATCATGCCATTGTAATGGAGAGTGACTCCAACTGGCCAGGTATAGACTGGAAGTGTCATGGTATCAAAACCGGTGCCAGAGACAGGGATTCGTGTGGCATTGTTCTGGATGTGTTGTCCGAAAATTGCTTTGCAGATAGAGAACCAACTCGTGAGGGTAACGTCTTAGGGCTCCTGGCAACAAGCAGACCTGAACTTATCGAATCAGTTTACGTGGAGAATGGTATCAGTGATCGTAAGGTTGTGGTAGCACATATTACAACGGGTCCTACAAAGAATGTTAAGAAAGGTAGAAAGGTATTTTTGCTTAGTATGAATGACAGGATACAAATTTCAGAGTATTTAATACACCAGCGCCAAATTTTTGGTCATGTGGAGAAAAAGAAAGAGTAATCTAAGGCAAGGTCTTACAGAATGGGCAAGACACACCGCGATTGCTGTGTTAGAAAACAGCTGTGTAAACAAACTGCATCTCAGATTCAAGAGGCAACAAAAGCTGAACGAAGCGAAAATGGGTGGAGGAGAGCAATGACAGAAGCGTTCAATGACTTTGAAAGTTAAATAAGGGACAGTGTTACACTTTTCCACGTAGTAACAGTTTCCGGAAACCTCTTTCAATATTTTGTCCTTCTCGCTGTGATCTTTCGTTTCAGTGACAGTATGGTCACCGAGTGATGACTAGATGATTTTGAGCCACTTACTGATTTTACATATGACCAAAACCTCTTAGGATGATAAAAAATTTCAGTTATTAACACAATCCTCCATTAACATTAACGACAGACACCATAGTTTCGATTACTGCTAGTTTCCCTCGGAAGTGTGGTAATTACCTGTGGTACCCGGTAGATAGAGTAAAAGAAGATTCCGAAGTATTTTTTCCATGAAAATGCAGGCAGCGTCTTTACTCGTGGTTGGAAGCTGAGAAATCGTCTAGTAAGCGACCATCAGCCCTATGACAGAAGCTGACACTGCATACCTCGTTCAGGCCGACTGCAGCATTAGCAGTTCGCCACTTACGGTGACCCGCGCACTTGCTGCATAGCGAAGCGGCGATAGTGAGTGATGGCGGCGCGTATATTAAACTTACGCCTAATTTGTATGTCTCTCCCACTCACCACCTTCCTTCGTCATCCGTCGTACAACCATGACGGTTGCTATGTAGTCCTGAAATTGATGACACTGATCTGCGGTCCATGTAGGCCTTATTCAGTCCGCCAGAGTCTCAGAAACGCTGGTGTACTGATCCTCGTGGGATAGAAAGACCTCCAGGTCCTACCATCAGCGACAGAGGCTGACTGTGGTGTCGAACTCTGTGATTGGTGATTAGGGTGTGGTAGCCATCTCTTCCAGCAGCGGCTGTTGTTCGCAGCATGCAGGAAACCTACAACAGACTTGTGCCAGACGTCAATTCGCTGCAATCAGCGAATAGGGTGCGAATATCATGTACACCTTCGATTCGTCCTTCTTCCATCGATCAACTGAAGTATTTCTTTTGTTACCCGTGGTTTTTCACAGTGACCTTCCTTGTACCTATGTGTTTCTTTCCAACTTCTGTGATTTCCCATTTTAGACATGTCCATTCCTCTTCAACTGAACTGCCTGCTGGGCTATTCCTTATCGCAGTATATGTAGCCTTGGAGAATTTCAAGCGTATCTCCTCATTCAATAGGAAATTACGTATCTCACTTATTTGCACAAATATTCTTCCTGACTAGTATCCTAAACTTCACCCTACTCTTCATGATCACTAAATTATGATCAGAGTCTGTATCTGCGGCTGGGTACGCCCTACAATCCAGCATCATTACTGAGAATTAATGCGAAGAGATTGAAGTGGTTTGGAAGAAGGAGGAAGAAGAGATGCAGTTGGAACCCAATGATAATAGAGAAATACAGAGGATCAAGGTAAGGCTATGAATATGGAAGAGATCCAAGTGGAAGACGAAGAATTTAGGAGAAGTCAGGATAAGAGAGTGAATGAGGAATGGCAGCAGAGAGAAATTAATAAATGAGAATAAGCAGTAATGCAGGGAGGAGCTGTAACGATGGAGGAGAGAAACGTGGAGAAATCTGTAGGTAGAAAAGAAAAGGAGTGGAAGCTTGACGGGAAAAAGATAAACCGATTTTTGAAGGAGGAGATGAAGATGATAGCAGCCAGGAGTAACAAGTGGGAGAAGACTCCATGGATGAAGGGGTTGAGGGCATCATTTTGAAGATGGAAGAAAGGAAGAAAGTTATGTTGGAGATTACGAAAAAAGAAATATGAAGACCGACGAGGCCCCAATGTATGCTATGAACCCAGAGGACGACGATGATACATGTAGTGAAAATATACAGAGTAAGGTAGATGCTTTTCGGGTAGAAGAAGACTTTACTAAGAAAGAGAAAGGGGGAGAGAGCATAGAAATCAGACAATAAGAAAGAAGACAAGTTGATTGCTGGAGTGCTGACACATTATCTGCGTATCCAGTAACGCTGGCAACTAACGGGTTATACATGTGTATTATATCAACCTGTACCTGACACAATGAAGCGTTGAAACTGTTAGCCACAAAATAAATTAAGATCATAAGGATAGCTGTAGGCGTTTTTATTTTTTGTCACGACAGTAAACGGCCGTTGTCCCAGAGACCTCCTGCTAAAAGGATGGCCATACAAAAGATATCAGATTTACGATGGAAGTGGAGAAGGACGGCTGCCTGGCATTTCTCGACTTCGTGGTCAGTCGGTAAGTGGACGGATCATTGGGGAATTTCATTTAACGTACGCCCACAGAGAGACCTGTATTTGCAGGCGTCCAACTACCACCACCAATCACAACCTGTGGGCGTCCTTCGAATGTTGGTGCAGCGAACACAAATTGTGTCTGATGAAGACAGCCTTGCAGAGGAGCTGGAATAGCTAAAATCAGTGTTCGGAGATAATGGATATTCCCCACATCAGATAAACACAGGTCTAAGCATAAGAAACGTGACCACCCACAAGATAAAGAGGAGAAAGGACGTTTCAAGCATAGGGCAGTATTTCGTCGGAATTAGGTAGAACCTTAGGGAAACATCGTGTCAAAGTAATCATCTGCCCACCCAAAAATTCTTTTACTCTTCTCGATTCGGCAAAAGACAATTTGAGACTGAGGAGGGCTAGAATCTGCAGAATATCTTTCCCATATGGTAAAGCCTACATTGGTCATACAAAATGCACAGTGCGTAGAAGATGCATTGACAATGATCACCACATTCGCCTTTCGCAGCCCAGTAAGTCAGCCACAGCCTTTCACTGGATCTCCATGGGACATTGCATGTTTTAATCCACCACGGATCTCTTAACCTCAACGAAATCTTTGTGGGATTTAATTATTAAAGAATCGGTCGAAATCCTTTTAGCGGAAGATTTTATTAACCATGATGGTGGCATTCAACTGCCGATTTCTTCAGTATCTTCAGAAAGAAAATATTTATGAACAATGATACGTCTAGCGACAGCTAATTTTATTAATTTTCACTTCCGAATTTTAGCTTCACGAGTGCGCATTCTGACAGAGAGCGCGAACATAGTATCACCATTAGATAATCGCCTGCACGACGTGGAGGAGTAGTATTGGAGGAGGGCTCGAAACTCGACAGAGGTCGCCCACGTAGCGGCTGCCAATGGTCATGCGCCTCCGAGCCAATTTTTGGTACAAAGTTAGTGGCGTGAACTAGCAACCTCCAGTGCAAAAGACTCACCTGAAGATTGTAGGGACGTTTTCAGCACAAATATCGTGTCAAGAAGTCGATGTGATCTGACTGAAATCCCGAAACTTCACGAAGTATTCTGTAGCTTTGACTTTTTACTTAGCTTGCAATGCCTGCGTTTCTCTCGCGGAGCGCCAAGTTCCGAGTAACTGGAAAAAGCCGCAGGCGACTCCTCTATATAAGAAGAGTAAAGGAAGAAACACAAAAAATTACAGACCAATATCCTTAACATCGTTTGCCGCACGTCTCTAGAACATATTCTGAGTTCGAATAAAATAAATTTCCGGTTCTAGGCACTTCAGTCTGGAACCACGCTGCTGCTACGGTCGCAGGTTCGAATCCTGCCTCGGGCTTAGATACGTGTGATGTTCTTAGGTTAGTTAGGTTTACGTAGTTCTAAGTCTAGGGGACTGAAGACATAAGATGTTAAGTCCCATATTGCTTAGAGCCATTTGAACCATTTGAACAACAAATTTCCCAGAGACGGAAAAGCCTATATCCACGAGTGAGCATGGCTTTAGAACACATTGGTTGTGTACAACTCAGATTGATATTTTCTGAAATGGTATGATGCGAACTATGGATGAAGTGCAATAGGCAGACTCAAAATTCATAAATTTCCGAAATATATTTGACACAGTACCCTACTGCAGACTGTTAACGACGGGAATAGTTTCCCAGATATGATCACGGCTAGATGACTTCTTACGTAATAGAGCCCAATATGTTGTCCTGGATAAACAAGGGTATCGTCAAGAGTGCTTCAGGGAAGTGTTTTGATTGCTATTATTCTCTGTATACATAAATGATCTAGCGGACAAGTTGACGGAACCGCGCGACCGCTACGGTCGCAGGTTCGAATCCGGCCTCAAGCACGGATGAGTGTGATGTCCTTAGGTTACTTAGGTTTACGTAGTTCTAACAAGGGAACCTCCCCATCGCACCCCCCTCAGATTTAGTTATAAGTTGGCACAGTGGATAGGCCTTGAAAAACTGAACACAGATCAATCGAGAAAACAGGAAGAATTTGTGTGGAACTATGAAAATATAAGCAAAATATACAAACTGAGTAGTTTATCTGCAAGATAACCACCATCAAGGAAGTATGGGCCCAAGAGCGCCGTGGTCTCCTGGTTAGCGTGTGCAGCTGCGGAAGGAGAGGTCCTTGGTTCATGCCTTCCCTCGGGTGAAAAGTTTCACCTTTTATTTTCAGTTTATGTGACAAACGCTTATGTTTTCATCACTTTTTTGGGAGTGATTATCACATCCACAAGAAAACCTAAATCGGGCAAGGTAGAAGAATCTTTGTACCCATTCGCCAAGTGTACAAGTTAGGTGAGTCGACAACATATTCCTTTCATGTGACGCACATGCTTTCACCAGTGTCGTGTAGAATATATCAGACGTGTTTTCCTGTGGAGGAATCGGTTGACCTATGACCTTGCGATCAAATGTTTTCGGTTCCCATTGGAGAGGCACGTCCTTTCGTCTACTAATCGCACGGTTTTGCGGTGCGGTCGCAAAACACAGACACTAAACTTATTACAGTGAACAGAGACGTCAATGAACGAACGGACAGATCATAACATAGCGAAAATAAAGAAAGTAATCTTTTCACCGGAAGGAAGACTTGAACCAAGGACCACTCATTCCGCAGCTGCTCAGGCTAACCACAAGACCACGGCGCTCTTGAGCTCACTCTCTCCCTAATGTTGCACATCTTGCACATAAACTACTCAGTTTGTATATTTTGCTTATATTTTCATAGTTCCACACAACTTCTTCCTGTTTTCTCGATTGATCTGTGTTTAGTTTTTCAAGGCCTATCGAATGTGCCAACTTATAACTAAATCTGAGGGGTGTGCGATGGGGAGGTTCCCTTGTAAGTTCTAGGGGAAGCCATTTTTTGGACAAGTTGAGCAGCAACCTGCGGGTGTTTGCTGATGATGCTGTGGTGCACAGGAAGATGTCGAAGATGAAAGATTGTAAGATGATACAAGATCACTTAGACATAGTTTCTAGTTAGTGTAACGAACGGCAGCTGGCACTCACGTACAAAAATATAAGTTACTTCGAATGAGTAGGAAAAACAAACCTGTAATGTTTGGATTCAGCATAAGTAGTGTCCTGCCTGACACAGTAGTGACATTTAAATATCTGGGCGGAACGTTGCAAAGCGATCTGAAAAGGAACGAAAATGTGAGGTTTGTGGTAGGTAAGGCAAATTGCTGATTTCGGTCTATCGGAGGAAATATAGGAAAGTGAGGTTCATTTGTAAAGAAGAATGCATAAATGACGCTGGCCTGACATGTTCTTGAGTAATGCGCGAGTGGTTGGGATCCGCACCAGGTCCGATTATAGGAAGACATCGAAGCAGGCAGGTTGTTATACAGGCAGGCTGTTATACAGGGTGATCCATTGATCGTGACCGGGTCAAACATCTCACGAAATAAGCGTCAAACTAAAAAACAACAAAGAACAAAACTTGTCTAGCTTGAAGGGGAAAACCAGATGGCGCTATGGTTGGCCCGCTAGATGGCTCTGCCATAGGTCAAACGGAAATCAACTGCGTTTTTTTAAAATAGGAAACCCATTTTTTACTTAATATTCGTGTAGTACGTAAAGAAATATGAGTGTTTTAGTTGGACTACATTTCCGCTTTGTGATAGATGGCGCTAAGTACCTAGAATCACGTAACATTCCGCTATTGCGGATGGTATTTGCTTCGTGATACATTACCCGTGGTAAAATGGACCGTTTACCAATTCCGGAAAAGGTCGATATCTTGTTGATGTATGGCTATTGTGATCAAAATGCCCAACGGGCGTGTGCTATGTATGTTGCTCGGTATCCTGGGCGACATCATCCAAGTGTCCGGACCGTTCGCCGGACAGTTACGTTATTTAAGGAAACAGGAAGCGTTCAGCCACATGTGAAACGTCAACCACGACCTGCAACAAATGATGATAGGTGTTTTAGCTGCTGTCGCGGCTACTCCGCACATAAGTAGCGGACAATTTACGTGGGAATCGGGAATTTCAAAAACGTCGGTGTTCAGAATTCTACATCAACATCGATTGCACTCTTACCATATTTCTATGCACCAGTAATTGCATGGCGACGACTTTGAACGTCGTGTACAGTTCTGCCACTGGGCAGAAGAGAAATTACGGAACGATGACAGATTTTTTGCACGCGTTCTATTTAGCAAGGAATCGTCATTTACCATCAGCAGTAACGTAAACCAGTATAGTATGCACTATTGGGCAACGGAAAATCCACGATGGCAGCGACAAATGGAACATCAGCGACCTTGGCCGGTTAATGTATGGTGCGGCATTATGGGAGGAAGGATAACTGGCCGCCATTTTATCGATGGCAATCTAATTAGTGCAATGTATGCTGATTTACTACGTAATGTTCTACCGATGTTACTACAAGATGTTTCACTGCATAACAGAATTGCGATGTACTTACAACATGATGGATGTCCGGCACATCCGCGGTTGAAGCGGTAATGAATAGCATATTTCATGACAGGTGGACTGGTCGTCGAAGCACCATACAATAGCCCACACGTTCACCGGATCTGACGTCCAGGGATTTCTATCCGTGTGGAAAGTTCAAGGATATTTGCTATCGTGATCCATCGACAACGCCTGACAATATGTGTCAGCGCATTGTCAGTGCATGTGCGAACATTACAGAAGGCGAACTACTCGCTGATGAGAGAAATGTCATTACACGTATTGCCAAATGCATAGAGGTTGACGGACATTATTTTGAGCATTTATTGCACTAATGTGGTATTTACAGGTAATCACGCTGTAACAGCATGCGTTCTCAGAAATGATAAGTTCCCAAAGGTACATGCATCACTTTGGAACAACCGAAATAAAATGTTCAAACGTACCTAGGTTCTGTATTTTAATTTAAAAATCCTACCTGTTACCAACTGTTCGTGTAAAATTGTGAGCCATATGTTTAGGACTATTACAGCGCCATCTATCAAGAAGCGAAGAAAGTGATCCAACTAAAACATTCATATTTCCTTACGTACTACACGAATATATAATAAATAATGGTGGTTCCTATTTAAAAAAAAACGCTGTTGATATCAGTTTGACCTATGGCAGTGCCATCTAGCGGGCCAACCATAGCGCCATCTGGTTTCCCCCTTCAAGCTGGACAAGTTTCGTTCTTTGTAGCTTTTTCGTTTGACGCTTATTTCGTGAGATATTCGGCCCGATCACGATCAATGAACCGCCCCGTATTTTTTACCGGTAGTTTTCACCAACATGAAAGTGTTAAGGAGATGCTTAGGGAATTCAAATGGGAATTCCTAAAGCGAAGACGACATTCTTTTCGAAGAACACTACTGCATTACTGAAAAAATTTAGAGAACCGGCATGTGAAGCTGACTCCAGGTTAATCCTACTGCCGCCAGCAAACATAACATGTAAGGACCACGAAAATAAGATACGAAAAAATATAGGTCATCCTGAAGGTTACAGTAGTAGTGGTAGTATGGTATTCTGCCTTACGGCAGGTCTTGTGATGGGTTAAGCCTCTTCCACTTTTGTCTGTCCATAGGCAGTCTTTTCATTTCTGAATATTTGTCTCCTTTTATACTGTCCAGAATTTGATAACTTCTTTTTCCTCTTCCCCTTTTTCCAGCCACCATTCCTTCTATTCCTTCCTTCAATAAACAGTCTCTCCTCAAACAATGTCCAATCCAGTTCCGTTAGCTCTTTCTGATAACTTTCAGCATGTTTCTTTCTTCTCCAACTCTTCTTAATACTTCTTCATTCCTTACTCGGTCTTTCCATTTCACTTTTTTCACTCTTCTCCATATCCACATTTCTAGTGCCTCCAATCTTCTTTTAGCTTCCTTCCTTATGCTCAGGTCTCCACATCATATAGTACAACGCTACAGGTGTAACATTTGGCAAGTCTTCTCCTCAGATCATTGTTTAGTGGTCCACAAAGTAATTTCTGTTTCCTCTTGAATCCTTCTTTTTCCATTGCAATTCTTTTCCTAATTTCTGTTGAGCAATACATATTATCCATTATAACACTTCCTAATTAAAGTTATTCACCTGCTCTATATCCTCTCCCCCTGTTTTCATACGGTATTTTCTCCCCTTTCCTCCAATTACCATGCATTTTGTTTTCTTCTTCTTAATCTTCATTCCATATTATACTAATTTTGTGTTTAGATCATCTAACATTTCTTCCACCTCCCTTGCACTCTCTGCCATCACAACCATGTCATCTGCAAATCTTATACACTCCACTCTCCGACCCGCTATACAAGCTTATAGACAATTGTTTTTCCCTCAATATGTCTGATGTAATCGAGGAAGAAACAGGAGTCGATGGGAATGACAGAGGGGATCCAGTATTGGAGCCAGAATTAGAAAGAGCTCTGGAAATTCTGAAGTCAAATAAGGGAGAACAGGTAGATAACGCTCCAAAGGAATTTATAAAATTATTGGGAGAAGTAGTAACTGAACGATTATTCAAGATGGTGTGTGGAATCTGTGAGATTTGCCACATACCATCAGACTTTCGGAGAAATATCATCCACACAGTTCCGAACGTACAGGGTGTTTCAAAAATGACCGGTATATTTGAAATGGCAATAAAAACTAAACGAGCAGCGATAGAAATACACCGTTTGTTGCAATATGCTTGGGACAACAGTACATTTTCAGGCGGACAACCTTTCGAAATTAATAGTTACAATTTTCAACAACAGATGGCGCTGCAAGTGATGTGAAAGATATAGAAGACAACGCAGTCTGTGGGTGCGCCATTCTGTACGTCGTCTTTCTGCTGTAAGCGTGTGCTGTTCACAACGTGCAAGTGTGCTGTACACAACATGGTTTATTCCTTAGAACAGAGAATTTTTCTGGTGTTGGAATTCCACCGCCTAGAACACAGTGTTGTTGCAACAAGACGAAGTTTTCAACGGCGATACAATAAAGGATCTGTTAGAAGAATTTCAACGGACTGGGAACGTGACGGATGAACGTGCTGGAAAGGTAGGGCGACCGCGTACGGCAACCACAGAGGGCAACGCGCAGCTGGTGCAGCAGGTGATCCAACAGCGGCCTCGGGTTTCCATTCGCCGTGTTGCAGCTGCGGTCCAAATGACGCCAACGTCCACGTATCGTCTCATGCGCCAGAGTTTACACCTCTATCCATACAAAATTCAAACGCGGCAACCCCTCAGCGCCGCTACCATTGCTGCACGAGAGACATTCGCTAACGATATAGTGCACAGGATTGATGACGGCGATATGCATGTGGACAGCATTTGGTTTACTGACGAAGCTTATTTTTACCTGGACGGCTTCGTCAATAAACAGAACTGGCGCATATGGGGAACCGAAAAGCCCCATGTTGCAGTCCCATCGTCCCTGCATCCTCAAAAAGTACTGGTCTCGGCCGCCATTTCTTCCAAAGGAATCATTGGCCCATTTTTCAGATCCGAAACGATTACTGCATCACGCTATCTGGACATTCTTCGTGAATTTGTGGCGGTACAAACTGCCTTAGACAACACTGCGAACACCTCGTGGTTTATGCAAGATGGTGCCCGGCCACATCACACGGCCGACGTCTTTAATTTCCTGAATGAATATTTCGATGATCGTCTGATTGCTTTGGGCTATCCGAAACATACAGGAGGCGGCGTGGATTGGCCTCCCTATTGGCCAGACATCAACCCCTGTGACTTCTTTCTGTGGGGACACTTGAAAGACCAGGTGTACCGCCAGAATCCAGAAACAATTGAACAGCTGAAGCAGTACATCTCATCTGCATGTGAAGCCATTCCGCCAGACACGTTGTCAAAGGTTTCGGGTAATTTCATTCAGAGACTACGCCATATTATTGCTACGCATGGTGGATATGTGGAAAATATCGTACTATAGAGTTTCCCAGACCGCAGCGCCATCTGTTGTTGAAAATTGTAACTACTGTAATTTCGAAAGTTTGTCTGCCTGAAAATGTACTGTTGTCCCAAGCATATTGCAACAAACGGTGTATTTCTATCGCTGCTCGTTTAGGTTTTATTGCCGTTTCAAATATACCGGTCATTTTTGAAACACCCTGTAGATGGTCCATGTAAGTGCGAGAACTATTGCACAATTAGCTTGACAACTCATGTATGGAAGTTGCTGACCAGAATAATATATAGATGAATGAGAAGGACACTGAGGATCCGTTAGATGATGATCAGTATGTCTTTAGGAAAGGTAAAGGCACCAGACAGACAATTCCGACGTTGCGGTTGATGATGGAAACAAGACTAAAGAAATCTCATGACAGTCCCATACGCTCTGCCGACCCAAAAAAGCATTCGACAACGTCAAATGGTGCGAAATGTTCGAACTTCTGATAAGTAGTAAGCTATAGGGAAAAGCGGGTAATATGCAAGATGTATAAGAAGCGAGAGAGATCAATAAAAGTGGAAGACCTAGAACGAAGTGGTCGGAATAAAAGGGTTGTAAGACTGGGATAATATCTTCCTCCCCCCTGCTGTTCAAACCGTACATCGAAGAAGCAATGAAGGAAATGAAAGAAAGATTCAATGACGGGATTAAAATTCGGTGTGGGTTGATATCAAAATGCTTCGAATGGCTCTGAGCAATATGGGACTTAACATCTGAGGTCATCAGTCCCCTAGAACTTAGAACTACTTAAATCTAAATAATATATGGACCTCATACACAACCACGCCCGAGGCAGGATTCGAACCTGCGACCGTAGCGGTCGCGCGGTTCCAGACTGAAGTGCCTAGAACCGCTCGGCCACACCGGCCGGCAGGTTGATGTCAGTGATAAGATTCGGATGTTGCTTTCCTTAGTAATGAGAAGAAGAATCACAGGATCTCTCGGTTGGAGTATAGAGTGTAATGTGTGTAGAATACGGATTGAGAGTAAACTGGAAAAAGACAAAGGTAATGAGATAGAGGAGAAATGAGAACAGTGAGAAACTTAACATCAAATTTTGTGTTCACGAAGTAGACGGAGTTATGGGATTATGCTATCTTGGGGGCAAAATGACCGATTAATGACGAAGCCAGGAGGACATAAGAAGCAGACTAGCCTAGGCCAAAAGGACACACTCCTGGCAAAGAAAAGTCTACTACTATCAGACATCGGCCTTAATTTAAGGAAGACCGTTCTGAGAATGTACGTTTGCTGCACAGCATTGAATGGTAGTGCATCATGGCCAGTTGGAAACCGAGACATTCGAAGCATCTGAGATGTGATGCTAACGAAGAATGTTGAAAATAAGGTGCTACGATAATAAAGGGAATGAGGACATTCTCCACAGAATCGCAGAAGGGAGCAATATACGGAAAACACAGACAAGAAGAAGGGGTAGTATTGTAGGACTTGTGTTAAGACGTTAGGGAGCAACATCTATTGTACTACAGGCAGCTGAGAATGCTACAGACTGTAAACGAAGGCAAAGATTGGAAGCCGTCCAACAAGTAATTAATTGCTTACGTAGCAAATGCTACTCTGAAATGAAAATGTTAACGCTGGAGGGGTATTCATGGTGATGTGTATCAAACTCGTGGAAGACTGATGGCCTGGAAAACAAAGAAACGTTGTAGTTGGAGAAACTTCTCTAAAACATGTTTTGGTACTAAGACAACAAGAAATGTGCTTTTCTTAAGGCTGGGCCACATTACCACAATTTACAGGGTGTCTGTATTATTTTGAGACAACTATGTAGCTTGAAAATGACGCATCGCGCAAAAAACCTGTAAGTGGAAACTCAGTACTAGTAAAGGAGACATCTATCTGTGCTACAACTGGCTAGCTCCTAACCACTCACAATGTATGGTCCGGCTCAAATTTCTATTTTAAAAATGGAATCTCCCAATTTTTCTGCGTATTTGGATTCTACGCCAATAAATTAATACAGTTTCGTGGGAGAATGGGCTGTTTTTGGAATTAAGAAGTGATGCATCTGATTCTACATTTCATTTTTACATAACTACAAACCTTTGATTTCTAACGCTTGATATTTATTCATTTTAGTGTTACAAATTTGATTGTACATTACCATACGGTTAACCATCTCAAGGTCCGACTAGAAACTACGTTTAGTGTGATCCAGGAAAAACGACCTGGATGTAATAGGTTTCTGTCCCCATAAGGATTCTTGATATCGGCGAGTCGGCTCGTATGTCACCACTTGGGTGCTCGATTTCTGTGCGTCCACTTCCCTCTCACCATTGAGGTGCTTGATTTCTTTGAGTATCCATGACACGTACGTCTATCACGATCGCTTCATGGACATTTTACTTCATTACAACTTCGTTGTGGTATGAATTCCGCCTGAAGCGCGTAGCCGCCAGCGCGAGAGGTACTACAGGTGGGTGGAGACAAACTGAAATCACTCAGTCTTATGGCGGGATTCGAGAGCTGCCACCGAAACCATTCTGTTGCTTTGGGGATTCACCAGTGTAAACAGAAAATATGTTACCATAAAATTACCTTATTTCCCAGAAGTATTAATGTCTAGCCATGTCATTTGTACTGCACAACTGAGAGATGAGTCACTCTCTTACTATTTTTAAAATTCAAGGCTACTCTTTAATGTTGATTTTACACCCATTTTTGTGAGGCGACAGCAAGTTATCAACATTACGAGGCACTGATGGGAGCATGCACGTTACGGGAACTTTATAGTGGCTCAACTTAGAATAGTATATTCTGGAGTTGAAAACAGGCAGTTTGGTCATTAAAAGTAAATCTTGCAGTGGACTTTTGGGACTTGCAAGCCAGCTATTATTAAAAGGAACAACTCGAAGCACTTACTGGAGACAGAAAGCTGGTCCCAAGAATTTCTGCGGCTGGAGTGGCCGAGCGGTTGTAGGCGCTACAGTCTGGAACCGCGCGACCGCTACGGTCGCAGATTCGAATCCTGCCACGGGTATGGATATGTGTGATGTCCTTAGGTTAGTTATGTTTAAATGGTTCTAAGTTCTAGGGGACTTATGACCTCAGAAGTTGAGTCCCATTGTTCTCAGGGCCATTTGAATTTTTTTGCAAGAATTTCTCGCTCTGGTGTGCCGACAATGCTTTCGGCTGAAGAGGCGGAATAACTGCCTACCTGGATGTACCAGTTAAGCGTCTGTAGCCACGGCAGCGCGTTTCCGTTTGTCGTCAAAGATGGAACGCATAAAAAATCGTGAGTTTCCGTTTTCACCGTGGACTGTATGCTTCGAGGGAGCCGTCAGGTGGTGTTGTCCCTCTGCCTGCCGAAGCCTCAGGCCCTCGAAACAATTTAGGAATGGAACGTAACATTTATGGTGGCTGTGAAATGGTCTGTGTTGGGACACGAAAGCAGTTCTCTTAGGCTGGCCGACTCGCGTGGTCGGAAACAAGGTAATGTCCGGGCCATCCAGATAATAATCTCGGTGATAAATGTGTTGTTCACTTCAGGGCTGTATAGACACTCAAAACACGCTGCCTACAGTGGCCATGGCAAAAACCAAGTTGGGAGCACATCATCTTCTCTGTGTGGGAATCTCCCAGTCAGGGGTTAGCTGCTTCTCCAGAAAACAGAAGAATATGGTTAACTTTGATTAACATAGGCCGATAGGTAGAGCACATGCGTAATACAGCAGACATGGAGCTCATGGAATCTTGTATTTGGCACAAAACCCTTGTGAAGCAGTAGCGTGTGTGCTTTTGTGGAGTTTACCGAGGTTTAACGGACAGTGAGTAGAGGTGAAATTCAGTCTTCTGATTCAGACTGCAGCCTGAAGAGGATACTTGTTCAAATGGTTCAAATGGCTCTGAGCACTATGGGACTTAACATCTACGGTCATCAGTCCCCTAGAACTTAGAACTACTTAAACCTAACTAACCTAAGGACATCTCACACATCCATGCCCGAGGCAGGATGCGAACCTGCGACCGTGGCAGTCGCGCGGCTCCGGACTGAGCGCCTAGAACCGCTAGACCACCGCGGCCGGCGAGGATTCTTGTCTTCTGATTCATACTCAGGTTTCGAGAGGATTATAGCCTTGACTCTTGTTATGAGTGGGTTGCACTTGGGCAACTTATCCTGGGCGTGACCTCACACTAGCATAGGTCTTGACAGGAAAGCCTGAGGTGAGGACTTAGCTCTACCGACAGTTTAATCCTCAGTCTTCTCAGACAAATCGCTGCGCCAAGAGCAATCTTATTTATGGCAGGTTTTCCACCTTGACGTTTGATCTTCTTGTGTGCACTGCTGTATAAGTGAATCAAACTGATTTATGGTATGAGCAACGAACAGAAGTGTCACATGCTGAAATCAGAGCTCCATTAGACAGTAATTAGGATCTCTAACACATCGCCAGCTGCGACTTTGCGTATTTCGTGCCCACAATACTTACAGGTGCCGCACATCGCTACTCTGCAGGTCCTTGAACCATGACCATTATCTGCCATAGCGCTACACATTGAGAAACGGGTATACTATTGCTGCTCCAGCTTGTTAGGGCAAACAGAATCACAGTCTGTCTTTTGTTTTCAGCTGAAAAAAAAGAAAAGGTTCAAATGGCTCTGAGCACTATGGGACTAAACATCGAACCGGCGACCGTAGCGGTCACGCGGTTCCGGACTGAAGCGCTTAGAAGCGCTCGGCCACACCGGCCGGGTTTCAGCTGCACCAACATGGTATAGCTTCTGTGTAGAATAATTTCATCAAAGTCTATTCTGTGTTAGATAGTTTTAGATTGCGTTATCCATGTTTTGAGCCCAGTTAAGTAGTTTAATCAGACATATCTTAGTCTTCACCAAACTTAATATCGCCTGGGTGAAGTTTTAACTAATTTGTTGCATCTGCTTGTGTTGCCAAGAATTCTTAATTTATTTGACATCCTGTTTGCCCTCTTTTATGATCAAAAAACTTGCGAAATAATTGTTGTAAAAGATAAATCCCATGTTGATATAGTCATCACTAATCAAAAATTTATTACAATAATGACAGGGCCACCACTACGTTAAATTATTTCATCATTTAAGTTCATTTAGATTCAGATAAAAGTGATAACCTCTAATGCAGACTAACAACAACGACCACAGTCACAGGACAAAATCAGTTTAACAGATGCAAGCGCCAGGTACTCGTGTTGTAAGCTTTCTAGTTATAATGGTTTCTGTCAGGGCTGAATGTCATAGTCGCGTGTAACTTTTCAAATCATACCATAGCCCGCCCTCGGTACCTGAGTGGTCAGCGCGACAGACTGTGAATCCTTTGGGCCCGGGTTCGATTCCCGGCTGGGTCGGAGGTTTTCTCCGCTCAGGGGCTGGGTGTTGTGTTGTCCTAATCATGCGGTTACGGCATCGATGATTTCAGCCGTAAATAGAAATATTAAAAAAGGTAGGAAGATATTTCTGTTTAGCAAAATTGACAAAAAGCAGATTACACAGTACCTGACGGCTCAACACAAAAGTTTTGTCTGAAGTACAGATAGTGTTGAGGATCAGTGGACAAAGTTCAAAACCATCGTACAATATGCGTTAGATGAGTATGTGCCAAGCAAGATCGTAAGAGCCACCGTGGTACAACAACCGAGTTAGAAAACTGCTGCTGAAGCAAAGGGAACTTCACAGCAAACATAAACGTAGCCAAAGCCTTGTAGACAAACAAAAATTACGTGAAGCGAAATGTAGTGTGAGGAGGGCTATGCGAGAGGCGTTCAATGAATTCGAAAGTAAAGTACTATGTACTGACTTGGCAGAAAATCCTAGGGAAATTTTGGTCTTATGTCAAAGCCGTAGGTGGATCAAAACAAAATGTCCAGACACTCTGTGACCACATGGTATTGAAACAGAGGATGACAGACTAAAGGCCGAAATACTAAATGTCTTTTTCCAAAGCTGTTTCACAGGGGAAGACTGCACTGTAGTTTCTTCTCTAGATTGCCGCACAGATGACAAAATGGTAGTAATCGAAATAAACGACAGAGGGATAGAGAAACAATTAAAATCGCTGAAAAGAGAAAAGTCCGCTGGAGACCTGATGGGATACCAGTTCGATTTTACACAGAGTACGCGAAGGGACTTGCCCCCCTTCTTGCAGCGGTGCACCGTAGGTCTCCAGAAGAGCGTAGCGTTCCAAAGGATTGGGAAAGGGCACAGGTCATCCCGGTTTTCAAGAAGGGACGTCGAACACATGTGCAGAACTATAGACCTATATCTTTAACGTCGATCAGTTGTAGAATTTTGGAACACGTACTATGTTCGAATATAATGACTTTTCTGGAGACTAGAAATCTACTCTGTAGGAATCGGCATGGGTTTCGAAAAAGACGGTCGTGTGAAACCCAGCTCGCGCTATTCGTTCACGAGACTCAGAGGGTCATAGACACGGGTTCACAGGTAGATGCCGTGTGTCTTGACTTCCGCAAGGCGTTCGATACAGTTCCCCACAGTCGTTTAATGAACAAATTAACAGCATATGGACTATCAGACCAATTGTGTGATTGGATTGAAGAGTTCCTAGATAACAGAACGCAGCATGTCATTCTCAATGGAGAGAAGTCTCCCGAAGTAAGAGTGATTTCAGGTGTGCCGCAGGGGAGTGTCATAGGACCGTTGCTATTCACAATATACATAAATGACGTGGTGGATGACATCGGAACTTCACTGAGGCTTTTTGCAGATGATGCTGTGGTGTATCGAGAGGTTGTAACAATGGAAAATTGTACTGAAATGCAGGAGGATCTGCAGCGAATTGACGCATGGTGCAGGGAATGGCAATTAAATCTCAATGTGGACAAGTGTAATGGTTCAAATGGTTCAAATGGCTCTTAGCACTATGGGACTCAACATCTTAGGTCATAAGCCCCTTAGAACTTAGAACTACTTAAGCCTAACTAACCTAAGGACATCACACACACCAATGCTCGAGGCAGGATTCGAACCTGCGACCGTAGCAGTCCCGCGGTTCCGGACTGCAGCGCCAATACCGCTAGACCACCGCGGCCGGCCAAGTGTAATGTGCTGCGAATATATAGAAAGATAGATCCCTTATCATTTAGCTACAAAATAGCAAGTCAGCAACTGGAAGCAGTTAATTCCATAAATTATCTGGGCGAACGCCTTAGGAGTGATTTAAAATAGAATGATCTTATAAAGTTGATCGTCGGTAAAGCAGATGCCAGACTGAGATTCATTGGAAGAATCCTAAGGAAATGCAATCCGAAAACAAGGGAAGTAGGTTACACTACGCTTCTTCGCCTACTGCTTGAATACTGCTCAGCAGTGTGGGATCCGTACCAGTTAGGGCTGATAGAAGAGATAGAGAAGATCCAACGGAGAGCAGCGCGCTTCTTTACGGGATCAATTAGTAATCGCGAAAGCGTTACGGAGATGATAAACTCCAGTGGAAGACTCTGCAGGAGAGACGTTCAGTAGCTAGGTACGGGATTTTGTTAAAGTTTCGAGAACATACCTTCACCGAAGAGTCAAGCAGTATATTGCTCCCTCGTACGTATATCTCGCGAAGAGAGCATAAGGATAAAATCAGAGAGATTAGAGGCCACACAGAAGCATACCGACAATCCTTCTTTCCACGAACAATACGAGACTGGAAGAGAAGGGAGAACCGATAGAGGTATTCAGGGTACCCTCCGCCACACACCGTCAGGTGGCTTGTGGAGTATGGATGTACATGTAGATGTAGATCATCATTTCATCCCCATGGACGCGCAAGTCGCCGCAGTGGCGTCAAATCGAAAGAATTGCACCGGGCGAGCGGTCTACCCGACGGGAGGCCCTCGTCACACGCTATTATTATTATTACCACAGTCTTGCACAATCATATTTACAACAATCAAGTGTAATTTGAGCATCAATATCAACCGTTAGAACCCCGTATTATTTATAGTGTACACACACCTTTACAACACTCAAGTAACGTTTGAGTATCAGAGTCAACCGTCAGAACACCAAGGTTTGCATTTACATTGTAATTGAAATATGGAATCAAGTACCTGTAGAATCAACATAGAAGAGGACTATATTGGTTTTACAGGTGCTTGTCAATGACAAGCAGTCGAAATTAGCTAACCGCACGATTAAATCAAAATCAGGTTACAGCCAACTATGGACCATGTTTACGTTTATTTTCCGTTTCATGTTTTACATACAAGGTCTGTTGGGACAGTAAGTTCCGATCGCTTGCGAAATGGAAACCACTGTGAAAATGCGATAAAACTTTGCACAGACGTGTTGGACAGTGTATCCGTTATGACTTTCGATCGCTTCATGTCGCTCTTTTCAGTTCTGAGTGCATAGTGAGCACGTACAGACGTCAGGAAGTAGCGTCTCCCGCCAATTATGGGGCCGTGGTGAGAGATTTCGAATGATGTGATGCAGCCCACGTAACACAACTGTCATACGGTTCCTTCGTCATGACGTTTCACGGTCACAATCTACAGGGGCAATGAAGATGCTCCTGAAGCGTTTTCGACGGCAAGTTTTTGATCACCCACAATACAGCCCGTAACAGGCTGCCCCTAAGTCTCATCTCGGCTCACATGAACCGCTGGCATTGAAGGGAAAATTTTGACATAGTCAATGAGCTGTAGACTAGCGGAGTGTATTGGCGGAAAGCCCTGGTGGCTGCTTTCTACGACGAGAGTATTGGAAAGTTGGCACAAAGCTACCACAAATGTCTAGATAAGAGCGGTGACTTTGTAGAGTAGTAGTTGGAAGATGTAGCTAACTTGGAAATAAAACAAAATTGTTACGGCTTTAGTGGCCACTTGTTGACAAATTGCCTATTGGCTTCTGTCTTGGGTTCTTCAGCTGACGTTCAAATGATTTTACTGAAATTTCGCCAGCACTTGTGGCTGGCATTGTCTAAGCTTCACCCTCCATTGCCGGGTGAAGCTTTGACAATGCCAGCCTCTCGTGCTGGCGAGACGTCAGTAAAATGATTAGATGAACGCGGCCGAAGAACCCAAGACAGAAGCCAATAGGCAGTTTGGAAATAAAGCATTATTGATAACAGAGGTATTTATTTCACAACCGATCGAAACTTACTTTCTGAGTAGCCATCCGTGTGTTTGTTAGAGCATCGTGTAAAAATTGGAAGAAAATTATTCGAAAACTTTTCGAGATTATTTGGTGGCAACGCCAAACAACGTCTTGTCACTACATAGCAGTATTTACACAATTTCAGATTCTACGTAAGTTCATCATGAAGTTTTGAAGAAGGTAGTAGCTGTTCTCGAAAGAACAGATACCACTGATGACCGAGCAGCTTCACTGGAATAAACGATAATGAACTGAAACCTTCAGATACCGACAGGTGTTGTTGTTATACCTCGAAGGTTACGGCTGAAAATGTGTGCCCCAACCGGGACTCGAACCTGTGATCTCCTGCTTATCTGATAGACGCTCTATCCATCTGATCCATCGAGGGCACACGGACATTTTCAGCTATCCCCTTCGAGGTATATCAACAACACCTGTCGACAGCTGAGGGTTTCAATTAATTGTCATTTATTCTAGAGAAGCTGCAAGGTCATCAGTGGTATCTGTTCTTTCGAGAACAGTTACTATCTTCATATGTGGTTAAATGTCTACCCGGCCATTGACCTTCGTCTGAGCGAATGTGCACAGGTTGCCTAAACTGCTACGGAAATCGTCACCTTCGTTGGCGCGAGTTATGAGTGAACGAGCGAATATCTATTACCACATTACGTATGTAGATTGTGGACAGTTGGGAATGTGGGTCTCACAGGAAGCGTGCAAGAGATAAGTCCCTGCAGTCGCGCTATTCATGTGTGTCCTCGGTGGCTCAGATGGACGTCGGCTTTTGGCGGCCGTGGTGTGCGGATCTCCGGCGTGTGCTGTGCGCTGCGGTCTGCTGCGCTCCGCTCGGTAAGTCAAGCACCTGTTGCAGTAGTCAGCTGCGTTATTTGAGACTCTTGCTGGATTCATATTAGAAGGTGAGATGGATCAGCCTAATAGAAGAGACACATAGAAGTTTATTTTGGACCAGAAAGGGCAGAGACCGTGTAACCTCCCCCTCACTTATCGACCTTAATGACAGTGAAAAATTAAACCGCGTGTACCTAATGTAAATTTGGGAAAAAGCAATCGTCACCTAAGTTAATCTGTCGGTAAAGAGGGAGGAAAGGGTTACAACTAAATGAAAGGAAAAATGCAAATGAAACTGGTGGAAATTAATTTTGAAAAGGGGTAAAGTTAATGAAGAAAGTAAACGTGCGGCCGTTACGTTAACAATTATCTAGCGGTAATTAGATATTTGAGATTTGGGGGAAATTACGGTCGTCAGTCCTAAGGACAATTACTATAGTAACTGAAAAAGAAAGGTCATTACAGATATAATTAGCACTAGAAGCGTGGCAACTGAAGGTTGACACGTGTAGTGTGAAAACTGGAAGTTTGTCAGAAGTAATAACTTTCGCTGCACTCTGACTTAATTTAGCAAAAGAATTAATAAAACCGGAAAACTGAAAGTTAATTTAGTGACTGAAATTAATAAGAAGCTTTCTTTCTTAAGCACATCGAAATTCAGTAAAATACGGTTAGTCTTGGACTACCTCAACAATCATTTCAAAAGCTACTTGAATCTACGCAATTTAGAAATAAGAGATTTAACTTTGAACTTGAATTAAATGATTCTGAACAATTAACAATAGTAAGATTTAGTACGTACCAAGCTGAGCTGCAGTCACAGGTAAGCTAAAATACGGTAACTGAACTCGCACTCTTAATTTGTGCTTGCGTAATCTAAATATTGTAGCCAGCTATGAATACTTAAACTGAACTTTGAAATTAAAGCAGTGAAATGGAATGATTGTACTTTAATGCTGGCATCTGAATTTCAACGACACTCGGATTGATTTCGGAAAAGGAAGGGACCCTGCTTTGTAATGCAATTGGGACAATGAGCAACAAAGGTTCATGCTAAGTTGCTGTAATTTTGCGAGGCAAATGGAACAATTTGAAAAGCTGATGTCTGCCATACAATTCTACAACTTTACGTGCTTCCAGTCTTCCTTGTTGGTTGATTGAAGGTTTGAAGCCGTCGATCGAGGAGGTGGCGACAGTCACTCATTGTCGGCCGTCGCTGTTGCAGAAGCTGGATGTTGGCGCGCCTTCTTCTCAACACGGTCACCAGACGAAACGGACTCTTGATGTGCGCCAGCTAATGCTTCTCGTTCGCGACACCATGTCAGAAACTATCATCGCAAGTCGAGCGCAATTACATGCTGCCAAACCCCGAAAGCGCGGCAACTCGCGGGAGCTTCACACCACACACCTGCTCCACTCGCTACTCCCGCCAGACTCCCTCTGCCCACGCTCCACGCGGCAGAGTTAACACTACCAAAGATCCTACACACTTTGATTCTTCACACGACCCATCGATGTAATCGTTCGATAGCAGTTTTCCTTAGGCAAGACCCAGCGTAAAAATGTTGTTGTTGTTGTGGTCTTCAGTCCTGAGACTGGTTTGATGCAGCTCTCCATGCTACTCTATTCTGTGCAAGCTTTTTCATCTCCCAGTACCTACTGCAACCTACATCCTTCTGAATCTGCTTAGTGTATTCATCTCTTGGTCTCCCTCTATGATTTTTACCCTCCACGCTGCCCTCCAATACTAAATTGGTGATCCCTTGATGCCTCAGAACATGTCCTACCAACCGATCCCTTCTTCTGGTCAAGTTGTGCCACAAACTTCTCTTCAATACTTCCTCATTAGTTATGTGATCTACCCATCTAATCTTCAGCATTCTTCTGTATCACCACATTTCGAAAAAAAATACAAATAATATTTACGAAACAAACCAATTATACATCGACATAAGTGCATAAATATATATATACAAACAGTAAAACAATTACAATATATAAAAAGACAGAAATGTCATATCTTGAGGTAACAAAACAAGGAAAAAAAATAATAGTACAATAGATGGAAATAGGAGGATATGCATTTCCGGCGTTACAACCGAAACTCGTTCGAAATTGAGACATGGTTAGAGGAAGTTGTGAAAATTCAACTGTAAGTAGCATTGTGTATGCCAAGCTTAAAAACACGGAATTGTGTGACAAAATTGTTGAATCTAGTGGCGGAACATTTAAGTTCAAACATCACGATGGCAATGTTAGTGAAGTTCGTGTTACGCATGCTGGCTTTGGATTAAGGACTGTCCGTATCTTTGAGCTACCATTTGAAATCACCGCTGAGCAGATCAATTCCGTGATAGCTCCTTATGGGAGAATAATTAGCAATATTGCAGAAAAGTGATCTCCTGCTCACAAGTTCCCCGTCTTTAATGGCATCAGGCAACTGCGAGTTGATTTACACAAACACATACCCTCGTATATAAATGTTTATGGTTATCGGGCTATAGTCATATATGATGAGCAGCCAAGAACCTGCGCGTCTTGCGGCGGTACAGGTCATGTCCGCCCGCAGTGTATACAACGCCGAGTGGCCCAGCTACCTGCGGGCGAAGCAGTGAGACCCCCAGCCATGTCAACGTTGCCTTTAACTTACGTAGCGGCAACCGCTGGACAACTCCACACGCGTGACGCCCCTGACGCTACTCGGGACGCTAGTCAGGATGATGCAGCTAGCGACAATGAAGTGATAATGGAAGTTAGCGACTCGATGGTGACAACACAGCCAAAGAGTCAAGAAAAAGAACCAAATATCTCTGTTCAAATAGAACAAACTCCTGAACCGGTTATAGTCCTTCAGAATGAGCAGTCTCCAGAAAACCACAAGGAAACCAACCCATCACTTTCCAGCGAACAGGACCGAGCGCAAGAAATCCAAGAGGTAATGGAAAACGATGAAACCTCCCAAAGAGTCAGTCCTCCAAGGAAACATAAAAAGAGGAGTTTAGCTCATAAAGGCGCTGAACAACTGGCACCGCCTTTGCGAGAAAAAGAAAAACAGATTAGCAACAAACTGCATGAAGAACAACATAGTAATCCGGTTCTGAGTATGCAGGCACCTGACTCCTTGCAATCCAAATCAAATACACCATGCCCCATGTCAACGGACCATTCGTCACACGAGAGGTTGAAGCTGCTAGCAAATTTCGATGCAGACAAAGTTTTCCCTGATACTAGAAATGCAGAAAAAGAGACATCGAAAGCTAATCAACACAAAACCTGGGCTGATGAATCGGATGAAATGAATCAAAATGAAGAATTGAATGAAACTGGAGGAACGCAACAGACTCCTGCCCCAAGAGATCAACTGAACACGATGGATACATCATTGACGGAACATACACGTGAAAAAGGATTTTCCTCCGAAAGCACTTCGTATGACGAATATTGACTTCGGTAATGAATAGGACAACATGATCGCAGCACAAGCCTACAAAATCTCTACGTTGAACATTAATAAGATACGCTCCTCCCTGCATTTACAACATCTGCAAGACTTTCTATACGCAGCTGACGTTGATATACTACTGTTGCAGGAAGTAACAGATATTAAATTAGAAAAGATACGTGGATACAACGCCATAATAAACCCCGGTATCGGTGCAGAGCTGTCTGGGAACCGCAATTCTCACGAAAGAAGGCATCCGTGTCACACAAATAGCAAAACTTTAAAACAGCAGAGGGGTTGCAGTGACTGTTAATACAGCCCGCATCATTAACGTTTATGAGCCGGCCGCGGTGGTCTAGCGGTTCTAGGCGCGCAGTCCGGCACCGCGCGACTGCTACGGTCGCAGGTTCGAATCCTGCTTCGGGCATGGATGTGTGTGATGTCCTTAGGTTAGTTAGGTTTAACTGGTTCTAAGTTCTAGGGGACTGATGACCACAGATGTTAAGTCCCATAGTGCTCAGAACCATTATTAACGTTTATGCACCGTCAGGCAACAATAACAGGCGTGCTAGAGCGTATTTTTTTTAAAGTGAAATCGTTCGTCTCTTCGGTACACGTCAAGATTACATAATCCTAGCCGGCGATTTTAATTCTGTACTTAGCCCGAAAGACCAGACACCGAATTTCAACAAGTCCTTATAACTGGAAAGAATAGTCCACCAAATGCAGTTAACCGATACCTGGAAACATATCCTGGCGCACAGGCCGGTTTCACATATTTTACCTGTCACTCAGCAAGCAGGCTAGACAGTATTTACGTCTCGTCCAATCTTAAGAACCATGTACTCCAGTCTGAGGTCTGGCCCACTATGTTTTCTGAACACGCCGCGTACATCACCACAGTAAATTTGGAAAAACAAGAGACTTACCGAGCGAGGGGCATATGGAAACTCAACATTACACATCTAAAAGATGAGGAATGTCGCGTAGCATATACTAATGTGTGGCGAGAATGCGAGAAACGATTCCCGCTATACAGTTCTGCCATAGCTTGGAGGTTACAATGTGCGAAGCCTAAAATAAGAAGAATGCTGATCGATTACTCACGACAGAAAAGTTTCTGGGTTAAAAAGACGACTGAATTTTATTTTAGCTGCCGTAGAGACCTGTACACCTTGGACACACGATTAATGGAGAACTTTAGCCGGATCCAGAAAGTTAAAGCAAAACTTTTAGCACTGAAGCGGCGACAGTCAGAAGGTTTTAAAGTCAGAGCGAGAATACACAACATTGTAGAAGGGGAAAAAACAGCTATGTTCCATGTAATGCGTGAGAGTAAGAGAGGAAACAGAATAATACCGACAGAAGTTAAGTTACCTGATGGGACCAGGCACACAAAACAGCATGAAATTCGAAACGCTGTTCATAAATATGTCTCAGATATGATGTCCACCAAACCTACCGTCGACGAGGGGCGGCGTGATCTTGTTAGACACGTATCAGGACGAATTAGTAGAGAGCAAGTAGAAAATCTCACGGCTGAAATAGAAGAGGACGAATTGAAAGACGCAATAGCACAGAGTCCTAAAAATAAGTCTCCAGGACCTGATGGTATCCCCGTGGAATTCTACCAAGTGTTGTGGCCACAAATGAAAAGCAAGTTGCTATGTATGTACAACGAAATCATGAATGGCACTGTTGTCCCAAAGAATTTCCTGAAGGATTCATAGTTCTGATTCCTAAAAACTCACTTACCAAAGCAATTGAAAACCTTCGCCCAGTAACATTACTCAACAGTGATTACAAAATTATGGCCCGCGTATTAGCAAGAAGAATAAAAATGGTTATTAACTCTGTAACTGGCACGTACCAAAAATGTGTAGCCAAAGACAGAAACATTTATCAGAATACATGCGAATACAGGGATATAATATCAACCGCACATGTATGACGAATAAAATGTGCTTTAGTGTCATTGGACTTCGAGAAGGCGTTTGACAGAGTAGATCATAAGTATCTCCTTGGTATCATGGATGTAATGGGATTCCCACCACGATTCGTGAGGATTATTCAACAAATTCTGAAAAACAGTGTAGCACGAAGAATGATAAACGGACAACTAAGTAGAGAGATTGAATTGACTGGATCCGTACGTCAAGGTTGTCCAATGTCAATGGCCCTTTTCGCAATAGCAATAGAACCTCTCCTCGCGACACTCACGCATCACCTGCAAGGATTGTGTGTAAATGGCAAGAAAATAGTGTGCAACGCCTACGCAGATGATGTGGGCGTCTTGGTTATAAATGAAGACGAGGTGGCGAAAGCTCTTCAGATTGTATACACATATGAACTTGCTTCTGGCGCCAAAGTAAATAAAAGGAAGTCAGGCATCATGAACCTAGGCAGAGGAATATGCCTGCAAAATCGGGGACAATTGACGGAAGTATCCACATTGAAATGTTTGGATATTGAATTTAGGAGCAACATCCAACACACTATTGCCGTCAATTATAAAAAACTACTTGCAAGCAAACGAGCATCTGTACAAGGAAACAGTATGAGGCAACTGGACGAGATACAGAAAACCAAACTAGTAAATGTGTATATAACATCCAAACTTAACTATGTTGTCCAAGCTTTTCCGATGCCATTAGAAACAGCCAGAAGAATTTTATCCGCGATAGGAAGCTTTGTATGCCAAGGCAACATTTTCAAAGTGAAGTTCAATACACTAATACTCCCAACAGGGAAAGGAGGTTTAAACCTTGCTGATGTCAGTTACAGGTCACGAGCGTTATATGTGTGTCGAATGTGCAAGCAATGGAAACAGATGCTCGACAGCTTAACGGCCCACTTGCTGAATGAAATTGCTCCAGCAAGCATGCAGCCGCCAATAGATGTAAAGCATATACCAGCTGGTCTTCGTCACCTAAAAACTTTTCTCGTTGAGTACAGTTATATCTCCTCGAGGCTCTCAGAACAGCAGTTGAAGAGAGTAAAGGACATCTATACATATTTGATGGAAGCTAAGGAAGGAAATATTTTTGAAAGAAAATACCCCAACAACGACTGGTCTGCAATTTGGAAAAGTATCCACGATCGGAACTTACCCTCTAAGGTGAAAGCAACTTGGTATAATGCAGTCAACAGGAAAATAGCAACTAATTCCAAATTGTATGCTATACATCTCACAAATTCGTCCTTGTGCGCGTCATGCAACCTTCTTGAGACTGAAGAACATCGATTCGTGTGTGAAAGAGTAAGAGACATATGGCATATAGTTAAGCAGAAATTAGCGACCGTTAACAGAACATCTCCAACCGCTTTCACCGCCGCAGATTTTCTAACTCCAGACGCAGTGCCATATCCTGATACGAAAAGAAATGCTGTTAACTGGCTAAAAGGGCACACAGTGCACTATATCTTGAAGGCAGAAAATAAAAGCAAAGAAGATTACTGGGTGTATCTAACGACTCAGCACCATCATCTCATGCGGAAAAAAGACTACAAAAAACATTACGCATGCTTCCCAAACAGAATCATGGAATAAAATTATACCGAGAACAATAACAGATTAAGATTGGTACGGAATTCAGAGATGTCAGCCTTGCACGATTACAGATAACTGGAACCGGAATGTCTTCGATCCTTTCACGAGACACTACAGAAAAGAAATCAAGTCCGTGGCAAGACTCACCGGACTACATCCTCCTGAAGAAATTAGACATCACGTTTTATGTATTTTATTTATTTTTTAATCATCTTATGCCATACGCAAAGAAGTTTTAAGTTCTAAGAAACGTTTTTCAAGGGGATGCAAGCTTTTATGTTTTCCTTATGAAGATGAGAGACTTCACGTTTCAGTTTATTTTAATATACTTGTCTTTCCATTAGCAAGAGGAAGATTCATTACCTTTAATTAATATTAAGAAGAAATATTTATTCTCATTTATCTTAGCTAAGGTAATTTAGGCATCCAGCTTACAGAAAAAAATTAGCCGAAATAAATAAAAAAATAAAATAAAATAAAAAATACAAAAAAACGAAATAGTGGCCGAGCACTCGCAAAAGTAAGGAAAATGAGGATTTGGCATCAAAAACATAAAAATTACATAAAATAAAAAAGTAAAAAAGAAGTTGGTAGAAGGATGGACTCTTGATAATAATAATAATAATAATAATAATAATAATAATAATAATAATAATAACAATAACGACAAAAAAAAGATGGATAGAGCGTCTGCCATGTAAGCAGGAGATCCCGGGTTCGAGTCCCTGTCGGGGCACACATTTTCAGCTGTCCCCTTCGAGTTATAACAACAATACCTGTCGGTAGCTGAGGGTTTCAATTAATTATCATGAAGTTTTTAACCGTATACAATAGTGCCCTGTCTGCTAGTTATAGGTATTATGTTGTCTACATGCACATTGAGAGAGTGCTGCCGATCATAACGGCATACCTTTCTATAGACAACAGTAGCATCAGAGGATCTGTTAGTCCACTTGACCCTATCGGATGAAGTGTTCAGGTATATTGAGAACACCGGAGATGCTGTTACTCTTCCTTGGAGCACATCTCTTGCATTTTCTTAACATTCTCTGCCCAGTATATCATACGGTATTTCTATAAGCCATAAATGCATCAAGACAGTCCCATATCAGTGAAGATATGGTCGTATAAGCCCACAACGTGTTGTGGTATGGAACACTTTTCTGAGGCTGAATTTACCTGACCATCTGCATCTCTAATTTGTAAGGTTTCCATTGCAAACACAGGGAGGTACGTGGGCAATTCTTTTTTTCAGTCTCCGATTGGTAGCGAAATTATAATCACTGTGAAAAGCAGAAGAAGTGTCTGTAACATGCCCATCTATCGCGTCACGTCATACTTTTAAATTCTGAGAGCACAGTAAGTGTATAAGGCCACCTGGAAAATAGTGTCATCAACGAAGTGTGAAGTCTTGCAGTGGGGTTTCGACTGATTTCAGTTAGCTGACATAAGGTAACTTTTGTGCGTTTCCTTCTTCAGGACAGTTCGTGGTTGCATACTGCACTTGCAACGAAGACGCGTGCTGCCTTTTAAATGAGAAGTATTTTATCACACACCACAGATCTCGGACTTGGCTCGTTCTGACTTCCAGCTCTCGTCTCACATGAACTGCCGGCTATGAGGATAACGTTTTGACACAAACAATGAGCTGCACGCCAGTGTACTAAATTGTCGTAAATCACAGTTGGCTGCCTTCTGTGACGAGGGAACTGAAAAGTTTAGCTACATGTTGCAAATGAAACATCTTTGATATTCACTGGGGTTTCCATTTCACGAATTTTGAAGGCACTGATGGAAACTTGTTTTATTCGTATAATGTCAAATGTGTTGAGCTTCTGTTATATTCTGAGGTTCTTCAGTAGGGTGCAGGAGCGATGCTCTCCTATAATTCTGTGTCCTCGTTCTTTACCCTCTCATCAGTAAGATCAATCACAGTATTTCTTAATTAGTGGTCATTAATCGCGATCGATGTGAACTAGTAAGGGGAATAAGTAACAGCGTATTCAGTGTGAAACGCAGTAGGTCCTCCGTCAGCTTTTGTGCTCAGTACCCTTTTTAATACTGTCAATCATATTTCAGTAGCAGTAATAAGAAACAAAGTACCACATCCGAAAAGAGCATTTCTTAACACATCAGTCAGTAAGTCTAAAACATTTTCCTTAATTTGAGGAAGAAATTTCTGAGAATGTGTTGCATGGAAATGATTCTTAGTCGGTGATGAAAACCAGAAAATAAGGGAATCGTGGCGTTAAATGTATGGTGCTACAAAAGTATGTTGAACATTAAATGGAGCAATAAAACACGAAGTGAGGTGGTTCTTTACAGAATGTGTCAAAAGAGTATTATGTGGATGAGAGGACATGTCTCAAAATATCTGGAAACAACTTCCAGGGTACTAGTGGAAGCTGTACGACATAAAAGCTGTAGAGAAAGAAGGAAATAGGAATATATTCTACACATAGATGAAGATGAAAGTTGTAAGTTATGTAGTTTTTAATTATGTTATTTATTAATTCTTCAGACTCATTAATGCGATATTGGATGGGATATTTGAATTCATTCACTGTCCTTATATGTGACCAAAATTACTTAGAATGTTTTCTATACCTTTCATCAAGATATTGGATACCTTACACACACGCACACCATACACGAGTGGGAGTAAAGTTTTCTTAATTGCCTCCATTCACTTGAGTAGTCATGTGGGGAAAGCCAATAAAACGTAAAAAACGTTTTGAACAACAACTCCTCGTGATTCCGAACGCAATGTGTAATTCGGAAGAGGAAACGACCAGTCATTGTGAATTACTTTTTGTCAGTTTTCCTGAATAATACTGGTGTCGTCCAACATAATTGAAAACTAGATGTTCTCCCTTATGACATACAGCATTATTTGGTCGTGATTCGTTGCAACCAGTCCTACGAAGCAAATAAAGTTCTTTAAAAAACCTCTGAATTTAAAGAAAACGCTTCTGGTGACATTACATAGTTCTGAATTCCTCTATACCTACGTTTTGCTGATATAAAACTTTCGAACTACGTGTGATAGAATTCTTTTGCGGCTTTATGACGAAACGTGATATATTAGTGACCTAACCGGGAAACTGTTACACGTGTTTCGTATTTGCGTATGAGCATTTATTTGGTTCACGAAAATTCCTATGAATAGAAGGTTGTCTATATTTCATGCATGACGGACGTCCCAATTTCTAAACATACGTCAGCATTTCCATTACCACATCCCGCCGTTATTCGTTTACAAACGTTCATAGGTCGGCTTAACTTTACTGAAAATCTGTTGTTGGCCGACAAAATATTTGTTTCATTACATGCTCTTGTGTATGAACCGACTCGCCAGCAACATCTACGTTTCTATGTTTACATTTTTGTTTCATATACTAGATTGGTAAATATTTAATCATTCTCCACGTACACATAATTACTGTGCCATGAGGCAGGAGAAACTTCTGCATTATATACGATCTGCAGTAATGTGAGAAGACAGCATGTTCCCATTGTGAGTGTAGCTTTTAATCATCCGGCAAACAAAAAATAACCTTTTAATATTCTATACGTGAACGCTATTCATAAATTTACCTCCGACTGGAAAACCGATAAAAGTTTTTTTGCTTCTACTTCCATGTTGCCATTTAAATTCGAGCATTTCTCTTACCGTGACACCAACGTCTTTAGCCGTTCATCACAAAACGGTGCCGCTTCATGCATATCCAGCCATTGAAAGCATCCTCGAATTAATCTATGGTCGGGAAGTGCTGATTCGCCAATCAGATATTCATCTTGGGGGATAGATGAAAGTCGCTTTTCGCTAAGTTTGGTCTATAATGGGGATGTTAAAATACTTCTTGGACAAAGAGTTTTTCCTTCCATAAGCAGTATGGGATCGCCCACTGTCGTGAAGGAGAGTGAGATTTTCGGTAATCAACCTGCGCCGTTTGTTTTGGATACTCCATCGGCGTTTCGTAGCTCACAATAAACCTGTATCAAGTGGCACTTTACTCTCGTGATACGTCATTAATAGAGTCCTGCTTCACACAGTCACGTAGTTTAAATACCTTGGCTAACGTTGCAAAGTGGTATGAAATGCAGCTAGCGTGTGAGTTTTGCGGTAGGGAAGGCGTACGGTCGACTGCGGTTTATTGGGAGAGTTCTAGGAAAGTGAGGTTCATCTGTAAAGGAGACCACATGTAGGACGCTAGTGTGACCTATTCTTGAGTACTGCTCAAGTGTTTGGGATCCGCACCAGGTCTAATCAAGGGAAGATATCAAAACAATTCAAAGGCGGGCTGCTAGATTTGTTACTGGTAGGTTCGAACAACACACGAGTGTTACGGACATGCTTCAGAACCTCAAACGAGAATGCATGTAGGAAAGGTGATTTTCTTCTCGATAAAATTTAGAGATCCAACATTTGAAGCTGACTGCAAAACGACTCTACTGCCTGTAACATACGCTACGCGTAAGGACTAAATTAGGGCTATTAAGAGGTGTCTAAACAGTTGTTTTTCCCTCCCTCTATCTGCGAGTGGAACATGAAAGGAAGTTGCTAGTAATAGAAAGGGATACCATCCACCGCGCACCGTACTGCGGACTGTGGAGAATCCATGTCGATGTAGATGGAGATCTGTGTCAAACTGTATCTGTGATCCTCCCGTCCGCTTCAGTCCTTTGCTGCTTACATACTGACGAGCAAAACAGACACGTCTCTGCCACTACTTTTTCAGTCACTCAAGCACCATGAGGATACAAGCATTTGTCTATAGTTAACAGCAAATGAGAGGGTGGAATTTGTGAGCAGCCATGGTGAATTAAAAATCAACTGGTTTCATTCTATGTATTTAATGAAGTGAAATCAAGGAACAGGTAAATATTTAAGACAAAAAATTACTTCCAACGATAAAACCGAGCTACTCGATCAGCTCAAAACAATGAAACAAAATTCTGGAATTGTGAGCTACGAAGAAATCAGTTATTCAAAAGCATGGAGAACCAAAATAAGCACAAACACAACGTGTCTCTGGATGGTGAACCGGCCGGGCGGAGTGGCCGTGCGGATCTACGAGCTGCAGTCTGGAGCCGAGCGACCGCTACGGTCACAGGTTCGAAACCTGCCTCGGGCATGGATGTGTTAGTTAGGTTTAATTAGTTCTAAGTTCTAGACGACTGATGACCTCAGAAGTTAAGTCGCACAGTGCTCAGAGCCAGCCATTTTTGATGGAGAACCAATGACGCTCTAATACATTATCGTAATGGCTCTATTTTGTAATCACTTTAGTTACGTAAAGCTATAGTGACAGTATCTTTCGAGGCTACACCTCCGTCGTACAGTGCTACAAATTAACATTTACTGCTGACACAGTTTTCATTTATTGTTGTTGTGGTCTTCAGTCCTGAGACTGGTTTGATGCAGCTCTCCATGCTACTCTATCCTGTGCAAGCTTCTTCATCTCCCAGTACCTACTGCAGCCAACATCCTTCTGAATCTGCTTAGTGTATTCATCTCTTGGTCTCCCTCCACGCTGCCCTCCAATACTAAATTGGTGATCCCTCGATGTATCAGAACATGTCCTACCAACCGACCCCTTCATCTAGTCAAGTTGTGCCACACGCTCCTCTTCTCCCCAATTCTATTCAATACCTCCTCATTACTTATGTGATCTACCCATCTAATGTTAAGCATTCTTCTGTAGCACCACATTTCGAAAGCTTCTATTCTCTTATTGTCTAAGCTATTTATCGTCCACGTTTCACTTCCATACATGGGTACACACCATACAAATACACTCAGAAACGACATCCTGACATTTAAATCTATACTCGATGTTAACAAATTTTCCTTCTTCAGAAACGCTTTCCTTGCCATTACCAGTCTACATATTATATCCTCTCTACTTCGACCATCATTAGTTATTTTGCTCCCCGAATAGCAAAACTCCTTTATTACTTTAAGTGTCTCATTTCCTAATCTAATTCCTTCAGCATCACCCGACTTAATTCGACTACATTCCATTATCCTCGTTTTGCTTTTGTTGATGTTCATCTTATATCCTCCCTTCAAGACACCATCCATTCCGTTCAATTGCTCTTCCAAGTCCTTTACTGTCTTTGACAGAATTACAATGTCATCGGCGAACCTCCAAGTTTTTATTTCTTCTCCATGGATTTTAATACCTACTCCGAACTTTTCTTTTGTTTCCTTTATTGCTTACTCTATATACGGATTGAATAACATCGGGGATAGGCTACAACCCCGTCTCACTCCCTTCCCAACCATTGCTTCCTTTTCATACCCCTCGACTCTTAGAACTGCCATCTGCTTTCTGTACAAATTGTAAATAGCCTTTCGCTCTCTATATTTTACCCCTGCCACCTTCAGAATTTGAAAGAGTGTATTCCAATCGACATTGTCAAAAGCTTTCTCTAAGTCTACAAATGCTAGAAACGTAGGTTTGCCTTTCCTTAATTTTTCTTCTAAGTTAAGTCGTAGAGTCAGTATTGCCTCACGTGTTCCAACATTTCTAAGGAATCCAAACTGATCTCCCCCGAGGTCGGCCTCTATCAGTTTTCCATTCGTCTGTAAAGAATTCGCGTTAGTATTTTGCAGCTGTGACTTATTAAACTGATAGTTCGGTAATTTTCACGTCTGTCAAGACCTGCTTTCTTTGGGATTGGCATTATTATATTCTTCTTGAAGTCTGAGGGTATTTTGACTGTCTCATGCATCTTGCTCACAAGATGGTAGAGTTTTGTCAGGACTGGCTCTCCCAAGGCTTTCAGTATTTCTAATGGAATGTTGTCTACTCCCGGGGCCTTGTTTTGGCTTAGGTCCTTCAGTGATCCGTCAAACGCAATATCATATCTCCCATTTCATCTTCATCTACATCCTCTTCCGTTTCCATAATTTTGTCCTCAAGGACATCGCCGTTGTATAGACCCTCTATATGCTCCTTCCACCTTTCTGCTTTCCCTTCTTTGCTTAGAACTGGGTTTCCATCAAAGCTCTTGATATTCCTGCAAGTGGTTCTCCTTTGTCCAAGGGTCTCTTTAATTCATCTGTAGGCAGTATCTATCCTACCCCTAGTGAGATAAGCCTCTACATCCTTACATTTGTCCTCTAGACATCCCTGCTTAGCCATTTTGCACTTCTTGTCGATCTCATTTTTGAGACGATTGTATTCCTTTTTGCCTGCTTGATTTACTGCATTTTTATATTTGTTCTGTTACACAAGGATTTCTACTAGCCCTTCGTCTTTTTACCTATTTGATCCTCTGCTGCCTTCACTATTTCATCCCTCAGAGCTACCCATTCTTCTTGTACTGTATTTCTTTCCCCCATTCCTGTCAATTTTTCCTTTATGCTCTCCCTGAAACTCTTTACAACCTCTGGTTCTTTTTGTGATGACTGGGTGTTGTGTGATGTCCTTAGGTTAGTTAGGTTTAAGTAGTTCTTAGTTCTAGGGGACTGATGACCATAGATGTTAAGTCCCATAGTGCTCAGAGCCATTTGAACAATTTTAGCCCACCTTTTTGCAGTTTCTTCAGTTTTAATCCACAGTTCATAACCAATAGATTGTGGTCAGGGTACATATCTGCCCCTGGAAATGTCTTACAGTGTAAAACCTGGGTCCTAAATCTCTGTCTTACCATTATATAATCTATCTGATACCTTTTAGTATCTGTAGGGTTCTTCCATTTTCTGCATTCCGCGATTCGGGGAAATACTTTCTATTACAGAGCGTGTTGTTTTGTGTACTGTGATATTTGCGATATGTGAAGTGCTGCATTATTCTGCTGCCTTTACGATCACGTAATTTTGTAACGGTATGACAGCAGCTTATACAGTGCAAACATCGTGCATAAAAATACAGTCAACGTACTTGATAATGGAATGTATTTCCACAATTGTGCAAAACATAAATAAATGAAAATCGTGACTGACTGAAACTAGTGTCATTTAATCACAAAGATAACCGTTGTTTTTTAGTCGCAGAGTCCTTACAACAATTTATAATGAAGAAAATATAAAAGCTGTGTTTACTCCGTGCTTCCCAAAACATCTTAGTATTTGGCACTCTGTCTCCATACAACCCGACTACCAACGAATAATTTAGTTGACAATTTTAGCTGATGTTCGTGTAGTGACAGCTCTACAGTTTCTGGCCAAGTGTCTTGTTACGTAATGTTTACACCTATTTCATGACTGAAACACATAGCTCTCTCCTATCCATTGTGCAGAACGTTAACATGGTCATTATTGAAATAGCTACCTTCTGGGAATGAAATGACGGACTATGATCAAATCGTCCCGTGTGGTGAAGAAAAGAATGGTTGCGTAACTCCACAGAGAATTTTTGAATAGGTCATTGAGAGTTAGCTTTTAATTTTAACCTGTAGGATATTCCGCAAAAAGAACTTGTTTGAGATGGTTCTCATGTTAGCACTTGTTACTCCAGGTCAGCTATGGTACTGCAAGCTCAGATTAGCACAACATATGCTATACCTTCAGGACGGATACAACAACGTGTTAAAGTAGCGTGATCTGAAGTCACCAAGGTAGATTACAGGAAACCGTTTTCGTGGGATGGCTTATTGCCCTCCTTCCGTGTTACCCACGTAATGGGTACGACGGCTCACGGTTTCTGATGCCCTCACTGATCGTAACTGCTGGTTGACTGGGCGGTAATCGACCAATTAACGACGCTGCGTTGCGTCGCGTGGGTTGCGGCTTATTAGGCGTTAGGCTCTTCGATCGGTCGGTAATATGTGCCCACTGGACAGCACACATTGACGAAATGGGAGTAATAACATACGCCGAAGATGCTGCTATCCACTATGAAAGTCAGTAAAAGTAACAGGAACTGTTCTTTCGAATCAGCTGTGTTCGGAGAGGAGAACGCAGACAGTAAACCAAATGAAAATCTAGTTGTTCAGGAGCAGCAGCAGGAAAGAGAATAACATCATAAATGAGGACCACATGGTAAACTATGTGAAAGAATACTTATATCTTGGAAGTCATGCTACACTTGATGTACCAAACAAGTAGGACCTGGTAACAGCAAGAGTTGCGTACGAAAAAAGAGCATTCTTCGCCGAAAAAAGACTACCAATATCAAACGTAGCCATAAATCTGAGACAGACATTTTTGAGAATGTAAGAATAGGGAACAGCTTTATACCGAAGAGATTCATATATTGTGGGGAAACAGGAAACGAAAACACTCGGAGCCTTTGAGATGTGATGTTATTGGATGCTGAAAAGTGATAGGACTGATAAATAAGAAGTTATGAACTATGAGAAAAGTAATGTGAGGAAACACTAAACAGAAGTAACAGGATGATACGATACGTTTAAAATGTAACGGGATAACTTTTATTCTGCTAGAGGGGGCACACATGACAGAAATACTAATAAAAGATTACATTTTATCCAAGATTACGAAATACATAGAACAAAACAATTGACACAAAACCAGCGTTGATTCAGCACATAGCATTCTTGAAAAACGCAACTGACTCATTAACCGCGCGAAATATTGGGTGCCATTGACAGCAGGGGACCTCAAGATGGTCCAGCATTAAGAGACATCCAGAAGGATTTCGCCACAATTCACTTCTAATCATATTGAGCCTCTTGTCAAAAAGGTCACGGTTCGTAATAACTTACATGAAATCATGCCGTGAAACTGGAGTGATGTCTGGGGTTTGCGAAGGGTATTACAAGCGCACTGCTGCTCTTAAAGTACTTAAACACTTTAGGAGACACTCTTAGCTGTCTTGTTAGACAATTTGCAGATGACACTGTCCTTTACTTGAAAACGAATAACAAAACTTTCCGACAAAATATATGAATGGTGCCAATATTATCGGATGACCGTAAACAACAAAAAATGTGAGGTACTTCACAGGAACACTAAAAAGTTTCGTTGTATTTTGGTTACACTATAAATGACATTACAGATTCAGCTGAACACCTAGGGATTACAATTATCAAGAACTTAAACTGGAACCGTAAGGGGAAAATAATCTGGGGAAGACGAACCAAAGACTTCATTTCGTTGGCGGAACACTTAGAAGAAACAACAGATCTGCTTAAAACACTGCCTACACTAACCTTTTCCGTCGTCTTGTGGAATATAACTGAGGCGAGGTCTTTGAACACAGTCAAAGAAAGGAAAAGCTGCTTGTCTTGCGTAGTTGTGGAACAGGAGAAAGAATGTAACAGATATGGTAAGGCAATTGTGGTGGCAACCATGGAACAAAACAGTTCTAAGCTGGGGCGACATCTTTCCACGAAATTTCACCGACTTTCTTCCACGAACGAAAAAACTTTTCACTGACTCATCTTCGCAATAAGGTACGACATATCAGAGTTTGCATTTAAAGTATCAGATTTTCAGTTTTCCACATAATATCTGACATAGCAACGGTCGATAAACAGCCTCAAAGGGTTTCTATGACCTCTCTCAAACATTTAAGTGTGAATTGCAGAATAATCGTGTAAACTAGATCGAGATGTATACAACATATAACGGAGATCCTTCGGTGTATGTGCTACTCTGGTTTCGAGCTATTTTCATAGGTGAGGATATCGTCGTGGGTCGCATCTACACTACTGGCCATTAGAACTGCTACACCACGAAGATGATGTGCTACAGACGCGAAATTCAACCGACAGGAAGAAGATGCTGTGATACGCAAGTGATTAGCTTTTCAGAGCATTCACACAATGTTGGTGCCGGTGGCAACACCTACAACGTGCTGACATAAGGAAAGCTTCCAACCGATTTCTCATACACAAACAGCAGTTGACCGGCGTTGCCTAGTGAAACGTTGTTATGATGCCACGTGTAACGAGGAGAAATGCCTACCATCACGTTCCCTACTTTGATAAATGTCGGATTGTAGCCTATCGCGATTGCGGTTTATCGTATCGCGCCATTGCTGCTCGCGTTGATCGAGATCAAATGACTGTTAGCAGAATATGGAATCGGTGGGTTCAGGAGGGTAATACGGAACGCCGTGCTGGATCCCAACGATCTCGTATCACTAGCAGTCGAGATGACAGGCATTTTATCCGCATGACTGTAACGGATAGTGCAGCCACGTCTCGATCACTGAGTCAACAGATGGGGATATTTGCAAGACAACAACCATCTGCACGGGTAGTTCGACGACGTTTGCAGCAGCATGGACTGTCAGCTCGGAGACCATTGCTGCGGTTACCCTAGACGCTGCATCATTAACAGGAGCGCTTGCGATGGTGAACTCAACGACGAACCTCGGTGCGCGAATGGCAAAAAGTCATTTTTCCGGATAAATCACGGTTCTGTTTACAGCATCATGATGGTCGCATCCGTGTTTGTCGACATCGTGGTGAACGCACATTGGAAGCTTCTATTCGTCATTGCCATACTGGCGTATCACCCGGCGTGATGGTATGAGGTGCCATTGATTACACGTCTCGGTCACCTCTTTTTCGCATTGACGGCACTTTGAACAGTGAACGTTACATTTCTTCATTCGATCCCTGCGAAACCCTATATTTCAGCAGGATAATGCACGACCGCATGTTGCAGGTCCTGTACGGGCCTTATGGATACAGAAAATGTTCGATAGCTGCCCTGGCCAGCACATTATCGATATCTCTCACCAACTGAAAACGTCTCTTCAATGGTGGCCGAACAACTGGCTAGTGACAATACGCCATTCACTACTCTTGATGAACTGTGGTATCGTGTTGAAGCTGCATGGCAGCAGTACCTGTACACGCCATCCAAGTTCTGTTTGACTTAATGCCTAGGCTTATCAAGGCCGTTATTACGACTAGAGGTGGTTGTTCTGGTTACTGATTTCTCAGTATCAATGCACCCAAACTGCGTGAAAATATAATCACATGTCAGTTGTAGTAAAATATATTTGTCCAATGAATACCCGTTTATCATCTGCATTTCTACTTGGTGTAGAAATTTTAATGGCCAGCAGTGTATTCACACAGCCGAGTGTTATCTTAAGACATGTTCTACCACCTTTTACCTTCTTCTTTTAACGCTTACCAAATATAACTTCCATCATCGATTCCACACGCAAGTAGCATATTTCATATCTTATGTGTCCATCTAATGTTCCGTATGTTCTGTAAAGGAGCAGTATACGCTGCACAAGAGGGACAGATCACAGTGATAAGATCTGGAAGGGACATAGCCTTTCTGGCCAGTAAAACCCTTTGAATGGACGAGACAGTATAGGCATGGTGAAGAATATTTGCGTTGCTAACAACTGCTTTAATTAAATTAATACAATTTGAAACAATCGCTCCGAAACAACCATCAAATGAAATTCAATAGCAAAAATTATTTTAAAAATCTTGATCGTTAATGTTACAGGTTGAAGATTGTACTATGAAATTACAATAATTATCAAAGCAATTTTAAAAATAATAAAAGTACATAATAACACATTTTAAATGTAGTTTCAAATACTCACTTACTAGCGAGATTGATAGACAGGTTTCAAAAGCAATAATAATTCATCATCAGCTCCTCTGTAACAATGACACAGAATCAACACACCAATGAAGCTCGGCTCCATACAGGTGGATTGTTTGCCCCACTAGTTAAAGAATAACGCTAAACCCAATTGGATACATGTTTACAATATATAGAAAGGGAAGTTACACATACGCCACGCACTTCAATACGTAAGAAATATTACAACTTAGTTCACATTAAAAGACGAAATACGTGCCAAGAACGATAACTGGTTAAGTTGCATTTGGAAGTAGACGGTCTTAATAATCCAAAGACACAAATATCGTAATATTATGTAACATCTGAGCCTAGTTTACCCGTGTATTTTTGTATGTATTGAACTGGAGACCTGGAAAAGACGGAGAAGTTTCGTCACTGCCGTAACCCTCAGTGGTACACAACCGCACAACATGTGACAGCAGTCCACTCACCCCACCGCCGCCCCACGCCGAACCCAGACGTCTCATTCCAGACGAGTATGTTTGGGTGGTAGAGTAATGATAGTTTACGCGTACGTGGAGACAGTGTTTGCGCAGCAATCACCGACGTAGTGTAACTGAGGCTGAATAGGGGGAACCAGCCCGCATTCGTCGAGGCAGATGTAAAACCGCCTTAAAAGCCATCCACACTTTGGGTGGCAGACCGGATCTCGACACTAATCCGCCGGACGGATTCGTGCCGGTGACCGGCACGCCTTCCCGCCTGGAAATCAGTATGTTAGACCGCACGGCTAGCCGTGTGGGCTAGTTTACCCTTACTTTATGTTAACAGGCTCACCAAGCAGCGTACCCTACAGTATTTCTCGCGCAACAGCCAACACCTTCCCTCTCTGCCTTGCGGTGTTACTCTTGACGTGCCTCCCACCTGGCGGCCAACCCCCTGTCGTATGGTGTTGCAACAAGGGCTTTTACCACTCTCCTAGATATAATAGGATTCGACGGACGTTTCAAGTGCTGTATACGTCGCATAGAATACGGCTGAAGGAGAAACAGTGAGGAAATTAGCGAATATCAGCAACAGGTGTTATATAGACTTGGTTCACAATGGAACCGAACACGGCAAAGTAGCGGAAGACTTGGAATGACTTTCCAATCTAGGAACAAGTATTATGCAGGACGGCCAAAGGAAGTAATTTATCTGAAGTAGAATTTCCCAGGTGAAAGCTTTTGTTTATGAATGAAATAAACCGCAATGACGTACTGATACAGAATTTCGGAAGATGTACCTAAAAGTGTACGTCGTACAGATTTTCTGGTACGCTAATTCAGGTTTTCGGGCGGTAACTGCGCAACTATCAGACCCACTTAGCTGAGGCCCACGTTTCATTTCGCTGTCCTTCGACAACCCTAGGTTTCTTTCAATGTAGGTCATCTACAGCATACACAAAGGATCCTGCGTTTCTAATTAATGTCACCCAAATTGTGACATAGTAACTGTTACATTTATTAAATTCTGCACTTGTAGTAATTAGCTATTTTTATGTCACGTGTTACAAGTGGACGGGACTGTTCACGCAGACTGTAAACATATATTAATCTTATACTTTTCAAAGGTGTGACGAAACGTTGTTGAACGGCTACCTACGACAGACAGCTTCAAGATTCTCGGCCGGACACAGAGATGGCACCAACATCAATGAAAGTTCGGTTTCGTTGTGGTAATAAATGTTACGCACAAGACGACCCATTTCCCAACTTGATACCCAGTCCAGCCACATTAATGGGACTACCTGTCAAAAGCCTCATTGATCATCTTTTGCAGTGCTGATGCCCAGGAAGAGAGTGTGATTCTGAAATGTACCGACAGATGTGGAACCACACCGATTCCAGTGCCATTACAAGCTGGGCTAGGTTTCACAGTTAAGAATACATGACGCGAACATCCCGATCGAGATGACCCGACAGTTTCTCGGCTGGAAGTTCGGCGGCTAGATGAGTACGGTAAACTCATCCAGGTTCTCTTAGAATCACGTACATAAGCTGCTAGATGTGTGATAGGCTGCATTGTCCTGTTGGCAGATACCATCGTAGTGAGAAAACACAAACTCAAGTACGGATGGAAATGTCCCTCAAGGATAGATGCTAACTTACGTTGATCCATTGTGCCTTCCCAAATGACAAGATTCCTAAGGGAATACCTCGGAAAGGTTCCCCAGACCATAACACTCGTTGCTCCGGCGTGAGACCTTCTGAGGAATGTTGGAGCGTCATACACGCCGAAGCCCTTGTGTCCAATGGAGCACAAAACGTGATTCATCTGATAAGGCCTCCTGTCACCATTCAGTGGACGTCTCTTGTGGTATTGGCGTGAAAATTCCAGCCTTCGTCGCTAATGAACTGCAGTCTTCAATGTTACAGGCAGTACCGGGAATTGAACCACGGACCTTCGCGTGCCGGCGACAATAACCGCTGAACTATGGAAGCAGACATCTTTTATATATAGCCATGCTGCAGAGGCCCATTGGCTGGAACAATCGTTGAGCGTTCGAGGAAACACATGCACGCCTCTTGGTCTGAACAAATCTCTGCAGCCGTCGTTCTCTTCTGACCTTTATTGCCCGTTGTGCAACGCTGTTGCCTCGACGTTGGATTTGGGTAATGCTGTATTTTTACGGAATACTTTACTCACGGCGACACGATAACAGTTTACAAACTGGCTTACACCCTCGGACAATGATCATGACCTACGGACGTCAGATTGTGGCAATGACTGTACAGTTTCTGCATGTCTTCCGACACGCTGGTGCTGCCACCTGTCGCTTGTACATGGTTATTGCCCGTTGACATCGGACATAAGCGGTGGTCACATTAATGTGATGGAACCGTGTACATGTGGTTATGTACAGCCCTCGAAGACCACTCGACGCCGTGCCATCCTCTGCCATGTAATGCTTTCTGATGCTGTATGGAGGTGCGCATTACCACCACACCACCCTCTAGCCTGTTGCAAGCTTCCAAGATCTTTGATACGCTACTTCTCACTCACGTACCTCCTCAGTTGCCGTCATGAGTCTGCACCCTGTTCCACTCCTCCCACCGAGAAAATTATGCAGGCAGTGCAGAAACCCAGTCTACCGTGTGCTGTCGACGCTAACTGCTGAACTCTGTAGGCAGACAGGATACTTTTTGTACACCTGCAAAACCGTGCATTCAAAATCATTACAGATTTTCGCCTAAGGAAGTTGGTATGCATTCTATGAAATCTGATAACTAACCTGCGCCGTCATTTTCATCAGCAAATAAGCTAGTGCGTGAATTCACACGTGCGGTTTTTCTTTTGATTAATATTCACATGGAGCACAACACCAAGCCACACAACCTTGAGAATGTTCATAATAGCAATGGCGGGAAATCAAAATTTTGAGGTGCGTGGCGTAGTTTGCGCGCTATGACAGTTAGAAAAATGTTATCGTGCTATATACATAAAATCAAAAAGTCTTTTTACACAAAGGATGAATAACAATAGCTCAAAAACAAATTTATCACGTGTTTCAATTTTCTCAAAAATAATACAACATATTTTTTTTTATTTTTTATTTTATTTTTATTTATTTATTTTTACTCCGAACGTAACATTGGTCATTTCCAGCTAGAAACGAAGCAACAGCAACAGTAGGTATACGAATCCGGAAGCCCCGCACCGGAAGAGGGCCGTTTTTTTTTGTTCAGTGATGACGTGAAAATGAATTGACCACTTACGTTTGAATGTATTTGAAAATAATTCTGCCGATTTTCTTGCTGCGAGCGAAACGTTGCTGACGTATGATTTATTACATTTTAATTAATTAGTTAATTCATTTAGGACATTTTGTTTAAGAAAATTCGCTTATTCATATTTATATTTGATACACTACTGGCCATTAAAATTGCTACACCACGAAGATGATGTGCTGGAGACGCGAAATTTAACCGACAGGAAGAAGATGCTGTGATATGCAAATAGTTAGCTTTTCAGAGCATTCACACAAGGTTGGCGCCAGTGGCGACACCTACAACGTGCAGACATGAGGAAAGTCTCCAACCGATTTCTCATACACAAACAGTAGTTTACCGGCGTTACCTGGTGAAACGTTGTTGTGATGCCTCGTGTAACGAGGAGAAATGCCTACCATCACGTTCCCTACTTTGATAAAGGTCGGATTGTAGTCTGTCGCGATTGCGGTTTATCGTATCGCCACAATGCTTCTCGCGTTGGTCGAGATCCAATGACGGTTAGCAGAATATGGAATCGGTGGGTTCAGGAGCGTAATACGGATCGCCGTGCTGGATCCCAACGGCCTCGTATCACTAGCAGTCGAGATGACAGGCATCTTGTCCTCATGGCTGTAACGGATCGTGCAGCCACGTCTCGATTCCTGAGTTAACAAATGGGGACGTTTGCAAGACAACAAGCATCTGCACGAACAGTTCAACGACGTTTGCAGCAGTATGGACTATCAGCTCGAAGACCATGGCTGCGGTTACCCTTGACGCTGCATCACAGACAGGAGCACCTGCGATGGTGTACTCAACTTCGAACCTAGGTTCACGAAAGGCAAAACGTCATTTTTACGGAAGAATCCCGGTTCTGTTTACAGCATCATGATGGTGTCATCCGTGTTTGGTGACATCGTGGTGAACGAACACTGGAAGCGTGTATTCGCCATCGCCATACTGGCATATCACCCGGCGTGATGGTGTGGGGTGCCATTGGTTACACGTCTTGGTCACCTCTTGTTCGAATTGACGGCATTTTGAACAGTGGATGATACATTTCAGACGTGTTACGGCCGTGGCTCTACGCTTCATTCGATCCCTGCGAAACCGTACATTTCAACCATGATAATGCACGACCGCATGTTGCAGGTCTTGTACGGGCCTTTCTGGATACAGAAAATGTTCGACTGCTCCTTGGCCACCACATTCTCCAGATCTCTCACCAATTGTGAACGTCTGGTCAATGGTGGATGAGTATCGTGTTGAAGCTTCATGGGCAGCTGTACCTGCACACGCTATCCAAGCTCTGTTTGACTCAATGCCCAGGCGTATCAAGGCCGTTATTACGGGCAGAGGTGGTAGTTCTGGGTACTGTTTTCTCAGGATGTATGCACCCAAATTGCGTGAAAATTTAATCACATGTCAGTTCCAGAATAATATATTTCTCCAGTGAATACCCGTTTATCATCTGTATTTCTTCTTGGTGTAGCAATCGAAATGCCAGTAGTGTATTTTCAGTTACGGTTTCGAATGATTTTATTTAGGCTTTAGCTTCAGTCTCTTAAAAGCTAAAGATTGTACGTCTTTGGTTTTAAATACCACAGGAGAGCTGGACATATGCCCCGCAGCGGCGATCTCGCTGATACTCCTCGTCCGAACTGCTCCACCTGAAATCTCTAAAATGTTTATTTCGCTACGAAGATCGTTCGGCACAACTAGGTGCTATGTTGTATAATGCGTATGGACTGATGTCTCTGACTTTTCTTTTATCAACGAAAAGCTTATTGCTTCTGAGATAGTCTCTCGAAGAATATTGACAGTGAAAAGATGCACTATCATTCCACACTGCGGTTCCGATCGATCTACTTCACGTAATGTCTGAAGAATATTTGTCAAATCTTTTTTAAATTGGCAAATACACACCTTGAATGCGTATTATTTTTTTGAATTTACTTATTGTGCCATCGACGAACTAAATATTCATAATAGAGCTTAATAGCATTGCACAGCAACAGCAAAATCTCTCCAACATACTGTAAAACACGTCCGATCTCTGTAATCCATGATAGCGAGTCCTCCAATATACATCTTTGCTTACTTATTCCAGAGAGACGCGTCCGTAGCATGGAACGACCAATTCTCGGAAGCAGTTTATACTACTCTCGGCATTAATAATTCGCCGCACGTTAGTCAAAATATTTCACCATTTGCGATCCATTACAACGATTACGGTAGCGCTGCACTAGAAGAGGGGAAGTCGACACTATAATCCTGAAAGATGGTGATCAGAATATTCTGAAATACGAAAAACATTTCCCGTAACAAATCTCGTTTCACAAGATGACATAATAAATGGGCAATATAACTGGTCTTGTGGATGAAGGTCAATAAACACCTAGCACGAAGAGGCTGCTACCATAAAAAGGATATTTTTCGTAAGGAACAAGCCCCTACAAAAAATGTTCATTTGTTAGTGCTAACATTGAAGTAACTGAAGAATGGACCGTTGGAAAATTCATCTTGTTCATGATATTTGGCGCTGCGTGACGTCCACGTGTTCCCAGATATAAGACAAATATAGAAACACATGTAACCATTGTCAAGAGCCATACACTAAATACAATGATGTTATGGCCTTCCACAGGCCATGGTACCAGTGAATTAATTCAAAAACTAAAAAGTAATCTACATCACATATGAAGTACCAATCTACGAGCAAAAACAATGCATAGGCTACGGAGCATACAAAGTAACTTATCAAACCCAGTAAATCAACCACTCGCATCAAGAGAATTTCTAGAGTATGCAAAAAAGGAAAACGTTCCTCACTTGTTAAAAATGGATGTCGCCATTTTCAAAAATAACGAATTAAATTATGAAGGACAAATTAATGAATTACAACAATAAAAACAAAGTTACAAGTCCGTCATAGATTGGTTTCCGATGGATCGAATCCACCATAGAAGAAATATTTAGAAATTCGTACTTCATTTTCTTGACAAGGACGATTGCGTAGCGACAGGTTCCGCTCAGACCTAGCAGATAGCATACAAAGAATAGAGATAACAAAAGCCTCAAATAAAGCTTGAAAGGCACCTACTGCTTACATGTTGCGTAAAACATCATTATTTTCTCATTTTGTACTACAGTTCGTATCAAGCCTCACAATTTTCGTGTCATCGTGTCAATTAATCCTATCACTCTGATATAATAAGCGGGAAGGGCTTCGATTTCACGTGAAGACTTTCAGTGCTCACACGCATACTAGCAATCGCTTTGGTTATGTATAATACCACTCTCGCAGCATACCAATAACATGGATAAAAAAAAAAAATTGGCCGACTTAAGAATGTGCCACGTTTTATGCGAGACTGAACTTGTTAATAGCATGATAATTTTCTTTCAAATATTGTAGACTGCTGCATCCCCCTGGGTCTACTATTGCAGAAAATAAGGCTCTATTAATAAAATAAGAAGTAACTGGTAAATTAACCTCTAGTAATATAAGGGAGTCACAACATTTCACACTAAGTGATGAACAATTACAGAAAAAGTAGGGCGAGATTTTCATGCAGGCAGAATGCGATTCTTTAAAAAAAAAAAAAAAAAAAATACAGCTAATACAGTTAGCTGCCACCTTCCGTTGGTGATGCACCAGGAGAGCAGCAAGTTACATAATAAGCTATGTCTGTTTGAGTTCATTATTAAATTCTGAAATATCTTGTGTGTTATTGTGTTCTTCCATAGATTAATTATCAAAGTATTTTCGTTTTAGTATCTGTACTTTTGCATACTTGTTAGAACATTAATTATTTGTTTTGAAAGGCCAATGGCCCCTGGTCACAGTAGTCAGCCAGCAACCTGCTATGGAGACGCATCAGGAGAATAGAAGTCACATATTTGGCATTTTACTGCTTGTTTTTGAAGTTTAATTTCCAAATTAGTTATAGTAGAGTGTACAAGGTTTGTGTGCTCTGCGTGTAGATGGGGAGGGAGCTGGCCGCAGTTCGCGAGCTGCTGAAGGTTACAAGCAGTCTGCAGCGAGCTGCCTCGGATTGTAGAAGTGGCGGAGCATCTGTTGCACCACCCGTGTCTTCTGTTTCGCCCATGGGCTCTGCTGACGAGACACCAGGCAGTGTAAATGTCAGGCGGGATCGATGACCATCGCAAGGTGAGCGGCAGAGAGTCAGAGAGGCGGCTGGCCTTCTTGCCTTGCCCATTCACCCTCTGAGTGGACATGTGGCTGCTCCTTAACCAGGGCCCGAGCAGGCACACGAGGGATCGAATTTGCTATTTATTGGGACCTCCAATGTTAGGAGCACTACGGAGTCACTTAAGCCCTGTACAAAAGGAGATATTTCTTGAACTACGACTGGCGCAGGGAATAAGCTGTTTCTTGTGATCAGTTACCTCGCGTGCCATCTGATGGTGAGCCGTCCCATTGCTACTAAATGGCATGCAACGGAGTGAAGCTATATTCCACGCCATACTGCTGCCATTTACTTGTGTAGATCTGTTTGTTTTTATTATCTATATTGCACTGTGTGCGATTGGATATTTTGAAGGGGGCCAGAGACATTCTTGTTGAGGCATACAGATTGAAAAATGTCTTAGTGATACAAAATCACTCACATATCACAACATAAATGCCAGCAAACAATGACTCGACAAAATAGGTGATCTACTGGAAGCGGTTATGTTCTCGTCTAGTGCCGAAATTGTAGCGAAGATGAAAAGTTTACGAGCAATGTTCGTGTCGGTACGTAAAAAAATAAAAGCTTCGACGAAGAGTGGAACATGTTAAGGCAAGCGCAAAATTGGTACAACAAACAGTAATGACACATAAGTAATTTTTTGCTTTCAATTTCCCGTGTGATCAGTATAGTACGTGAAGAAACTAAGACGATACCCTCGTTTCGTCGCACTGCACAAGATAATTCATACAAACATGCATACACTATATCTGAATAGCTTCGTTATCCAGCGCGTTTAGTTTTTATGCGGAACATTAGTGGTATCATTCTTTTTTCTTTCTAACTCTATGCAAAATACTATATGAACCTGAGGTGGGGCACTATGACCATGCAGTGTCTCGTATTACCCGCAAATATCCAGTCACAGAAACTATAAATCACACACTGCGAAATGTATACAATTGTTATCATTATCTTTCAGGATGACTGTCACATCACTGAGACACCAAACTCTCCCTTTCGTGTTAGTGAGGACTTCATAATTCTAGAGGAGTGTGACGTTCCGCCATTTCAAACAGCGACATCGCCATCATCAAACAGCAGTCCAGGTGGAAATTGTGTGCAAGGGCACAAAAAGAAAGAATGGTTACAATGAAGAAGAAAATGATATTTTGAAAGGAGCTGGCAATATCCTGACCGGCATAGATGAACAAAAAACTGCTCCAACTGATGTTGAAGCATTTGGTTCATATATAACTTTTTCACTAGAGGAAATAAAAAGTGAAGCTCTGACCATGAAAGGTAAGAGACGGATATATTAATTATTTATTTTCATTAAAATTCAGTTGCTCTTTATATATAAAATTTAAGTTCAATATAGTGGATTATCTGAATGCGAAATTTAATTACAGCAAAATCGAATTACAGAATTAATTCCTAAACCATCTGAGTTAATTTGTGAATAACGTATACCCCTCTGAGGCCATATTAACTTTTCAGTCATAATTCACATTAATTATTTTCAAGATTACACGATGTCTCACTACTAAATATTTTTACAGCTTTCAATGTCTCTGTGCATACTCAATTGTGTTGAAACATTCCTGAAGAGTGTCTTTCACTTTGCAAGGTTCTTTAATTGACTTGTGCTGACTTGATCTTCTCATGCCCCTAGGATTATTTTGCAGACATTCTCCTGGTATGACAACAAATTTCTGTCCTCTTTCCTCTCCACTTGTCCAACGCAAATCTTCCGACATGTGTCCAGTAAAAAATTATGTAGCACACAGGTAGACACTATGATTTCCTCTACAGCTTCAAAAGGAATCTCTATTTTGTAGGGAGAGTTTCGAATTCATTACTCATTATTTCATAAGCAATTACAGAAGTTCTTCTTGCACTGCTCAAACCGTAATTAGATATTTTTTGTTGTTGTGTGAGATTTCGCTTATAGGGTTTCATCACAGGCTCTGATAAGGGAAAAGCATCGTCAGCTACAAATATGTAAGGCACTACGGCTTGCGTTCCTGATAAGATCTCTGGTGGAGGTATGTTCATTAAATTTTCAGCACCAGGAAGAATTTTACAGAATAACAGTTCTGTAACAATCCTCCGTCACTAACCCTCCAATTGCAGCCGGCATCCACACATGTAAATCTATACTGCACATCAGTAGGTGCCACTCACAAAATGATTTTGCTTCCTTTTCTAGTTATGGTAGTAACGAATATCCAAGCGATCGCAATTCCACGTGCTTTTCATCTAAAGGACGAAGACAATTTGGAAAGTTCTGTAAGTTCAGAAATAGTTTTGAGACGCGGTTATATTCACTATCTGTTGATGGTATCTGAAAGGAAGAATATTTGCTGTGAATACGTCGATGGGACTACCATACACACCTGAACAAGGGAAGTAAGTGCAATCCTAAACTCTGGAATGATGGTGTAACAAAAGCTGTTTTCCCTAAGAATTGAAAATTATTAATTAGCAAATGTACTTATTTTGTTTCAAAATATCTGAGGTAAGTGAGAGATAGTTGTAACGTAAACTTTTACAGGGACGCGAAATTATAAAAATCTGTGATAATGCTTGGACACAGTCATAGCCAAGAGCGGACAAGAGGTATATTTTTCCCCTGAGATATTTTTTTGAAATTGTTCAGAACGTCACTTGAAAGAATTAATTGCTATTTGTAAGGAAGTAAACGAAATAAATGGAATGCTAATAGGTTGACAATTAACAAAACGTTACAAATAAGGGCCAGCAATGGATCATAAATATGTGCCGGAGACACCCAGAATTCTTTTTCCTCAGAGTAACATATGTGAACAGAAATTGTTCTCTTATTTTACCTTTGAGTTTATTTGAATGTGTTATTAGAGTACATTATTTTGGTCATTTTCTGAAGAAGTTTTACAAAATAAAATTTCCTTTGCTATTGAATTCTTAAAGCACTGGTAAATTACTTCACAAATTTCAGATAAAACTGAGGATATTATCCTTACAGTTATTCTGACTGAAAACATAAGCTCCTGTAACTTTCTTCAGTAGCTAGAAGCCTTAATGTTAGCAATAACGTAAAGAAATTTGTGAAATTTCTTTCAAGGGTACAAGCACGTACTGTACGTACTGCAGCTCAGTTATATTAGGCTTTAGTAAATTTACTTACCTAATTGAAGCTGAGATACATTTTCGCATAACTGTGTTTTTCTTCGTTATTCTTAGTCCTACCAAACGAAGCAATGTTGAGAATTCCGTCTTTCCCATTCTCGGAAAACTTTTGTTGGATTCCCTGTCTTCCAATCTTCGTTCATCGTGAAACAGACAGTGCAGCTCCCGACCGCAGTCATCGCTTCTTAAATTCAAAGTCTACTCGACCATTTTCTATTATGCCAAAGTAAATCTCTTCGTCGAGGCCAAACAGTAATGCATAAGGCATTTTCTGGAACAATGTTGCGCTATTTGCAGTCACTGTGCGCTCAAACCCAGCTACCAAATGGCACGCCAGCTCTTGGAGCAGGAAATTGTACCATTCTATTGTACCACAGCAGATAATAGTATAACCGAGTAGAATTTGTTTTGAACAGGAAGGTAGGGCAGAGAGTGTGTCACGGTGGATAGTTCAGTGACAGGGTTGTTCTTATCAGAATCGACAGCAAACCAATACCGACATCGATAATTCAGGTGTATATGCCGACGTCGCAAGCAGAAGATGAAGAGATAGAGAAAGTGTATGAGGATATTGAAAGGGTTATACAGTATGTAAAGTGGGATGAAAATCTAATAATCATTGGCGACTGGATTGCAGTTGCAGGGGAAGAAGTAGAAGAAAAGGTTACAGGAGAATATGAGCTTGGGACAATGAATGAGAGAGGAGAAAGACTAATAGAGTTCTGTAACAAGTTTCAGCTACTAGTTGCGAATACTCTGTTCAAGAATCAAAAGAGGAAGAGCTACACTGGGAAAAGGCCGGGAGATACGGGAAGGTTTCAGTTATATTGCATTATGGTCAAGCAGAGATCCCGAAATCAGATGCTTGATTGTAAGGTGTACCCAGCAGCAGATATAGAGTCGGATCACAATATAGTAGTGATCAAGAGTAGGCTGAAGTTTAAGACATTAGTCAGGAAAAAATCAATAAGTAAAGAAGTGCCACACGCAAGTACTAAGGAATGACGAGATACGGTTGAAGTTCTCTACGGCCATAGATACAGCAATAAGGAATTGCCCAGTAGGCAGTACAGTCGAAGACCAATGGAAATCTCAAAAAGGGCCATCACAGAAATTGGCAAGGTAACGGCGATGAAACCATGGGTAACAAAAAAAAATTCAAGTGATCCATGAAAGGAGGAAGTACAAAAGTGTTCCGGGAAACTCAGGAATACAGAAATACAAGTCTCTGAGGAATGAAATAAATAGAAAGTGAAGGGAAGCTAAGACGAAATGGCTGCACGAAAAATGTAAGGACATCGAAAAGAAAGACACACTCAGCATACAGGAAAGTCAAAAAAACCTTCGAAACACTAAAAGCAAGGGTGGGAACATTAAGAACGCAACGGGAATCCCACTTTTATATGCAAGGGAGAGGGTGGATGGGTGGAAAGAATACATTGAAATCCTCTATGAGGGGGAAGATTTGTCTGATGTGATAGAAAAGGAAAAAATGGCTCTGAACACTATGGGACTTAACTTCTGAGGTCATCAGTCCCCTAGAACTTAGAACTACTTAAATCTAACTAATCTAAGGACATCACATACATCCATGACCGAGGCAGGATTCGAACCTGCGACTGTAGTGGTCGCGCGGTTCCAGAATGTAGCGCCTAGAATCGCAAGGCCACCACGGCCGGCTAGAAAAGGAAAGGGGAGTCGATTTAGAAGATAGGGGATCCAGTATTAGAATTTAAAAGAGCTTTGGAGGACTTAAGATCAAGTAAGGCAGAAGGCATAGATAACACTCCATCAGAATTTATAAATTCATTGGGGGAAGTGGCAACAAAATGACGTTAGTGTGCAGAATGCATGAGTCTGGCGACATACCATCTGACTTTCGGAAAAGCATCATCCACACAATTACGAAGACGGCAAGAGCCGACAAGTGCTGGAATTATATCGCACAATCAGCTTAACAGCTCATGCATTCAAGTTTCTTACAAGAATAAATACAGAAGAAGGGACAAGAAAATTAAGAATGCGCTAGATGACGATCAGTTTGGCTTTAGAAAAGGTAAAGGCACGAGAAAGGCAATTCTGACGTTGAGGTTAATATTTGAAGCAAGACTAAAGAAAAATTGAAACACATATGTAGGATTTGTAGACCTGGAAAAGGCGTTCGACAATGTAATATGGTGCAAGTTGTTCGAAATTCTAAAAAAAGTAGGGGTAAGCCATAGGGAGAGACAGGTCATATACAATATGCACAACAGCCAAGAGGGAACAATAAGAGCGGACGACCAAGAACGAAGTGCTGGTATTAAAAAGGGAGTAAGACGAGGATGTAGCCTTTCGACCCTAGTGTTCAATCTACACATCGAAGAAGCAATGATGGAAGTAAAAGAAAGGTTCAGGAGTGGAATTAAAATTCAAGGTGAAACGATATCAATTAAAATCATTCGCTCATGACATTGCTATCTTGAGTGAAAGTGAAGTACAATTATATGATATGCTGAACGGAATTAACAGTTTAATGAGTACAGAATATGGATTGAGAGTAAATCGAAGAAAGACAAATGTAATGAGAAGTAGTAGAAATGAGAACAGCGAGAAACTGAACATCAGGATTGATGGTCACGAAGTAGATGAAGTTAAGGAATTCTGCTACCTAGGCAGTAATATATCCAATGATGGATGGTGCAAGAATGACATCAAAATCAGACTAGTAATGGGGAGAAGGGCATTCCTGGCCAAGAGAAGTCTACTAAAATCAAATATCGGCCTTAATTTGTGGAAAAACTTTCTGACGTTGTACGTCTGAAATACAGCATTGTATGGTAGTGAAACATGGACTGTGGGAAAACCAGAACAGAAGAGAATAGAGGAATTTCAGATGTGGTGCTACAGACGAATGTTGAAAATTAGGAGGACTGATAGGGTAAGGAATGAGGAAGTTCGGCGCAGAATTGGAGAGGAAAGTTGCAGCAAGTATTACTCTGAGATGAAGAGGGTAGCACAGGAGGGGAATTCCTGACGGGTCGCCGGCCGGAGTGGCCGAGCGGTTCTAGGCGCTTCAGTCTGGAACCGCGCGACCGCTACGGTCGCAGGTTCGAATCCTGCCTCGGGCATGGATGTGTGTGATGTCCTTAGGTTAGTTAGGTTTACTTAGTTCTAAGTTCTAGGGGACTGATGACCTCAGAAGTTAAGTCCCATAGTGCTCAGAGCCATTTGGAACCCGGCGGGCCGCATCAAACCAGTCAGAAGAATGTACTACAGTCAGGTCTTTAGAGAAATAACGTCCACGCCCAGAAAGAAATTCAATGTGCACTCGCTATTTCTGCCGGGTGCCCTCATTCGATATGTGGAGGGAGCCGTGCCTGCGGCTATCGACCGTGTATGGGTGCAGTCGTCTGACAGTTCCAATTGTCGTCATCGCTAGCGCCGTCTCCCGCTAGCGTTCTGAGGCCAGTCCCCAGTACTGTGGGAAGTGGTAAATACTGCTAGCCTTGCTAGCGGGATACAAGGAAAACTCGTAATATACAGTTTCGTTCCCAGAACTGATCATTGCCCTTTGACTCGGAGCCGAGTGGAGGGTCTCAGCCAAAGACAGTGTTTATTCTGTGGCGGGTTTGGCTGCCGATCTTTGAACCTACATTATGGTGTGGAGAACTGTAGGACTCCCCTCAATGCCTTGATAAGTGAGGAGTGCAGCAAACAAAGGAAGCAGCTGCTCGGTTACCGGAGTACTTATGAAGTGCACATGGCTTTTCTGTGTAACACTAAGCGCTAGTTTGAGATCTTCTGATGAATACTCACCAGTCCATATGCATAAATCAATATCAGACCATGTAAGAAGTAAAGACTCTTCGACAATCAGAGTCTTGTAAATTGTCGAAGTATTCTTAACATTGTTCCTGAGTTCACTCCTCTTCAGAAAATTTCACAGACAAATTATTCTTGGGACCGAGAGGAGGCTAAGACCCGAAGTAAAAGGTTCGAAATGTTTATCAAGGCATGGAACGTGTATCTAAAAGACTGATTAGACGTCGCAGGAGGTAGACTAAAATATTCTAACTATCGGCGTCGAAATTGAGTCAGATTATGAAGTTATATCGACACGAGAAGCAGGCATAGGTAAAATTAAGTTACTTTTACCAGCCGGAACAGTTGTAGTGTCATTCAAGGAAAGTCTTCGCTCAGTAGCGGAGTAATACCCAGAGCTCGCAGTAGTAGCTGGAGATGACTTTAGTCCACCGAATATAGCCCGGGTCATCAATAGATCCACTGCAGTTGATACAGAGAGACTGTCTTGTGAAGTACCTTTGAGTTCGTTTTCCGTAAAGTGCCTTGAATAACGACTGAGAAAACCCAGACGCAATGGGAATAATTAAAATATTGTAGCTACCACAGGCCTAACGTTATCTGCTCTGTCAATGTAGGGATAAGGATTTGTGATTACGACGTCATCATAGCGACGTTGGTTACTAAAATTAAAAAACCCATCGAGATGGCTAGGACATTACTTATGCCAGAAAAAGCAGATAGGCAGTTGTTAGCAACAAAATTACATAATGACAGAACATCATTTAGTTCCAATACGGCCTAAGTCGAAGAATAATAGGCAAAGTTTAAACTGAAAGTTCCTGTCGGATTAAAACTGTGTGCCGGACCGAGACTCGAAGTCGGTACCTTTGCCTTCCGCGGGTAAGTGCTCTGCTATCTGGGCTAACAAAGCACTTACGACCCCCCCTCAGAGATGTACTTCCGCCAGTACCACGTCACCTACCCTCCAAACTTCACAGAAGCTCCCCTGCGAACATCGCAAGACTAGCACTTCTGGGAAAAGGATATTGCGGAGACTTGGCTTAGCTACAGCCTGGGGGACGTTTTCAGAATGAAATTTTCACTCTGCAGCGGAGTGTGCTGTGATTTGTAGCTTCCTGACAGATTAATACTGTGTGCCGGACCGAGACTCGAATTCCCTAGCGAAGAGTCAAAATTTCATTCTGGAAACATCCCCAGGGTTGTCGCTAAGTCATGTCTCCGCAATATCCTTTCTTCAAAAAGTGCTTGTCTTGCAAGGATCGCAGGAGAGCCTCTGTGAAGGATGGTAGGTAGGAGACGAGGCACTGGCGGAAGTAAAGCTGTGAGGACAGGTCGTGAGTCGTGCTTGAGTAGCTCAGTTGGTCGAACACTTGCTCGCAAAAGGCAAAGGTCCCGAGTTCGAGTTTAGGTCCGCCGCACAGCTTAAATCTGTCAAGAAATTTCATAAGAGCGCACACTCCGCTGCAGACTGAAAATCTCATTCTGGACAGCTTAAAGTGATAGTAACTCGATCTCTGGAAACGTATCTGGCAAGTAAGTGGATTGAGGATGGAAATCACCTTCCATGAATTAACAATCAAATTTTGGAGACGGTCAGGAAACAGAAATTGTAGTACTCTCACTTCAAAAAAGAATATGCAAATGACGACAGGTAAAAGTTAGTAGAAATTCGTGATTCCGTAAGAAGATCAAAGCATGATGGATGCAACAACTTCCACCGTCGTAACTCAGCGGAAGTTTTTGTGAGAATCCGACATAATTGTGGTCAAGCACAAAATCACTAAGACGTCAAATGCTTCTGTCCAGTCACTAGTCGACTAAACAAATGTGGCAACAGAAGCAGCAAAAAGGAAATAAAGCTCTTTCGCGTTAAGGAATCATTCACGCAGGAGGACAGTACAAACATAACGACGTTTGACCGTCGCAAACACTTTCGTATAGAGGACATTGCAGTAGGCAGCCCATCCGCGGAGAGGCAAGTGAAAGTGTTGAAAACAATTCACAAGGTCCAAATGCAATCCCTGTTCGGTTTCACAGGGAGTACACTGGCTGTATTTGGTCCTTACTTAGCATGCATTTATCTCTCATCTCCCGCGCAGCGCAGAGACCCAAGCTAGACGTCACTCAAACAACGCCAGCTATGCAGTACGACCGAAAAGTCAGGAGACCAGCGAAGTCTGGTAGTCTACCGCAGAGGCTGCTTGTAGATCGTAAAAATAGCGCAGAAATAATTAAAAAGCCGAGATTGCTTAAATATTGTTTACTGGATAACCGGTTTCAACACACTAAAGGTGCCATCATCGGATCTGAATGTTGATTAACATTCTGATTTAAGTGTGTTGAAACCAGTTCAGTAAACACTATTTAAGCGACCTTGGCTTTTGAATTATTTTTACAACAGAGTGATCGACCCACTATGTGTTCACTGCAAAATAGCGCCGAGCTTCATATCACTGCTCACTAGGAAATAATTCGCGCTTCGATTCTTAACTGGCAGGTTATGTTAGAAGGTATGTACTAATGGGGGTTCCAACGAGAGCCAGTTGAAGTTCCCAGTTCCAGTCGCTGTCGCCGCAACCACTCCAACTCGTCGTATCTCGCCTGTCCGAAGAAGGATGTGACCTCCGACAACGCGCGGCGCCAGAAAGTGAGTGCCTACGACGGATAGAAGACTGTAATGTGCACCAAACTGACGTAGCCTCAGAGCACCACTGTCTCAAGCTAGGGATACTGCGCAATGAGGGTGTTTATTGCGTGTCACTGAATGTTGTGTCTTTTGGAATAAATCACAGTAGTCATTTCAGCAGCTGTGATCAGTGTTATGATGTTTGGTCGGTAGCAGCTCTCTTGTCTGTACTGATATTACTGACATCAGGAGCAACTCGGTGTTTCCTGTCAACATACGCTTGGCGAAGAAGTGTAGTTACAACAGAGACAAATCTAAAAGAGTTATGGTTTTAGTGCCTTAAGAGGTCATCAGAAGGTATGTTACCAGAAGAAGAAAATATATAAACAAAATGGCGAGCAACGATGAGGATGTCTGCACAATGCTCTTATCAACAGAAGGAGTATAATGATGAGAAAGCCTCTGTGGCTTCATGAAATAATTGTCTTCGTACTGGAAAACGTATGGTGCAAAACTGCAGTTGGATGGAATAGACGGTGTGGTCAGAAGACAGATGAACGTCAACGATGTCAGAGAATGCGTAATGGTATGTAGTCAAATTAAATCAATCGGTACTGAGAGAATTAAATTACTAAAGAAGGCACCAAAATAATAGAAGAGTATTGCTATCTGGCGAGGAAAATAACTCATGAAGACTGAAGTAAAGAGGATATACACAGAAAAGCCAAGGAAAGCGGTAAATCTGCCCAATATCGTATAGGCCTCAAGCGGGCACGCAAAAGTGCAACAAAACGACGTGGCATGGACATGACTAATCTCTGAAGTAGTGCTGGAAGGAACTGATATCATGAGTCCTGCAGGGCTGTCCATAAATCCGTAAAGTACGAAGGCCATGAGTGGATGCAGCTGATCAGACAGAATTCTGTGTGAGTCGTATCTAGACGTATCAGGGGTCCCATATCACTCCAACTGCACACGCCCAACACCATTACAAAGCCTCCACTAGCTTCAACAATCCCCTGCTGACATGTAGGGTCGATGGATTCATGAGTTTATTCCCATAGCCATATACGTCCAACCGCTCGATACAATTTGAAACGAGACTCCGCCGACCAGGCAGCATATTCCCAGTCACAACAATTCAGTGTCGGTGTTGACGGGTCCAGGTGTGGCGTAAAGCTTTGAGTCGTGTAAAGGATACACTAGTGGGCTTTAGGCTCCGAAAGCACTGATGTTATCGTTGATTGGTTCCCACGCGGACACTTGTTGGTGGCCCTGCAGTGAAATCTGCAGAAAATTGCGGAAGGATTTCACTTCTGCGATGTTGAACGATTCTCTTCTGTCGTGTTTTGTCCGGTCTTGCAGGATCTTTTTCTGGCCTCAGCGATGTCGGAGATTTGATGTTTTAGCAGATTCCTGATATTCACGGTACGCTCGTGAAATTGTCGTACAGGAAATTCCCCACTTAGTCGCTACCTCGGAGATGCTGTGTCCCATCGCTCGTACGCCGACTTTAACACAACATTCAAACTCACTTAAAACTTAACAACCTTCCACTGTAGCAGCAGTAATCGATCTAGCAACTGCAACAAACACTTGTGGTCATATATATGCGCTGCCGACCGCAGTACTGTATTCTACCTGTTTACATGTCCCTGTATTTGAATACAGATGCCTATACAGTTTCTTTGTCGCTTCAGCGTAAAATGCAGTGCTGCAGTAGCAAGGAAAGCATTTCTGAAAAAGGACTGGTTACCGCCTAGTACCAATTTAGATGTTAGCAAGCCTTTTCCAGCAAATATTTGTCTCGGTTGTAAACTTGTTCCGAACTGTAATGTGGATGATTGGCGGTTAAACAAGAAGAGAAACTTTTGAAAAGTGGTACTGAAGAAGACTGCTGAAGATTACATACGTTGATACAAAAACTAATGTGGAAGTACTGAGTCTTCTCATTTAAAAAAAAGAAGTCATGGAAGACCTTGACTAAAAGAAGGTTCAAATGGATGTCGGTTGCGAGTTGAAGAGTCTTGCACTGCGTAAAGTAGTATGGAGTGTAGCATCAAACCCGTGTTGGGACTGAAGACAACAACAAAAACAATCACGTTGTTCTTACTCACTAGCAAAATGTAGCCAATTATATTCAGTTGACATTATCTTTAGTATCTGTAGTTCTTTACTTGTTTAAAATTGATGTTTGAATTTGAAGATACCGTTAATGTGTGAATGACTTGGCAGAAAACACGGTTTACTTCCTTGTATTGACTAACGTGCCCCCACAAATCAAGTCACAACTAGTTTGACTTTTTGTTTCAAAAATCACGTCCGGTTTTTGTCCCCAAGGGTAATACCCAGTAGTATCTGTCAGACGTCCTGGAGGAGGATGTGGTGTCACCGCCAGACACCACACTTGCTAGGTGGTAGTTTTAAATCGGCCGCGGTCCATTAGTACATATCGGACCCGCGTGTCGCCACTGTGTGATCGCAGACTAAGCGCCACCACAAGGCAGGTCTCGAGATACGGACTAGCACTCGCCCAGTTGTACGGACGACTTTGCTAGCGACTACACGGACGAAGCATCGCTCATTAGCCGAGCAGATAGTTAGAATAGCCTTCAGCTAAGTCAAAGTCTACGACCTAGCAAGGCGCCATTAGCCTTACATAGCAATTGATAGTTTGATATCGTATGAAATGTCTCATCAAGAACGCTGTATACAAATGGTGGATTAAAGTTAAGTATTCCAGCAGCTGCTTACTTTTCTTTATAGCATTCCTGTTTCAGACCATCAAGTCCGCCTGCTTGCTTAATGGCCGCCTCCCTTAAATAATGTGCGTAGTGTTGGCAATCTGTCAACACTACAGAGGACACTCCTTCGGTGTGCTCTCACGATGCGTGGCACGTACCAGGAGATAACGGCCTTAAGAAATCGATCGTCGTTTCTAAAATGAAGAGAAAGTGCTACTGGTTGTGACATTTTATTTAATATCAGTACCACGGTTGTGGAAGCCAGCATGCACCATATGCTGGCCAAGAAATTACTAGTAGATTATTTAAAATCGTGCTGGAAGTCGCTATTACAGGTTGAGCCGTGCTTCGGCTCGCGTTGGTGTTGTTTGTAGGTTTCCGCCCTCTGTTGGAGAAAAAATGGCTCTGAGCACTATGGGACTCAACTTCTGAGGTCATTAGTCCCCTAGAACTTAGAACTAGTTAAACCTAACTAACCTAAGGACATCACACACATCCATGCCCGAGGCAGGATTCGAACCTGCGACCGTAGCGGTCTTGCGGTTCCATACTGCAACGCCTTTAACCGCACGGCCACTTCGGCCGGCTCTGTTGGAGACCAGACGGTATCTTTTACTTGGCATGGTTGCGGTTGTTTGTCTTCTTCTCGTGTTGACTGGCGCCACTTGGTTTGTCAAGCGTTATCTGTCCGTTAGTGGCAGCAGTGGCGGTTACCGATATGTAGTAACTGTTGCCCTATCTTTGGGTCGAGGTCGAGGTTTAGCCGGGTCGTATGAGTGGCCGAGTTCTGTTGGGGACAGAGGAGAAGCCAGGTCCGGGCAGTGCGAGAAACACGCCGGGACCAATGGCGGCACGCATGGACTGCTGGATGGGAGGGCTGTGGTCACGAGGGTGCAAAACTTCGTCGTAAACCGGATCCAGCAAGCTTTAATGTGAGTGCATTTCAATCCAAGTAGAGAAACCTCCAACATTGTGATATCCCGAGATTCTCCAGTGACTTGTGTTCGTGTTGCTGCTTGTAGTGTCGCCGAGGCGAAGAGCAGCGAGTGAAGTGCTTGGGGAAGGCGGATCTGATTAGCTTTCCTCGACTTCTTATTATTGTTTACTGCGTTCAGCTCGTTACATTTTGTGAAGTTCAACCAGCGGTAAATTTTCTTGCCTGGTGGCCGCTAACGCCCCAGTTACCTGCCCTGGGGGTTAGTGTATGTAACGCCAGTGCACGTTTCCTCGCCTTGCCGCTGCTGTCCGGTAAGGCACGTAGGTTTGATAGCTTTATTGATTGTGGGCCGACTGGTGATTCTTCTACTCTGGTGGTAGTGATTCCTTTCTCGTTGCGGGGTCTCTAAACACAGTATTCTGGATGTAGTGCAGACCGCCGGTTCCGGCTTTTCCGTATTGTTACATCGTTGCATTTGGTTTATCGGATGTTAGGTAGATTCAGCAAGATTATTTTTAGTCATTCGTTAGACTGCCACTAGTGTGAGTTACCATCTTGTGAAGTGAATGCAACTCTTGGCTGCCTATCCCATAGCTCGCGAAAGTGTTTGTTGCCGGACCTTCTAAGAGGACCAGTTGCTTGATTTTTTAATTAACTTTTGCTATCGTATTTGCTGTTTTACAGCAGGTTTTAAATTTTTTTTTATATTATTGCCGTTCCTGGCGTGTAAGGCCTTCAGCCGTGATTGTGGTCATTTTCTTTAAAATTTTAATTTGGTATTTACTGCCATTCCTGGCGTCTGATACCTTCTGCTATGTTTGTGGCGACTTACCTTAATGTTTCAATACCTGGAAGTTGTAAACTGCACCGATTTCCTGAACAATTCTTAATTTATTGCTATTATTGACGTGTAATGCCTTCAGCCGTGATTGTAGTCGCTCGCCTTAAAATTCTAATTTGATATTTGTATTTACTCAGTAAGCCCTTACAACCTTATTTACTGCCATTCCTGGCGTTTTATGCCGTCTGCTGTGTTTGTGGCGACTCGCGTTTAATATTTCAATACCTGTAATTTGTAAGTTGCAGTGAGTTTTAAACAATTCTTAAATTACTGCTAGTCCTGGCGTGTAAGGCTATCTGCCCAGATCACAGGGGCTTGCTTTTAAAACATTATCTGTTGCATCTGTATTTAATGGTGATTTTCTAAATTGTAACTCACTGGAAACAGTATTATTTACACCGTTGTTTATGCATTCATTAATAATGTGCGGTATTTTTATTTATTGTTGAGTCTGGAATTACCGGTTTAAAATAAATTCTTTGTAATTGTCAAAGGCTACTGAATACGGCCCCGTCCACAATCGTAACCGAATCCTACCTTCCCTTGACTACCAGGTTTCACACGTATTTTGCTCTTTTTGAATTCATTCTACGTAACATAGGTGAAACCTTAAAAGCAACTGGTACGACATTATTTCGTAACAACGTTTCATATTTCGGGATCTGTGCTACGAGCTTCGAAACGTTGCACATGCTCCCGAACAAAGAAGAATCTCTAGTATCTCTCATTTGACAGTCAGTCTCGGATTTCCAACGTGCCTGACACCAGCGGGAATAAAAGCAAACTGTTAGCAGCGAGAAGAACGTCCTGCAATTACAACTGAGTGGTTCGCGCCATTTCGGCAGACCTCGTTTTCTGTCGAGCTGAGCACGTCCACAAATCACAGCGCCAAATTCCACGTACTGCCAGTTCTGCACACGGGCCGTCTCGGTGACAAGAGAGAGAGCCAGCAATCTCGCCATCCCAGAGTGGACAAGTTGACTTGAGAAAGTTATTAATATGCTCACATGGTCTTCTCGAGTAGCATTATAATATTGCTTAAAGATTGGAGAGTGCCCTTGTTCGCTTTTTCCTCAAAACCTTCATCAACTACTGATTACATTATTTCCAATGACGCCTTTTTGAACTGTTCAAATCCAATGGCCATGCGTACAGTGGCCCGAAATACCTTACCTGCAATGACCATCTCACTCATAAACCTTCAACTTATCTTTACTGTTGTTATAATCACCTACTGAGCTATTCTTCCTTCAGTACCCACCTTTACTTCATCGTATCTCACCCTACTTACTCTTAGAATTGTTACGAAAAACCATTTTCAATCAAAACAAAATTAACTGTCCCCACCCACCCATTCGACAAACTACTTTACCTAGACAAATTCCTCGCAACTTACTGTTCGGCAGATGATGGTTGAAGTGATCGCTGTAGCAAGCAGATATCTACTAATACCAATATTCGAATTCTGGCGCCTGCTTTGACCAGAACAGAAGTGGTATCTTCCTAAACGTCGGTCAGGGTTCTGAAGATGGCATAGTAAATCGCCGAACCTAGTAGCCAAATGAAATAAGTTTGGAAGCTAGACGGCTGAATGGTGTTCGATTTAACATCCTGTATCGAACAGCCGAGCCCCGCAACCATCTCTGAAAAGATGGTTGTAGAGAGATTTCCTTCGATGTATTACCGAGGGTTGTTTATCAAGACAACTTCTAGTGTGCAGAAACTTAAACATCAACCGAAATAGCAGCGTAAGTAGGCCATTTGTCATAATTACAGGTATTCATCGCTCTGTTAACATTAACGAATTCACAAGTAATATTTATGTTTGGTTTTATATTTTACAGTTTGTTTCTACTTTCCTATATGTAAAAACTGTGTGGCTAAAGGGAGCTATTAAGCTGTTACCAGTCTGCATCAACAGCAAAATAGAAATCATTGAATGGTAATCGGTATGGCAAAATTTTACCAGTCTGCCTCAAAAGATAAACGGGAAATTGCCAGAAGAAAAGAAATTGCACGCAGGTGCATTTCGCTAAATACAAGTATCACAATTACGTGTTGTTTTTGGAATGCGGATCTAAACGTAGTGTTGTACATAGGAGGAAGCGCTTCTGAGTGGTTATAAGTGCGTGTTGCACCTAGGGAAAGTATCAATAATTAGCATGGACTTCACACCGTTTCTTCTGCTTGCGCACACCTCCCGAAAACTGAAAACAGGAGAGCAGTATGCTCATAAACTAGGACTTTAATAACTCCGATGTAACTGGAGTGTGCACAGAGAATGTACGAAGCCACTGTCGAATAAGTTACTCATAGCTTCATGACCATAACTACGTGACAAATGCTATGTTTTATTCCTCTTCCAATAGTACAGGGAGATACGAGTCATATACAGTATGAAAATGAATACAGAAGAAACATTAAGAATTGAAAACCAATTAAGGAAAACTGCTGCTTATAAAGGCGCGAGGGAGCGATGCAGTCTTTCTCCCCTATTATTCATCCTTTACAATGGAAGAAGCAATGACGGAAGTGTAAGCAAGGTTCAAAAGCTGAATTAGAATTAAGTGTGATTGGGTGTGAATGATAAGATTCGCTGACGACACTGCAGTCATAAAAGAAAGTGAGGAAGACTTGCAGAATATTTTGAATGGTAAGAACAGTGTAATGAGTACAGTATGTGGATTGAGAGTGAGTCAAAGAAAGTTGAATGTTATGAGGAGTAGCAGAAACGAAATTAGTGCTAAAATTTGGGACCACGTAGTAGAAAAATTTAATGATTTCTGCTAGTTTGAAAGTAAAGTAAACAGCAAGATTGATATAAGTAGCAAGCTAGGACAGTCAACTAGCACAATTTTTGGGAAAAGATGTCTACTAGTGTCAAAATTACGCCTTAATTTGAGGAATAGATTTTGAGAACTAACGTCTGACAGAATTGTATGGAAGTGAAACACGGACTGTGGGAAGAAGAAATCGAAGATGTACTATAGAAGGATGTTGAAAATTAGGTTAAATTAAGAGAACTGAGGAAGACTTTCGCGGAATACTCGAGGAGAGGAACGTGTGGGAAACACTGACAAGAAGTAGGGGAAGTATTATAGGAATTGTATTAAGGCGTTAAGGAATAACGTCCACGGTACTAGCGGGAGATGTAGATGGTAAGAAATGGAGGGGAAAACAGAGAGTGGAATACAGCCAAGAAATAACTGAATACGTTACGTGTGCTGCTCTGAATTGAACAGATCGGTACAGAACAGTTAGTCTTTTCAGGCTGCATTTAATCAATCATATCGTATTTCGGCTGTGATGTTACTGCTCTAAGTGGCATGCTGGTTACGTTTTTTCCTAGAAAAACTAGTTGCTATGCCTTGTATAAAGCGGGTAATTTTGTAAAATCACAACATTAAATCACTGAATACCCACTGAATTGAAATTAGAAGTGTATTTCTATGTAATGAGTAATGCATTGTACATCAGTGGTGGTCATTCACATACAGTGTGTTTGAAAAAGAACTCCCTAGTTAAAAGTATAAATTTTAATGGGGAAATTAATGAAAAATTTCATCAATGAGTACGTATCACGAAAGAGAATTCCTTCAAGTTTTGTCAAATGTCAGGAGACTTCAATGTGGGAACCATTAGTTGCCCTGCACACGTCTAGACGATATTCCACTTCTCGCCACGTATTCACCAACATTTCAGGTGTAACTCTCCCAACCGCCGAAACGATTCTTTCCCGTAAAATATTGAAGTCTCTGATCTTTTCACTGCACAGCTTTTCTTGTGGCCCCAAAAGGCAAAGTCCAGTGGAGTCAAGTCTGGGCTTCGAGGTGACCAAGGTATTGGGCCAGCCATGCCTATGCATCAGTTGCAATTTGTAAGGGCGCAACTTAAGTCTTTTACTCGCAACATCTTACACGATACCTTTAGGCGCTCCTAATTGTAGACTACGTATGGCCAATGACTTCTTCGGGCTCCGAGCACGCGATACACGGATCTGTTCAACAAAATCTTCAGGAGTTCTCGGTCCACCTGGTGATTTTCGTTTTGAAACACTACAAGTTTCCTTGAAAGACGTTTTGCGGTAGTTGGTTCAGCACAATACTGACGTCTAAAATGACGTTGCACTGACTCAGTTTTCACAAGCCAAATGAAGCACTGCGCTTTCTGTTGCGGAGTACATATTGTTGCTGAGTTGCTCTGCAGTTCACTGCACGCACGCCTGGACTGAACTGAGGGAACAAAGGAAAAAAAAAACAGCACTTGTGCTGTCTCAAGGTGAAACAGGTCTGCTAAATGCAGGGGAGCCAAACTTGGAGAGTTGATGGATCAAACACCACAAAGTAGTATAGTGTATGTCACTTTGTACAGATTCTAGGACAAATTAAAACTATTGAGTTCTTTTTCAAACACACTGCAAAATTTGCCTTGTATGCAACCCACTACGTCATTAGTGTGCACGAAATATTTAGAATACTTTCGCTGACCACTGCTACTTAAACTATCAATTGTTGTGTACGACTTCGTACACAATGGTGAGGAAAGGTGGGCCACGGACTGAGGAGGCAGCTGTCAGCGCGGTAAAGCTGGACAGGAGCGGAAATGATCAGCGAACAAGTTAACACAGCCAAATAGAAAATTTACTTAACTTGTATTCCTCCAAGCATACGAATACTCAATACAAATAATACAGCAATAATAAGGGTCCCACTATCACAATGTCAACCAGGAGGAGCCTCTCTGTGCCAAGCACGAACGACAGTGTCGTTGCGATCAGGCTTCTAGTGCAAGTGGGTTGAGTGGCTACCGCCAGCCATCGTGTATTGCGGCGACAGAGGGTGCTCGTAGTCCAAAGCTACAGGAGATGGGGCTCAGTGGGCATGCACCACTGGGTCCCCCAGATCTCACGCAACTGCTATTAGCGTCAGACGAAATCTTGCAATTTCGTTGCTATGACGCCTATGGGTTGGTGTCAACAGGTGATATCACAGTAGAAAATGTCGTCTCTCATAATTTACATCCATACTACGTATAGCTGCAGTATATGTTATTGTGCTGTGTAAGAGAGATTATGATGTCATGTATCACGAGATTCGTCTCTTAGCGCCGAACTTGGTTGAAATGGCAGCTACCTAAAGGACAGAGCATTTGTGTGAAATATCTGCAGCAGAAAAGCTAAATGCTGAGGTTCATTACAGTTTATTCATTATGTCATTCACCATCACATTCGTTGTTAACCACGGCTGTGTCACAGAATCACACGTTTCCAGTCGGAGGTGATTACAAGTATACTGATGACTAAACAGTCGAGAGATGAATAAGAATGTTAAAACTCGTTTTCTAGTGAATGACATACCATAATTATGCAAAAAATGTAACAAGACGAAATAAAAGTCTGAAGCATTAGAAATATTGTCGGCCTTGTTGCAGTGCTCGGATTTTAAAAGTATACACAAACGAATACTAGAAACAACGAGCATAATGTAGGCACTAAATACTAGTTGTACGTTTCAAGGGAGAGGATGTATGAATTCAATTCGAGAAAACATCACGAGCAAATTGACACTTCTGAAACACGAGCAAATGGAGACCTCTGAATACAGTTTTTCATATCAAATAGTACCTTTGATACCACTGACACAAGTTCTGCTTAAATATTACCATTTACTCATGGTTTTACCTAGACTTAGAAACTGATGAGAAAATTAAGTAACAGAAATAAAGCTAGTGCTTATTGAAGAAGATCGTTGACAACGAAGCCTTCTCCGGTTAGGCCTGGTTCTCTGTTACGTGAACGTAGTAAAAATGAGAGATTCTCTATATTACGCTAGTGATTTTGTAGAGGGGCACGTGATGCTCTAGGATATTACTCTAGCAAACTTATGGGTGGAGTCTTGCTGATGACAGTGGAAGGCGTTTATACTGTCATAGACAATTGTGGAATTGACAGAATGATGGATGGTTAAAAAAGACATTCTATAGGACAATAGCAGCACCAACGTCACTATTGGATAATGGTATAGTCTCGCTCCTTAAAAATATGCTGATGTTGAAATTTAAAACAGGGTATTAACGTTCAGCCCGATTATCAAAATCACAAAGTAATTCCTTTTACCACTTATGGCCTTATTGTAGTTATGAAACTATCTTCCGTTATAGTAACTGCCTCCAGACGTACTATTTAACATCTTTGTTTGATGTGTTACACTATAAAAGAAATCCAGCTAATAAAGGCGAGCTCTCGTCGAAACTAATTTGAGGAGAATAATGAAAGCGATGGAAGTTGCGTATTGTTCTCAACACGGGCACATCTTGCGCGTTCCATATTTTCAAAGAGTTTCGAGTCTAGATTAACTAAAACTAGGGAAAAGATGGTGATTTTAACGCTCCAGGTGGTCTAAATAGTCTCCCTTCATTTGAGTACAGCGCACAGAATCTTAATATAACCATGTGAAACTGTCAGAAAAGTCCTTCTGTAGGATGATGTTCAACATGCGCCTCACATTACCTTGAGTGTCGATTGTGTCGTCAAAGCGTTGACTCTTCATATGAATTCTCGTATTCCACCGTGTTTCGTATATTCACGTTCTGCAGACTGTTTTGAAGATGGGATTTAGAGATTGGGTTTGTGACCAAAGAAAGTTGACACACTATGGTCCCACGTGCAGTACATAAAGACTGCCTGCTCTCAACTGATTGATCGAATGGACATCTCTTTTTTACAATTGTTAGTTCAAGCTGCCAATGTAGTAACTTCAAAAAAAAGAAAAAAATGTTGTAAGTTCCTATGGGACCAAAGTGCTGAAGTCGTCGGTCCCTAGGCCTACACAATACTTATTCTAACTTTACCTTACACGAAGGACAACACACACACACACACCCATGCCCGAGGGAGGACTCGAACCTCCGACGGGGGCACTCGTGTTAACCAAATCAAGGCGCCTCAGAGCTCACGGCTAGCCCGTCGGCCCGAAGTAACTGCACTGTCGTCGCCGCTTACATGTCATGAATACAATCAGTCTTGGAACTATTTAGCTGGAGAGTGTATTCTGAAATACCTAAATCACATTTTGCTGAAAGTCGTTAGGGCATTCCAAAGAAATGGGAAAGGTTATCATCACAAGTTCGTATTGGTGAAGGACAGGGAAGGAATTCAGCTACGTATATTTTCAAGGAAGCTTCCCAGTATTTGACTTATGCGATTGAGGAAAACATGGTAATCCTAAATAGCGTACTTGGAAACTCCAGTTACAAACTTTTAGTTCTTAGAGGGGAGTGAGTGTGTAATATTTTTAATGTAAACCCATGTCCGGAAACATACCGTTTCCGTTTCACGACTGTTTCAGTTGAGATGTTTAAAATCATCCAGTTTTCCTTGAAGAACTGGATTAGACGTGGCGCAGAACAATTATTAATTTACAAATGGAAAGGAAACATGACGAAACATCCATTTATCGCTGAAGCACATTTTTTGAATTAACACAAAATTATTTCATGTTTATATTATTTAAAAAAAAATTCAGGATACTGTACATACAGAATAGTACGATGCATTACAACAGTACTCATGCATTACAACAGTGACTCGATGTGGCTACCACAAACGTTATTACAGACATTGTACCGAAGAAGCAAGTTGTGGTACACACTCTCCATCCCAGCTGACGTCTCCTCAGTTTCTCACGCAGCGGCCCGAACTCGTGCCAGAAGATCTTCCTCCGTATCTAAATGGGTCTCGTAAATTAAACTTTGCATACGATTCCACAAGCAGTAGTACACCTCACTGTGTCTAGCCTATTACAGACCACGACTAGCAACCCTGAGACTTTTCTCTTTCTCTCAGCAGGAACGCGTTACACATCTGATCTGAAACCGTTGTACAACAGAAATGTCACGTTTGCAAACAGGGGTTCCTATTCGAAATTGTGGTGTCACCACCACACACCACACTTGCTAGGTGGTAGCCTTTAAATCGGCCGCGGTCCGTTAGTATACGTCGGACCCGCGTGTCGCCACTATCAGTGATTGCAGACCGAGCGCCGCCACACATCAGGTCTAAAGAGACTCCCTAGCACTCAAATGGCTCTGAGCACTATGGGACTCACTCAAAATCTGAGGTCATAAGTCCCCTAGAACTTAGAACTACTTAAACCTAACTAACCTAAGGACATCACACACACCCATGCCCGAGGCAGGATTCGAACCTGCGACCGTAGCAGTACCGCGGTTCCAGACTGCAGCGCCAGAACCGCACGGCCACCGCGGCCGCCCCTAGCACTCGCCCCAGTTGTACAGTCGACTTTGCTAGCGATGGTTCACTGACTACATACGCTCTCATTTGCAGAGACGACAGTTTAGCATAGCCTTCAGCTACGTCATTTGCTACGACCTAGCAAGGCGCCATATTCAGTTACTATGTCTTCTGAACAAATAATATTGTGACTCATGTACCGTCAAGAGCGACGTTCCTCATTAATGGATTAAAGTTAAGTACCAAACTAATTACGTCCGCTTTCTGAATTCTAATTCGTGGTCATGTTGCAGACCTCAAGTTAGTATAGTCCTTTCCTCCTCACGCCAGCCTGTGTGAGCTAAAATGCGTGCATTTCGGCCTCCTCTCGTAACACGGTGTTGGCTCTTCTGCTAACACAACAGAAATATTACGTACTCACTCACCTCTACAACTCCCGGAAGTATGTAACGTGAATTTTCGAATACCTTCTATCTGTTTACTGACAGAGATTTGCATTACAGTCCTCCCAAATGCGATCCTGGTGCCTTAGCACAGTGTTACGGCACTAGTTATTAAGGTACCATACAACTTATTTGAAGTCTATGGTTACAGTAGATGACTAAGAATGACTTAGTTTCAAGAAAATACGACAGCTCTGCGCAGTACCGCTCATTTAGGGGAACGAGTGATGTACGGATGCGGCATACAGTCCCGTTCGTGGAACGTACGTGGAACTCCAGGCAGGCAGCGCGGAATCCAGCATTCCAGCAGCGAGCGCCGGGCACGCGATGCCAGCGGCAGGAGGGGTGCAGACCGCGCCTGCCGGCTGCCGGCTCCCAGTCTATTGAGTTATCCCTCGATTAATTGCGTCAATTTACACCGGCGCTACGGGCTCGGAGGGGGCGGATTGACGGGGCAAGTGATATGCGGCCAGTGTGCGGCTTAGCGCAAGACGAGGAGGTCGGGCCGAATGAGAAAACGAACATGTTCCGGTCACGTGCGGATCGTCACTGCGTGACGTTGTTCAGGGATCAGGTTGTAACCTCCCCCTCACTTATCGACCTTAATGGCACTGAAAAATTAAACCGCGTGCACCTAATCGAAATTTGGGAAAAGCAATCGTCACCGAAGTTAATATGTTGGTAAAGAGGGTGGAAAGGGTTACATCTAAATGAAAGGAAAAATGCTAATGAAATTGGTGGAAATTAATTTTGAAAAAGGGTAAAGTTAATAAAGGAAGTAAATGTGCGGTCGTTACGTTAACAATTAACTGGCGTTAATTAGATATTTGAGATTTGGGGAAAATTACGGTCGCCAGTCCTATGGACAACTAATATATAATAACTGAAGAAGAAAGGTTATTGCACATATAATTAGCACGAAAAGCGTGGCAACTGAAGGTTGACACGTGTTGTGTGAAAACTGAATGTTTGTCAGAAATAATAAATTTCGATGCACTCTGACTTAATTTAGCAAAAGAATTAATAAACCTGGAAAATTGAAAATTAATTTAGTGACTGAAATTAATAGTGAACTTTGTTTCTGAAGCACTACGAAATTCAGTAAATTAAGCTTAGTCTTGGCCTACCTCAAAAACCATTTCAAAAGCTACTTCAATCCACGCAATTTAGAAATAAGAGAGTTAACTTTGAACTTGAATTAAATGATTCTGAACAATTAATGATAGTAAAATTTAGTACGTACTAAGCTGAGCTGCAGTCACAGGTAAGCTAAAATATGGTAACAAAATTCGCAGTCTTAATTTGTGCTTGTGTAATCTAAATATTGTAGCCAGCTATGAATACCTTAACTGAAATTTGAAATTAAAGCAGTGAAATCGAATGATATTACTTTAATGCTGGTATTTGAATTTCAACGAGACTCAGGTTCATTCCGGAAAAGGAAGGGACCATGCTTGGTAATGCAATCGGGACTATGAGCAACAAAGGTTCATGCTAAGTTGCTGTAATTTTGTGAGGCAAGTGGGACAATTTTAAAAGCTGAGGTCTGCCATACAGTTGTAAAACTTTCCGAGCTTCCAGTCTCCCTCGTTGGTTGATTGAAGGTTTGAAGTCGTCGGTCGAGGAGGTGGCTACAGTCGGACGTCGCTGTTGCAGAATCTGGATGTTGGCGCGCCTTCTTATCCACAGTGTCACCAGGCGAAACGGGCTGTTGATGTGCACCAGCTAATGCTTCCCGTCCGCGACACCGTGTCAGAAACTATCATAGCAAGTCGAGCGCAATTACATGCTGCCAAACCCCGAAAGTGCGGCAACTCGCGGGAGCGTCACTCAACACACCTGCTCCACCGCCCTGCTCCAGCCAGACTCCCTCTGCTCGCGCTCCATGCGTCAGAGCTAACCCTACCAAAGATCCTAAACACTTTGGTTCTCCACACGATCTATCGATGTAATTGTTCGATAGCATAGTTTCCCTAGGCCAGACTCAGCGTAAAAATACAAATAATATTTACAAGACAAACCAATTTATATATATATATATATATATATATATATATATATATATATATATATATATATATAGTAAAACAATTATAGTATTTAAAAACACAGAAATGTAATATCTTTAGTTAACAAAATAAGGAAAAAAATTATAGTACAATAGATGGAAATAGGAGGATACGCATTTCCAGCGTTACAAGGTCCCTGACCAGTCTATACGTCTCGCATATGAAGTAAATTAGGTAGGTAGACTCTATCACAAGACAAAAACGACGCGCTACAAAGGAATCATCCATTTGGAACAGAAATCGATCAACATGTGCAGGCAAGCAAATGATTTCAGAAAAATCTGAAGTTTTAATCAAGAGAACGAGCTTCAGAAATTGAGCAAGTCAATAATGCTTTCATCCAACTCCAGTGCTTATGCAAGCAGTTGTTCGGCTTCACACCGATTTGCTGAGTTGTTAGATGTCCTCGTGTGGAATATTCCGCTATATTCTGTCCCACTGGTGCGATAGGTCGCCAAAATCCCGAACTGGTAGAAGGGTCCTGTTCATAAGACTCGAAACGTTCTCAAATGCAGAGAAATCCGGACACCATGCTGGCTAAAGTGGGGTACGAAGACAAGCAACAGAAACTCTTGTTGTGTGTGTGTGATGTATGTGTGTGTGTGATGTGTGTGTGTGTGTGTGTGTGTGTGTGTGTGTGTTGTGGCAGTTTTTGTGTATCATCAACATCGACAAGTGCAATGAATATGGATGATACGATACTCTATGGTATTCTGCGGTTTGAATTCACTCTGTTTTTTTTAGCAGTTGCATTGATTTGATTTTGTAAACCATACTGACAATATTATACACATGTATAATGCATTATTCAAACTACAACTTCTCCCGGATAATTATTTTGTTCAAATTGCACGAGAATTCCACCTGACGTAGTGTAATAATGTCGACTGTAAGCTGTGTTCGTATCACTAAAATTACAGATCGTACATCAGACCTTTTATAATTTTTTTTGTCTTCGATGGATTTAATTATTCCTAGCAAATCGATCATGAAAAGGAACCACAGAATACCATCCGCACACAACTCTGACGTATGCTACCAGAAATATTTCTCTCCCTGATTCGTGCGTAGTTTAATTTTGGCCACATACATCAGCAATGAAATCTTGTTCAATAATACATACCATCAGCACTGTTCTTAGAAAATGCAGTCTGATTCGACTATTTTTTTCTTTTATAAGTAGAGTTCAGTACCACCGGTGCACATTTATTTCTTACACATCGGAATATTGAAAGTTTGCAGTTTCGAGTAATTTAAATTTGCCGCTGTGATAAAAGTTAAGATGGCGGCCAACAAAAGATAGAGGATTTCTTTTTTAATTAAGATTTCCTTTTCCCAATAAATCATTTAAATCATTTAAATTGATGCCACCAATAAAAAAATTATTAAATTGTTTTTAAAATTAGTTTAACACATACCCATGCTATTTTCAACTAGAAGTACTGACGAAGTTGCAATATAATCGCAATTAACAATGGCTGCGCTTCTTGCAGCTATGATAAAACAACTAATATAAAATTATAATTAAAGGAGGAAGTGAATTTTCAATAACTAATCATAAATAGTTTTAACGCATTTGGCTCTATTTGTTTTACCAGCAAATGAACATAAAAGTACAATAATTTTACACTAAATGTTTTTCATTTAACAGACCTCAAATCGATTCGCGTCTTGTGTCGGCGATGTACATCAGAAGAAGACGATAGAAGGGTACAAAAGAAAAGAAAAGAATGACATAGATTAACAAAGAATGTGAGACATATATTGTCTCTGTTTTACATAATTATCATCTTTTTAAGAAATAATTACATAATTGAATGAATATCAACCACACGTTCATATTCCTCTCGTAATAAAAAATATATATATATCGTGGATGTTATAGTGTGTGTGTGTGTGTGTGGCGGGGGGGATTGAGGGCAGCGCCATTACCTTACGGAAATGTTGCCATGAACAACAAAACTGGGCGTAGAATATCGCCAAGATGGCGCTGCCCTGTAAGGTTTCTGTGCATGTCAACTAAAGGGGTCCAGACCTGAAAAGAAATGGCATACCAGACCATCATTCCTGGTTGTCGGGCCGTATGGCAGACGAGAGACAGGTTGATATCCCATCACCGTCCAGGGCGTCTCCTGGTCCATCTTCGATCAGCAATGTCGTTGATTGAAGTATATTTGTCTTCAGTGGGGGGCCCCAATTCGAAATGAGGAACGAGGACCAGCGAGGACGTGTCTGGACTCGCCCCATACAGCGGTGGGATACCACCCTGATAGTCGCCCGCCATACGTTCCGGCAAACAGGAGTGAAGTTCTGATGTCCCATTTCGGTTCGAAGCAGGTCCGCCTTGGTTGTTAACCGCGGCACTCTTACAGCGCAGGGCAACGATATTCTACGGTCTGTTTTGTTGCCCTTCATGGCAAGCCATCTTGGGCTTACATTTCAGCAACACAATGCCACGTCTAGGGTTTCTCCTGTTGGTCTTCGTGATTGCCAGACTCTACGCTGCCCAACACGATCGCTGGATCTCTTTGCAATTGAGAACATTTGGAGCATTATGGGCAGGGGATTCTACCATCTCGGGATTTTGAGGATCAAACAAGTTAGTTGGACAGAATTTGGCCCAGTATACCTCAGGCGTTATCCAGCAACTTCATAAATCAATGCCAAGCCGAATAACTGCTTGCATAAGGGCGATACTGGACTAACGCGCTATTGACTCTCTTGACATGTAAATGTCTTCCTCTTGAATAAATCATCCAGTTTCCCTGAAATTGCAACCATTTGTTTCTCAGTACATGCACATCGTACCTACCGATTTCCGCTCGTTCTGATAATTCCATTTCTTTTTTCTTTTTTTTTTTTTTTTCTTGCCTTAAACTGTATTTCCATATCCCATGTTTCATTGGTTCGACCTCTCGCTTTGATCTTGTTCGGGTCCTTTTAAAAATGATGGTGCATTTTCTCCGGGATATTCTGTATTACATCTACAGTCCGCAAGTCACCTTGCTGTGTGTCGGAGGCCTGTCACCTGTTTACCAATGTCACTTCCTTCTTTTCCTGGTGCTCTTGGGAATGTTTCCCGAGGAAAACGACTGCTGATGAGTTCGAATGTCGCTATTTTACATTCATGTTTTTTAGCAAGATAAACACAATGTGAAACAATGTATTGGTTCACTCTTGACTAACACTGAACCATAAAGTTATGCAGAACGCCTGTCATGCAGCGTCTGCCTCTGGAGTTGGCTGAAAATCTCTGTGACAGTTTCATGCTTATTAAATGAACCTATAACGAAACGTGCTGCTCTTCTTTGGAATTCCTATATTTCCTCTGTCAATCATATCCCCTATCGATCTCAAAATAACGAGCAATATTCAAGTTTGGGTAGAACGCATGTTCCTCCTTTGCGGTTATGGCAACATGGTGATCATCTACAAGACTTATTAAGTTCTTTTTGCGTTGGTAGTGTATTGCAATTAGTTACAATCCACGTGTCTCACAAACAGATCCCTCCGTCACCTCTTTATAGGACACTTTCCTTCTTGAAAAACAAACAAACTGCGCTTTTGTTCTACTGCCTGTTCATTCAGAACATGTTTTAGGCTTTTTAGACCATCTTCAGGAAAAAACTGATATTGACCATAAGAGAGGCAGGTATTTAGCAATCGGAGATACAGTCAACACACACAGAACCTTTAGCAGTGATATACGGTGAAAAATGTCAAAACGAGCGCTCATCTACATCTACATCTACATCCATACTCCGCAAGCCACCTGACGGTGTGTGGCGGAGGGTAACTTGAGTACCTCTATCGGTTCTCCCTTCTATTCCAGTCTCGTATTGTTTGTGGAAAGAAGGATTGTCGGTGTGGCTCTGTGCGGACTCTAATCTCTCTGATTTTATCCTCACAGTCTCTTCGCGAGATGTACGTAGGAGGGAACAATATACAGCTTGACTCGTTATGATAATTTATAGTGTTAAGTTGCAATTTACATGATGGATAGTTTCAAACGCAGTACACAACGCAAACACACAACGTTATGGTTTAAAAATTATATTAATAAACTAGTGAAGCTAATGAGAAAGAACAAAGTAATGTATTTGAAACCTGTATTGTGGTACAATTTCGTGGACATGTGTCTGATCATTATATTTGAAGTTTGGGAGTATGTGAATGGTTGACTGGAAGTGTATGACATGTGAAACGTAGGAGTGAGGGTGTGCTAAGCCTGTAACTGATTTTTTGCAATCAGGCAAGAGTTTTGAGCTGAATGTTTATTTACCTTAAGTCTCTCTCGAACATACGCACCCGACACAATGGATACAAGTCTCTCTCTATCTCTCTGAAACATACGCCCCCGACATAAATTTATGTGCATGAGGACAGAATAACACAATCACGTACACTATGTGATTCGAAGTATCTGTGCACCTGGTTGAAAATGTCTTACAAGTTCGTGACGCACTCCATCGGTAACGCTGGAATTCAATATGGCGTTGGCCAACCCTTAGCCTTGAAGACAGCTTCCACTCTCGCAGGCATACATTCAAGCAGGTGCTGGTAGGTTTCTTGGGAATGGCTGCACTTTCTTACAGGAGTGCCGCACAGAGCAGACGTATCGATGTCGGCGAGGCCTGCAACGAAGTCGGCGTTCCAAAACATCCCAAAGGTGTTACATAGGATTCAGGTCAGGACTCTGTGCAGGCCAGTCGATTACAGGGATGTTATTGTTGTGTAACCGTTCCGCCAAAAGCTGTACATTATAAATAGGTGCTCGATTGTGTTGAAATATGCAATCGCCATCCCCGAATTGATCTTCCACAGTGGAAAGCAAGAAGGTGCTTAAAACATCAATGTAGGCCTGTGCTGTGATAGTGCCACGCTAAACAACAAGTGGTTCAGCCCTCTCCATGAAACACACGACCACACCATAACACCGTGGCCTCTGTTAGCACTAAACACGTTGGCAGATGACGGTCACCGGGCATTCGTCATACCAAACCCTGCCAATGGATCGCCACATGTGTACTGTGATTCGTCACTCCACACAACGTTTTTTTCACTGTTCAATCGTCCAATGTTTACGCTCCTTATACCAAGCGAGGCGTCGTTTGACATTCACAGGCGTATGTGTGATTTATGAGCAGCCGCTCGCCCAAGAAATCCAAGTCTTCTCAACTCCCGTCTATTCTCATAGTACTAACAGTGGATCCTGATGCAGTCTGGTATTCCTGTGTCATGGTCTGGATAGATGGCTGCCTATTACACATTACGACCCTCTTCAACTGTCGGCGGCCTCTGTCAGTCAACAGACGAGATCAGTCTGTACGCTTTTGTCTTGTACGTGTCCCCTCATATTTCCACTTCACTATAACATTGGAAACAGTGAACCTAGGGATGTTTAGGAGTGTGGAAATCTCGTGTACAGACGTATGGCACAGGTGACACCCAATCACCTGACCACCTTCGAAGTCCGTGAGTTCCGCAGAACGCCCCACTCTGCTCTCTCATGATGTCTAACGACTACTGAGATCGCTGATATGGAGTACCTGGCAGTAGATGGCATCACAATGCACCTAATATGAAAAACGTATGTTTTGTGTGTGTCCGGATACTTTTGATCACGTAGTGTATCTGTGGACTGCAGTAAACACGAATTAAGTCAGTCTCGTGATCGAAATGAAACCAATGTCTATCCGGTAGAAATCAAGCCTTTATTCTAAATTTCAAATACGTACACGTCTCGAAGGCTAGTGTATTGGTGATTGGCTACAAGTCTTAAATTTTCATCCATCAGTTACATTTTTTCGGTATCGTACCAGAAGGTGTGTACAGGAATAAGTGTAAAATTCTAATTAAGTGCTGTAAGTTTTGTTACCACGAAAGTGAACCTTAATGATTTACTGACACAGAAGTAAAAAAGAAGCAAAAATGTATATCAGAGGTTAATGGTTTAGTTCCAAGGATATACCTCGCGTTACAAGAGAATCAGCTTTTCTCCCTGTGAGTAATACGCGGGAGGTATTTCTTTTCTAATGAAATCAGTATGGGTAAAAATCAAAATACAGCAATAGTGGAGCCTTAGCCATCTTATCATATGAGTCATATAACTTTAATAATGTATATACTTATTTACAAGTATTTCCATGTCTTTCTATTTGCAGTAATCGTAAAGTTACTTATAACGCTTTCCCTGAGCTGTTCATACTACTGTAGATGTCATACGCAAAAAATGGCTCTGAGCACTATGGGACTTAACATCTATGGTCATCAGTCCCCTAGAACTTAGAACTACTTAAACATAACTAACCTAACGACAGCACACAACACTCAGTCATCACGAGGCAGAGAAAATGTCATACGCAGCAAAGTCGCAGTTAACGCACACAACTTCCTGTGAAGTGGAACTATACGTACTAAACACGTCTGCCATAGACCTGTAAGCATGTGAATGAGTACTAGACATCATTCGTCACGTTGTATTGTATTTGTAAATTTACTTATGTAATTGACGGACGTGACGGATGGAGAAAAATATGGTAGTTTCACACACAGGGCGTAAATTTTAAGTTGACAAACCAGAATAACTCGAATAATAAGCTTCACACGAAAAAATGTGTAGAATCCAAAGTTGATTATTTTCGTGGGGTACATCTGCTGGTGCTAAAATTAGCCCGCCACCGCAGCCCCCTGGGGGTGGGGCGGGATGCAACTTTAAAATCTCTAATGAGAACCTCATTTGTTATTGCAGAATGAGATTCTTCTTAAAAAACTGCGTACATTTTGTCTTAAACATTTGTTTTGATTATTGGTAGTTGGTGCTGTAATTCAAGAAAATCCATCTTCTCATTTTTGCTTTGGAAATGGTTACGGATAAATAAAAAGTACTTATTTACTTCGTAAAGTTTGTTCGCTAAAACTAAAACTCTCCCTCTCTCCCCATAGGGTGGAGTTTGAGAGAGAGGAATAGAGTTTTACAAATGTTCATCAAAATATAAATTTTTTTTTGGTCACCATTTGTAAAACTCTAATTCCTCTCTCTCAACCCCACCCTATGGGGAGAGAGGGAGAGTTTTAGTTTTAACGAATAAAAATTTAAGAAGTAAATATTTATTTTTTATGTATCCGTAACCATTTTCCACGCAAAGTGAGAACATGGATATTCTTGAATTACAGCGCCAACTACCAAGAATAAAAACAAATATTTAAGACAAAATGTACGTAGTTTCCTTTTTATGTAGAGTCTGATTCTGCAATAAGAGATGGGGGTTCCCATTGGAAATTTTAAAGTTCCTCCAGCCCCACCCCACCTGGGTTGGCGGGCTAAATTTAACACCAGCAGATGTCCCCCTCGATAATAATCAACCTCGGATTCCACACATTTTTTCGTGTGAAGCGTATTTATCGAGTTATTCTGGTTTGTCAACGTAAAATTTACACCCTGTATATGTATTCTATAAGGGCAACTAAAGCATGGGAGTTCAGGTTAGATGACATTTTACAACAGTTAAAATCGCAATAATGCAGCACACAATTTCTAAGTTCAACGCTTTGAAAAGAACTTATATTTTTTCTGGCAAATGGAAGTTTAACACATGTCTTGGCTAACTCATAGCAGTAAAAGTAATTATTTGAATGAATACACCATAAAAATCCTAAAACGAAAGGGCATATACATCATTTTTGTATACTGGGTTTTTATCGCACATTCTGTAAAATTACGAGTGGCCGTACAGTTTCATACGCCGTCTTTGAACAAAACAATGCTAGTTTTTAGGTAACAGAGACAAATCTACCAGAATATTTCACAACCATACTTGTCAACATCACGTATATCATTTTTCTCCTATTTTCAGGTATTGAACTTACTGTAGACACTTTTTAAACTGGCAATGAGACTTATCTTTAGAATAGTGAATATTCTATGGGTGTGTGTATAGTACCGGATATTAGTAGTACTATATTTTTACGTGAGGAGGTAGAAATCTCACTTGATGTGTTTGTTTTATGCCGTCTAAATTTTATGTCACCGTTAAAGAAACTCTGGGCAAAACACATCGAAATAACTGAGATGTAATTTCCTGGAAGTCGTTATATAAAATTCGGTGATTTGATTTTTCCTTATCGCAAACAAAGCGCTTGCAAATAAAAACGTAGGTATTTATCGGGAAATATCATACAGTTCAATAATTTGGAGACAATTTTAAACGAAAATATCATAATAAAAAATGAAAACTTATGTAATTATTTAAAAGTAAGTCATTACTGTATTCGACCTCTTTATTACCCTTCCCGCTCTCCCTATCTTCCAACATTCACATCTTTGCCCTCTTCGTGCAAACTGGAAGACTTTAGACGGTACTCAACTAATAGACAGTCCTACTTCTGCAAAATGTGCACACACCCATGACTGGCCAAATCATAGTCTTCTATCACATGTGACTTGTGTTACATAGAATGCTTGTATAGTTGGAAAATATACGGGACGTCTCTCCTGAGAGTTGTCAAACGCATTAACTCAGGTGTTTCCGTTGATATTCGTAATTTCGTTTTTGCAATGTGTAGCTCGAGTAAGCCCAAACCAATACAGCTCATTTGTGTTCGTAGATTTTCCCGGCGAATGAGATGCTTCAAGGTCTCTCTGGCATGCAGCCTGGTTGACTGGTCGTTGTAAAACGAATTTTCGACGGCGTAGCGTGCCATCATCATCAGGTTACTCCTGTTGACAGACGTCCTAGGCCGGCGGGTGGTGTGGTATATATACCTGTCGCCGCCGAAAATTCGTTCTACAACGACCAGTCAACCCGGCTGCATGCCCGAGAGACCTTCAAGCACGTCATTCGCCGGGAAAATCTACGAACACACATAAGATTCCTCTACTGGGAGGAAATGGTACAGCAAGTGAAGAAGCTTGATAAGCTTCGGAATAAGAAACAACGGCTTCTGAGTGCACTCGTCTTCTTGAAGAGATGCCGTGACGTCCGCATTGTGCCAACCTTTGCCAAGATCGTACATCATATCCATACACCAGCGGCGAACCGTATTACCAGAAGAGTTAGCTTGGCCCTAGTGCGTGAACGTATCAGAGACACACGCCGCCAGCTCGACTCCATAGGCCGCAAACTTTTTGCCCTACATCTAGAATTGGCGTCTCTGATCTCTCCTGTCACCTGGTTATGGGTTGAATGTTCCTCCTGGGCACAAGCCGAGAGGACTCAGCGAAATGCAACTACGAAACAGTCATTAAAATTTGATCGGCTTGCATCAAAACAGCCCAAACAGGAGACCAAACGCATGGTTACGAATCTTACAGGGAAAACCATCGACAATGCTGCGTTGTCCGTCCTAGAAAAAGGCTTAAACTTTGCTCCAACACCAGTAGCAATCCCTGTCGCAGAAATCATCAGCGGAGTGGAACAAGTCGCCTCCAAACTGCCACCCGACTCGGCGGAGGAGCTACGACGGGAAACATGCCGCTCACTCGCCAGGGCCGCGTCGCCGAAACACATCATCTCCAGACGGGAAAGGGCCGCGCTGCGTTCTCTGCGTGACGATCCAGACATTGTCGTCCTCCCAGCGTATAAGGGGAACATAACCGTTCTACTACCGGCGACAGAATACAAAGAGAAAATGTACAAGATCCTGGACGACCGTGCTTACGGGAAGATGACGACGGATCCAACCAGTCGGATACAGCGCAAGACGATTGAACTTCTTCGAAGTACCTTTACAGACGAGATAGCAAAGAAACTTCGGCCGCGTGCTGCTGCACCACCAAGACTCTACAGACTTCCACAGGTACACAAGATGGGCACTCCCCTGAGACCGAATTTGAGCACCATAGGAGCGCCAGCATACCAGCTTGCCAAACAATTGACCGCAGTATTGAGTCCATTGGTTGGCAAATGTGAGCACCACATCAAAAACTCGGCTCAGTTTGTGGAACGTATGGGGAAACTCAAGTTGGCCAGCTCAGATCTTATGGTCAGTTCCGATGTTGTATCACTTTTCACGAGAGTTCCACTCAAGGATTCGCTGGATCTTATTGAGAAGAAATTTGGGCCCACATTCATGAACGTATTTAACTTTGTGCTTACGTCAACATATTTTCTTTTTGACGGACATTACTACGAACAGACAGACGGCGTACCTATGGGTAGCCCTCTGTCACCTGTGGTGGCCAACATGTGCATGGAAGAATTTGAGGAGAATGCGTTAGAATCAGCACCATTAAACCAACAGTCTTCTACAAATATGTTGATGACACATTCGTCATTTGGCCTCACGGGGAAGAGAAGCTCCAACTATTCTTACAACATCTGAACTCTATTCACCCCCAAATTCAGTTCACCATGGAGGTGGAGAAAAACGGGTAGCTACCATTCTTCGATGTTATGGTACGGAAAAAGCCTGATGGAACACTGGGACACAGCGTCTACCGGAAGACAACCCACACGGATCTGTACATTCACGCCTCCAGCTGTCGTCACCTGTCGCAAAGGGAAGGAGTACTAAATACATTGGTTCACAGAGCTCGTGTGATGTCCGAAGAAGAAAGCTTAAAACCGGAACTAGACCACCTCAAGGATGTGTTCCAGAAGAACGGCTATAGTGACCACCAAATTCGACGCACCTTCAAGCAGAAGACCACACCACAGCCGACACCTGATGATGATCCACCGAAAGCGACAGCCTACATACCATACGCGGGCAACGTATCTGGAAAAAATAGGCAGGATTCTAGGACGTCATAACATGAAATGCGTCTACCGCCAGCCGCCAAAGATCAAGTCCCTTGTAGGGAGAGTGAAGGACGATCTAGGACTCAGGATATCTGGAGTTTATTTCATACCGTGCGAGTGTGGGAAAGCATATGTGGGGCAAATCATTCGCACGATCGAGGAAAGGTGTACTGAATACAAACGACACACCGATCTCCAACAGCCTACAAAATCTGCAGTCGCAGAACATTGCCTCGAGACAAATCATCGTATGAAATGCGAGAATACAAAAGTCCTGCTCAACACATCCCGCTTTTGGGACTGTGTATACGAGGAAGCAATTGAAATCCGACTGCACGAGAACCTTATTAACAAGGACAAAGGATTTCAACTCAGCCAAGCGTGGAATCCAGCAATAAAAGTTCTGCATGATTAGCGGAAACGGGGCAGCACACTTACCGAATGCGGCATGCGTACTGACGCCTGTCAGTCATCTCGTCAACACAAGCTACCCCCACCATCGCGGCCTGCACATTCCTCGGTCAATAAGCGGAGTCAGTGGAGGGGAGAGGCGACAGATATACTGGGTGAGTCACCTAACACTACCGCTGGATATATTTCGTAAACCACATCAAATACTGACGAATCGATTCCACAGACCGAACGTGAGGAGAGGGGCTAGTGTAATTGGTTAATACAAACCATAAAAAAATGCACGGAAGTATGTTTTTTAACACAAACCTACGATTTTTTAAATGGAACCTCGTTAGTTCTGTTAGCACATCTGAACATATAAACAAATACGTAATCAGTGCCGTATGTTGCATTGTAAAATGTTAATTACATCCGGAGATATTGTAACATAATTTTGACGCTTGAGTACCACTGCTCCGCTGTTCGATCGTGTGTATCGGAGAGCACCGAATTACGTAGGGACCCAAAGGGAACGGTGATGGACCTTAGGTACAGAAGAGACTGGAACAGCACATTACGTCCGCATGCTAACACCTTTTTATTGGTCTTTTTCACTGACGCACATGCACATTACCATGAGGGGTGAGGTACACACGTGGTTTCCGTTTTCAATTAGGGAGTGGAATAGAGTGTGTCCCGACATGTCAGGCCAATAGATGTTCAATGTAGTGGCCATCATTTGCTGCACACAGAATTGCAATCTCTGGCGTAATGAATGTCGTACACTCCGCAGTACATCTGGTGTAATGTCGCCGCAGGCTGCCACAATACGTTGTTTCATATTCTCTGGGTTGTAGGCACATCACGGTACACATTCTCCTTTAACGTACCCCACAGAAAGAAGTCCAGAGGTGTAAGAGCAGGAGAACGGGCTGGCCAATTTATACGTCCTCCACGTCCTATGAAACGCCCGTCGAACATCCAGTCAATGGTCAGCATAGTGTTAATTGCGGAATGTGCAGGTGTACCATCATCCTGATACCACATACGTCGACGCGTTTCCACTGGGACATTTTCGAGCAACGTTGGCAGATCATTCTGTAGAAACGCGATGTATGTTGCAGCTGTTTGGGCCCCTGCAATTAAGTGAGGACCAATCAGGTGATCGCCAATGATTCCGCACCATACATTTACAGTCTACGGTCGCTGTCGCTCTACCTGTCTGAGCCAGCGAGGATTGTCCACGGACCAGTAATGCAGGTTCCGTTGATTCACTGCCCCGTGGTTTGTGAAACCCGCTTCATCGGTAAACAGGTAGAACTGCAACGTATTCTCTGTTAATGCCCATTGACAGAATTGCACTCGATGATTAAAGTCATCACCATGTAATTGCTAATGTAGCGACACATGAAACGGGTGAAAGCGGTGACGATGCAGTATGCGCATGACACTACTTTGACTCAGTCCACCGGCTCTCGCAATGTCCCGTGTACTCATGTGTGGGTTCATGGCAACAGCAGCTAACACACCAACTGCACCCGCTTCTCCTGTGTCGGGCCTGTTACGGACCCGTTTGCGTGCTACGACCATACCTGTTGCATACAGTTGGCGGTAGATGTTTTGCAATGTGCGGCACGTTGGATGCTCTCTGTCCGGGTACCGTTCTGCATACACCCTGCAGGCTTCGGCTGAATTTCGTCGACAATCGCCAAGGATGAGTATCATCTCCGCCTTTTCAGAGTTCGAACACACCATGGTCACAGTTCCTACAACACTACACTATCACAGACGTCTGGTAACGCGGTGTACTACAGTTGGTCTGCGTGCGGAGACGAATGCAGAATAACAATAGCAGCAAGCGCTACACGCGGAAACTGCGACAGCTAGACCAAACCACAACAGTGCACTACAGCCACACTCGTAAACATGGTCTTCATCGTAAACATGTCCCTGCAGATGCTGCTCGCCGACCGTGGCCCGTGTTTGTTACAACACGCAACTGAACGTCGGAGGTTTCAAGCGTCAACTTTGGGTTACGATATCTCCGGATGTAATTAACATTTTACAATGCAACAAACGGCACTGATTACGTATTTGTTTATATGTTCAGATGTGCTAACAAAACTAACGTGGTTCCATTTAATAAAAACGTAGGTTTGTGTTAAAAAACATACATCCGTGCATTTTTGTATGCTTTGTATTAAACAATTACACTAGCCCCTGTTCGCACGTTCGGTCTGTGGAATCGGTTCGTCAGTATTTGATGTGGTTTACGAAATATATCCAGCGGTAACGTTAGGTGACTCACTCTGTATATATACCACACCACCTGCCGGCCTAGGACGTCAGTCAACAGGAGTAACCTGATGATGATGGCACGTTACGTCGTCGAAAATTCGTTCTACAACGACCAGTCAACCCGGCTGCATGCCCGAGAGACCTTCAAGCAAATACAGCTCATCACGTCTTTCATACGTTGATCAATGTTTGACGATAGGGGTCGGTTTGTTTCCCTTTACAAGAAAAATAATGATTTTTCACATAGAACTTTCTCGTGCGATAGCTACAGCCGTTAAATTCCATAATGGTTGGAAGTGAATTGAACCGCAAAATGACTGTCATTTGTGATTTCCCTATCGTCGCAACCAGTTTCGCTGCAAAAACGGCATCCTCAGGTGAACTACATAAGAAACAAAGGATCAACGTAATACTTACGATCAAAATACTATAAGAATCCTTTTTAAAAATTTAAAAAATTACAAATCTTTTGGAGAATTTTTAAGAAAAATATTTTAAATGCTTTTGTAGATAGTATGTAAAGTATTTAAACACGCAGAAAAATCAAAATTTGAACGTACTTACAACACTGTCAAATTAGCGCTCCCAGCGGAATTTGAGGTGTTTGTGCGATAGAGCGGTTCAAATGGCTCTGAGCACTATGGGACTTACTTCTGAGGTCATCAGTCCCCTAGAACTTAGAACTACTTAAACCTAACTAACCTAAGGACGTCACACACATCCATGCCCAAGGTAGGATTCGAACCTGCGACCGCAGCGGTCGCGTGGTTCCAGACTGTAGCGCCTAGAACCGCTCGACCACCCTGGCCGGCGATAGAGCGGTCCCAAATTTCTCTTGTGCGGGATATGAATTAAAAGGAACAGGAAAAAACAAGAATAACCAGTTCTCTAGGAGAAATTACTGAGCAGTAGCGGTGCTGGATCACGATAGCAGTTGGCACGTTCCAGGGTGGTATTTTCGCAGCTGAAGTACCGGTTATTCTTCGTGTTTTACTGTCCCTGTTAATATACATCAATGAAACAAGTACCAGAATAGACTAATTTATGGTGACTCTACAGAATGAGCACGACAAATTCCACTTTCAAAAATGATTTTCTTTGTAAAGGGAAAGATACCGACGCTTTCCTGCGACACAGGGCGTCGCGTTAAAGACATGGTGTGCACTATTTGTTTGGGCTGACTTCAGCTACATATTGCAAAAACGAAATTCCAAAAAAACTGCCGAAACACCAGACAATGTTTCTGACGATCCTTAGGAGAGACACCATGTCTTTTTCTTTTTTTTTTTTTTTTTGTTGATAGAATAGTATTTGCTACGTAAGTTAAGCTATTGCAGAATAAGTGTGCAGATGAAGCCTCTTTCAGTAGTTTGCTCCTTTACTGTGGTACTATTATCTGCCTGCTGAATGCAGTAGTTCAGTACGCATTAGAATTCTTTTCAGAAGCATTTATAGTATGGCCTTGTTCTGGGGCACTGTGTCAGGACACTCTCTGTGCTTCGTTTTGATCACAGAAGAGAGCGATTTCTCCTGTTTTCTCCTCCCGCCACCGCTGTTTGCGGGTGAGTGACTCCTCAATTTCCGGGCCATACGTCTGGGACAACAGAATTTCCACAGCTCATTTTTATCTCTTTGGTTCAGCGACGATCCTTTCAGAAAGCACGAACGTATGGCACACAGCACCCCGTGAGTGGCGTCCGGCAGGCGCCCAGCCAATCAATGAGGTGAACGCGTGTTGTCGTGAGGTCGTCCACGTGTTAGGCAATGCCGCTGGTTTGTTGTGCTGCTGCCAGCACGACCGAGCACTGCGCCGTCAAATTGCACGGCGTGGAAGCATTGTATACGTACTACATATTGTCATTTATTGAGATCATCAAAGTGAGTAACACATAACCAGTTATGTTGTACCCAACAAACTGTAAAGCAATGAAATGTCAAGCACAAAACAAATTTGACAATGCTATAGCGTCTGTCCAGAACGGTCCTCAACCCAAATGGAGAGAGGGTAATAGCATTAATCCTTTAATTCAAATCACTGGTTGGAACTTCAAATAAAATCCGAGTAAAATGATACCTAACTCAGATCAGTCGGTTAATTAATTAACTTCATTACTGAACTGGTAATACTAGATTAAATTTTCCAAGTCCACAGAAAGTGCCGAGGTACTGCCTACATAGAGGACCATCGGTTAGGGGTGGCAGGACTAATTTAATATTCCCCGTTTAATTTATATAGGAAACGCCCAAAGTCGCCGTTATATCGAAATGTCATTGAAGCCACGCGGTGGCGGAGGCACACACAGTTCTCCCGCGTTCCAAGAAGTCGACCGAGTTCAAGTCACCCGACTCGATGGTCGGGACTCGGCCACTCCAGGCGGCCAGGAGAAGAACGGTTCGGCCTCTCACCCGTGTTAGGTTAGCTACAAGGACCTATTCGTGTACCGCGGAGATGCAACGTAGGTCATAGAGTCTTTATATAACCTGGGGAGCCAGCCGGAGTGGCGGAGCGGTTCTAGGCGCTACAGTCTGGAATCGCGCGACCGCTATGGTCGCAAGTTCGAATCCTGCCTCGGGCATGGATGTGTGTGAAGTCCCTTAGGTTAGTTAGGTTTAAGTAGTTCTAAGTTCTAGGCGACTGATGACCTCAGTAGTTAAGTCCCATAGTGCTCAGAGCCATTTGAGCCATTAACCTGGGGAGCCACTCTTTGACCTATTCCGTTGTAGTTTCTAGAGATATCAACAATACAAGGTTCAGTGTGAGGCAGTTACCGCCATTTAGTGGCTAGTGCTTGCCATTAACTTAGGAACAGTTTAGGTTAGTCATTGGAGAGCCACACGTGCTGTTTAGAGTTGCTAAGCACATCGCAATTACAATGGAGGCGACTGTACTACCGCTACGTCTGCGCCGTAAGATCCTGGCTCTGCAGATCGGCATATAGCGTAGTGAGCTATTTTGGCAACCCCTGTTGGCGATATCGTATGCGTGACCCATGTTTAGTCTCTTCTTTTATAGTGATATCTGTTATTTCATTTCTGTGATCTCTGTGGAACTAGTCTTTATTCAGAAGATAGTTTTGTCGTGTGAAACTGTGTACTTTCAACTTGTCCGACAGCCATGTCTATCGCTTGCCCAGCGGCTAAGTTTTGTGAGCGATAATTTACGGAAACATGTGACAGAGCTATATCTACTTAAGTGTTTTGAAAGTATGTTTTTCCGGATGATCCCAACTTACCTTGTCTGTAGCTTCCCTACTTCCCTCCAAAAAATAGATTTTCTACTAGACGTTGAAACATCAGTTGCAAGAAATCTGTTCCGTCGGGGGAGCTACAATTACATCCATTAACACGCAAGGCTACAAAACGGACATACTAACATTTCATTTCCTTTGGGCCTTTGTCCCACTACAACACGGGGTCAGCCTTGTTACTATTGATTGGGCGATGTTAGGGTTAGAGAGTATCTGGATGCCCTTTCTATCGACACCCCATACCCCCGATGGAATTAGTGTACCCCAGATGTCTGCATATAGTGTAACCCATGAAATAGTGCGCGAGTCTTACACATATTTGCGAGTGGTGTAACTGAGGCAAGACGTGGGGACCAGCCCGGTATTCACCTAGTAGGGTGTAGAAATCCGCCTAAAGACCACACTCAGGCTGGCCGGCAGACCGGCCCTTGTCGTTAATCTGCCAGGCCGATTCGATCCGGGGCCGGCGTGACTACTCGAGTCCAGGAAGCAGCGTATTAGCGGTCTCGGCTAACCTGGATAGTGGAAAAAAAAACGGAAATGCTAACACACGAAGGTTTGAACATTGGCAGTGACAACTATTTATTTACAACGATTTCAGAATAGATACGCCGTTCAAAGGTTTCCTGTCATTTAAAGCAGTCAGCGAAGTGCAATTCATAGAATACTTTTAGCAGTGGTCTGCTTCCCGACCAATCTTAGTAGTTCTGAAGAAAGTGTCAAGAACTTCTCAATTCGTCTTAGTCATCTAATCATAGTCCCAACGGTTTTAGTCACAGCTCCATTCAGCTAACAAACCAGTCACTGCTTGGGCTCTACGCGTCCGAGAACTTATTGGAAAATGATGCGAGGATGCTGCACAAAGTGCCGGCGCTTCTTCCTCAAATCCGTTCGCAGTTGTGTTCGAAAACGAACAGTGCTACATCACATTTATGGCCTGCCGTGAGAGTATGTGCCATCACAGTCGAGCACAGATATCACTATAACTTTCACACTGCTGGAGTTTTGACTAACTTTAGATCGTCGTTTTGACCCGTAACAGTGCCGTTTATTACTTTGGCGTTAAGCTGTGGCTGAAAAGTGTTGACCCAAATCTTATTCAGCCTAATAATGAGGCCTACGAAAGAGTACATAACATTCCATGATGGTCAGACTAGGTTAGTATCGTAGCCATTTCTGCATTTCCGTCAAATCATGCAGAACGCATTGTCATGTAGTTTGCCTCAAATGTCTGGGTTGCTTCACAATGTGAAGCACATTTGCTTGATAATCTGATTTCTCTGGTCAGCTCACGAAGCATTAGGAGACGATGACTGTCCACTAAAGTGGTGAGATCATAGACTTCTTCTTCACGACAGCGCAAACAGTTCGGCATCCCCTCTTTAGAACCTTTCATACATGTTTCCAGTGTTGTGCAACCAATGTAGGTTTTATGTAAGCCTCTTAAAATCCTCGATGACACTACGGTGCTGATCGTTCTCTACACATTCAGATTTATCTAAGTCTTTCTCTTGTTTCGAAACAATCAATGCTGCACTGAATGAGACAGTCCGCTGCACGGGACCCAGTTCCTCTTGTAGCAGCACACACACACACACACACACACACACACACACACACACACACACACGTTACCTGAGAAGGAGATACGGTTCCTATTAGAGTTGTCGACCTATCGATTGCACATCCAAATTAGTGGCTGGAGAACAGTGGGACGGAAAAGTGCAGGAGTCGAGGTGCCTTTCCATGTTTTCCGCGCTATGTTTGAAGATAACCATTTGCTGCTTGTAGAACGCCTTGTTGCTTTTTATTCGGTTCTCAAGCTCTCGGTCACGAGGCTAATAGCACAAGTGAGAAAGTGCAAAAAAAAAAAAAAAAAATGGCTCTGAGCACTATGGGAATTAACTGCTGAGGTCATCAGTCCCCTAGAACTTAGAACTAATTAAACCTAACTAACCTAAGGACATCACACACATCCATGACCGAGGCGGGACTCGAACCTGCGACCGTAGCGTCACGCGGTTCCAGACTGTAGCGCCTAGAACCGCTCGGCCACCCCGGCCGACAAGAAAGCGCACACTTGGTGAAATAGTGTGTTACATCAAGAGCGTACTGCTGAAGTCAATGTTTCCTCGTTGTCGGCAAGATTTTAGTTTTGTGATTGACGTGTGATAGAGACGCCCCACTTTGGCTAGATTCTCTATTTGAAGGAGAACCGCGCCACTGGGCCACAGTGCTTCTTAATTTTGCGACTAGGAACTAGCACTATATGGCGGGAAGTAATTAGCAGACTGTAAGTGAACACCACAAGAGTTGCGATTGGGGATGGGACTCAATGGTGTGCGCATTGACATGGAGGTTAGGTTGCGCATGTGTGCGCATCGACTTCGGTTTAGGTCGTGGTGATGTCCGTGTCGAATCTGAGTATGGTAGCAGAAGAGGACGGATCGACATGGTATTGATTAGCTGATGCGTCCGCAGCATCTTCGAGTTGTAACAGGATGCTGACGACACCCTCTTCACAAAGGGGCCTGCACAATTCCAGCGTACTGCTCGGCACACCTCAGTCATGTGTACGGCCAACACAATTCGTAGCACGGGCATAGTAGCTCAAATCGATTTCACACCTATGGAATTCCGGACGATCGCCTATCTCTGGTTCATCACCTTTATACTGAATATGTGCATTTTACAGGATAGTCATGGATTACCAATCACTGCTTCGGTCAAGAATTTGCAGGAATATATAGATTTCAATTATCGTTCTTTATTGGTGTGCGGATTTACAAGTGGGTAAGTAATAAATTCGCAGGTGCGAACGGAGCACTGCTATTCACTTAGTCGATAAACCGAATTGTAACAGTTTCTGTTCCGGCGCCGGCCACTGTGGTCGAGCGGTTCTAGGCGCTTCAGTCCGGAACCACGGGGCTGCTACGGTCCCAGGTTCGAATCCTGCTTCGGGAATGCATGTGTGAGATGTTCTTAGGTTAGTTAGGTTTACGTAGTTCTAACTCTAGGGGACTGATGACCTCAGATGTTAAGTCCCATAGTGCTTGGAGCCATCTTTGCCGGCGTAACGACAAGCGACGGCACGAAGATAAAGAACGCAGGAGCAGAGAAGGCTGTGAGACGACAAAAGCCAATAGTTCGCTGACTAGGACGCCACCACTACAGGAGCGGTCTCTAGCCGAAGGGAATGTAAGCGCCGCTTCTGCCAGCCTCGGCCGGACTGTAGAACACGGACATCAGTAGAACTTTTACTTGTGATCCACATCCTTTACTTGCATGAACGTTCTATGTAGCGAAAGACTGTGATTATTTGCATGTCACCAATAGCTTGCGATACGACATTGTAAACCAAAGATAAGTATTGTCAATCTACTTTATTGTAATAAAAACCAGTAATGTGATTTGCTTGAATTGTTGTATAGCTGTCCGAGAAAGGAGCATTCTTTAGGCACCCTATAAGAGAGGAGTGGCCAGTTTATTATCCTTTGATTAATTCATTTATTTATTTGAGGAATTTTGTTTAAAGAAATTCTCTGCTTCTTATTTATTTTTTGTATTTTTAGCTATAATTTCCAGTGGTTTTATTTACGTCTTAGCTTCAGTCTTTTAAAAACTAAATAATATTTGGTTTTAAATACAACAAGAGAGCTAGATACATGGCCCGCGGCGTGGATCTCGCTGATACTCCTCGTCGAAACTGCTCCACTTGAAATCTCTAAAACATCTACTTCGCTACGAAGATCGTTCGCCTCACCGAGGTGCTATGTTCTATGATGCATATGGACTGATGTGTCTAACTTTTTTATCAGCGAGTTTATGCTTCTGAGATATTCTCTCGAAGAATATTGACCATGAAAAGATGCAGGCTCGCAGTATCATTCCACACTGCACCTCCGATCGAACTACGTCATGTGATATCTGAAGAATATTTGTCAAATCTTTTATAAATTGACAAATACACACCTTGACTGCGTATTATTTTCTTGAATTTCTTTATTGTGCCATCGACTAACTAAACATTCGCAATGGAGCGTAATAGCGTCCCACACCAATAGCAAAATCTCTCCATCATACCGTAAAACACGTCCGATCCCTGTAATCGCTTCACACCAGTCCCCAAATATTCGGTTACTCATTCCAAAGAGATGCGTCCGTAGCACGGAACGTTCAGTTCTCGCAGGAAGTTTATACTACTCTCGGCATTAATGATTCACCGCAGCTTGGCGTTAGTTTTCACTATTTACAAATCATTGCAGCAGGACCCCCACAGTTTCGAATGTTATGTTATTTTAATTGTAGTATTTGTGAATAAATTTTGAGTCTGTAGCTAGTCAGTGTTTCTGTTTGGTGTCTTCACCTACATAATATTACATACAGTTAACCAGTATTCAAGTAGATGCTTTCAATCGCAGTATTTCATATGCATTAATTATTGTTCCAGTCGCACAGGATCAGTCAGATTAAATTTTTGTGCAAATTCTCGACTTTAGGAACTATGCCTAGGGCCGTAATTTTGCATTACTCACGTAAATTTATGCACAGTTAAAATGTGACCTGTCCACAATTAGTTTCGAGGGATAAGGGATTTAACCACGAGGGGATCTCGTAACCTTTCGGTTTACTTAGCATGACAAAGGATAAGCACTGAAAAATTTATGATATTTTCCGGTTTAATACGATTAGAATAATGATGATCGCTCTCCTTCCGAACAGGCCTCGGAAGGCCTAATGACACCGACCGATCACATTGTCATTGTCAGCTGACAGGTGTCATCGAATGCGTATATGGACTGACAAGTGGTCAGCAGACCGCTCTTCTGGCCATTATTAGCCTTCGTGACAAGAACGGCTACTTCTCAGTCAGGCAGCTCCTCAATCGGCTTCACAAGTGCTGATTGCACCCCGACTGCCAGCAGCGCTCAGTAGATCTGGACGGTCACCCATCCTAGTGCTGGCCAAGACCGACAGCACTTAACTTCAGTGGACTTATGTCAATTGGTGATACCTGTGCGGCAAGGCCGCTATCAGCTATGATGATGGCAACAATAAATTTAATAAGACATAAAAATAAAGTACATAAAATACTTCTGATATTAAAATGTAAAGCATAGGCCTCCAGCAGTTCGCCAATTAGTAGGAAGCTCCCGTACTACTGATCTCTGGTATAATGCTGGCCTCGCCCACTGAGGGAGAGCGATGGAACACATTTCTGTAGTTTAAGTGGTGCCTAAAACATCTACGCCTGCCACACAGCACTGGAGAGCGCGAGTAGACTGTAGCGGAATAATGGAAGATGTGCACGGCATCGGCTAATGGTGCAGCGGCGACAATTCAACCTGAACGTGTGTGACTGCAGCGTATTGCGGATACATGGGACAGGAAAAATACTACTGTTCGATTATACTATTGGGGGCAAATCACTGAGAACAAAAACTGTACCGTACTTAAGAGTGACAGTTCAGAAAACCTGTAATGGAATGCTGTAGAGCAGTGTCTGCGTTGTATTACACAGCCCAAAGCATTGTTCCTTTGGACATTCGTGCCTCTCGTTATGTTTCACTTCCATATATGGCTACACTCCATACAAATACTTTCAGGAAAGACTTCCTGACAGTTAAATCTATATTCTATGTTAACAAATTTCTGTTCTTCAGAAACGCTTTCCTTGTCATCGGGAGTCTAAATTTTATATCCTCTCAATTTAGACTATCATCAGTTATTGTGCTGCCAAATAGCAAAACTAATGCACTACTTCAAAGGTCTCATTTCCTAATGTAATTCGCTCAGCATCACCTGATTTAATTTGACTACATCCCATTATCCTTGTTCAGCTTTTGTTGATGTTAATCTTGCATCCACTTTCCATTCCGTTCAACTGCTCTTCCAAGTCTTTTGCTGTCTCTCACAGAATTGCAGTGTCATCGGCAAACCTAAAAGTTTTTAGTTCTTCTCCATGGATTTTAATTCCTACTCCAAATTTTTCTTTTATTTCCTGTACTGTTTCCTCAATATACAGATTGAATAACATTGGGCATAGGCTACAACTCTATCTCACTCCTTTCCCAACCTTTGCTTCCCATTCATGCCCCTCGACTCTTATAAATGCCACCTCGCTTCAGTACAAACTGTAAATAGCTTTTCGTTCCCTGTATTTTATCGATGTCACCTTTAGAATTTGAAAAAGAATATTTTATTAGCATTGTCAATAGCTTTCTCCATGTTTACAAATGCTAGAATTGCAGGTTTGCCTTTCCTCAATCTATCTTGTAAGATAATTCGTAGGGTCAGTATTGCCTCACGTGTTCCAGCATTTCTATGGAATCCAAACCGATCTTCCCCGAGGTCGGTTTCTACCAGATCTTCCATTCGTCTGTAAAGACTTCATGTTAGTATTTTGCAGCCGTGACTTATTAAACTGATAGATTGGTAAATTTCACTCCTGTCATCATGTGCTTTCTTTGGAATTCGAATTGTTATATTCCTGTTGAAGTCTGAGGGTATTTCGCCTGTCTCATACGTCTTGCTCACAAGATGGAAGAGTATTGTCATGGCTGGCTCTCCCAAGACTATCAGTGGTTTTAACGGTATGTTGTCTTTTTCCAGGGCCTTGTTTCGACTTAGGTCTTTTAGTGCTCTGTCGAATTCTTCACGCAGTATTGTATCTCCCATCTCATCTTCATCTACGTCCTCTTCCATCTTCATAATCTTGCCCCCCAAGTACATCGCCCTTGTATTGATCCTCTGTATACTTCTTCCACCTTTCTACATTCCTTTCCTTGCTTATGACTGGTTTCCTATCTGACCTCTTGACATTTATTTGCATGTGGTTCTGTTTTCTCCAAAGGTTTCTTTAATTTCCCTGTAGGCGGCATCTATCTTACCCCTAGTGATATACGCGTATGCTTCTACATCGTTATATTTCTCCTCTAGATATTTCCTCTCTGCATTTTGCACTTACTGTCGGTCTCATTTCCGAGACGATTGTATTCCTTTTCGCCTGCTTCGTTTACTGCGTTTTTATACTTTATAATTTCATCAATTACAATTATGTCTTTTGTTACCCATGGATTTCTGCTAACCCTCGCCTCTTTACCTACTAGATCCTGTACTGGCTTCACTATTTCATCTCTCAAAACGGCCAATTTTTCTTCTGCTATATTCCTTTCCACTGTCAATGTCAATCATTCCGTGATTCTCCCAATGAAACTCTCTGTGACCTGTGGTTCTTTCAGATTATCCCGGTCCCATCTCCTTAGATTCCAACTTTTTTGCAGTTTCCTCAGTTTTAATCTACTGTTGATAAACAATAAATTGTGTTTAGAGTCCGCACCTGCCCTGGAAATGTCTTACAAATTAAAACTTGGTACCTAAATCTCTGTCTTACCGTTATATAATCAGTCAAACCTTCCGGTGTCTCCAGATCTCTTCCACGCATACAAACTTCTTCCAAGATTCTTAAACCAAATTTTAGAGATGGTTAAATTATGCTCTTTACAAAATTGTACCAGGCTGCTTCCTCATTCATTCCTTAGCCCCTGTCGATATCCATCCACTACTTTTCCTTCTTTCCCTTTTCCTACCACCGAATTTCAGTCCTCCATGACTTTCAAATTTTCGTCTCCCTTTACTATATGAATAATTTCTTTCGCTCATTATACATTTGTTCAATCTCTTCATCATTTGCACATCTAATTGACGTAAAAGCTTGGACTACTGTGTTAGGCGTGGGCTTCCTGTCTACCTTGTGTACAATATTGCGTTCACTATGCTGTCCATAGTAGCTTATCCGCGTTCCCATTTTTTTTATTCATTATTAAGCCTACTCCTGCATTACCCCTATTTGACTTTGCATTTATAACCCTGTATTCACCTGATCAGAAGTCCTGTTCCTCCTGCCACGGAATTTCTTTATTCTATCTTTGACCTATCCATTTCACTTTTTAAATTGTCTAACCTACGTGGCAGATTAAGAGAGCCGACATTCCACGCTCAGATCCGCAGAATTCCAGTTTTGTTTCTTCTGATTACGATCTCCTTCTGAGTAATCCCCACCCGGAGATCCAAATGGGGGATATTTTACCTCCGGAATATTTTACCCAAGAGGACGCCATCATCATTTAACCACACAGTAAAATTGCATGCCCCCTTACTTTCAGCCGGTTGCAGTACCAGCAAAGCAAGGCCGTTTTAATAAATATTGGAAGGCCAGTTCAGTGAATCATCCAGACTGCTGCAACTACTGAAACGGCTGCTGCCCCTATTCGGGAACCACACGTCTGTGTCGCCTCTCAATAGATACCCCTCCGTTGTAGTTGCACCTGCGGTTCGGCTATCTGTGTCTGTATCGCTGAGGCACGCAAGCCTCCCCATCAACGGTAAGGTCCATGGTTCATAGGTAGAGGTTGATCGACGAAAGTGGAAGGTACAAAAATGTTCTGGGAAATTCTATAACACAGAAATACGAGTACAGGTCGCTTAAGAATGAAATAAATAAGATGTTCAGCGAAGAAAGGCGAAATATAAGGATGAAAAATGTGATGAAATCGAGAAAGAATTGATCATCGGGAGGAAAAGGTCAAAACAAACTTCGGTGACATTAAGAGCAAGAACGTTAGCAGTAAGAGTGCAATGGAAATTCCACTTAAATTCGCAGGGGAGAGCGAATAGGTGGAAAGAGTACACTGCAGGGCTCTGTGAAGGGGATGATTTGTCGGATGACTTTGGACGACTTAAGATTAAATATGGCGGAAGGGACAGATAACATTGCTTTGGAATTTCTAAAATTATTGGGGGAAGTGGCAACAAAACATTGGTGAGTAGAGTGAATGCGATTGGCGATAAATCGTGAGACCTGGGCAAACTCCATCCACACTTCCCAAGATAGCAAGAACCGACTACTGCGAGAATTATCGCATAATCAGCTGAGCCGACTAGTGCGAGAATTATCGCTAATTAATTTAACAGCTCATACATCCAAGTTTCTGAGAAGAATAATATGCAGAAGAATGTGAAAAAAATTGCCGCCCTGTTCGAAGACGAACAGTTTGGCTTTATAACAGGTAAAGGCGCCAGTAAGGCATTTCTGAGGTTCCGGCTGATAATGTCAGAAAGACTGAAAGAAACAATCAAGACACGTTCATAGGATCTGTCGCTCTGGAAAAGGTATTCCACCATGTAAAGTGGTGCAAGATGTCCGAGATTCTGAGAAATTAGGGGTAAGCTATGGGGAAAGTCGGGTAATATACAATATGGACAGGAATGATATGATTCCCTAATGACATTGCTGTCCTCAGAGAAAGTGAGTAAGAATTACGAGATCTATTGAACGCAGTGAACAATCCAGTGAGTACAGAATTGGGACTGAGAGTAAATAGAAGAAATCTGAAAATAATGAGAAGTAGCTGAAGTGAGAACAGCGAACAACTGAACATCAGAATTGGGGATTACAAAGCCGGCCAAGTTAAGGAATTCTGTTACCTACGCAGCAAAATATCCCGTGAAGGACAGAGAAAGTGGGACATTAAAGCAGATTAGCGCTGACGAAAAGGGCATTCCCGACCAAGAGAAGTTTACTACAGAGGCTGCCATGAAAATAAGCACCGCAAAGTAGTCTCTCAGTCTTACAGCATTACCAATTAGTGATAATTCCAAATAAAAAAAACAAGTCGTCTCTAATTTTAGTTTAGAATATGGAGTACTTTACAAAAGAAAATCCTTCCCAGCCCCTAAATAAAAAAAATGAAAAGTAATATTACAATACATTTTTAATAAAAGCATTTTATTACTTCAACCTGTGGAGATTACAGACTCCCTGACATATTTTGATTGAAAATAATATATGCATATTCTCGAAGCACGTGATACTTATTTTATCATGAAGCGTAAAAGTGTTCTGAGATATACAAGCTGTGTATAAAAAGCGTGAAACTGTTACGCCAGTTGGACCTTGCAGAAAGTCCCAGCGATATAATTGTTATGAGAACTTTGCAGTTAATTTTGGTAGCCTAACATCTGAGACATTACAATTGTATCAGTCACATATGAACGTATTTTATTTACGAGAGACGCCGTGCGTGACTGCGGGTGACTTATTGAACGCCACCGCAGAGTTTTAGCTCAGACGGCTCGCTTTAATACGACAGAAAATATTCCCTGCCACCCGAAAAATTTTTATTTGCAGCTCGTACTGATCCTTTGTCACTGCAACCATCACCCAAACCGCCGATATAAGCTACACAAAAATAATTCTAGGTACTTCGTGGCCAATATTTCCATTGAAGCCGTGCAAAATATAGTTTTCCTATGGATTTTGGAAACCCAAGTTTTACCGAGGTATTCTACAATGCTATTGTCCTCAGCACACAGTAAGTGCATTTTACACAAAATTTATTTATTCCTGCTGAATTTTTCTCTGCATTCAATTAAACATTTTTGTCCATCATTATACTTTCTGAATCAAAAACCAGGTGAGAGGAAAGAACAAAGAACGGAGGTCTCTGAGCCAGCGTAATTAATTTCTTTGAGATCACTCCTAATTGTTCTATCCCTCGGATACTCTCCAGTGTCATAGTGTGGAAGTACAGTTCTAGACACTGCCTTTTTGTGGAAACTGTCAAATTCCATAATTTCCTTTTTCAAGTTTATCCTATTCTTGGAGGAGTAAGATACATTCCCACATCTACGGATTCTGCCAATGTTACTGCACTGTTAATACGGAATACAGTCGATTCATAAATACCACAAAAATTTGTTGTCATTTTATGAACTTCTGAAAATTTTTTATTTTTACTGGGTTCTTCACTGTTGGCCAAATCAATAAAAAAAATCTTGATGTCTTTCGATACGACAACGTTAGGTATTTTAGAATTACTTGTCCTTTACGCACACCGGCCGCTGCAGGCACTTACTTCGGCATTACGCACCCTATAAAACACAAGTCAAACCACCTTTTTACGGAAGAAAAAATGACATAAAGAAAAGTTTCTGAAGTATAAGACAAAGTGCAATTCATTAAGACGAGATACGAATGAGAGCAAATTCTATACATGTGCTATTTTGTCTAAAACTGACATGGTGAGACAGTGGCTGTGTACAATTAATGTGGGTTAATTCTTACAAAGAAGAAAACAGCAACCAGCCACTATTAATACTGCTATTTATTTAGGTAAATACCGCCGTTACCGGTTTAGAACTGGCAAGTTCATCATTAGACGGCTGTTTACATGATTTTCAAGATACACTTTACATTATCGTCAGTTTCCGATTTTTATTATTCCACTGTGGCGAAGTATTTTTGGTATGTTGTCGCCCTATGGTAGAAAACAGTGTTAGAAGCGCACTGTATCAAAATAACTAACCCAGAAATGATGAAATACTGCGTAAATAAATATGTGAGGTTAAGTGGTCATTCTATGAAATCAAAGCAACCTGCATATTGTGACGTCTCTGAGAGAGAATGTCTCTGAGACTGCTGTGTTTGTAAATCTGCAATCTTTGTGATAACTTCACATGTGGCAAACTCTTTTTGGTGTGTGTGTGTGTGTGTGTGTGTGTGTGTGTGTGTGTGTGATGCTTTGCACAATATGGTGATGTACAAATTACATAAGTGCTGGATATATTTAGGAATATTCGAAAAATACAATGCTGCAGCTTCGCAACAAAATCGCGCGGAATTTTCGACCTAGGTACCATAACCACTTAACCTCACATGTTTGTTTACGCTGTATTTCACCGTTTGAAGGTTAGTTATTTTCACATTGGGCGCTTCTAACACTGTTTTCTACCGTTGGGAAACAACATCCCAAAAATACTTCGCCACAGTGGTATAATAAAAATCGAAAACGGATGATAATGTAAAGTGTATCTTGAAAATCATCTGAACACCCGTCTGATGATGAAATTGCCAGTTCGAAACCGGTAACGGCGCTATTTACCTAAATAAATAGCAGTATTAATAGTGCCTGGTTGCTGTTTTCTTCTTTGTAAGAATTAACCTACATTAATATATACATGTTCTTGCGAAAATCGGCCATTGTTAACGAAAGCAGAATTGGTAATTTTATTTTAAAGGGTGACAGATTTATCACATATGTAACAGAAAAAGTCATTCGTCATGCATCCGCTATAACGAAAATACCAGGAGAAAATAATTTAAATCAAGTCAGCTCTTCCCATGGCCTACACTTTCCTAAACTGGAGCATTTTCTGGATCCGTGCCTTTAGATTCGCTGTCACTTGTTTTCGCCAGGTATATCATCATAAGTTGCATTTTGCTGTCTCTTAGATCCTCGATCATGAAATCAGTTTATTGCAGTTCTTAAGCTTGTTTTACGCGCCTTGCCAAGTTATGCTGAGTGACTTTGTCCAGAGCGTCATGTGTTAGCTGCCCGGTATCCGCCAGTTTGGAATTAGTATTGGTTTTTTATCACTTATTGTTTATCCGGGTCCTTATCAGCTTAGTAGGAGCGGAATTCGTGGAGGGCCACATCAAACCAGTCAGAAGACTGATGACACAAGAAAAGGGGTTACATTGGTAGTGCTCCGGTGGCATTCGTACTATTTTGCGTCGCATTTCATTTGCCAATTGACCCGGCCCATTATGTCTTTTAGGCACCTAGAATTTCTCCTTTAGACGGATGTACAGCCTTCGTTTCATTGACGGAAGATGAAACATCCTTTCTCTTCGACCACCCCTTGTGCCAAATTGAATGCGGCAGCTTTTCTGTTTCAGTAGAATGGTAGCTGGCATTATCCATCACGATGGCCGAGCCATCGTCCAGCCCAAGCAAAAGTCGAATAAAAATACCTAAACATTTCTCCGTTCGTATCTGAATAATAATCAGATTGGCACAAACTTTTAGCACCACGAAAAACAAGAAGGGCACCAGATAAGAAACCTGTGTTCAGTGAACCAACATAGACGATGATTAATCTCCCGCCACTACCAGTACACACTTTCTAACCACCGTTTTTTTGAAGTTGTGCCTTATGTACGGTACTTATCTCGTCTCCTATTTCCAAACATCACAGAAGCTCTCCTGCGAACCTTGCAGGAAGTTTCATATCAGTGTGGCTAAGCCATGTCTCCGCAATATCCTTCCTTTGAAGAGTTCTAGCTCTGCAAGGTTCGCAGGAGAGCTTCTGTGAATTTTGGAAGGTAAGAAACGAGGTACTCGCAGACGGGAAACTGTGAGGACGGGGCGTCAGTCGTGCTTGGGATTCTCAGAGGGTAGAGCAATTGCCCGCAAAAGGTAAAGGTCTAGGGTTCAAGTCTTGGTTCGGCACACAGTTTTAATCTGTCAGGAAGTTTCATACCAGAGCACACTTCGCTGCACAGTGAAAATTTCACTCTGGAAACATCCCTCCAAGCTGTGGCTAAGCCATGTCTCCGCAATATCCTTCCTTCGAAGAGTTCTAGTTCTGCAAGGTTCGCAGGAGGGCTTCTGTGAAGTTTGGAAGGTAGAGACTAGATACTGGTAGAAGTGAAGCTGTGGGGATTGGGCGTGAGTCGTGCTTGGGTATCTCAGATGGTAGAGCAACGAGTGTTGTTCCAGCATACAGTTTTAATCTGCCAGGAAGTTTCATATCAGCGCGAACTCCGCTGAGAGTGATAATCTCATTCTGCAAACATACCTCAGGCTGTGGCTAAGCCATGTCTCCGCAATATCCTTTCCTCCCGGAGTACTAGTTCTGCAAGGTTCGCAGGAGAGCTTCTGTGGAGTTTGAAAGGTAGGAGAGGAGGTACTGGCAGAAGTGAAGCTATGAGTACGGGACGTGAATCGTGCTTGAGTATCTCAGGTGCCCTCAAAAGGCAAAGGTCCCGACATCGAGTCTCAGTCCGGCACACAGTTTTCATCTGCCAGGAAGTTTCATATCAGCGCACACTCCGCTGCAGAGTGAAAATCTCATTATTCAAGTACAGTTCTACAAACGTGCTCCTGGCTGTAGAATTGCGTTCTCGTTTATGTACGTTTAGTGGAGAATGTACACAACTGTCCACATCTGGAGATTCTGCCGGTGTTATTGATCTGCTAGTCTGGCCTGCTGAGGACATAGATATGCCGAATTTTTCGCAAATTGTATATTGTTCCTAATGTCTTCATTGCTGGCCAGATCAGCAAAAAACCAGTACATTCGAAACTACAATTTTGGATGGGTTTCGAGTGTTTTTTCGCCATTTAAGCACGCCAACTGGAATAGCAGTACATTTATTTCATTGCTCCAGCATTTCGATCCCTTCCTACCTACCGAACACACGTTAGTGCACTGTTTTACGGAAGACTTAAACGACGTGTGACGACACGATATCGCACGAGAACACTGAACAATCTGCGGCACAATTAGGAGTGTACATCTGCGTAATAAAACTACGAGGTGAGCGACTCACAGTGCTTAGCGCCGGCACACTACAGGGAGCGGGTGTGACCTTGAGGTGCAACCATAAGAGAAGAAAACTGAATAATGGAATCATTTGAGATTTGTTGCTATGGACGAATGTTGAAAGTTAGTGGACTGATAAGGAAAGGTTCTCTGCAGAATAGGTGAAGATAGAATATAAGACAAGAAGAAAGAGCATCATGATAGGATATGCGTTGACATTGGGGAATAGCTTCCAAGGCATTAGAAGAACCTATAGAAGGTGAAAACACTAAGGAAAGTCAGAGACCGAGACTGGAATACATCCAGAAAATAATTGAGGATGCAGGGTGCCAACTGCTACTCTGAGATGGAATGGTTGGCAGAGCACAGGAGTTGCTGTTGGTCTGCCGCAAACCAGTCAAAGACTTAATTCTCAAAAAGAAAAAAGGAGGTTTGCTTTAGGTCAAGGGAAGGGGGAATGACATTAAGACTGGAATAATTTAAATTTGAGCTGAAGGAGATGCCATTTTACAAATTTCATCAAATTAGGACAAATTTGACGTAATGCAAAATTTCTGGCACCAAGAAATAATTAAATAGCTGAATCTAAAGTCTTTCTATTGGTTATTAGGTTTTCACAGAAAATTTATTTGTTGCCAAGCTTTTAATGCCCTCTGTGTAAACAAGTTGTTGAGAAAAATTCAGTTTTTGTTTGAAGTCAGGGATGTTTCCATGCATTTGATGAAATCAAGAATTAGCTCTGTGGTAGTTAAATTTTGCATAGGCCAGACGTGTCTCTTCTTTTCTGCACTATGACAGACAGCAGTGATACTGTTTTGATTGAACATTTCTTTCAGGAGAAACGAACTGTGACGAAATCAAACACAGGTCAATAGATTTTGCAAGAGGAGTGTTACATAAATATGAGAAAATGTACACTGTGACTGAAGTGGAATTGTTAGTGGTACATTGGGCTTACAATAAATTTAAGTGTTAGCTCTTGGTCGGAAAGTAATTATCTACTCTGAATACAAGGCACTAAGTTTTTAACGGAGTGTAAAATAAAACATAATAGATTAACCAGATGAGCTATGTTTTGCAATAATTTTTGTGATCGAACACATTAAACTGCAAGATGCCTTTTCTAAGTTACCACTGGTAGATAGATAAAAAAAAATAGTTCTGGGAAGAGGAAAGGTAATTCAAAATTGTGTACTTGAAGGTTGTAAAAGATTTTAGGACGTATCAAAATCATGATAAGACCCGGAAACTGGTCAAGAGCTTTATAGACAAAAAGGAGAAAGAAAAATGTTGCCAATATTACAGGATATATAAAGACATTTCGATTAGAAGACCTTGTCTAGACTTAGATAACTAGAATCTGTGCTGCCCTCAATAACACAATGAAATGCTGAGACAGTAAATACAATGCAGTTCTTTTCATTGTGGTCCAACTAAGTGCATCCAGAAGGTACTTCTACAGCGTTGGTAGAAAGTTGAGAAAGAAACTTGACACCTGAGACAGATGTCAACATGTTACGGTAACTAATCATATGTGCGCAGGACTAATTGAAAAAGAAAGTGTCAAGCAAACAGTTGAGTTTCGTAGCCGGTCTGTAACAAATGGCGAGGGACGGTATTGTTGTGTATTTGTAGTGGTTCATATCTTTTCAAAGTTCATAAAATTATATCTACCTAGAAAGGTTTTGAGCAAAGAAATTAGTTTCAAAATTACAGATGATTATTTCCCAAATGTTGATGTTCCTTGAGCTCTCTTTTAGATGAGGGATCTCAGCTCATTTCCAAATCATAGAAAGCATTCCTTGGTCAAGATAAAATAAAGAACATCTTGATTTCAGCTTACCATGCGTCCTCACATGCAGCAGTAGTTAAATGAGAGAAATAGAGAGACATTTGGACTGAATATATGAATAGTTTCGAGGAGCTTTGTCTACACTGTCTACAGGCTTCTCACTAATTGAAATTATTGTAAACAAAAAGCAAACCAATTTTGTAACTGCAAGTGTAGTATTTCCAGTTTGTGGAGAAACGACAGCATAGTAAAGAGAAGAAATAGCGACACCAAGGAAACAATGGGTGAGTTAAGGAAGAGGAGACACGATGAAAGAGGAAAAATAACACGGTTCATGGAAAGCGATTTAGTGCTCGTAGAAACACAAATAAAATCGATACTTATGACAGCAGGCTTAAAGAAGTTTTCAGCCTATATTTGTCCCTTTGAATCTGAAGAAAACCCACATTCCATTTCTTATAGGTTAACATAAACCAAATCTAGAAAGCAGTATCCCTGAGTTGAAGCCATACATATATGGTCCATCAAATTAACAAATTTTCTGTTTGAGAATTTAGCTGCAGAAAGTTGTGATACAGAATTTTCAGAAATGTTGGAAAACAATTCCGACTCTCCACTATCAGCAATTGTTTGGGAACGGTACGTTAAAAACGTGGGATTCAACTTTTAGTGATAAATTTTTGTGAGAGTGAATGCATCTGTTTGCAGTAGACTTGATTACTTTCGCCAGCGTACTCAGAAATTCAGTTAAGTAATAGATCATTAATTACACTGCAGAATTTTTTTCGTTACTTAATTAACCATCGCTGTTATATTATCAAAGCATAGTTATAAGATGAAATTTGGTATAGAAAGGAAACTGATTATTCATTAACTGTAATAGAGAAATGTTCTTAATAATTTTCCACTTTATATTACGACATGAGAACGTACATTTTTTATCTTTTGGGGTTTCACACTGTGTTCAAATATGACACACTAAATTGTCTGTATTAAGATGTGGGGTTAAATATGTATACCTCTCTTCACATGAGATGGCAATTTCTCTCCATTTGATGGTATTCATTATAGCAGTCTACCACCGTTAAGAAATTCAAGCAAATATCATTATGTCTCAGTACTTTGGTACTCCATTTCTTTCCACCCTAATTGTTCTTGACAACTGTCAGGCTACTGTCTAATCTTGGTGGATATTAAATTGTAGTATGAGTCTATATTTTCTCCTGGGTGTGTCATAAATCCAATATCTGAATTCAGAATTTTATTCCGACCACAACATAATCTTGCCGATACGTTCTGTTGTCACCAGGAATTTCCTAAGTGTGCTACTCTCACGATTTTTTGAGTGTATTTGCTATTGGCCGTTCAAGTTTACTGCGGAACTCCATTAGTATTATCATACTCTCTTACTTATTCCTGAGACCACATTCCTTCCTGACTGTCTTGTTACACTCATGCATGGTTGTTATGGTTAATTTCTCTTTATGTAGTGGATTACACGTTCAGTAGCCCATATGCTGCCTATATTTCTTTATCTTTTCCTTTTGACATCGGCGTCTATAATTGAACTATTGTTGTTGACTTTACCTTGCGCTCATTTTTCACGAGCATAATACATGTGTTCCAAGTATTTCACGCACCGACCTACCTTCCTACTCATCACAGATGCTGCTTCAGTTAAGTAATTTTGTGTTGTTATTGATGCTACCATATATCTGTCCGACCAGATACTCTTATGCGGCCGGGGTGGCAGAGCGGTTGTAGACGCTACAGTCTGGAACCGCGCGACCGCTACGGTCGCAGGTTCGAATCCTGCCTGGGGAATGGATGTGTGTGATGTCCTTAGGTTGGTTAGGTTTAAGTAGTTCTAAGTTCTAGGGGACCGATGACCTCAGAAGTTAAGTCCCATAGTGCTCAGAGCCTACTCTTATTTTCTTTCCATTTCAGTTCATTGCCCCCGCCTCTAAATCTAAACTGTGGAGGGTTATGAAAGAGGTCCATGACTAAGGAATTTGTTGCTCACGCGCTGCTTGCAATATGTAAGCTATAAGAGAATCTCAGACCAGAGAGCAGTGTTGTCAGCAGTAGGAACTGTGTAGCAGCAGGAGTAAGAAGTAGCTAGCGAGCAGTCTGGTATATCGAGTTGGGTGGCCCGGTCGTGTGGAGCGATGGCGGTGCCTGAGCGTTGTAGTATAAGTAAAAGCAGCCTCGTGCATTTGTACTATTGTAATATCAAGTCTCATGTAAATGTTTTTCAGAAATCTCTTAATAATAATCTTTCTTATAAAAATTAACTTTTGACAATCATTCATCTCAATTTACTAATTTCTCCAATCCATGGTGATCCCGATTATTGTTAAGAAAAATTAATTGTTTCCTTTTATACATGGCAAATCTATCGGCAAGCATTTCACTGGGCTGTGCCACAAAATTTTCTTGTTGGAGCACATATATATGCGTTATCCGGCGACCTTTTTGAGGTAAGAATTTTCATTTTTATTCAGAATCATCTCTCAGGGCCATGACGCAGCGCTGCTAAAGTCCAAAATTTACCAGTTTAAATTCACAGTCAATTATTGAAAGGTTATAAGTGAGCCACAATTTTATTGAGAGATTAGTCACATTGTCTTATCGGTAGGTTACGCAATTCGTCTCTTGGTAGGTACGCAGAATATGAATGATATAAATAATTATATTTTTTGCTGTTGGGAGGTTTCGGAATTTTTATCTGTTGAGAGGTTACAAAGGTCTCCATACTCTTCGTTCAGTCCCGTCAAAAGCTATTGCAATGTCGATGTAGTACTGGGTGCGACTTCAGAAAATTTACAGTTCATACCACCAGTTTCATAATGAGCGCCATGCCTGATAATTTAGTACGAAGTGCTTCTTGATGACCAGAACAATAATTCCTGTACAGTCTTCCGTCGTTCTTTGTAATTTTTTGCACTTTTATCATCAACTAAATCTGTAAATTCCTTCTGATTCGAGTTGTAATGCCTTTCGACAGGAGCTTTGCAGTACCCGTCGAATAATCGACTGCATAATACGAGTAGATACTGAGAATTGTCAGCCTTCACTTCTGTGGTTCCCATTCATTTTTTAAAGGATGGGATAATAGATCGCTTGACTACTTGACTACTTCCTTCTCTGCAAACAACTATTTGTGCCGGATCTAAGAATTTCTTTTATACCACTAACAAACAGCGGATGATAGACAGCCTACCTACAATATTCTTCAGAACTGAACAAAGTCGTGTCGACTACAAAATGGCGGCACAAAATGCCGGAAGAAACATAAATGCTCTGCGCTTCTACCTGAAATGTCGCCGTGTTAGTTACGAGAAGGACGAAGGAAACGCGAGACGTTTCGAGACAAGCTCAGCTGCGGATAATACGCGTGCAGCTCACTGTGCACACACTGCGTTTCACACACCGTCGTTGACTCTGCTGTATAATAATATTTACGATCACTTTCTTTCCCAGAACAGCGTGTTAACAACACGCACTACTGAACTGAAATACGATGAGAATGCCATGAATTTTAGTACACTAAAACATTATGACATAACTGATGAATTTAACTTTTTCGCTAACAAATATGCATCTGTAATAATTAATAAAGTAGTAACGTATGTATATAGAATTAATGCGAGAGTGGAAAAGCTACCATTGGATGATAGAGCAAATAAGAAAATCTTTGAAGACCAAGGAGCTTTGGAAAAATTGCGTGTAGCAATAAAATAGGTCCATTTAGTCTGAGACCCGAGAATTTGACAAGGTATAAACACGTTTATTTCTCGATACTACAGAGTGTATAGCTCACCTTGTAGCGTAATATATGAACAGAAATTAAAAAAAGAACGTCGTAGATATTTATGTAGAAACTGAAGTTGTAAGTCTAATAAAACCACAGATATCCAATGGCAGAAGTAGTTGATCAAGTTCCGATACATATACCATTACGTAGAACGCTGTCAGCAATTCGTAGTCTTGTTAGATATGCTACCCTACATTGCGTGGACACGAGCTCCATTCGTGGTCGGATCGAGGATTTTCTCAGCTCGGGGCTGGGCGTGTATATTGTCTGTATCGTTATCAACCCGTACGTCGCCGAAGTGGCGTCAACGAGAGAGACATACCAGGCGGCCAAATTCCCACAAGTACCTCATGTAAGTTTCATTTTTTCATCTTAGAACATTAACCTGGGTTTTGGAAATAGTGTACTGCTGATTAGGTATAATATACTTAACTGTAGGTCGTTAACTGACAATGGCTTCCTTGCGTCTGTCAGTTCTACTGCAAGTGGTGTGGACATGAAATTCCTTACAGGTTATGGAAAATAAATTATTTTCAAAACTAGTATTTGAACAATCTCTGTCGTCTGCAGTCGTCTAAACTGTCACTATTTTCAAAAATGGAGTTAATGTCCCAGTAGTTCGACGGAAAACTGATAAGTAATTAATTTCTGGCCTGACTGTTGCAACTGATTATACTTTTTAATAGGAAACGAAATATGTCGTGTTCAAAATACAAATGACAAATTAATGG